>NC_086444.1:328406858-329016858 GCF_028390025.1 Pseudophryne corroboree | reverse complement strand
CAACCTATTGTAGTGCCTGCGGCTACTAGGGACTTGGAAGATTCCAAGTTACTGGACGTAGTCAGGGCCGTAAAAATTTATATTTCCAGGACGGCTGGAGTCAGGAAAACGGACTCGCTTTTTATCCTGTAGGCACCCAACAAAATAGGTGCTCCTGCTTCTAAGCAGACTATTGCTCGCTGAATTTGTAGCACAATTCAGCTGGAGCATTCTGCGGCTGGATTGCCGCATCCTAAATCAGTAAAAGCCCATTCCACGAGGAAAGTGGGCTCATCTTTGGCGGCTGCCCGAGGGGTCTCGGTTTTACAATTTTGCCGAGCTGCAACTTGGTCAGGGGCAAACACGTTTGCTAAATTCTACAAAATTGATACCCTGGCTGAGGAGGACCTTGAGTTCTCTCATTCGGTGCTGCAGAGTCATCCGCACTCTCCCGCCCGTTTGGGAGCTTTGGTATAATCCCCATGGTCCTTACGGAGTTCCCAGCATCCACTAGGACGTCAGAGAAAATAAGATTTTACTCACCGGTAAATCTATTTCTCGTAGTCCGTAGTGGATGCTGGGCGCCCATCCCAAGTGCGGATTGTCTGCAATACTTGTACATAGTTATTGCTTAACTAAAGGGTTATTGTTGAGCCATCTGTTGAGAGGCTCAGTTGTTATAATACTGTTAACTGGGTATTGTATCACGAGTTATACGGTGTGATTGGTGTGGCTGGTATGAGTCTTACCCGGGATTCAAAATCCTTCCTTATTGTGTCAGCTCTTCCGGGCACAGTATCCTAACTGAGGTCTGGAGGAGGGTCATAGTGGGAGGAGCCAGTGCACACCAGATAGTACCTAATCTTTCTTTTAGAGTGCCCAGTCTCCTGCGGAGCCCGTCTATTCCCCATGGTCCTTACGGAGTTCCCAGCATCCACTACGGACTACGAGAAATAGATTTACCGGTGAGTAAAATCTTATTATAGACATGCCAGTGTCTTCTACACTGATACTGTAGACTACGGATTACAGTGGCTATGTAAATATAGTTAGCAGTGTGTGGGGGGGATTGGGGGGGCGGTAGTGAGCAGGAGTCCGGGAGTCTTGGTTCAAGTTTCCTTTTTTTGCTTGATAAATTGTTGAATACCCCAGTTCCAACTGAGAATTATGGGAACTGTTGTACTTTGCTGAATATAGGAGATATATCTGAATAGATATTATAAATATCCTAATAATCAGCATTACATAATCACATGTATTTCAACTCAACCATCATCACAAATATCCAAAATAAAGTTATTTTAAATCCAATGACATCATCATTACTGGGTATGAAAATAATGACATGGGAATGATTCTGGTCTGGTCACAAATGAAAGTCGGGTACAATGCACTATACCTATGTTCGGTACATTGTGCATGCGCTAAACCTATACTATAGACCTTCCAAGATACTTCCAAGTAAGCAGCAGCGATTATTTCCAACCACATCTGAATCTCCCCCATTATGTCCAAGCACTATATTAATGGGTGTGGTTCATAGGGTCGACAGTGTCTAGGTCGAACATGTTTGGGTCGAAAGGTCTACATGAGTTTTTAATGTTTTTTGGTGTATTTTTCTCCGTACAGTGACTGGGAACCCCAATTAGTGCACCACGTCTCCTCGCATTCGGAAAAGGTGCCTCGCTCCCCTACTGCTGGTGTTGTTCCACAGCATCTGGAGTACCACATGTTGGGTACCCCTGCAAGTGTATAAAGAAATATAGAATAGCAAATATACCTGTTTTTATGGTGCCAAGAACAGCTTTTTCCCCAGCCACAAAAGATCTGAGGGGCTAAAAAAACACAAATACAAAAGTCTGTTGATCACATAGCAACGCAGAGCAGTGAACTGACACAATCACATAAGCCTAGAGAAATATTAGCATTCTAATATAAATGGGAGAAAAACAAGAAAGCTCTTCACAATCTTTGTGTATGTGAAAAGCGCTTTCACTATTATTATTACTTTTTTATGTAAAGCATAAAATTAAAAGCAAGGACTTTTTTTCTTTTCATCTACAAATGAAAGTTGCAAATAATTCCTGCTAACATACAACCATTAAAACATATAATAGACACAGGAGCAATAAATGAAGCATTATCAGCTTGTAAGGTGAATCTGAAGTCATCCAGTCAGAAGTGACTAGCTAAAGCGCATGTCGTCGTCCTCCTCCTCATCATCATCATTATTATTATTATTATTATTATTATTATCATCATCATTTGCACCAGCTTCAGGTACCTGCATCTGATAAAGTCTGGGCTGAGTTACCTAATTTCTATATTCATAGCTAACACTTTCTGTACTTCCAGGGCTTTGCCCCACAATGTTTAGAGCCTTGAGAACACAGGCTCTCAGCACTATTGGAAGCTGGAACCTCACCGAGCTCCGATGTGGTTCTTGGTCATCTGGCACTCATGGGCAAATATAGGGTCCAGTCTGCCCCTTAGGCCAATGTTATTTGTTGCCCCCCTATTCCCTGATGCCAAAACAGCCCCAACCTCACCAACCTTCCACCACCACAATTTACTGATCATTGCCCACCCCCGCCAGTTACAAAACAAAAAAATAAATTGTGATGACAAAGAAGAAAAAAAAAATGAAAACCTGGCCTCATCTGGCCATCAGCCTTTCAGGGCTCTCATGCAAGTGAGCATGCTGTGAAGCCCCCCCTTCCCACCCCCAGCAAGTGTCACTCCTAGGCACGTGCCTCATGTGCCTATTGGGAAATCCACCACAGCTGGCACTCCCATGCTTATTCTAGGGATGTGCCACGAGCCCCATTATGGGTTTTGGATATGTATTTCCTTTGTATTTTGGCTCTAGATTTGGCTTTGTTAAAACCGCCCTTGCAGGTTTTAGTTTTGGATCTGTATTGTTTTACAAAATTCATAAAAACAGCTAAAATCACAGAATTGTTGCCTGTTTTTGTTCATACAGTATTATTAACATCAATAACAGTAATTTCCACTCATTTCCCTTCAATTTTGACCACCTCACAGCTCTCAATATTATTTTCATCCAGTTTAGGCCAAAAGGTTGCACCAAGGTAGCTGGATGACCAAGCTAAGCGACAGCAGTGGGCAGCACAAACATGTAGCACTTAAACTTCCAACATGGCACATCTAGGAAACAGAATGACACTGCAGTGGTAGACAGGGTGGAAGTTTAATAATGACAGAAAAGAGGTGCAAGATTGAATTGTCCTTGGGCCCTCCAACCCACCCTTATGTTGTATATATTAAACAGGACATGAACAGTCTAACAGACCAATCACTTTAGCGACATGGACTGCCACTTGTAGCTAAAATTATAGGTTTGTTTTGGCCCCCACAAAACAAGCTGCCAATGGTCTCTAAATACACAAACTGGCTCTAAATAGGCAAGATGCCGCCATTGTCATAAACATCCAATTCCTAGATGGTTAGGGTCCCTGCCTTTACTTACTATGGCTTTACAAAGGGTACAGTTGGCTTGACAGTTGTTTTCTGGATTTGGGTAGAAATAATTCCACACATATGAGGTGGATTTTTTTGTCTTTTTCTCAGGCATGACAATGGCCTTTTTTATATCACGGGCAACAACTGTTTCCACTAGAGATGAGCGGGTTCGGTTTTATTCAGATCTCAAAATGGCATCTTATAGGCTCACGGATGTCATGTGTTTTGTATAGCCAATAAGGAAAATCTGGATAAAACCAAAATTGCGTTAATTCTGGTGTTAAAAACCGATTAAATCTGAACCCGCTCATCTCTAGTTTCCACTGGTGCCTGCTTTACACAAACAACATTCTCGTCATCAACATCCTTATTAGTGCCAGCTACACAAATATTCTCCTTGTCCTGGTAAACTTCCACAAAAGCATCCTCAATTTCTAGGTCCTCATATTGACTTGTGCTGCTCATCCCCACATTTGGAAAGGGTGCACAAATGGTGGAAGTGCCTCTTCTTCGAGTACAGTATTTGAAATATCAGGCTCACATATGGCACCCGCAAACACACTTACACTCTCCTCAGGGATTTGTGATGTTTTTGAGCACACAGTTGGTTCCTGTGCCTTAACGAGTTTCATTTTTTTGACACTTCTACAGGGAGAAGGGCTTACATCATCATACAAAGCAGAACCACCAGTCATAAATAAAGGCCAAGGCCTTAGCCTTTGGCATTTTTCTTTCCCATTTTGTGTGGTTAATAGCATATTGCCAGTTTTATGTTTCTCTTAGCTAACTTTCTTTTTTATGGTTTTTTCTTTACCACTGTAAAATTATATTGCTTTTTGATTTTACATGCCCTGACTTAAGCCCTCTATGACCTTGGGCATCAGGCTTAGTAGATGACATGGCAGACTTGTATCATCATGACTAGTGGCAGCAGCTGCTGCACTAGTATGTGGATACTGCTCTCCTTTCATTTGATCATCCTCCATATCAACAAAAACGAATGGGGTGGGGTACAGCACACACCAGAATTTGTCTGAAAAGTTTTTTTTAAACTTCACAAATGACACTGAGGAGTCACACCTCTTATTTGAATGCACTGGAGTACAACTTACAACATCACAATATACGTGTATGCATATTACACTTCATTACCACCTACAATATCACAATATATGTATGAATATTACACTGTGGTACCACCTACAGTGTCACAATACGTGTATGAATATTAAAAAAGAAAAAAGTTGGTAGCACTGTTAGGTATCCCTATATTCCTCTTAAATCAGTATATGGATTGAAATAGGACTGCTGCTTCATAAAACTGAGGAGCTACCCTCAGAAAAACCGTTGAAGAACAAACAAGTAGATGGAAGGAAGCGCTGTCCAATATCAATATATATATATAGCAATGTTTATTATACGATATTATACATTTCACATCAAATGTATCCTAAAAACAGTTATAAAAATCAACATAAATTGAAAACACATAAATTCAATGGGTGGAATTCAAATGTTTGAAAAGTCGGTTGGGTGTCTGTTTTTTCCTGTCTATTAGATAGGAAAAAACAGACTCCCAACTGACTTTTCAAACATTTGAATCTCCCCCTATATCTTAATTGGTATTGTCCAAGTGATTAATGCAGAGTACTTTTCCTAATAAACAACACTTAGGAAATACTGTCCACTGATAAATGTGATTGGTTGCTGGTAAATACAGTAATTAGTAATGGGGTATTCAATATTGATCCAACAAATAGCAGTGATCAGCGGTTACGGTTAAAATAGTCAGCATTAATCCAAACAATTAGTTGCAATTACTTTAACATGCATGTAATAAACATAAGCATTTGTGGGTGTATTGGCCAGGTGGGGGTTGCAAATGCCCTTAGATGTAACACCACTTTGCTGGGAGTTCTTCCCCCCCCCCCCCCAAAAGATGTATGCTGGTTTTGACAAGGGCTGCTGCCCAAACAATAGCTCTATTGGTCTTAATCTCTGGGGCTGGCATGCTGGTCTCCAATTCTCTGCTCCCTTTCTGGCCCGTTCCTTGGTTACGATTCACCCGCTCCTGTATGTGGCCAGCTTGCCTGTGTGTTCACAGCTGAGCGGTGCTCTGGATACAAGGCAATTCCCGCTGACGTCACTCTGGGGAACGGAGCTGAATTACGCATTTCTCAGCCTTGTATCTGTGGCTGTTCCTACAGATTACAATGTTACCACCCACAGTGTCACAATACTTGGATGTAATTGGTGTACCACCTACAGTGTCATAATACGTGTATGAATATTACACTGCAGTCTGACCTGCAGTGTCAAAATACTTGTATGAATATCACACTATGGTCTGAACGGTAGTGTCACAGTACTTGTATTTGAAAAATAATAGTACAGTACACTGGGGTACAGCACAAAAAATATACATATTTTTATAGTGATGAGCGAGTTCGGTTCCTCGGAATCCGAACCCCCCCGAACTTCACCCATTTTACACGGTTCCGAGGCAGACTCGGATCCTCCCGCCTTGCTCGGTTAACCCGAGCGCGCCCGAACGTCATCATCCCGCTGTCAGATTCTCGCGAGATTCGTATTCTATAAAAGGAGCCGCGTGTCGCCGCCATTTTCACTCGTGCATTGGAGATGATAGGGAGAGGACGTGCAGCATTCTCTCAGTTGTGTTCAGTGTGCTGCAAATATCTGTGCTCAGTGTGCTGCAAATATCTGTGCCCAGTGTGCTGCAAATATCTGTGCTCAGTGTGCTGAAAATATCTACGTTCTCTGCCTGAAAAACGCTCCATATCTGTGCTCAGTGTGCTGCAAATATCTGTGCTCAGTGTGCTTTATTGTGGAGACTTGGGACCACCAGTATTATATAGTAGGAGGACAGTGCAGAGTTTTGCTGACCAGTGACCACCAGTATTATATGTTCTCTGCCTGAAAAATGCTCCATATCTGTGCTGCATTGTAGTATACAGTAGGAGGACAGTGCAGAATTTTGCTGTGACCACCAGTATATATATAGCAGTACGGTACAGTAGTCCACTGCTCTACCTCTGTGTCGTCAAGTATACTACGCATCCATACCTGTGGTGCATTTTAGTTGTGCGCAGTATATATAGTAGGAGGACAGTGCATAATTTTGCTGACCACCAGTATATAATATATAGCAGTACGGTACAGTAGTCCACTGCTCTACCTACCTCTGTTTTGTCAAGTATACTATCCATCCATACCTGTGGTGCATTAAAGTTGTGCGCAGTATATATAGTAGGGGGACAGTGCATCATTTTGCTGACCACCAATATATAATATATAGCAGTATGGTAAAGTAGGCCACTGCTCTACCTACCTATGTGTCGTCAAGTATACTATCCATCCATACCTGTGGTGCATTTAAGTTGTGCGCAGTATATATACTAGGAGGACAGTGCATAATTTTGCTGACCACCAGTATATAATATATAGCAGTACGGTACAGTAGTCCACTGCTCTACCTACCTCTGAGTTGTCAAGTATACTATCCATCCATACCTGTGGTGCATTTACGTTGTGCACAGTATATATAGTAGGTGGACAGTGCATAATTGTGCTGACCACCAGTATAAAATATATAGCAGTACGGTACAGTAGTCCACTGCTCTACCTACCTCTGTGTCGTCAAGTATACTATCCATCCATACCTGTGGTGCACTTAAGTTGTGCGCAGTATATATAGTAGGAGGAGAGTGCATAATTGTGCTGACCACCAGTATATAATATATAGCAGTACGGTACAGTAGTCCACTGCTTTACCTACCTCTGTGTCGTCAAGTATACTATCCATCCATACCTGTGGTGCATTTAAGTTGTGCGCAGTATATATAGTAGGAGGATAGTGCATAATTGTGCTGACCACCAGTATATAATATATAGCAGTACGGTACAGTAGTCCACTGCTCTACCTACCTCTGTGTCGTGTCATCAAGTATACTATCCATCCATACCTGTGGTGCATTTAAGTTGTGCGCAGTATATAGTAGGAGGGGACAGTGCAGAATGTTGCTGTGACCACCAGTATATATATGGCAGTACGTTACAGTAGTCCACTGCTCTACCTCTGTGTCGTCAAGTATACTATAAAAGTTCAGTAAAATTACCCAAAAATCAAAATTAAAAGCGTCTGATGAGAAGCGTAAACTTGCCAAAATGCCATTTACGACACGGAGTGGCAAGGAACGGCTGAGGCCCTGGCCTATGTTCATGGCTAGTGGTTCAGATTCACATGAGGATGGAAGCACTCATCCTCTCGCTAGAAAACTGCAGTGCCACTCCTAGATGGGCCAGGTGTTTGTGTCGGCCACTTGGGTCGCTTAGTTTAGCCATCCAGCGACCTTGGTGCACCTCTTTTTTACTTTGCATCATTTGCTGTTTGGGGACTATTTTTTAAATCGGCCATCCTGTCTGACACTGCAGTGCCACTCCTAGATGGGCCAGGTGTTTGTGTCGGCCACTTGGGTCGCTTAGCTTAGTCACACAGCTACCTCATTGCACCTCTTTTTTTCTTTGCATAATGTGCTGTTTGGGGACTATTTTTTGAAGTGCCATCCTGTCTGACACTGCAGTGCCACTCCTAGATGGGCCAGGTGTTTGTGTCGGCCACTGGGTCGCTTAGCTTAGCCATCCAGCGACCTTGGTGCACCTCTTTTTTTCTTTGCAGCATGTGCTGTTTGGGGACTATTTTTTTGAAGTGCCATCCTGTCTGACACTGCAGTGCCACTCCTAGATGGGCCAGGTGTTTGTGTCGGCCACTTGGGTCGCTTAGCTTAGTCATCCAAATGACCTCGGTGCAAATTTTAGGACTAAAAATAATATTGTGAGGTGTTCAGAATAGACTGGAAATGAGTGGAAATTATGGTTATTGAGGTTAATAATACTATGGGATCAAAATGACCCCCAAATTCTATGATTTAAGCTGTTTCTGAGGGGTTTTTGTAAAAAAAACACCCGAATCCGACAAAAAAATTTCAGGGAGGTTTTGCCAAAATGCGTCCGAATCCAAAACACGGCCACGGAACCGAATCCAAAACCAAAACACAAAACCCAAAAAATGTCCGGTGCATATCACTAATTTTTTATAGTATATTTTTAGCTTTCATATTTTTACACTGGGGCCGAGCCCCTGGATGGACAGACAGAGCACCCTTAGAAGGACAGAGCACCCCTGGAGGACACAGCAGCCCCTTGATGGACAGACAAAGTACCCCTAGACAGACAGAGAACCCCCGGATGGACAGAGCAACCCCTTGTCAGACACAGCAGCCTTTTCATGGACAACACAGCACCCCTGGATGGACACAGCATGGACACAGCACCCTGGACAGACACAGGATGTCTGCACTATACAAGCTCCACAGCTGGAGTGAAAATGGTGCGATCACCGGGGACATTTATAGAATCCAAAACCTGTTAGAATCCTACAGTGGTAGTATGATGTTTTCCCTCGTTATGGGATCCGAGTCAGACGGGAAAACCAGAGCCGGACTCGGATCCCGTCTCGGATTGTGAGTTCTGAGTGGGCCCTGTTCTCCAGTTATCTCTAGCTTATTCTGGGTTCATTATAGATAGTGTCCCTGTTGAGAGATTTTAATGTATACCTAAAATTGCACTTTCCCACAGAAGTCAAACTTAAAGGTACAAATCGTGCAACACTACAAGTGCTGTGCCAGACTAGATCTCTGCCACCTTAGAGATAGCATAATATAAAAGTACTGATCTACATTTAGTATTTTTGTCTTGCACACCCATGCTTGTCAAACAACATAGCCCAAGAGTATTTTCTTTTGCTTACAATGCTCCTGGTTAAATATATATTTCCATTGCTTATATAACTTTAGTCCCTGCTCTTTGTAAAACAACAGCAAGTTGAACAGTCTAGTTCTGTATGTAATATGTGACCCAGCAATCATCTCTCAAGTCACTGAAGGCAACCTACAAAAGTTAAAAACATGTTAGCACACAAAGCTTTACGGTTTGCACTAATTCCTCTACTTGTCCATGTGTAATTGTACAGGAATGAGACCAGCGCTGCTCCACACTTCAGAAATCTAAAGGTTTAAAGTAGAGATGAGCGGGTTCGGCTTTACTCTTTTCTTTACGCCAGAATTATCGCCATTTCTTATTTTCTGGATTTTTCTTATTGGCTAACCAAAACACGTGATGTCCGATAGCCAATAAGGAGATTCAGGTAAATCCAAGTAAAACTGAACCCGCTCATCTCTAGTTTAAAGCAAATCATAGACACCTATATTTGAAAACCAGAAAAATAACATTTAAAGGAATTATTTAGTTACCGCAATCAGACACTTGGGATTTTGTATTCGCTGTATTACCGACTACTGTAGGTTTGTTTGAAATAAATTAGTTCTGCCCACTACAAATTGAAACATTAGTCCAAGAACTCATCCATAATTCTGGTAAAAAAGTAAACTTTATCTCACCACAACAGGCAAGTAAAACCTTCATATGTTAACTTATCATTTAAAAAATAATAATATACAGTATACAATAGTTTACTTTTCCTATTTCCACATGTGCCAGAGAGAGTTCTCTAGTATGTATATTTGTCCACCTAGCACACACAAAGGTGTGCACCAACATCCTGATTTGCGGAACTGCTTTGGAATATGAATCTGTAGTTCTGTACATACATTTGCGAGATTGCAGATCAAACTGGAATTATGGGGCAAATAAAATCAGTCACTGACTATCGCAGCTAGCGGATCATCCCACTTATATATTAAAACTTTTACATTTTTCTTTTTTTTGAGATGTTAACTGTTTAACTAGATTGATGCACTTTGCATCCTTCAGTAACTCCCATTTTCTTTGTTTTGGCAGTTATTTTTACATTATTCTAATTGATTATTGTATTTTTTTTTTATAACTTTTATCACGTGTGAATATATGCCTCTTGCAACTAATATCAGTTTTCATGTTTAGATTGTACTTCATCACATTCAAAAGTTAGTAATTTCAGAACTATAAAATAAACATACCCTGAATTCTCTGATGTCTAGCCCAAGGAAATCTATATTAGTTCAATATCAGTTCAAACAAATTCAGAATATATACAGTAGAAAGAAGGTAATTGATTAGCAAGAACTTTCTGCTCTTGCTCTTAACCTAAACTGTTGTTTAGTCCCTCGATGGGTTGTTAGGATTGTCTCGACACTAGAAAGAAATGGATTACCTCTAGAGCAGACGTGTCAAGTGGTGGTGGCAGTGGATGTTGCAGAATACGTTTAATTTAAACAAACTCATATTCTCAATTCCCTGGACGGTGTAATGCTTAGCAATGAAAAATGGGAATGGTGCAAGGTTCAACTTTTTTTTTTAATCAAATATTTTATCAAAGTTTTCAATGTTTAAAAGTTATAAAGAGAGGTTATGCAACTAATAGAAAATAGCAAGTTAAACTAATATATTCTGTATTTACAATTAATATTACATCATATGTTACATGGTGGCATACAAATTCACTGATGGTTATTTATTAACATTGCTCTGTGGTACAAATCAAATGGGCCCTACACACAGTGCGATGTGCCGCCAAGGTGCCCGACGGCTGTTACGGTTGACCCGGCAGGGGGGGGGAGGGGTGATGGGGGGGAGTGAAGTTTCTTCACTCCCCCTGACACATGTCTCCATAGCCCTGCATGCTAATATGGACGGGATTGTCCATATTGACATGCATGTTTAAATGAGCCAGCACCAATGATGAACGAGCGTGGGGCCATGCGTCGTTCATCGTTGGTGCCTACACACTAGTAATGTGCACCGGAAATTTTTCAGGCTTTGTGTTTTGGTTTTGGATTCAGTTCCGCAGCCGTGTTTTGGATTCGGATGCGTTTTGGCAAAACCTCCCTGAAAATTTTTTGTCGGATTCGGGTGTGTTTTGGATTCGTTTTTTTTTTTTTTTCAAAAAAACCTCAAAAACAGCTTAAATCATAGAATTTGGGGGTCATTTTGATCCCATAGTATTATTAACCTCAATAAACATAATTTCCACTCATTTTCAGTCTATTCTGAACACCTCACACCTCACAATATTATTTTTAGTCCTAAAATTTCGCTGGATGACTAAGCTAAGCGACACAAGTGGCCGACACAAACACCTGGCCCATCTAGGAGTGGCACTGCAGTGTCAGACAGGATGGCCAATTTAAAAAATAGTCCCCAAACAGCACATGATGCAAAGAAAAAAAAGAGGTGCAATGAGGTCGCTGGATGGCTAAGCTAAGCAACCCAAGTGGCCGACACAAACACCTGGCCCATCTAGGAGTGGCACTGCAGTGTCAGACAGGATGGCCGATTTAAAAAATAGTCCCCAAACAGCACATGATGCAAAGAAAAAAAAGAGGTGCAATGAGATCGCTGGATGGCTAAGCTAAGCAACCCAAGTGGCCGACACAAACACCTGGCCCATCTAGGAGTGGCACTGCAGTGTCAGACAGGATGGCCGATTTAAAAAATAGTCCCCAAACAGCACATGATGCAAAGAAAAAAGAGGTGCACCAAGGTCGCTGGATGGCTAGGCTAAGCGACCCAAGTGGCCGACACATACACCTGGCCCATCTAGGAGTGGCACTGCAGTTTTCTAGCGAGAGGATGAGTGCTTCCATCCTCATATGAATCTGAACCACTAGCCATGAACATAGGCCAGGGCCTCAGCCGTTCCTTGCCACTCCATGTCGTAAATGGCATATTGGCAAGTTTATGCTTCTCATCAGATGCTTTTAATTTTGATTTTTGGGTCATTTTACTGAACTTTTGTAGTATACTTGATGACACAGAGGTAGAGCAATGGACTACTGTACCGTACTGCTATATATATACTGGTGGTCAGCAAAATTCTGCACTGTCCTCCTACTATATAATACTGCGCACAACTAAAATGCACCACAGGTATGGATGGATAGTATACTTGACGACACAGAGGTAGGTAGAGCAGTGGACTACTGTACCGTACTGCTATATAATACTGGTGGTCACTGGTCAGCAAAATTGTGCTCTGTCCTCCTATACTACAATGCAGCACAGACATGGAGCATTTTTCAGGCACACTGAACAAAACTGAGAGAATGCTGCACGTCCTCTCCCTATCATCTCGAATGCATGAGTGAAAATGGCGGCGACGCGCAGCTCCTTATATAGAATACGAATCTCGCGAGATTCCGACAGTGGGATGATGACGTTCGGGCGCGCTCGGGTTAACCGAGCAAGGCGGGAAGATCCGAGTCTGCCTCGGAACCGTGTAAAATGGGTGAAGTTCGGGGGGTTCGGATTCTGAGAAACCGAACCCGCTCATCACTACTACACACTGAACGATATGAATGAGTTCTCATTCATTAATGAACGATAACGTTCATATTGTTCAGTTAGATCTTTAAGTGTGTAGGGCCTATTAGCAGTATAGATAAACCAAGACATTAGCTTTGATGTGTATAATGCAGATTAGACTATGAAAACAACTGTCTAATTTCATAGTTTTATTGTAAAATGGCACACTTAGCTCCTTGCCAATCACCAGGCAAAAAAGGGCATTTAATTTGTGATCATTGCATACAGTCAGTAGTGGATTTCCCATGAGGCCCGTGCCTAGGGGCAGCACACCTGGCTGATAGGGGCCAGGTGATTTTTTTATTCATCATTAAAACATTATATATATATATATATATATATATACAAAGAACCCAGCACTGTCCTCCGTAACCTCATCAAAACTTTAAGACATAGCTAAATAATGGAGTATTAGTTCATGAATTGTACAATGCAGTTAAGCTTATTATATATATATTTTTCTTTTTAAATTTACCAAATGATGAAGGTAAGACAATGGCCAGCAAATTGTGGTTCAGGAGTTGGTAGTAGGGTGAGGTTGGGGCTGCTTTAGTGGTCTCCTAGCACATGAAATGAAGGAGGAAGGGGGGCTGACCCCTAAATTCAGCCCTGCATACACTGTCTAAGCAGGCAGCTGTGTTCTGTTGGCTTTGTCAGGAATCATTTTTGTGACATTTCTGAGCTTGGTCTCAGTGCATTGCAGTAGTCACAAGTCTTTACTGCCTGCTAGCACTATTAGATCTATGTAAATTGGATTTACTAGAAGAAACTTTATTAGATCCATTTTACACTGAGTGCTTTACTGCTGACCAACTGCGAGAACAAGTAACAATAACAAAAAAACTAATTCCCTGGGTGACATTACTTACTGTGTTATTCATGAAATTACTGAACAATTGCCTTTGTTGTCTAATACCCGCCTAGTTAACAAATAATTACAAATGTAAATGTTTGAGTATTTTTGCTCTTGTAGGCTCTTATTACACAAAAGGGTGTAAGAGTACTGTCCATGCTATTTTAGTAGTCTGACTACTCTAAAAATCTAAAAGCTCTTATTAAATTACATGGGTTATATTACAGTTTGACCCCTCGCTCTGTTTGTTTGTTTGTTTGTTTGTTTGTTTCTTTTTTTTTTTTTTTTTTTATGGCATGTGGTCAGAATGTCAACATTCACAGGGGCAAGTGCAGAATTGTTGGATGTGTGTGTGTATGTATGTATGTATGTATGTATATATATATATATGAGTTATTTGAGAAAGGGCACTCAACAATGTTATTCAAAGCAAACACATATAATCTTTATTTTAACCCAAACAGGGCTCTCCAAGGGGTCTCGAACTGGTGGCTCAGCATAAAATATTGCATAGAAAAACTGCAGCATGGCAATCATTATGCCTAATATATTCAACTTGATAAATAATAAAATAAGACAGAGTTGTCACTAATCCGTCCGTCGACTTCAGTCAGTAAATGACCGTTAAAGACCTGTGCATCTTGTCATCACCACCATAATAGCCAGGAGCCATCTGAGAAAGGAATCACCTGGACCCACATTAAATAGCAAACTCTAATCAAGAAATGCTCACAGCTGCGCTGACAATATTGCTCACAACCCCTAGCGTGCGTTCCACATCCCTGCGCATGTGCCATATTACCGGTGTGCTCCCTGCCTCCTGTCACTCACACACACCCGCTGTGCAGGAAGTGCCGTGTGTTCCACGGGCTCCCACACTTCAGAGCTGTGCTTTCCACTGGGTGCCCGTCACTTCCTGTGATGGCTCTTAGTTATCAACTCAGTGTGCTAGCCATTGTTGTGGATACTGGACGCAGTGGAACACAGGTTGAAGGTGTCCTTAAAAGTATATGCACTTTTGTGCCCCCTCTCCTCCTAGTCTGTATATGCATTAGTGTGGGCAGAATCTATATCCCCAGTGCCTTATGGACCCAGATGTGACATCAGGTAAGGGCGGAAGTTGTCTTATGCCGTTACAGCATTTTAATTTTTTCTCCAATCTAGGTTTGTTGTAAGTTATTTTCTTGGTGGGAAGGGGGGTTTGGCTTCATTGTACCCTCGTGGGCTCGCTTCACTCGCCACACTTTGGGCCTGGAGTTTCACTTCACTCGGCACATGTTACTATTCCAATAGACGGTGATGTTGACCCAATGTATTATGGTTTAGGTCCTTTCAGCAAAGGGGATCTAGGCACTACCAATTAATGTGCCACCCTCCCCTCCTAGTCTGTATATACATCAGTGTGCCCCCTCCTAGTCTGTATTTGCGCAAGTGTGCCCACCTTCCCTCCTAGTCTGTATATGCATCAGTGTGCCCCCTCCCCTCATAGTCTGTAAATGCTGTAGTCAGGGTTGGTTCCAGACCTTGTGGCACACAGGACGAATGTTTCCTTTAGCGACCCCTCTCTCCCCATTGAAAACAGGGCTAGGGCACGCCGTAGGCGTGTGTAAAAAAATATAGGGGCGTGGATTCACAGGAAGAGGCATGGCCACATAATTGTACCAATTCACATTACGCCACACAGTAGTATCTGTCAGTCACATTACACCACACAGTAGTACCCCTTATACATGCCAGGAAGAACACCTTATTCATATTGTGCCAGGTACAGCCCCTTATACACATTGCACCAGGCAGAGCCCCTTTTTATACACATTGTACCAGGCAGAGACCCCTTTTATACACATTGCGCTAGGCAGAGCCCCTAATACACATTGTGCCAGGTAGAGACCCTTTTATACACATTTTGCGCCAGGCAGAGCCCCTTATACACATTGTGCAAGGTAGCCCCTTATACACATTGTGCCAGGTAGCCCCTTATACACATTGCAACAGGTAGCCCCTTATACACATTGCAACAAGTAGCCCCTTATACACATTGCGACAGGTAGCCCCTTATATATGTTATGAGCCACGGCTGTGGCTCATTTCCATTTTGGTTATGTATTTTATGTTATACTTCTGTTTATGTTCCCCGTGGGTGTCATGGGGTGCTCGGATCTCACCCTTAAGGAGAGGATACTGTTATGAACCACAGGTAGTGGTTCATTCCTATTTTATGTTTATAAGTTGTCTTGCAGGCCAGGATTTCCCGTTGCTCTGTTTAAGAATGCTCTTGTTTGCTGCCGGTGGTGAGTCTGTGTAATTGCAGCTTGTTCCCGTGTGTTCAGCCTCACCTGGCTGCTAATTGCATCTTGTCAGTTTGGATTCATGCAACAGGGCAGCTGCATGACATAATTAATTAGGCCTCTCTGTTATATGCTGGCTGAGTGCAATTCACAGACGCTGGTGATATTTCTAGGTTTCCAGTCTTCCAGAGTGCTTGAGTTCTGAGCTTGTTCCTGACAGTTCCTGAGCTCCTCTCTAGCAGTGTCTGTCTAGCTGCTTCCTGTGTCGATTCCTGTGTCAGTCTCTGTGTCGATTCCTGTGTCTGATCCCGTGTCCTGCCGTGAAGCATTCCTGTCCAGAAGTCCTGTGGCTTTGCCTATGCCTGGTCGAGTTTCTGGCTCCTTGGTGTCCACCGGTCTGTCGTTTGGGATTCTGCCTGTCCTCCAGTTCTGAGAGTCTGTGTCGGCAGCATTGGGGGTTCCTGTCCGTTTGCCAGTATTGGTACCGGTTCCGTGAGTAGCGGCTCTGCCACGTCCGTCGGCCTTGGCCGCTGTATTCCTTGGTTATATCTGTCACTGGTGTTTTGCAGAGGGTTCTGCTTATGCTGTCACCGCCGATACACAAAAGTATTGTGTCGGCGTGTGGACAGCATTTTCTTTGTTGTTCTTTTCCTTGGGCGGCAAGCCGCACATACATTTAGTTTTAGGCTAGTCAGTAGCCCCTAGCTTTGGTTGTTTCAGTTAGAGGGCCCCTTGTTATTACCCTGTCTCAGTTCACTCTTTGTCTCTCTTTAAGACCTGAGGGGGCATCGGAGTTGGGCAGACTTAATCCGCCCTACAAACGCGGCTGCCATGGGCCCAAGAAACCATAGTCTCGCAAGAGTGAATTGACAGCACGGGTAAAACAACGGAGGTAGGGTGCCAGGGGCTATTCCCATTCCGTTTCCCTTTCTCAGCATTACGTCCTGGTGCTCTGGACTCTCTTTATAACATCTCCCTTGTTCTGAGCACCAGGAACCTAACATTATCACCAGCCATACCACAAAAAAGAAATAAAACGTTTTTCTTTTTTGGCCCACTCCAGTGTCTAGTCTAGAATCCAGTCCGGTGTTTAGAATCCAGTCGGGTGTTTAGAATCCAGTCCGGTGTTTAGAATCCAGTCCGGTGTTTAAAAAACCAGTCCAGTATTTAAAAAAAAAAAAAAAAAATCCAGTCTTGTTTGTCTAGTTTAAAAATACAGTCTTGCCTTGTCTAGTCTTGCCTTGTCTAGTCTTGCCTTGTCTTGTCTAGTTTTAAATCCTCCTATGTCTACTATGCAAGCCCTGCAGGCATCTCTCTCAGCCCTGAACTCTGCTTTCAGTGCTTTGAAACCTGAGCGACTAGAAGTTTTGCAGCAATCCTTAAAGCAACTGCAAAACCTTCTGACTAAAATCTTGCTCATCTTGCCAGAAGTCGTTGAGAGTACATCTATCTCTAAAGAGACTCTTGTTCACAGTATGGTGACAAGAGAATCCTCTGGTTTAATTGAAGAGAATAGGTTTAAAAGTTTTCTGCGGCCCAGGCTCTCAGAAGAGGAGCGTCTGCGTCACAGAAACTTAAACTTATGCCTATATTGTGGGGGTTTAGGCCACTATCTGCAGACCTGTGAGTTGCGCAAGCCAAAGTGTGGTGACAAGTCTTGCCCTCTGGCCAAGTTGAGTCAGAATACAAGACCTACTCCTGTCTCTACTGTGGCAGAGGTACTTGTCACACAACCCACACTAAAAAGCTCTCTGTCCTATAATTGGGGTCCTTGGGCAAGGGAGACCCATTATAGATTCAGGAATCAAAAGAGAATGTTTCTCTCCTCTCTTGATTTTCCTGTTCAAGCAGAGTTGCACACCCCTGGAGTGGTGCCCGATGCCCAGGGTCCTGGAGTGGTGCCTGATGCCCAGGGTCCTGGAGTGGTGCCCATTGCCCAGGGTCCTGGAGTGGTGCCCATTGCCCAGGGTCCTGGAGTGGTGCCCGTTGCCCAGGGTCCTGGAGCGGTACCCGATGCCTAGAGTGCTGGATCGGTACCCGATGCGCAGAGTGCTGGATCGGTACCCGATGCGCAGAGTGCTGGATCGGTACCCGATGCCCAGAGTGCTGGATCGGTACCCGATGCCCAGAGTGCTGGATCGGTACCCGATGCCCAGAGTGCTGGAGCGGTACCTGATGCCCAGAGTGCTGGAGCGGTACCCGATGCCCAGAGTGCTGGAGCGGTACCCGATGCCCAGAGTGCTGGAGCGGTACCCGATGCCCAGAGTGCTGGAGCGGTACCCGATGCTCTAGCTTATAGAGGGACATCAAATATTATAGCTCAGGTTTCCATACCAGAAGGGGTCTCAGAAGCTGTTACCCCAGGTAGGGACTTGAAAAGCGCAACCCCAGAAAGGGTATCTAAAACCATAGTTCTAGAAAGGAACTCGAGAAGCAAAACCCCAGAAGGGATCTTTAAAGTAATATCCCCAAGTGGGGTCTCGAGAGACGCAGCCTCAAAGAAGGGTCTAGAGGTCGCTTCCCCAGGAAAGAACTTAAGAGGCATAGCATTTGTGGAGGTTCTGAAGGTTATAGCTTCAGCAAAAGTCCCGGAAGTCATAGTCCCGGGTGAAGTTTCGATAATTATCGACTCAGAGAGGGAGGCCAATGGCTCAGTCCCAGTGAGGGAAGCCGATGGCTCGGTCCCAGTAAGGGAGGCCGATGGCTCGGTCCCAGTGGGGGAGGCCGACGGCTCGGTCCCAGTAAAAGAATCCGAGGTGCTGACCCCAGCGGGGTTCCCGGAGGCCACTGTCCCAGCGGGGTTCCCGGAGGCCACTGCCCCAGCGGGGTTCCCGGAGGCCACTGCCCCAGCGGGGTTCCCGGAGGTCACTGCCCCAGCGGGGTTCCCAGAGGCCACTGCCCCAGCGGTGTTCCCGAAGGCCACTGCCTCGGGTGGGGTTCAGAAAGTCACTGCCCCGGGTGGGGTTCAGAAAGTCACTGCCCCGGGTGGGGTTCAGAAAGTCACTGCCCCGGGTGGGGTTCAGAAAGTCACTGCCCAGGTGGGGTTCAAAAAGTCTCAGCCTCGAGTAAGGTCAATAGTGACCAGGTCCTAGCAAAGCACTCTAGTCAGTCAGATGGGAATGAAGCAGATCCTGACTCTGTTGATATCTCAACATCTATAATCTTTGATGGGGACTTAGTCCAATTTCTGGCGCTTTACAAACACTATTACATCATTATGTTGTCTAGACCATTTCTGGGCATCACTTCAGAGAACCTTGTGCTCTATCTGATTTATTCTTTTAGAGGAGAGCCTTTTGAGTAGGCGACCAGCCTAATGAAAGCTGAAGATCCCATTCTTCAGGATCCCCCAGCATTCAGTGATGCAGTTATTAAAAGATATGGTTCCAAAGAAATTGGTTCAGGTTCCTCTAGGTCACTCATCTTATCTGCTGAGAGTTCACCATATACTGTAGACTCGGTACAAGAGTCTCAGCCTGTTGTTTTGACTGCAGGATGTGCTTTTCTGTCTTCTTCTAATAGTAGTACTTTGCCTGAAAGTTCAGCTCCCAAGGGTAAGAGACCTATCTCTGATTTGAACGCAGCCTTGCTGGGTGGTACCATCAGTTCAGACAATGTTTGGGGAATTACCTTGGTCAGACCTAAAGAGCTTTGTAAAAAGAAGAAGAAGAAGAAGAAGAAAAATAAATAATTTTTGACTCTTGTCTTGATATAAAAAAAAAAAAAAAAAATTTTTCCTTGTCTTGTGTCCAGTGGCCACCGTCAAGGGGAGGGCACTGTTACAAGCTGTTGTTACAGCTTGTTTCTGTTTTCTTGTCTGTTAGACCAGTGTGTCAGGTTTTTTTTTGTATCCCTTGTGTTGGATAGACTGAATTTTGGGGTCCTTTGACCCCTCCTCAAGGGGGGGGGAGGGGTAATGTTATGAGCCACGGCTGTGGCTCATTTCCATTTTCCATTTTGGTTATGTATTTTATGTTATACTTCTGTTTATGTTCCCCGTGGGTGTCATGGGGTGCTCGGATCTCACCCTTAAGGAGAGGATACTGTTATGAACCACAGGTAGTGGTTCATTCCTATTTTATGTTTATAAGTTGTCTTGCAGGCCAGGATTTCCCGTTGCTCTGTTTAAGAATGCTCTTGTTTGCTGCCGGTGGTGAGTCTGTGTAATTGCAGCTTGTTCCCGTGTGTTCAGCCTCACCTGGCTGCTAATTGCATCTTGTCAGTTTGGAGTCATGCAACAGGGCAGCTGCATGACATAATTAATTAGGCCTCTCTGTTATATGCTGGCTGAGTGCAATTCACAGACGCTGGTGATATTTCTAGGTTTCCAGTCTTCCAGAGTGCTTGAGTTCTGAGCTTGTTCCTGACAGTTCCTGAGCTCCTCTCTAGCAGTGTCTGTCTAGCTGCTTCCTGTGTCGATTCCTGTGTCAGTCTCTGTGTCGATTCCTGTGTCTGATCCCGTGTCCTGCCGTGAAGCATTCCTGTCCAGAAGTCCTGTGGCTTTGCCTATGCCTGGTCGAGTTTCTGGCTCCTTGGTGTCCTCCGGTCTGTCGTTTGGGATTCTGCCTGTCCTCCAGTTCTGAGAGTCTGTGTCGGCAGCATTGGGGGTTCCTGTCCATTTGCCAGTATTGGTACCGGTTCCGTGAGTAGCGGCTCTGCCACGTCCGTCGGCCTTGGCCGCTGTATTCCTTGGTTATATCCGTCACTGGTGTTTTGCAGAGGGTTCTGCTTATGCGGTCACCGCCGATACACAAAAGTATTGTGTCGGCGTGTGGACAGCATTTCCTTTGTTTTCCTTTTCCTTGGGCGGCAAGCCGCACATACATTTAGTTTTAGGCTAGTCAGTAGCCCCTGGCTTTGGTTGTTTCAGTTAGAGGGCCCCTTGTTATTACCCTGTCTCAGTTCACTCTTTGTCTCTCTTTAAGACCTAAGGGGGCATCGGAGTTGGGCAGACTTAATCCGCCCTTCAAATGCAGCTGCCATGGGCCCAAGAAACCATAGTCTCGCAAGAGTGAATTGACAGCACGGGTAAAACAACGGAGGTAGGGTGCCAGGGGCTGTTCCCATTCCGTTTCCCTTTCCCAGCATTACGTCCTGGTGCTCTGGACTCTCTTTATAACATCTCCCTTGTTCTGAGCACCAGGAACCTAACAATATACAGTGCGACAGGTAGCCCTTATACACATTGCAACAGGTCGCCCCTTATATACACTGTACCAGGTAGACCATTATATACACTGAACCAGATAGCCCCTTATATACATTGCAACAGATAGCCCCTTATATACATTGCACCAGGAACTCCCTTTTTTCACATTGAACCAGGTAGCCTCTTTTATACATTGCAACACATAGCTCCTTTAATACGTTGTGAAGAGGTAGCCCTGAGAGAGAGAGAAGGATCGAGAAAGTAAGGGAGAGAGAGTGGGAGAGAGCAGGGATGTGGGAGAGATAGAGACAGAGAGAGGGAGGGAGAGAGAGCTTGTGTGCATCACTTACCAGCATCAGCGCCGGCTCCAGTTTGTCCCCCTGGCTCCATGTTGCGCAGTGTTCTTTAACTTTACTTCTGTCCAGCGTGAAGCAGAGCAGAAGTGAGTAGCAGGGGTGCAGAAGACGGTTGGGTGGGGGGAGAACAACGCGGTGTGGGGAGCACACGGCGGCTAGGGGGTGCTGGCCAAAGCAGTGTGCTGTGTGAGAGGCGGTCAGCGCGGTGTGTGGTACGGGAGGCAGCCCGCACGATGTTGGTGGACGTCAGGTGGCCAGCGTGTTGTGGGGTGCAGGAGGCAGCAAGCGCGGTGTGGGGTGCGGGCAATGAGCTCAGAGGGTGCGGCCGTTACATTGCGGTGCCCTTCCTCCCCCTCTGGCCTGTCCGTCCTCCTCATCAGCAGCACTAAAGTCAGGGGGGAGGAGCTGAGAAGGGAGAGCTGCTCCTCCTCCTTCTCAGCCTGGCAGTTCACGTCACATAATTGGCACTGTCTGGCTGCGGCATACAATGAGTCACTCATTGTAATGCAGATGGTTTTGTGCCTCTTCACTGCGACAGGCCTATTTTCAATGGGGTCCTGGAGCTGCAGCTCCATCCGCCCCATTGTTAATCTGGCCCTGCGCTTATACTTAAATAGAAAAAATATATACAAAAAAATAATTCACAAAAAATCTTTGAAAAAAAAGTAAAAATTAGTCATAGTGCAGACCAGTGTTACAGTATCTGCATAATACTGTTATTATAGAAAGCAGCGGAAATTTACACTCTCATTAAGACCCTTTGGTGACTTGGGGGCAGATGTATTAAGCCTGGAGACAGCATAAGGAAGTGATAGCCAGTGATAAGTGCAAGGTGATAAATGCACCAGCCAATCAGCTCCTAACTGTTAATTTACATATTAGAGCTGATTGGCTGGTGTGTTTATCACCTTGCACTTAACACTGGTTTATCACTTCCTTATGCCTTCTCCAGCTAAATACATCTGCCCGTTGGTGCCCAATTTAAAAATCCATCTGGCCTCTTTTTGGAGCAACATGCGTCCTCTGTCACCTCCTCTTATCATCTTGGGTACATGGTCAATGATCATGCTTTTAAGTGATGCCAACTGATGTGCGCTTGTAATAAAGTGCCGAGCTACGGGCTTATCACTGCTCTTATTTATCACTGCTTGCCTAATTAACAAGAGATGGTTTGCCAGCCTTTCACGAAATGTAGTGACAGTCTTGCCTACATAATATAGGCCACATGGGCACATCAAAATATATATACCATGATCAGTCGTGCAAGTGACATATATGTCTAATCGCAATCTTGCTGCCCATGTGCGGGTGGGGAAAAATATTTCCAGTCAACATGCTATTGCACATCGTGCAGCCTAAACAACGAAAACATCCTGTTTTCTTGGGATTCAACCAAGACTGATGATTTTTTGTGTCAAAGTTCTTTGTTGGCTGCATTAATAGCTGTTTCAAATTTGGACCACGAGCAAAGTACAACAATGGCTTCTTTTCTGTCTTTTTAAATGTCCTATCAGTGCCTATTATAGGCTAATTCTTCTTTAGCGAACATGCAAAAGCCGGGGCATTAATATCAAATTGGGTGGTGATGACCATTCTATCAGATGCAGATGTGTTTGCATTAGTCCACCCATTCTTGAAGATGTATTGTGCCCTTTTTAGAGCTTTTTCACTATACCCTTGAATCCAGATGCCATCTCAACTAATTGTTTTTCCGTCTGGTTACTATGTATATTTTTGCCCATAACACACAAGAAATGTGAGATAGGTAATCCATTTTTAATCGATTTTGGATGGTGACTGGTAGAATATAGAAAAGTGTTTCTGTCTGTATCCTTGCAGTTTAAAGTTGTCCATAATTTTCCATCTTTCTTGAAGACAGAAACATCAAGAAAATCTATATGGTTGGTCTGGATATTACTTGTAAATTGAATTGGGCTTCCCATTTAATTTATTAACCATCTCCAGAAAGCTGTCACGGGAGTTTCCCCATAGCATAAATATATCATCTATGAACCTATAGTAGAGCAGAATGCTGGGACCATATTTGGCGTAAATATAAGTACTTTCATACTGAGTATATATTTGCATACACTGGTGCCAAATTCATCCCCATCGCAGTCCCAGCATTC
The DNA here is from genome assembly GCF_028390025.1 of Pseudophryne corroboree. Taxonomy (NCBI): domain Eukaryota; kingdom Metazoa; phylum Chordata; class Amphibia; order Anura; family Myobatrachidae; genus Pseudophryne; species Pseudophryne corroboree. Next base: position 328,993,243 of record NC_086444.1, on the reverse strand, counting down.
TGCACATAAAAAGAATCAGCATATTGGAAGTGGTTCAGGGTTAAGATATCATAAATCATATCACAAACAAATTCAATTGGCGGACCACAAAATGCAAAATTAGTCAATGCCTCCTTTTCCGCTGCCACCCCATGATCATGGTGTATAACCGTGTATAGGGATGAGACATCCATTGTTGCAAATAAAAAAATCTGTTGGTAATTAATCTGAGTGAGTTTAGACAAGAAATCCCCAGTATCTCATATATACAGCTTCTACTGCAGGCTACTATAAGCTGCAACAGTAAATCAATATATTTTGCCAGAGGTTGTAAATATATATATATATATATATATATATACACACACACTTTTCAAAGAATGCACTCACCAGTCTTGTCCATAATGAAAAGTGATTTTTAATTGCACTTCAGGAGTAGATCCCGGCCAGCGCAGCTTTTGCATGCTAGCCGGGAGCTACTTGTCACTGCTCAGATTACAGTGGCTGCGTGTGACGTCACGCAGCCGCTGCGGGCCACCCCTGCATGGTCCGGCCACACCTGCATTGGCCGGACCCCCCCCCCCCCACAAAATGTCGGCCAAACGCTGCCATGACGCCCCCTCCCTGCCCAGCGACCGCCTCTGCCTGTCAATCAGGCAGAGGTGATCGCTAGGCAATGACAACAGTCGGCTGTCAGCCATGCGCCGGCACACTGCGGCGCCGCTGCATGCACACTTCTGACCTGATCGCTGCGATCATAGGTGTGCGCAGGGGGGGAGCCTGGTGCGCACAGGCACCGCCTAATGTCTGGCACCCCGATCTCACATGCCTGATGCAGCGATCGCAGAGCAGGCTGATTACTGTCCCCTATGCGTTGCACCCTGTCAGGACTGCATTACTGACCGGACGCCTGGGTTAATCAAGGGTGCCACTGCCACCGTCTTTCAAACTCCTGGCTCCACCTCTATGTACAAAAACAGCGTGATGTGACGTAATGACATCATGCTACTCGCACGCCCACCCGTCACACCAGCCACATATACACCTCTCTCCTTCAATGCTATGCCAACGCCAGCCACTGATGAGGAGTAGCATGCAGCCAGCGTTCCTCTTAGGAAGACAAATTCAATACTGGAAGGCGGTCGGCAGCAACATTGTCACGTCACTTGTTTTTCCAGCAGCAGCAGTACTAGTCTGCGACTGTCAGTTTCAGTGAGTGACTGACTTGTAAGTAAGCTGCTGCAGCTTGCACGGGAAAGAGAGGGGGAGCCAGACCAGGCTGAGGAGGAGCAGTGTAATTGCAGTGAGTGCCATCAGGTGTGTTTGTTTGGTGCACACCACAACATCTGACAATGTATCTGCTTTATAAGGATTGGTACAAGGGTGGATCATTTATATGCGTTGACCATCAATAGATGTTGCTAGACACACCCCTCCAGCGGTGCACCCCCTAATAAAATGTGCTGCGCACGCCTGTGGCTGCGATGAACGGCAGCATGCGATCAGGTCAGAATGATCCCTCAATACCCCATAATGACAACGTGAACATTTTTTTTTTGACATTTTTGCAAATTTATTAAAAATTAAAAAAAACTAAGAAATGACATGTACATTTGTGTTCACAGACTTTGCTTAATACTTTGTTGATGCACCTTTGGCAGCAATTACAGCCTCAAGTCTTTTGAATATGATGCTGTTTCGCCCATTCCTCTGTGCAGCACCTCTCAAGCTCCATCAGGTTGGATGGGAAGCTTTGGTGCACAGCCATTTTCAGATCTCTCCAGAGATGTTCAATCGGATTCAAGTCCCTCAAAAAGTTTGAGGGAAAAAATGAATTTATTCCATTTTGGAATAAGGCTGTAACATAAAAAAATGTGGCAAAAGTGAAGCACTGTGAATACTTTCCGGATGCACTGTATATATATATGTGTGTGTGTATTAATAAAATGCATACTGTGCTACAAGCTTTGTAATCTTGTCCGACATTTCAGTATTTCAGTAAACAGACTTTCATCAAGTTCTTGCAAATCTACTATAAATATCTATTATAAAAAAAGAGATGAAACAGCCCTTTCCAGTGGCACAGAATATAACGGAAATGTATTTGAAGCAATGTAGTTTGGCTATTTGTGCCATAAAATAACTTTGAGAGAGCTCCAGTGAATATGCTTTTCTTAATGTCAAATTCTAGGAATACTGTATAAGCCTGAGTCATTTTTTTTGGCAAATAGTACAGCAAGTAATGAAACAGTGCTATCAAAGGGGATCAGTATGATTTACCTACAATTAAAATCCTACGGTAAAAATACAGACAATTGACCGATGGTCAAAATACCAACAAGGTCAAAATACCGACATTTGAAATGTTGACAGGCCAAAAAGTCGACACAAGTTTTTCAAAGAATTTTGGGTGTATGTCGACATAGGTCAACATGGGCACCGTATAAGTGTACTGCATCCCCTCGCATGGCTCACTGCGCTCACCGTGCTTCGAGCACGGTGCCTCGCTGCGCGAGGCTCACTTATATTCCCCCTCCACATCCACTGGGATGGTAAAGTATGAACAAGTCGGTTTCAATGAAAAAATAATTTTGATTTTTTTTTAACTGTCTTCATTTTCAATGTCACTATTTTAACCATGTCGACATTTTTAATGTCGGTATTTTGACCATGTCGGTATTTTGACCATAGGGAAATGGATGTCAGTATTTTGACCGTTGGGATTTTGATTGTAGGTAAATTGACTGCATCCCTATCAAAGATGCTGCTACGTTTCAACATAACAATGTGTTAAATAAATTTGCTAATTTTTCAGCCACTTGCACTACGCATGTGATATATCTACTGTTAGTTATGCTAAATTTGCATTTACTTAAAATGAATCTTCAAATATAAGAATGATTTGATGCTACCTATAAGCTTTGTATTTAAGTAGCCATATATTCAATTACAGTATGGATGTTTTATGGTATTAATGTTTTAAAAAATGACAGATTCTATAATATGTCCTATGCAGTTGGAGAGATAGGAAGTGAACCAGGAAAAAGCTTTTGCTTCTGCTTCCCAGTAAAAGTCTTAGACCAAGATATTTTTTTTACTGGATAGAATCGTGGGGATATACTGTAGGTTCCTGAACATGTCTGGATTCACTAGTGCCACCAAATGCATGAACATTTTATATTATTTAGTAATAACTTTTATTTGTAATGGTGGGTACACACTAGGTAATTTTGTAAACAGTATCACTAATTTTTCCCTCGTAAGCTATATTGTTTACAATATCGCCCAGTATGTATGCTGCCACGACCCCCGCTTTCGCCTGCATGCAGCTCAATCTGACTGTATCATCAGATGCTGCATGTTTGGGCGGGCCAGGGCATGGCGTCACTGTGCAATGTCGCTTGCGATTTCGCATAGTATATATGCACTATGTCAGCGGCTAGATGGATCCAGATGGATCGCCTGTAAAAAAAAAAAAATTCTCCCAAAAACACACAGGTCAGTGAAACCTGTGTGTTTTCGTGTGAAACAGCCCCGTTTTCAGACAAAAACGTGACTGTTTCCAGGGATTCTGCTTTGTGCCAGCTTATCGGGGCTAATTAGATAGCCCCCGGCAGGACAATTAGCCCCGGTAAATTACTGATTGGATATCCTCCTATATTTCTGTATTTTCGTTATCTTATTAAACAATGTATGACATATTGATCAATTTCTTCAGTATTTTACTCTTATATGTCGCACAAAGCCTAGGATTTTAATATTAAAAAAAGATCAATTTATAAGTGTGCCCCAGAAAAGGTATATAGGCTTTCTTTTTTACTTCTTTGCAAAAAACTTCTTTTTTTGAACAGTCTTCGGTGATTAATTATCTGGGAGCACCACCCACCTAGTGCTATACAGGTTGAGTATCCCATATCGAAATATTCCGAAATACGGAATATTCCGAAATACGGACTTTTTTGAGTGAGAGTGAGATAGTGAAACCTTTGTTTTTTGATGGCTCAATGTACACAAACTTTGTTTAATACACAAAGTTATTAATAATATTGTATTAAATGGCCTTTAGGCTGTGTGTATAAGGTGTATATGAAACATACATGATTTGTGTGAATGTACACACACTTCATTTATTGCACAAAGTTATTAAAAATATTGGCTAAAATTACCTTCAGACTGTGTGTATAAGGTGTATATGTAACATAAATGCATTCTGTGCTTAGACTTGGGTCCCATCACCATGATATCTCATTATGGTATGCAATTATTCCAAAATACGGAAAAATACGATATCCAAAATACCTCCCGTCCCAAGCATTTTGGATAAGGGATACTCAACCTGTATACCAATTATATCTTGACATAGCTTACAGTATATGTTGGTTTCCAATATCAATTCATCATACAGTACGTCAAGACCAGTGCAGTTTCAAAACATTTATTTTTGCTACATAGGCATGTTATTCCTTTTATGGCTCAGCTATAGGCAAGTTGTGTGTTATCTAATGATTTAGGTGTTCAGAGAGAGAACAAGGGATTGGGTGAATCTTTATTTAAAATACAGAAATTTGTGTATGATGTACAGTATGTGTTTTGTTTTTTTTAAACACTGCAGGTTTACTGCGGTGCTACAGGTCACAGCAGACTTTGGATGCCAGGGTAAGCTTGTGCTTGTAGTTTTACTAGTGAAGTATGCAGGTTAATGAATCCAGCACTTTATATTTTATTAATTGAAAATTGGGATAACGACGCTGCAGAAATTGAAGCTGAAAATCATACCAAAAAGCAGAAATTATAAAATATTGAAAGTAGTGATGTATGGGTTTAACCAAAATGTATTATGTCATTGGAGGAGGATGTAACTGGTGTACATTAAATTCTTGAATATCTATTTATTAGTAAACTTGAAAAAATATTTGTTAGCAAAAAAAAACCACAGAAGAACTTATATTTCAATAATGGTTCAACATTACTCTACGGGCCGGAAGTAATGAAGTCCGAGTTGGCCGGAGATGCGGGTTCCTGGCCAAACTCGGACATTTTTTTAAAGCACCTATCATTTACAAGGCATGGTTTTGCCTTGTAATTGATTGGCGCTATAAAAAAGTCCTATGACTCAGTATTGCAACTAAAATAATAGTTATTGCATTTGGGTATGTTCCTTTTTTTTCTTTTCTATTGTATACACACAACATATGTGTCCAAATGGGCAAGTATATGCCACTGTATTAGTCTCTGGTTAACATGAGATCCCATGTAAGCTGTCTTTTTTTTGTGGTTTAATTTAGGGCAACAGTCCATGCAACTATGATGGATTGTATACTAGTTATCATAACTTTACTGTTATAATGTTTATTGTACTCTAATGAACAAATGATGTCAATATTCTACTGTGACCCCAGTGTTTCTTAAACACTGTTGTATGAGTGATTTACGATGCCGCCATAAAAAAATATAAAATCTGTAAATGATAACCATCCAAAACATTTAAAAAGCTTAAAAAACGCTATGCATTCCAGCTGTAGAGTGCAATGCGATTCTGCCGGAACTAAGGTCCTGTATACATCCATTTCCTGACTACATTTTATGATGGGAAACTGTCCATGTCTAGTGGACATAACTGAACATGCTCACTAGAGTGCAAGATGGCGGTACATTACACCATGGCTCATTCTATATGGAATATCGCTCGACACATGCGGAGTGTATTAAATATGGCAGTGCGTTCCACCTACGGGAAAGTCTCAAAGTGGTGCATTCTACCGCCCATTCTAGGCTAATTAATACATTCCAATTTAAGCGGTATGCACTACTAACCTCCAAGAGACACTGCTAATATTAGGTGCCACTCATAGAGATCCTACTACATAAATAAAAAAATATATAAATATATTAAAAATAAATTGAAAAGGATTTTTTTATGTTAATATATTATTAATATGTAAATATATTTACATATGCAGGAAGTCATTATAGAATATACAACAATTATTGATGTCAAATTTATAAAATATGTCTACATGTAAAAGAGGGGACAAAAACGTGTGTCCTAAAAACATTTTTATCTCAAGTATGCAAATAATTCCAACTGGAATAAATAAGGCAAGGGGAAAAAAACAGAAGGAAATATAAAATAGCATTTTCTGGAACATGAGTATATTACAATATACGTTACTAAGCTTATATATGCCATGCATCAGTATCAGTAATTTGATATTTTATTGTTATAGAAATGTTTTGGTCTCAAAATCCAGGTTCAACCCTCATGGACTGAGAGTACCAAAATTAAATATGGCACACATTTAAGTCCTAGCTAAGGCTTTCTCCATATTGTTATTTTCTACATTTGCTGTTAACTATCAGTATACAACAGAACAGCGCTAGATCTGCTGAATTACAATTATGTGTTTTTTTTTATATGTGCTGAAACACTATGAATGGTTAACCACTTTCTTATATTCCGAATATGTTCGGACATCCTATCTTATAATTTTCTGGTTGTCCTTGCAATATATTGTTTATTACACGAACATTGTAGAAGGTATACAACATTTTTACTATTACATGTAATGAATTGTTTTATTTACAAAATATTTATCTAAATTAGTAGATGTAATTTTTTATAATTTTTGTTTCAGTACTTCCGCAGCCACACCTGTAGAAACCTTTGGCCAATACATGTCCTGGAATATTTGCTTTGTCTACTACATTTTTAACAAATTCATCTATCAGGTTCCTAGCCTTCCTGTATGTATATTTTGGCTTTTCTTGAAGTACAGTACACCTTTTAGAATAGGGTCTTTCAGTAATATTCCCCTTTGTTTTCTACCTGTTTATATTGGCTACTATTGTATATTTCATGATAAACAGAATTCCTGACAATTTCTGATCCTGTTTCTCCTTGGGTTTTGGTTTCACTAAATCTGCTCTATCACACTTCTGAAAGGTTTCTTCCACTGGTTAAGGATCATGGGCCTTATTCAGAGTTATTTGCAAACCAAAAAAGCACACTAATGGGCAAAACCATGTTGCACTGCAGGTGGAGCAGATGTAACATGTGCAGAGAGAGTTAGAATTGGGTGGGATGTGTTCAAACTGAAATCTAAACTGTAGTGTAAAAGTAAAGCAGCCAGTATTTACCCTGCATAGAAACAATATAACCCACCCAAATCTAAATGTAAACCTGAATAACCCCCCAGTATCCTTTAGCTAGGGTAGTGACTCATTTTGGGTGTATCATTCCACAAGGGCCCTTGGAGGGGCGAGTGTGGGAAAAAGGTCTTATTCTCCATCCTTTTCTTGATTGTATAAGTCCTATTGTTGCTGTCCCTGAGTGTGCAGTGGCATTTTATTGTTCCATTGTTGTGTGCACTTCTAGCCACCTCCCAATCACCACCCAGGAACTACCATCACTTTTCTGCACCATTTCTTATACTATTTGTATCAATTGCAATAGCATCTTTGTGCTTTCAGACATTTTTGTGCATGCGCAGTTGTAAATTTGCACTCAAGTATGCAAACATTGGCATTGTATGCCAATTGTGTGCGACACAGAATCAGGCCCCTAGTGACTGATCTTCAATATGCATGGGAAATGAAATCCACTGTGATAGACTATAAAATAAAGTGATCATAAGTAGTTTGATAGCAGCAGTGCCGGAAGGATTTTTTAAATCCTATTAAACAGATGAGTAGATTAGATGGATGCCTATGAAGAAAAAGATGTCAAAGATTACAAGTAATTAGAGAATAGACTTGGTGGGCAATAGATGAGATCAACATGGAGTGGACAGAAGAGATGTATGGTATGAACTTTAAAACTTGAGGAGAAGGATAGGGGGATGATCATGAAGGTATAACCAGGGAACAGTAGGATACCTACAGTACTCCGCCACCTTGGCAATCACAGTATGTGAAGTGAGCTAAGCAGCAGGAGTTGGTTGAGAATACATGAGGTTACAGCATACTTACCTATTTTCATTTCTCTCTGGAGAGAAGACTGGGGAGGAGATGCTGCAGGGACATTTTTTGGGAGGTGTGGTGGTGGGGGCTGAGACATCATCAAGGCCCACCCCTGCTTCTGGATAAAGTGATTTGCGGGTTCACAGGAAAGGACAGGGTCAAAATGACACGATTTGCGTTGTTTTGGCCCCTTCACTTCCACACAGACATGCAAATGCTAGTTATTATCTCTCCATCCTGCCCACTTTACTAGGGTGCAGACAGGATGCAGGAGATCTGCCTGCTCTTCTAGGGGTGCTGGGGGCTTGCTCAAAAATCAGGAGCCTCCTGCACCTTCCGGGAGAGTAGGCAAGTATGGGTCACAGCTAAAAATAACAGTTAATGGGAGTTAATTAGGTTTGTTAGCAAAAAGTTAGTAATTGGGCAAAACCATGTTGCACTGGGTTATATTGTTTCTGTGCAGGGTAAACACTGCTTGCTTTACTTTTACACTGTCATTTAGATTTCAGTTTGAACACACCCCACCCAAATCTAACTCTCTCTGCACATGTTACGTCTGCCCCACCCACAGTGCAACATGGTTTTGCCCAATTGCTAACTTTTTTGGTTTGCTAACAAACTTGAATAAGGCCCAAAGTCCATAGTGATAAAGCTGTTCTGAGAATCATGGATAATAAGCAGTTATGCAGGAGGACCATGCAGGGAAGTAAGCTGGTGTATGATGACCAGTATCTTCAGGAATCATTGCTTTTAGTTGTGTACAAAACTTTAGATGTGAAACAATCTCCACCTCTTCAATGTTAAAACTATAAAATATTAGTGCTTTTGAACAAAAGCCAGACTGGGTTAAAGCAAATGTTAGATAATTAAGATTCCCATTAGCGCTGACTCCTGGGCACTTCCTGTGTTTTACAATTGTAAGACAACCTAAAAGGTTTATTTGCTCTTGTTCTGTTTTATTACCTTTCATTGTTAGCTTGAGTCTGCTGACTCACATGCACAAGTAACATTCCTCTGCCATTTTCTGTAACAATGAATGTTTTCACAGTACATACTGTACTGTACATACCTAAACAAGATATCCGTGTGTTACTTAAGTCAAAAACGAGGCTATGTTAACTTTTTCCTGCCCAGTGGCTTTTCATCTCTTCATGACCAGAAGAATTTCTCCGCTTATGCCATGACTGTAACACAGAAAAATAAATGAACAAGCAAAATTATTATTTAGTTCAAATGAATTCTAGATATATTTTTTCATTTATGACAATATGAGCCTTTCTTTGGATTACTTAGCATTTTATTTGCAATGTACACAGGGCTGGAGCAAGCCCCATGGGTGCCCCTTAGAGGGCCCCTTTTGCGAGAACTTACAATGTACAGGGGAAGGGTTGTCAAGCAGTGCTGACACAGAGTGGTGAGTCATTTGGTTGGGGCAAAAATGATGTTACTTCTAAAGCCAGAGATGGTGTAAGGTCAATGCTTCCTCAAATGTGCACTAAATGCACTGTTTTGTAATCATCATTGTAATTACCCACCCCTCCATTTTAATTACTCACAATCACACTGTCACTCAATGTTACTCTGGCCCCCTTGCTCACCTCATAATTTGATAAAAGATAAGTTCACAAAGATAAGTTCACATAACTATTAAATTGCCTCCTGCTGTAAGTAGCTAGCATAATGCTGATGCAAGAGGCTTTGTTCCTGGTCCTAACATTACAATAAACCCTACAGCCCTGCAACTCACATACACTCCCCCCTCCACTCCCATCGACTCCAAAACAACAGTTCTTAACACTAATACAGCGTTACACTTATAAGTAGCATTAACTACAAACACCATCCTATGCACCCTGCATCTTCTTTATAGTTTTTGGAGTCTGTTCCCTTCCAACTCCTATACACTGACATAATACACACCCTGCATCTTATGCACCCTACACCATATGCACCCTTTGCATCTTATGCAGCCTGCATCTTCTTTATAGTTGTTGGAGTCTTTTCCCTTCCAACTCATATACACTGACATAATGCCACAGTGTCAAGATGCTGAAAGTACTGGGTGGAGCTGGGTGCATCTCAAAGTTGTCTATGATTGCTCAGGCTATTCCCCAATTAATCGGCTTGGCGCTCAACCAAGCCCTGGCACCCTAGGCTGCCTAATGGTTGATCAGTTATTGACCATCCCTTCCCTCACATCCTGGCCAAATCCTCTTGTCCATCACCCTTCTCCTTCTCTCACACCCTGGCTATATGCTATGCTCCATCATCCTACTCCATCCCTCACACCCCGGTGATATCCTCTCATCCATCAATCTGCTGCTTCCCTCACACCCCTGGTGATTCCTCTCCTCCATCATTCTCTATCTTCCCTTACACCCTGCTATTTATCACTGTGCTCCTCCTCTAACACCTCTCTCTGGCTACAACTCTCCTCCATCACCCTGTACTTCCCTCACACTGTGGCCTCATCCTCTTTTCCATCACACTACCCGTTCACCCTCCGATTTTCTCCTCATCTCCATCACCCTGCTCTTTCCCTTGCAAGCAGGTGATAGCCTATGCTCCATCATTCTTCTTCTACCTGTACACCCCGACAATATCCTCTCCTCCATCATCCTGCTGCTTCTCTCACACCCCTGATGATATGCTCTACAATATCCCCCTCTGTCTTCCCTTACAACCAGTCACATCCTCTCCTCCATCACCCTACTCCATCCCTCACACCCAGCTCCATTCTCTCCTCCATCACCCTCCCCCTTCCCTCACACCTTCAGCCACATCCTTTCTTTCATCACCCAGCTCCTTCTCTCACACTTATGCCCCTCCTTACCCTCCTTGCATCCCCATTGCCCACGTTGTGCCTGTGACTCTTCATATTAATTCTCTCCATATTATGTCTCTCATATTAAATTGTGCCAATCTGAATGATTTATGCCATATATTATACTCCTGCATATTGATTCTCATCCATATTATTCCCCTGTGATGAGCCTCCCTCAATTCACATCATATTAACTGTCCTCTATATCATTGTTACTCCTTTATTCATTCTCCCAACTCATGCCCCATTAATTTATTTTTGCTAATACTATTGACCTCCCTGTATTGATTCTCCGACATGTCATGATCCCCCTGTGTTAATTATCCTATGTAATACCTTACCTAAATGAATCTCTACCACAGTATGTCATGCTTCCTGCAAGGAAATGAGAAGTCTTTGACAGTTAATATAGTTATGTCTCATTTTCCACATCAGCAAAACCTGTTGCATATGCACTTTTATCCCCATTTTCCCCTATATAACTACCTATATTCAGTATACTGTATGTGTTTATTAATTTTTCCTTACCATTTTGCTGCTAACCGCCATACTGTGTTTGAATCAGCCTTTATATTGGTGATATATGCAATTATATTATGTAATTTGTTACACTATAGGTGATTTCTTCATGTTAGCCATAGTTTAATTTTGTTTGCTTAAACCATAGTGGACACTCAAAGGTTGAGTCACTTCAGGTACCATTGTCCCTTTTGCTTACTCCCTATTGTCCAACAGTGAGTTCTGCAAGACAGCCAGAAGTTGGTCCCAGCAGGATGTCACCTGAGAGATGACACTTGATTGAGGGAGGTAGTAGGGGCTGGATATTGCAAAGACTCCACCAATCTGAACCATTTGTAACTCACTTGGGAAGTGCATTCTCATGGTGGGATTATGAGTGTGATAAAAATGGACTAGTGTGAGGGCTAGAAAGGAGAGTCACTGACCCTAGGCTAAGAGGTAATGCCCTGCCAGGGTTTCATTGCAGGGACTGTAGTTTTGGATTGTATTACTGAAGAAGGCTGAGCTATTTATAACCCATTCTGTTAAATAAATCACCATTGGTTTTTTATCTACCACCATGCTCAAGTGATCTAGAATCCCATATCTTCACACTTCCCTATATAATTTTTCCATATTATGGCTCCCATAATATGCATAGCAGAGCAGCTGTGAATGGATACTGTGTCGGTATCCAATAACTTGAGAGAGGGACTGGGGGCAGCCCAGCAGCTCAGGAAGCATAATGCGCATCCACACCCCTTACCTTTAGGCCACACCCTGTATTTATTGACCACTCCCATTTTTCGTGCACATGCTTTCGGCAGGTACATAATGTCCCGCTACCCCCTCCCGGCTGCAATGTTGATAGGTATGAGTTCTACCCACAAATGTATTCTTACATTTTTGTCTAAGGTGCTTAATGTTTAAAGCTATTTATGCACGTCAATAAAAGCTTTGGCTTAAATTATTTACATAGCCAAAAAACTTTTCTGTTTTATCTAAGTTTTTATATATTTAACTTTTTTTTCTCTCCATTATGGAAGAATAATTCTGCATTTCTTTCTTTCTTTCTTTCTTTCTTTCTTTCTTTCTTTCTTTCTTTCTTTCTTTCTTTCTTTCTTTCTTTCTTTCTTTCTTTATTAAAGCATGTATTAACAAGTGCCCACTTCAGTGATGAAGCCAGGCTAGACATGTCAGAACAGTGGATGGTGCAATAGTTAGCATTACTGCATCACAGCACTGAGGTCATGGGTGAGATTCCCACCATGGCCTGAACTGTGTGGAGTTTGTATATTCTCCCTGTACTTGTGTGGGTTTTCTCTGGGTACTCCAGTATCCTCCTATTCTCCAAAAATATACTGGTAGGTTAATTGGCTCCCAACAAGAAAATTAACCCTAGCGTGAATGTGTGTGCTTGTACATGTGGTAGTGAATATAGGTTGTAAGCTCCACTACGGCAGAGACTGATTTGAATGGTTCTTATCTGTCATCAAATTCTATGTTCCCACCACAGTCACGGCAAAATGTTGCAAATCATAGGTCAGTGTGGAGGGGCAAAATTATGTAAATCATGTCATATGGTCTCCGTCCCCTCCATATGATCCTGTACATATGGTCTCTGTCCCCTCCATATGATCCTGCACATATGGTCTCTGTCCCCTCCATATGATCCTGTACATATGGTCTCTGTCCCCTCCATATGATCCTGCACATATGGTCTCTGTCCCCTCCATATGATCCTGTACATATGGTCTCTGTCCCCTCCATATGATCCTGTACATATGGTCTCTGTCCCCTCCATATGATCCTGTACATATGGTCTCTGTCCCCTCCATATGATCCTGTACATATGGTCTCTGTCCCCTCCATATGATCCTGTACATATGGTCTCTGTCCCCTCCATATGATCCTGTACATATGGTCTCTGTCCCCTCCATTTGAACCTGTAATGATGTTCATCGGAAGCCCAACATCGAATGGTTGCAGGCTTCCAACATCAAATCTAGCAATGTGATGGTTACTAGCAAAAGTCACAGCCGCTACTGCATACCTGTCCACCTTTGAATCAGACCCTAAATCACACGCTAAAGTATAAGTGGAAGGACAGCAGGGGCCCGTGCGCAGTGCACACCTTGCATCCATTACGCCCATGAGTATTTGGAAACAAAACAGAAATAAATAAGCAGATTATTTGCTACACTCTACAGGTTACCAACTTGCAGTGCAGTATACAGTAAATGCCAGCTGTGAATACAAAACAAAAAGACAGTTGCTGTAAGCACACTTCAGAGTCAAAAACAGTTTGAATGGGGGATCTGTGTCTCCAGCAAGTAATTTAATTTAGCTGACAGGCCAGTTACATGACAGCTCAAGCAATCTATAGTTATAGTGTTCAAAATGGACATTTTACAGCAGCTTACGGTTTCTATAAAATATTTGAGCAATGAAATACCGGAGGTTAATTATCTTATAGTCCAGCTGTAGTCCAGGGGATTGTTTTAAATCCCATAATGCTTTAACCACTTAACTGACTAATATTTATTTTTCCAAAATATGTAATCAAATTATGTAAATAATAGCGATTTAAACCTGATTCAATATAATTTTTTTTAACAAAACTGCAATATCAAGTTTAGTTTAGCTATTTCCATAATGTGCTAATATTTTTTTTAATGTTTTTTTTTATTTAAAAAAAATAAATAAAAAACTTTACAGTATTAATCTGACTATATTTGCACACACATACATTACATGTGTTTGTTTTTTTCTGTAACTGTAAAACTACAGTACTTCTCATGCAGTAATTCACAGTCATGCCAGAGAAGCCAGACAGGAGTGCATGGGCATTCATGAGAATTGCCCATCCCTGCTGTGGTAATGCCTAGGGGAGGAGCCACCAGAAGGTGTAGCGGCAAGAAATGACAATAATATCTGCATTCTGTCAGTACATACTATCACCATTTAGACCACATCACTTGGAATTCCAGAGCGGAATTCTCTATCTTAACTTAAAGTTATTTAATTTGGCCTGTACCTGCCTCAGATCCCTGTATTTTGATTCTTATTGTTTGAACTTTTGTGTTTGAATTTATTCATTTTTTGGGTAGATTTATTCCCACACATGGTACTGTGTGTAATAGAAGTTTGCTGCTAGATGTTTGCTACAGAAAGATGTCTGGTAGCTTGATGATAACAACATCCCTTTTAAAAATATGAATATGTGAATATTGAAATATTTCACTCGGCCTTCTCACTTGAAGTATTACTAACATTTTGAGAAAATTAATGTTTTTGACACAGTTCCTGTCAGCTTGATCCAGTATTTCCATTCTCCTCTCACCTCTCTCATTAAAAAGGTGTTTTCACCCACAGAATTGCCACTAACTGGATGTTTTTTATTTTGTAAACATTCTCTATAAACTCTAGAGACTGTTGTGTGTGTGTCAAGGTACTAGGAGTTTGGTGATTCAGATCAGGACTCCTTGGGCTTATTGTATGAGCTGGAAAGAGGGTAAAGCTGCATGACCAAATCATGCAGGCCACTAGCAGCAGCAGCAGCGAGAGAATGATGCTGCAAAGATGACAGAAGAGCAGATACTGAGACAAGAAGCAGGCTAGCCCGTGGCTGAAGCTGGTTAGCAGGATTTGCCAATAGCTGAATGATAGGCAAGTGCAGGTTTACACGTGTACACTGCAGCAATATCTGGAACAGACTGCAAATTACACTGGAACTCGGTACCAGAAGCACAACTGAAGCAGGCTTCAGAAATACAGTAGAACTGTATCCTGGAGCACAAATGAAGCAGACTGCAGCAATACTGGAGCTGATTGCTGGAATATGCCGGAACATAATGCTGGGAAGAAATACTGGAGCCAGTTGCTGGAATACACTGGAACAGAATTCGGTAAAGCAATACTGGAGCAGGTTACTGGAATACACTGGAACGGAATGCTGTAAAGCAATACTGTAGCAGGTTACTGGAATACACTGGAACAGAATGCTGTAATGCAATACTAGGGCAGGTTACTGAAATACACTGGAACAGAATGCTGTGAAGCAATACAGAACCAGGAGCCAGGATACTTGATCCTCTGAGAAAAAAAGTTGTACTGGCACAATCAGGCTTCCATTGCTTTATTAAATTATTTCTGTACAGGGGCGGATTGGCCATAATGCTCACCAGGAAGATTTCTGGTAGGCCCAACGTGTCTGTGGAGCCTGTTTTCGGTATTGTCATGTGGCTCTACCCCCCACATGACAGACAGCCCACCACATTCAGTAAACTGCTTTGTCCCCATTCATTCTGTTATTCCATATCTGCAGTACAGCAACTCTGCCATCCAGTGATGCTGGCATGGCTACACGGTATGGTATAACTCTTGTACTGCCCATGTTGGGCAACTTCAGAAAAATTTTACAGGTTCACTTTTAGTTCCCAATCCACCCCTGGTCTACAGAAAAAGACTCAAGGAAGGCAATTGTGTACAATCAGGCCCTATGAGGAGGAATCACACCTCCCTCAAAAGACCCCACCCCTTCATTAGACCGCACCCCCATTAAGGCTGCTTACTGTACATACATTTCCAGAGCTGGTTTTCGATCCCAATCTGCCACTGTTTCTGTAGATCCAGCACTAATTATACAAGAGAAGGCTAATATGAAAGAGTGCCAACACCCAATTGTATAGTTTTTTTTTTTTTTTTATAAATTTTTTATTGAAGCATCATCATGTCAATTCAACAACATTGTGGTGAATCATTTCAACATTTTTGAAAGATGGTCCATCATCGTACAGTACCACATATATCAAATTGTCGTGTTATCAGTAAATAAAACGTTTTCATATCAATGTTGTAAAACACATTCTTATTCATCTATTCACATTAATTGAGAATGAAAGTCAAATTAAACATAATGTATGTGAATGTCTGCCGTGTCACCAAAGCCCCACCCTTCCCCCTCGTCCTTCCCCCGGGCACTTCATGTTTTGCATATAACAAAAATGCCCCATCTGAGATCTGACGTTAACTAAAATGTAATATCACAGAGGAATCGGAGGGTCATTAGCGACCATCTGCGACATATACCAAACTGTGTCCTTAAAGCTATTGTGAATTTGGGTCCTTAACGGAAGTGACAGGGTAGCTATATATGTCTCCCACGTTAGAAAGAACCTCTCAACTTTGTTTTCTCTATCCAGTATCACCTCCACCCACTGCATCCTAAATAGGTAGTGTAATTTAGCTTTAAAAAGTGCCAACAATGGCTGAGAGGGTTGTAGCCAAGTTTGTAGGATGGTTTTGCAGGCCGCTGCTCCTATAGCCAGCAGGAGCCTTTTGCCCCCATGTGATGTACGAATATTGGGGGGAAGCATACCAAACATGGCCCATTCAGGTGTCATAGGGATGTAACTGATCAGGCTATCAGTAGAATATTTCCTGACCTGAGTCCAAAAACCTCGAATTACGGGGCAATCCCAAAGACAGTGGAATAAATCTGCTGAGTTAGCTCCACATTTGTAACAGTTGGAATTTGATGAATTACCTATCAAGAAACTCCTGTTAGGGGACAAGTAAGCTCTGTGCAGTATGTTTAGAAACATAGTGATATATGGAGAGTAAGGCAATAGTGCACATGCTCTGGTATGAGAACGAAGTATATCGTTTGATTATGTATTTGGAAGTCGTGAAAGCCAAGGAGCTAAGTTCGTGGAAGATTTGTCTGGTATAAACACTTGCCGTATGCAATTGTACGTTAAGGAAATGGCTTTTTGTGTCAAGCTTTGACTTTGAAGTAGTATGTCTAGTGGGTTGTTCCAGTCCAACATTGTGAAGGGACGTATAATAGAGCTAATATAGTGTTGGGCCTGTAAGAATGCAATAGGGTGGGCCGCCATCCATGGATGGCGTTCCCCAGCATCCTGGAACGTGGAAGGCCTCCTTGCCGACGTAGAGACCAAATCTCTCACAGTCCTCACACCCTGTGTCTGCCAACTAAAAAATGGGTGGGAAGCCTGCCCATTCTGGAATTCAGGATTATCTACAAAGGTGAGAAAAAGAGATTTGTATGCATTTAATCCAAATTTGTGTCTTAGTACATGCCAGGTTTTCCTAGTGTGCCAAAGCAATGGGTTATCACGTATTTCCTGTGAAATTTCGCAGTCATATACATGAAGGAAACTTGTGAGGTTAATTCCTTCCAAGAATTCCTTTTCTAGTGATGTGTTTGCATAAAGATCCCGGCCGATTAGCCAATCTTTAATATATCTAGTATGCGCTGCATATGAGTATAATTGGACATCAGGAAAGTTTATCCCGCCATTATGTTTCATTTGCTGTAGTTTGTTTAGCCCTATCCTCGGATGTTTTCCCTTCCAAATAAATTGTCTAAAACTACGGTTAATCGACTTTACGTCTTTGTTCGAGATCACATAGGGGAGTGCCTGTATTAAGAACATTAATTTTGGGAATGAAATCATTTTAACAAGGTTTGCTCTACCTAAGTATGACAACCACAGTCCCTTCCACCCGTCCAATTCTGTTGCTATAGAGCGAATAACATTGGAAAAGTTGAGACTGTAGAGGAGAAAAGGGTTGTGTGAGATTTTAACCCCCAGGTAAGTAAAGTGTTGATGTGTCCACATTATTGGGATGGTGGATTTAAAAGAAACGCGAGAGGAGGGAGTTCCAAGATGAAGCGCCACCGATTTAGACGTATTGACTTTGAAGCCGGACACCTGTCCATACTTAGTCAAAAGAGAGAATATCCTATCCAGGGATTCTGCTGGGTCCCCAACAAACAACAAAATGTCGTCCGCGAAAGCGGTCAACTTTATTTCTTTTCGACCAATTTGGATCCCCTTAAAGTAATCTCCATCTTGAAGAAGTCTAAGTAATGGATCTATAGCTAAATTAAATAGAATAGGGGAAAGGGGGCAACCCTGTCTTGTACCCCTAGACATCACTATGGTGTTGCTACTGTATCCATTTATTATTAGAGAGGTGGAGGGAGTGGTATAGATGTATTTTATAAGGTTAATGAACATTGGGTCAAATTGCCGTGCGTGGAGAGTTCCAAACAAATGTGGCCATAAAACAGTATCAAACGCTTTGGTCGTATCCAGATTTAAGAGAATATTTTGGGTATGTGGTTCTCCATGAGATTTTACCACTGCTGCTATCGCTGTTCGAATTCCTTTGACTAGATGTTTATGTCGAACAAATCCCAGCTGGTGATCAGTGAGAATCTGCGGGAGCAGCAGCTGGAGTCTATCCGCCATAATTTTGGTTAGTATTTTAATGTCCGTATTGAGTAGCGTAATTGGTCTATACGAATCAATTTGCTGGGGGTCACGCTGTGGTTTGGGGATTAGGATTGTGTGTGAGTCATTGAAATGAGGAAAGATTGTATTATTGTGTAGAATTTCATTAAACAGTTCCCCCAAAGCAGGTGCTATGTGTCCCTGAAGTATTTTGTAATATTCGTTGGATAACCCATCTGGGCCTGGTGATTTATGTAATTTTAGTTTCGAAATAGCATTAGTTATTTCTTCAAGAGTGATATCTTGTTTGAATACTTCATTTTGTGAGCTGGACAATTTGGGAAGGTTTGCTTCAGACAAAATACTGTCATGTAATGTCTGATCAAATGGACGTGCATCGTACAAATTAGAAAAGTATGTTTCAAAGTGTGTTAGGATACGTGAGGTCGTTGTGTCAATAGAAGACGAGTTCGGGTCTTTAATGGCGGTGATTAATCTCTTTGGGGCGCTCAATTTGGACATGGTGGCTAACAATCGTCCGGTTTTGTTGCCCCACCGAAAGTATTTAGATTTTGAAAAAGTCAAATCGCGCTGTGCCTGGGACAGCAGAAAATCATCCAACATCTGTCTTGCCTGTGTGTATTCTTGTCTATTTTCTGGGGAAGGGGAATCTATGTATGTTCGCAAAGCAGCCGTTAATGAAGCATGAAGAGCTTGGTATTGCGCGGAGACTTTCTTTTTTCGTTTGGAGATATACTCCATTATGCTCCCTCTCATAGTAGCCTTAGATGCTCCCCAGAATATAGTTGGTTTCTCCCAATAATCAATGTTGTCGTCAGTGAAAGTCATCCAACTATTTGTTAGAAAAAGACGAAAGTCTTCCGAATTGTATAGATAGGTCGGGAATCTCCAGGGCTTAAAGTTCCCAGCTGACGAAGATCTGGTGAGATGAAGTGTAATTGGGGCATGGTCGGAGACCAGGATATTGTGGATGTCAACTTTTAAAACACGCGACACCAAGGGATCAGCTATGAGAAAGGAGTCTATTCTAGACCATGAGCCATGTACTGCTGAAAAAAAGGTAAAGGAATGGTCGGTTGGGTTAAAGAGCCTCCAAATGTCACTAAGCTGTAATGTTGTCTTGAGGAAATGTCTTTGTGTGTAAGAAGCTGACGAAGGGTTCTGTGGGACAGGCTGTTTATCAATCTTTGGGTCATCTACCGAATTAAAGTCACCCGCAAGTACTAGGAGACCATTCTGCCGCTACGCCAGGGTTTGAGCTAAAGATTGTAAAAACTCCGAAGTTGATACATTAGGTGCATAGATATTAACTAGTGTGTAATTTGTTCCCCATATGATTACGTCTAAAATTATAAATCTTCCTTCTGAGTCGAGTATAGAATTAGTGATAGAGTATTGAACATCTTTTTGAAATAGGATCGACACTCCCCTGGTTTTATTGCGAAATTTAGATGAGACGCACTCGCCCAACCATGAAGCCCGCAGTGTCGATTCGCCTCCCGTCTCCCAATGGGTCTCCTGCAGAAATATAATATCTGGATGAAATTTACGTAAGTGGTTCACCACTCTCCTTCTCTTAATGGGAGAGTTGAGGCCTCCCACGTTCCAGGATATTAGCTTCAGAGGGGCAGGGGTATTCAAAGAAGGGATAGGTTGAGGGTTAGATTGCATTATCCAACACCCATTTTGGGAAACCTTCTTGCCATGTGGTATGTGCGTGTTGGAAAGACCCCTCCGTCCCAGCCATCGGAAGGGGTCGAGTATCTAGGGGGACAGGGGGAGGGTGCAGGCCCCGGCAGCTTCGACTTAACATACAAACAATGCTTCAATTCACATTTTCTAAATTTTCCATAACCGAACATCTTAAGAGTAGTCAATACGTTTAAAGTATTGACACCCATGAACATATACCACAAAAAAATGAGAGATATAAGAACAAAAACAAAATAAAAATCAAACATCAGATCATCTCGAGTAGCCTTGTAGTATCTACTGGCATTATTTCTTAACGTACATGGTTGAGTCAACCACTTTATATTTAGCGATCAGATGGACCCTCTGTATGAAATACCCTGTCAAAGTGTGTTTTGGCCAATTTCGGGTCAGAGAAAAATACGTCGCGGCCATTATCTTGCACCCGCAATTTAGCCGGGTACAATAGTTGGAATCGTGTACCGCTGTCGTGGAGTAGTTTGCATATTTCTCCAAATTCCTTCCTTTTTTGGGAAACAGAGGCCGAAAAATCCTGGAAGATTAAAATTTTTGACCCATTTACCTCTAACCTTGAGATTTTACGATAAGCACCCAGAGTTGCCTCTTTCATACGGTAGTCTAAATATTTGGCTATAACAGGCCTTGGTCTAGCCGCGGACTCGGGTCTTTCTGGTCCCAATCTGTGTGCCCGTTCAATATGTACTAGGAAAGGGGAATCGTGGGTTCCCAATTCTTTGGGGAGGTCAACTGTGAGGAACTCAAGCAGTTTAGGGCCCTTAACTGTTTCGGGGATGCCAATGAAACGAAGATTACTTCGTCGATGACGATTTTCCATATCATCAACCTTAGCTTGGAGATTTTGGATGGAGGAGGTCTGGGTATCTACCAGTCGTTGTAGTGAGTCTACACGGTCCTCCGAATCACTGGTCCGTTGCTCCAGGGAAGCAATACGGGTAGTATTGGTATCTATTTTAGCCAAGGCTGCATCGAATGCAGTTTGTAAGATTTCCAGTTTTTTATCAATTAATGGCATGATGATTTTCGAGATTTCCTGGGCCGTTTCTATGGCCGAGGGAACTCTGGGGACCTGAGTGGGAGAGGAGGGGGCGCTTAAAGAATCATCCTCTTCCGAGTTGTGCACTGGGGAAGAAGGAGCAGTAGCTCTTCCTTGGTTATTTTTGGATTTCCCCGTCCTTGTGTTCGTAGAGGATTGGTGGGATTTTTGGGAATTTGTTCTGTTATAGTATTTGTCCATTTTTCTCTATCTCTGTCACTAATTGCTGTTAGTTTGGGCAAAAAGAATATCTGCCTTTGCAGTAGATGTTTGCAGGTTTGAAAAAGACTACTCGAAAGGTAGGAGCTGGCCTACATGCTGTTTAAAGGATACACTGAGTATGAAAAAAACTCTTAGTGGAAAAACTCTAAGACTGTAGGGTCACACTGCTATTATGTTATGTTTCAAACTTAGTCAGGTAGTATACACTGCTATTTGTCAGAGCGACACCAGATGTCGTTGTTGCATAAACTGTATGCCCTACCTGTATACGCTATTTGATGAATTTTATAGCATTCATCCAATTCAAGCATACATCTTTAACATCAGCCTATAGTAAATCAATGAGTGGCTTGTTTGAATTCTTAGAATGTTAGGCACACAGAAAAATATTTTGTACACAGTCTCCCAAAAAGTGTTATCCGCACACAACGGTTGAGTCACTATTTACTGGTAATCTGAGCGAAAAGGTTATTCGCTTGTGCAGCACTTGTGTGCAGGTTTGAAAAAGATCCTTCAAAAGATTAAGTTAGACCTATATGTTGGGTGAAAGATATATTGAACAAGAAATACCTCTTAATGTTAAAACAATAAGACTGTAAGATCACACTG
This sequence comes from Pseudophryne corroboree, assembly GCF_028390025.1. Classification (NCBI taxonomy): domain Eukaryota; kingdom Metazoa; phylum Chordata; class Amphibia; order Anura; family Myobatrachidae; genus Pseudophryne; species Pseudophryne corroboree. The sequence continues at coordinate 328,971,099 of NC_086444.1, read as the reverse complement.
CAGTTGTGTTATGTTTCAAAATCAATCAGGCAATATACACGGCTATTTGTCTGAGAGGCACTGGATGTCACCGTTACCTAAGCCGTGTGCACCACCTGCTTATCCTATATAATAAATTTACAAGCACCAATATAGTTCCAACCTGCAACCTTACTAGCTACCCGTAATGAATTGATGAGTGGATTGTTGAAACAGGCCACTCAATAGGTCAAATTAGGACTGCATGTTGTGTGAAGGATACACTGAATGAGAAACAGCACTTAATGGAAAAGCAATAACACTGTGTAATCACACCGCAGTTGTGTTATGTTTCAACCTGAATCAAGTAATATATACAGCTATTCGTCAAAAAGACACTAGATGTCGCTGTTGTATAAGCTACATGTACTATCTGCACAACCTATATAGCAAACTTCATAGCACAAGTAAGGCCAAAAGCCTAACAATCAAACTTGCTCCGGTGCACAGTTGGGCTATCAGAGCTTGAGTTTGTGTCCAGAATCTGGTATGTGTCCAGTGATAGCAATGCACACCGTCCAGAGACCTAAGAGAAGAGGGCAATAGGGAGGGAAAATAGAATATATGGTAGGGGGGTGCAGGGTGGGGTATGGGAAACACAGTAGGTGGGGAGGTTCAAAGAGATGGGGAAGTTGAAGAAAGGGTGTTAGATGAGAGAGTGGGGATAAACAAACAATATTAGTACCCTGCAGGGGGAGAGATGCAGCCAGGTGACCAGGGTCCGTCTTGCATCCAGCAGCACCGCGTCTGCTCCCTGAGTTCCAGCGATACGAGTCCGGAGAATAGTTCAGACTGGGGTCCGGATATAGGTAAGCAGCTTCCCTCCTCCGCTTCAGCACGCCATCAGCCCGAGGACCGCCATAAAGATCCGCCTGCAGGGCTATCAGCGCAGTGTACTTGGAGATCCCCAAGGCCACCTCTTATCCGCTTCAGGTTCCACCGCCGCTCCACAGGGCCGCCGGGACAAAGCCACTCCGTCAGCTCCCTCTTGTGTGAAATTTAGTAGGTCCGGGACAGCGTGGCGAACAACTCCGGCGGCTTCCCCGACATGGGCCTCCAGCTGCTCCAGCCAAGCCACTCGACACCACGGGGGGGGGAGACGGGCCGCGCAGCACCCGCCGACGTTCGCCCCGGCAAGTCCGGGCTCCGATGCAGGTAAATCTCGGGTTGGCAAGGGGTCTGGCAAGCGGGGGTAAGCGGCCCAGGGGGAGATAATCACCAAGAGCAGGCCCGAACTCGGCCACGGCGGGTCCCCGGGAAGGCAGCGCTCCTATCAACGGCGTCTCACTGTTACAGGCACCCCTTTTCTGTCGTCTCCTCAGCAGTCCACGCCAAGCCCCAGCGGCAGTAGGGCAAGGCAAGAGATGCAGCAGCTCCCCTCCAAGCAGCACCGCGTCTTCCGGCGCCACGCCACGCCACCGGGTGCTGGGGAGGCCTGATTTACTGCAGGCCTGACTCCGGTGGAAATTCAGCTCCAAAGTTCCCGATTTTCGGCTCCACTGGAACAGCGGGGTCCCCTCTTTTCTTATGAGGAGGATAGACCCCCTACTCAGCAGTATTGAGGGGAGATGCAGTCGGATTGTAGAGAGGGGGAACGGAGCTGGTCTAAAATGCGGCCATCCAGATGCACCGCCCACCGGAAGTCCCCAATTGTATAGTTTAATAAAATATGTTATTATATAATTTGCAACCAGTTGGAATGACATATAATTATTAAAATGTAAAAAAAGTATACATTTCACATCAATAATAAACACTTTTATCTAAATGACTAGTATAGTACTTAAGGAGGTTCATATGTTTTCAAACAATTGGTTGTAAATTAAAGCTCATATGAGCACAACATAATGTCCAGAGGTAAATACAAGAATGGTGGTCTGTGTGTCCACACCTATATCCGAGTTATCAGGGAAGATTTTCACCTATCTCCCTTTTACTACAGGCAGGTAGAACAGTACATCATAAAGCACTCAATTCTTCTGAAAAACCTGCAGACTGTCCCAAAATACAATTAATGGTGCCCATACACTTGTGTCTTTGATTGCGATGCGATATCGGCCTTCGATTTCCCCGGAAGCTCCCTGTGCAATAAATCGCATCAAAAGTGCTTTTTAGTGCATTCGATGCGCATACAATAATGCAATTTATCGCATGCCCCTTGCGACCTGAAATCGGGTCATCGAATGGGATCGCATCGCATACTGCCCAAAGCACACTAGATTTATCTGTGCGATCTATTGAAATTTGCATAGAGGGCTGGGCTATCTGTATCCTGTGCACAATGGGTGGAGGGGAGTGTCCAGGAAGGGAGCTAAATACCTCACAGATCGCACATTGCAGTGCGATAAATCAAATGTGGTAAAAACAGCATGTGATCGCATGTGCGATACGATAAATATTAAGTGCAGCACATAATATCTTGAGATGCAAAGGGTTGTACCAGATATCTCACAAGTGTATGCGCACCATAACATATAGAATAAAGAATTGTGAAAAAGAAGGAAAATAAGTGTAATACATTTTTTATTCTATAAACAAAGCATAGTGGTTGCTGTCTTTTTATCGTTCTTCTTTTAAATATGTATTATAGGGGCACAGTGGCCTAATTATAGAAAAGTGCTTATTCACTGCCTTTTGTTTACCATATATTGGCATTATAATAACCAATTGTTTCCTACCTTTATTCTCAGAGTTTCAATTGCCTCTAGAAAACTACTTCAGTGATGTGTCAGTTGTTAGAAACTTTTGTAGGAAAATATTCTATTGCAACAATTTACATAACACATGCTGATAATCAAGGAAAATGGAGTGGAATGTTCCCATAAGAGGTTGATGTTTCTATAGTTTCAATGCAGATATATTAAGTGGTACTATATTCCAGTCTCCTACATAGTTACTATATTCAAATTTATTATTCATAATACATCCATCTCCATTCTTCCTCCATACTCTGGGACCTTGGTTTCCAAATGAGATGCAAAATTTGCTCTCATCAGAAAAGAGGACTTTGGACCACTGAGCAACAGACCAGTTCTTTTTTTCTTTAGCTCAGGTAAGATGCTTCTGACGTTGTTTGTTGTTCAGGAGCGGCTTGACAAGAGGAATACAACATTTGAAGCCCATGTCCTGGATCCGTCTGTGTGGCTCTTGATGCACTAAGTCCAACCTCAGTCCACTCCTTGTGAAGCACCCCCACACTTTTGAATGGCCTTTTCCTGACAATCCTCTCCAGGCTACGGTCAACCCTGCTGCTTCCACTTTACTTTCTATTAATGTGCTTTGATACAGCACTTTGAGAACATCCAACTTCTTTTGCAATTTCCTTTTGAGGCTTTCCCTCCTTGTGGAGGGTGTCAATGAGGGTTTTCTGCACAACTGTCAGGTCAGAAGTCTTCCCTATGATTGTGATTTGTACTGAACCAGACTGAGAGACCATTTAAAGGCTCAGGAACCCTTTGCAGGTGGTTTTGATTAATTAGCTGATTAGAGTGTGACACTGTGAGCCCACAATATTGAACTTTTTAACAATATTCAAATTTTCTGAGATTTTGGATTTGTGGTTTTCTAAAGCTGAAAACCACAATCATCAAAATTATAACAAATAAAGGCTTGAAATATCTCACTTTGCATGTAATGAGTCTATATGATAGATTAGTTTCACCTTTTACTGTAATGAATAAAATAAATGAACTTATGCACGATATTCAAATTTTCTGAGTTTCACCTGTACATCTACCTTCCATCTGGCTTTCTCTAAAGAGAAATGATGTCTAGAACCCCCTCCAATCCAATCTAGGGACTGTCTCTGGCCAATCCATCTTCAGCCCCTGGCAAGGTGACGGCATCACCAACAAATCCGTCGTAATTTTTAGAATCACCTCTATGGTTATAATAGCAGTTAGCGTACCTGTAACAATGTTAAGGTTACAAATTGTTAATATTACACATATAGAAACTGCTATTATAGCCAACAGATAGTATTACATAGTGTTAACTGTGCAACATGGTTTTAATTCACTTTCTATGTTAACTGTTGGGGTTTTTTTTACTTATTTTTCTTACTCCACTTTTGTTAGGTCACATTTTGTTTTTCCTTTATATTTCTACTGTTCATTTCATTGGTGTGCACCTACAGCTAAAAAACTGATGCATTTATCCATAATAATTTGCAGTTTATAAAAAATTATGTCATAATAAAAAAAATATCACCTGTGAAAGTATGTTGTACAATGAAATGATTGTTGGGTATGTCTGGATTAGTAAATCTTAAACTGTCAAATTCAGTAATATCCAAATGGCTCAACTACACTTAAAATGTAGGGGCAGTGCAGGGTCAGAACAAAAGATGGGTACACCTATTGTATGTTTAACAATTAATAGCAACTAGGAACTTTCAGTCTTGGTTCTGTACAAGCCAGAAATTCCTGAAATTGCAGTTTGCACGTCAATCCCAGAACAATCAATACATACATCATCATTATTCACCATCATTCACATTCACCTTCAAGGGCACAGGGTCATTGAGTTCAATTTTAACTGTCATTCACTTACTGTAGTTGTAAAAATAATGTACTGTTTGATTTGTTTTCCCTTGCACTATTTGTATCTTTTATATATATTATTGTCTGATCTCAACTGACATATTGTGCACATATTATAGAATGCAGTTAAGCAAAGCAATGTTATCTATTTTACTCCAGAAATATTTCCACACTGACAACATTCTTTCCTTTTATATGCTCTATGACTTTTAATCTCAAATAGAAAAATAATAGGCACTTGTTTGTACAGTTATAGTTGAGAATTAGCTGTCATGGTGCTGTTTTTTTATTGCAATATCTGTCTTACCTAGTGGTTACCTGCCAGTATCCCCTGTGATGGAGTGAATATATATCTGGATTTATAAAGCATTTCAGGGCAGTACGGATGGTGTAATGCCTCACAGCACTGAGGTCATGGATTCGATTCCCACCTTGGCCCTAACTGTGCAGAGTTTGTATATTCTCCCTTTACTTGCATGGGTTTCCTCCGGGTACTCCGGTTTCCTCCCACAATCCAAAAATATACTGGTAGGTTAATTGGCTCCCAACAAAAAATTAACCCTAGCGTGAATGTGTCTGTGTGTACATGTGATAGGGAATATAGATTGTAAGCTCCACTGGGGCAGGGACTGATGTGAATGGCCAAATATTCTCTGTACAGCGCTGCGGAATATGTATGCGCTATATAAATAACTGGTAATAATAAAAAAATTATAATAAGGCAGGAAAGTTGTCCTTTTATTCTCTGTGTGACACCATCAGAGACTACACACTTTCACTGCCACCATCACCGAACCCCTATATCCTGCGTTAGGTGTATGGGACAGGTATATAACTATCTCTGGGGGAGTTAGGATCTGGGTGTGATGATCATAGGAAATACGCCAACAGACTAATGACAGCACAGGCAGAGGGGATCTGATTAGTGAAACACTTAGCCAGTATAATAGTGATGCTGTGGGTGTAGCCACAGCTGAGCTCCTCTGTCTTGCACCAGATGATGGAAGATTTATGTCTGAATCACTGAGAACTGTAGCATACACAGGTAAAATAAACAGTATTGTACAGCAAGAGACATTTATTTTTGGCTTATAAGTGTGTATGGTAAAAGATTGATCCAAGTGCAGTCTGTTGTTTCTCAGTGAAAGTCTGAATAGTTTAAAGATGCTATTAATACAATTATCTCCCTCATCTGTGTCACCCGCAGTGGTGCTAGTATGCGAGTATGCTCGGGTACGGAGTATCCTTAAGAATTTGGCAGTGGGTGTGCAGTACCACCTGCCACACACTTTGCACCCGTGACTGCCATTACCACAATTTTAATGTGCCATAAAGCAACAAGACCATGGTGCTTGGCAGCATGACAGCACCTCCCACTTTGTCAGGGTTACTGGGAGTGTGACGGTGATGTCATGACGTCACATCACACATCCTCCTCTGGCGGCTGTGGCTGGCGTGAAGAGAGGAGCCTGATTGCACTTTCCCGCAGCATCCCTTGCTGGGAGCAGCAGTGCAGCTGTTTCCATTCACTTGGCTCGTATGATGCATCAGCACTGAGCCGCTTTTGTTCTTCACAGGCTGGGCTGCGGGGCATGTCTCTGGCTTCACTGTGTGGGGTAATTAATTTCTAATATAATGTGGACACTACTATATATTTCCATTATTATGAGGGTATTACTATATATTTCTATTATACCAGGGGCACTAATACAGTATATTGTCCTGTTTTAATGGAGGCATTACTATATATTGTTACTAAAATTGGGGGGCATTACTATATATATTTATTATACTGGGGGCATTACTATATATTTTTATACTGAGGGTATCACTATATATTTCTATTATACTGGAGGCATTACTATATATTTATTTATATACAGTTTCTTATGTAGCGCAGCATATTCCGTTGCGCTTTACAATTAGAACAAAAGTAATAGAACAAAACTGGGTAAAAGCAAACAGATATAGAGGTAGGAAGGCCCTGCTCGCAAGCTTACAATCTATAGAATATTTCTAGCCTTGTCTCCAGAGTGCAAAGAAAAGGGGCTGTATCATTTGGCTACACTGCTAGTGCCATGAAGCCACTCCCACTAGTGGCATGTGGCCACGACCCCTCACCACACATGACCATGCCCATTTTTCGGTACTCAGTACCACTAAGAAAATATTTCTACTTGCACCACTAGTCACCGGTCTGTCTGCCCCACCCCTTTAGTATGAAAAGAGCAGGGACCTCTTCACTCATGTGCTTTCCTGCCCTTACTTTTACTATAATCCACTCTTTACAGCCTTCAAAGTCACCTAAGGGCACTTCTTTACGCACTATGGGGTAGATGTACTAAGCAGTGATAAAAGTGGAGAAGTGAGCCAGTGGAGAAGTTGCCCATGACAACCAGACTTGATGTAACATTTGTAATTTGCATACTATAAAAGTATATAGAGCAGCTGATTGGTTGCCATGGGTAACATCTTCACTGGATCACTTCTCCACTTTTATCACTGCTTAGTACATGTCCCCCTATGATCGCTGATGGAGCAATGTTTATGGGGGCGATTCAGTTTATTCTCCCTCCTACTGCTTTAGATTTCGTCCAATGGAGCAATTCAGTTGTTGCTCTGTGATTACATGGGGGAGGGGGGGGGGGGAGGGGAAGGTGCTGTTCCCTGAGATGGCGAGCAGAAATGTGTGAAAACTCTGTGATTTGGGAAAGGCTGTAAGTAGACATTTTGATGCCCTGAGCAAGAGAAAGCATTGCCCCCCACCCCCTAAACTTTTCAAACAGGGTCATAAGGAGAGTCTGTGATACTCCTTCCCACTATATATATATATATATATATATATATATATATATATATGATCAGTACAGGATGCCGGAGGGCGAGATCACCGATGTTTGAAATACCGGTCTGGATCCTGACCATGAAGAAGGTGACAGGGGTGGGTAAGGAGAGCTATACGCTCTCCCCTAACCCCCTAACCCTCACTACGTGCTGCCTAACCCTAACCTCCCCCATAGTGCATAACCCTAACCGACCCCCGTCAGTGCCTAAACCTAACCCTCCTGGTTCTTAGCCTAACCCTAACCCTCGGAGGGGGGTGCTTAACCCTAACCCCCCCGTATTCCTATGAGATATTAGAAGCTTGTTGTGGTCCACTAATATGGTTCCCAAACATATGTCTTTAGTGGAGAATACCTTTCCTGGTCTCTCCTGTCCTGCAGTCAGATAGACAAGAACAGCATCAATAGAAAAGAGTCATCCTGCAGCCCAGTCTTTTATATTGATGCTGTTCTTGACAAAGGTCCATGGAGGACTGAAACGTCGATGCACCTGTGATTTAATAAAACATCATTGGATTAAAGTGGTGAGTGCCTATACTTCAAAAATATTTATCGATTGGCCCTTATGGAGCCCAACCTGGTGAACAAATAAAGCTATGAGTGTGGACCTAATGCAATATATATATATATATAATTTTTTAGTAACTAGTGCTGTGCTTATAGAACTTTACTTTTTGTTCAGTATACATATTTTGCAATCCAGAATATTTAGATTATAGTGAGTTCGGCTGCTCCCCTCAGATTGGTCCGCTGCCTGAAAGGACCTGTTGAATGGATATGGAGAAATATTCTTTGGGGGCGCCTATTTATGTAAATTTCTATAGGTTATTCCCTTTCAAGTGTGTCAAGAATATCAGATTTATTCTAGATACCATGGCAAGTTATTCATTGAGTACAACAAATATCAATTATTTCAAGATACGAAAAGATTTATAAAAACATTTAAAAGTACACATAAAATACTAAACCCTGTAAATAACAAGACAATTGTACTATTCCATAGGTACAGTGTATAAATATATATTTAAAGACAGTTGTTTTCTTTCATTATGGATCTGAGTGGTAAATCCAAAAAACAAACAACGCATTTCATCATCAAAGACTTCATCAGGGGTGTCACAAAAACTAAAACGTAAAGCATAAAAAAGGTTGTCTCAATATATTTAACATATTAATATATTGAGACCTTTTTTATCCTTTATGTTTTAGCTTTTGTGATACCCCTGATAAAGTCTATGATGACGAAATACGTTGGATGTTTTTACATAAGTAGGCGCCACCAAAGAAACCATTTTTCCATATATATATATATATATATATATATATATCTATCTCCAAATGGGATAAATAATGGCACTCCAGAGGCAAAATTAGATAAAGAAAGAACTGATCATTGTTGTGGTTAATGTTTAGGGGATTATACCGTTTTTCAAGACATACTAGGACCTGGTATGTCTTGAAAAAGAGGTATAATCCCCGAAATGTTGACCACACAATTACAATTTTTTTGTTAAATCTAATTTTTCCTCTGGAGTGCCATTATTTATCCCCTTTGGAGACATATGCATATCTGTATTTGGGCACCGGGGCCAGTAATATATTACAATTGAATGCCAGCCGAAATGGGACTGCATATACAGGTGAAACTCAGAAAATTAGAATATCGTGCAAAAGTTAATTTATTTCAGTAATTCAACTTAAAAAGTGAACTAATATATTATACAGACTCATTACATGCAACATGAGATATTTCAAGCCTTTATTTGTTAGAATTTTGATGATTGTGGTTTACATCTTAAGAAAACCCCAAATCCAAAATGTAAGAAAATTAGAATATTGTGAAAAGGTTCAAAATTGTAGGCTCAAACTGTCACACCCTAATCAGCTAATTAATCCAAACCACCTACAAAGGGTTCCTGAGCCTTTAAATGGTCTCTCAGTCTGGTTCAATACAGTTCACAATCATGGGGCAGACTGCTAACCTGACAGTTGTGCAGAAAACCATCATTAAAAGGGAATGGCAAAAGAAGTTGGATGTTCTCAAAGTGCTGTATCAAAGCACATTAATAGAAAGTTAAGTGGAAGGGAAAGTATGGAAGAAAAAGGTGCACAAGCAGCAGGTATGTCCGCATCCTGGAGAGGATTGTCAGGAAAAGGCCATTCAAAAGCGTGGGGGAGCTTCACAAAGAGTGGACTGAAGCTGAAGTTAGTGCATCAAGAGCCACCACATACAGACGGATCCTGGACATGGGCTTCAAATGTTGTATTCCTCTGGTAAAGCTGCTCCTAAACAACAAACAACGTCAGAAGCATCTTACCTGGGCTCAAGAAAAAAAGAACTGGTCTGTTGCTCAGTGGTCCAAGGTCCTCTTTTCTGATGAGAGCAAATTTTTCATCTCATTTCGAAAAACAAGGTCCCAGAGTATGGAGAAAGAATGGATAGGCACATATCATTTCCAGCTCCAGTCTCCAGATGGACCCTGAATAAGTCAAGGCTATTTTAACTTGGAATGAACCCATATCCCTTAAGTCTACTCAATGCTTTCTGGGGTTTGCGAACTACTACCGGAAATTAATTTGTGGCTTCTCCACTTTGGTTGCTCCCATCTCTGCTTTCATCTGTAAAGTTGCCAACCCTAATTCCTGGTCTCCTGAAGCTAAACAAGCTTTTCTTTTATTAAAAGAAGTGTTTACTTCTTCTCCAGTAATGCAACAACCTGATATTTCTCATCCATTCTTTCTGGAAGTTGATGCCTCCTCTGTGGGTGTTGGAGCAGTCCTGTCTCAATGTACTCCAATGAAAAACTCCATCCTTGTGCATATTTTTGCCAGAAATGTGCTCCTACAGAAAAGAACTACCCTATTGGTGAGAAAGAGTTACTTGCAATTAAATTTGCCGTAGAGGAATGGCGTTATCTTTTAGAAGGAGCCCAATTTCCAATTATCGTCTATACGGATCATCATAATCTCCTCTTTTTGAAGTATTTGCAGTGTTGCTCACTACGTCAAGCCCAATGGTATCAGTTCTTCTCCAGATTAAATTTTAAACTCACCTACCGGCCGGGATCTCAGAATGGGAAAGCGGATGCCATCTCCTGCTCTCTCTCTCTCGCTCTCTCTCTCTCTCTCTCTCTCTCTCTCTCACTCAAGAGGATGACTCTTCTACTGAAGACCAAATTCCAATCTTAATCCTACCATTTTTGCTTCAACTAAAGCAAATCCCACCCCTCCTACAGGAAACTCCTTTGTTTCTCCCAATCTCCGAAAGCAACTTCTTCAATGGGCTCATTTGTCTCTTTTTTTGGTCATGTAGGAGTACAGAAAACTTTGGAATTTCTAAGCAGATCCTACTCGTGTCCGACTATTCGGCAAGACACTAAAGCATTTGTAGCATCTTGTGTAAAATGCGCTCAGCACAAATCCCCAAGTCAGATTCCCGCAGGTCACGCTCCATCCTTTGTCTATTCCAGTTCATCCATAGACTTATCAACTCTTTCAGATTTCAGTACCATCTGTATATGGATGATACTTAAATCTACCTATCCTCCCCTGATTTGTCACCATCTGTATTGGGCCGTGTCACTGAATGCCTTTCTGCCATTTCATCTTGGATGACATCTCGCCACCTCAATCTTAATATTTCCAAAACAGAATTAATTATATTTCCACTGGCCAATAGCAGTTTCCAATCTGATATCTCTATCACTGTTGTGAACTCGGCAATCATCCCTACCCCACAAGCTCGCCGCCTAGGTGTCATTCTTGACTCTGATCTGTCCTTTGTTCCCCACATTCAATCTTTCTCAAGATCATGTTACATCCATCTAAGAAACATCCAAAATACGACCATATTTTACACAAGACACGGCAAAAACTCTAATCCATGCTCTCATTATCTCCCGCATTGATGATTGTAATAGTCTCCTGACCGGTCTTCCCAAACATAGGCTCTCACCACTACGATCCATTTTGAATGCAGCTGCAAGGCTAATCTTCCTCGCTAGACGTTCATCGTCTGCAGATCCGCTCTGTCGGTCCCTCCATTGGTTACCGGTATTCTACCATATTAAATATAAAATACTTTTACTGACTTACAAGGCTATTAACCAAACTGCACCAACATACATCTCTTAACTCATCTCAAAATATCTCCCTACCCGACCTCTCCGCTCTACACAAGATCTACGTCTCTCATCCACACGCATTACTTGTTCACACTCAAAATTACAGGACTTTATCTGGGCTTCACCCACTCTGTGGAATGCCCTCCCATGCGCAATAAAACTCGCCTCTAGTCTCCAAACCTTTAAACATTCCCTGAAAACACACCTCTTCAGACAAGCCTATCAAATTCCAGACCCACCCACATAACCTTCAGTGCTTCCCTATCTAATTACCTCCTCTCTGTACAGTATACGTAACATCACATATCTTTTCTTTCTTTACTCTCACACCCTCCTGACACTTGGCCAACATTGCGGGATATCATCATACAACCCATTAAGAACCTAGCAATCTGGTGGACCATTATGCAATAGATAGGCATAGATACACAAGGATAGATGCTATTTCCCTATATATTGTAAGCTTGCAAGCAGGGCCTTCCTACCTCTATGTCTGTCTATTTTTACCCAGTTTTGTTCTATTACTGTTGTTCTAATTGTAAAGTACAACGGAATATACTGTGCTATATAAGAAACTGTTAATAAATAAATAATAAAATAAATATATCAATGGACTTCATCATGGATCTACTTGCTTCCCAAGGAAAAACTACTATCTGGGTCATCGTGGATCGATTCTCCAAAATGGCACACTTCGTTCCTCTGTCAGGTCTTCCTTCTGCTCCTCAACTTCCCAAATTGTTTATTTCTGAAGTCTTTCGCCTACATCAGGCATGTCAAACTCATGGTCATCTAGCTGTTGTGAAACTACAAGTCCCATCATGCTTTTCCAGCTGATCAGTGGAAGGTATACTGGCAAAGCATGCTGGAAAATGTAGTTTCACAACAGCTGGAGGGCCACGAGTTTGACATGTTTGACCTACATGGTCTTCCTAAAGAGATTGTGTCTGACAGAGGGGTCCAATTTGTAGCAATATTTTGGAAGTCTCTTTGTTCTTCATTACAAGCCAAACTGGTTTTCTACAGCCTACCACCCTCAAAGTAATGGTCAAACAGAGCAAGTCAATCAAGATTTAGAGACTTTTCTTCATTTTTTTCCTGTCTTCATCCCAAGTGAACTGGGTGGATGAATTTTTGCATAATAAAACTTATCACTCCTCTTCAGAAACCACACCATTCTTTTCTATGGGCAGCATCCACGAGTCCCTGAGTTCCATGCTGCTCCACCATTAGATGTGCCAGCAGCACAGTAAACGCTCAAAAACTTTATTGTTATTTGGGAAAAGGTTCATTCTGCTCTGAAGAAGACTTCTAAGCATTACAAATTCTTTGCGGACCATAAAAGGAGAGCTGTTCCTCTCCTTCAAGCTGGCAACAATGTGCGGCTGTCTACACGTAATCTTCGCCTATGAAATTTGCTTCTTGATACATTGGACCATTCGTTATACAGAAGGTAATTAATCCTGTCACCTATTAGCTGAAGCTTCCTTCATACTTTTGTATTCCAAGCTCCTTTCACTTCTCTCTGCTCAAGTGGTTGATCCTCAATCAGTTTCATTCAATTCTTCATTCTCATCCGAAAGTTCACACTCAACGTGGAGTGGAATTTGAATTAAGAAGATCCTTGACTCCCACCTCCTCTGTATTACCTCCGCTGCAAGCCTGAGCATGATCCCTCATCTGTACGCTCCCCTGATGTCCTGTGCTGCTGGCCACAGCTCTTGGGACTCCATGCCTGGGCCTCTCTGCTCAATAGTCATCCACGACTGCACCAAGCCAAAGTTCCCACTGCTCCATTCCATGAACAGTGCCATGACAGTCTCCGGTCAGCTGATCTTCCTGGAGCCAATCTGGATTTACTTCTGCATCATGTGAGCCGCTCATCCAATTAGGTGTAAGCACAGGGTATAAATTCCAAGTCAAGCTGTCAGTGCTTTGATGTCCTTCAGTCTGTGTAGAGCACCAGTATCTGCAGCTATATTAACTCAGTACTATTCCACCACAGAATTCGCTAACTCCCTCACTGGTCTTAAAGGGCCAAACCGCTATTTATAACACAGCGTGTCCTGGTGCACTGGAAGTGATAATCCATTGCATCTAAAGACTGTTTGTATACCATTGCAGCATTAGTTTCTCTGCTGGTTCCTACCAGCATCCAGAACACCAGCTGTGCAAACTCAGCGCACCTCAGTATTCGGAAAACCTGCTGCTGCTGATTCACCACTCCTCAGCATCTGGGAAACCAGTAGTGCTGTTACAGAATTTCTCATCATCCAGAAAACCCACTATGCTCAGCACCTGGTAAACCTGTATTGCTGACTCCATCAGCATTCTCTATAAACTACTCCACTGGTTCCGTCCAGCTACAGGAAAACTGGCTTGCTGACTCCATCAGCCTTCTCCACAAACTACTCCGCTGGTTCCATCCAGCTACAAGAAAATCTGCCTTGCTGACTCCATCAGAATTCTCTACAAACTACTCTGCTGGTTCCGTCCAGCTACAGGAAAACCTGCCTTGCTGACTCCATGAGCATTCTCTACAAACTTATCCGCTGGTTCCGCCTAGCATCTGAACAATCTGCTGCGCTGGTTCCACCCAGCCTTCTGCCAACTACCTTGCTGGTCCCGTCCAGCATTTGGAAACCCAGCTTTGTTGGTTCCATCCCACATTCCTCTTTCCTGCATTGCTGACTACTCCCAGCATCCTGATACTCACCAGTCTTCACAAGACTCTCAGCCTTGGTGACAACCCAGCTACCTATTGCACTGGTGGCTCACACCACCAGTGTTCCAGTTCCCCATAGCTGGTCACCTTCATCCCAGAGCCTATCTGCCAACCTGCCACGTCTGTATGAGCAGATCATTTATTAAACCTGCCCAGTTCTGTCCATATCTCTCAAGACCAGGGGGTCGTTCCGACCCGTACGCACGCATGCACGTCATTGCCGGGCAGCGGCCAGAAGAAAGTGATTGCTATCATGATAGCAGGAAGATTGACAAGGAGGAGGCCTTCCGGGGCGTCTACTCACCATTTTACTGGGCATGGAGATCCGAACGCAGGCGTGTCCAGGCGTTTAGAGGGCGTATTTATGATGTCTATCCCAGGACCTTCGTCGCTGGATCCATCGCACAGGGCAAGTAGGTTTGACCCTAGTCCTGTTTTGCAGGAAACTTTTTAGGCATATTAGGGCTGCACAAGCGTTCACAGCCCTGCTATGCTAAATACACTCCCCCAAGTTGATTGCACGAGCAGCAAAAAGTTGCTATGTGCGATCAACTCGGAATGACCACCCAGAACCATTGTCCAGTTCTAGTCCGTGTTCACAAACAACTACAGCCGTGACAGCAGCACTGCTACCCACTGTACCACTGTTTTATTCTATATTACAAAATTATTTTTAAACCTTTACCCAAATACAGGCCTGAAAGCAGTTATTATTTTCGTCTGTCAGCACACGCTTAGTGGCGCAGTGCACGTGTGTGATCAAGCATTTTGTGATCACATCCCGGAAGGATGCAATTGCATTATGAATGACAGATGGTGGGTGTCCGGAGGCGGCAATGCAGCATTTGCGAGAGTGAACAAGGAAACAGGTGTATCATGGCCGTTTTCGGGGCCTGACAATAACATAGCCTGCATTTACTGAGATCTTAAACATGACGGTGGTGCGCCTGCCTACGGAGCCATGCTGCATAGGTATGGGTCAACTTCTTTTTGAGGTTTTTGTGATGTGATAGCAATTGAATTGTTATTGCATCATGGGTGCATGCAATATTAGTGGTTGCAGATTAAAAGCAAAATCTGTGACCAACCCTTTGTCTATAAAACAACAAAAACGTATTGCTAACTTTAGGCACTAAATGAAGCGGTTGTATAATTTGACTAAGCTATATAGATGTGTCTTTGCCTAGCGTGAAGTAATCAAAACATATTTATTTTTTGGACAGAGGCTTTATGTGCCTAGATGTCTTTTAATTGACTATTAGCATGCTAATAACCCATACTGATGTATTTTCACAGTGACTGTTTACTGTGCATTAGTCATCATATTCCATTTGTAAGTGATTCCTTATGAATTATTACTTTGCCTATTTGTATGTTCTATGACATTTAAATGTGACAGATTTCCAGGTCTAAAAAAAAAAAGTATTATCTACAGTTCCCCTATGGGGGCTGAATCTGGCTTAGTCATGTAAATATATTTTCTTTCATATGGGGGTTAACTAATGCCAAAAACAGGGGAGCTTACCCAGATATTTATTAAGCTGACATTGAGCCAATAATGTCTGTTCACAACTATGAATCACATATGGCACAAAGGAAGTATACTTTACCAAGGGCAAGAGCATGCTTTTACAGGGAGATGCCAAATGCGGTATACTCAGAAATATTGCAGTAGCAAATAAGGGACATTTTATGCATATTGGTGGTCATTCCGAGTTGTTCGCTCGGTAATTTTCTTCGCATCGCAGCGATTTTCCGCTAATTGCGCATGCGCAATGTTCGCACTGCGACTGCGCCAAGTAAATTTTGGTATTTTACTCACGGCATTACGAGGTTTTTTCTTCGTTCTGGTGATCGTAATGTGATTGACAGGAAGTGGGTGTTTCTGGGCGGAAACTGGCCGTTTTATGGGTGTGTGTGAAAAAACGCTACCGTTTCTGGGAAAAACGCGGGAGTAGCTGGAGAAACGGAGGAGTGTCTGGGCGAACGCTGGGAGTGTTTGTGACGTCAAACCAGGAAGGAAACTGACTGAACTGATCGCAGTTGCCGAGTAAGTCTGGAGCTACTCAGAAACTGCTAAGAAGTGTCTATTCGCAATTGTGCTAATCTTTCGTTCGCAATTTTACTATGCTAAGATTCACTCCCAGTAGGCGGCGGCTTAGCATGTGCAAAGCTGCTAAAAGCAGCTTGCGAGCGAACAACTCGGAATGACCACCATTATACAAATGATATAGATATTGTATATATCATAGGTTCTCAAACTCAGTCCTCAGGACCCCATACAGTCAACGTCTGCAGGTAACCCAGCAGGTGCACAGGTGTATTTGTTGTTCACTGACACATTTTAAAAGGTCCATAGATAAAGTAAATTATTTCACTTGTGATTCTGTAATGAGATCTTCAAAACATGCACTGTGTGGGTTCCTGAGGACTGAGGTGTTATATATGAATTCTGCCTTACAATAGCATCAAACAATATTGGACCTGATTTCGAGTTGTATGAAAACCATTGATGGTGGGTGGCAGAACCTGCACCTCCAAGCTGCAGCATGATTTAAGGGTCAGAGCACGGGCAGAGACAGGACCGTTCTACAAAACAGGGGGGGCGCAGAGGTAGGGTGTTGCTCCCTTTCTAGAAGTGTACCAAGAACAGAGTCTGCATCTTTTGACACAAATTTCCTGGTGTCGGCAGAAGAATTCTAATGAGTTTAGGCATATGCAGATGGCCGATGCATGCGACCAATGATCATGATGATAATCCAATACTGCATCTTGCCTGCGATGTGAATTCCCTGGCACCTGCAGAGGAGCTCCAGTGGTCATTCTGAGTAAGCTTAGGCTTAGGCTATCATTTTAATGTCATTAACATGGCCAATACAAGATAAAAAGTGAGTCCCCCAGGGTCCCTAGATCCCAACAATTTTTCTCCAAACAGCTTGTCATAAGAGCTGGTAAGCTGCACTTCCAAATATTTTTGGAAATGAGCACGCCACCAAAAATCAAAAGTATTTTGCAACTGAAGAAGCATTTCAGGTGCTAAATGTAGCAGGAGAACCTCACTTTTGTCTGAATTAAACTTAAAATTGGAGTATAAGGCCACATTGTGGTTAGTCGGGTCAATGCAGATACCAAAAACTTTGGTACTGCAATGCAACCTGGCAGCTAGAGGTTCCATAATTAAGACAAAAAGGAGGGTTGAAAGGAGACAGCTCTGTCTGGTACAATTTAGAAAATTGAACGCAGAGGATCTGAAGCCATTAGCTAAGACAAGGGCTGAGAATTAAAATATAGCCCCACCACACTGCGCATATAATTCCCCTGAAAGCCGATGGCCTGCAGATTTAGACAAATGAAGGTCCAGTCGACTCTACCAAAGGCCTTTTCTGCATCTAAGGCCACTTGCTACGTGGATGAGGTCTATAAGCTTACACACATTGTCGGAGGCTTGACAGCCCAGGAAAAAGCAGACTTGATTTATGTAAACTAATCAGGGAATGATTAGAGTGAGACGTGAAGCAAGGATCTTTGCAAAAAATATATATATATATATGAATCCACATTTAAAAGGGATATTGTCTGATAACTATAGCAAAGGGTAGGATCACAACCCTCTTTGTGGATTACCACAATCTCTGCCCTGGTGGTGGCCTTCTTCCAGCCAGAGAGAATGTTATTATAGAGATTTAACAGCAAAGGTGAGAAAATGGGAAGAAACTGTTTCAAAAATGGTCAGAGTAGCCATCAAAGTCAGGTACAGCAGACAGGAATTAACTACACAACAGTGCCCTTATTTATCAATGAGTGATACATTTCACTGTGAATGATAACTTGCACCAGCCAATCCGCTCCTGTAATTTTTCAAACCCAGCCTGTGACATGGAAGTTAGTAGCTGATTGGCTGGTGCAATTTATCACTCACAGAGAAATTTATTGCTCATTGATAAATAAGGGCATTAGTTCCTCAGCCGTGATGTCTGCATTTAAAGCAGTTAATTGAGAGTCCGACAGCCAAAGTAAGTTACACAATGCAAGGTAGTCTCATATAGTCCTAAAAAGCGAGTGTGGCGAAAGCTCACAATTTTGTAGGTTATAGAGCGAGAAGTAAAAGTCGCAGAAGTTATTAGCTGTAGCTTGAGGGTTATAATGCGGTTTTCCTGAAGGGTCCATTATAGTTAAAATTCTATTTTTAGTGTGTTTAGCTTTAAGCTTACACACAAGAATGGAATTAGCTTTTTCACTACGTAAATAAAATATGCTATTCCAACCATTTAAGGGTGTGAGAGGCCTTAGAAGACTGGAGCCTGGCCAGGGGCATAGCCAGAACTTTGTGGGCCCCATAGCCCTATAATAGTGCCCTAGTTCATTTTCTGAACCATAATAGAGCCTTATTTAATGTTATGCCCCATAGTTGTGCCCTAGTTTCTTTTACGAATCATAGTAGTGCTTAAGTTCACCCTAAGTCACATTTCAGAGCTGCCAGTACACATTATGCTGCACAGTACCCCCAATTCACATTATGAGATATAGTGCTCCCCGTTCATATTGTGCCTCATTACAGTGCCCCGGTTCATATTATATAACATTAAAATGCCCTCCAGTCCCTTTTATACCACACTACAATGAGCCGGTCCAGGGGCATACCTAGATATTTTGCAGGCCCAAGGAAAAAGTTTGAAAGGATCCCTACGTTCCACCCAATGGCGAACAATGTATGTAACACATGTAACTGTGACAGGGAAGGTGGGCCCCTCTCAGCTCTGGGCCCCATAGCAGCTGCACTGCCTGCACCTATGGTAGCTACGCCCTTGAGCCTGGCCAAGAATCCCCTGTAGATGCGCAATTGGTGAAAATATTTATCTTTGGGAAAACGCTGACATTTAGGTCAGCGATGAGAGTTTCTAATGCTGCTTTCACATCGCAAACCTTGCTTTTGAAACGGTTCTTAAAACGGGTCTGAGCAGTTAAACCCCCTTCACAACGCATGTTGTAACTGGTATATTACCGTTTCATTACCGTTTTGGTACCTTTCACACTGAACCCGTTTCTCCCATAGAAAACAGTGGTTGTCATTTTAAATGGACTTTTCTGGCCCACACATTATTAATAATTATTTATTAATTATTTATTAATAATTTGGCTAGTCGTACGATGGAACCCAGCAGCTTCAAGCATCTTTACCATGTTTTTGTAGATTACTGCATCCTTCACTGTCCCAGTGATTTGTCTAGCAATTTCTTCATCCCCTCTCATCCTAAGCAGCTCCCTAACCTCCTCATCACTCCAATTTGCCATTTAAACTGTATTCTGTATAAAAAAAATGCTTCTTCACTCTCATGTGTTTTCTCCAGTTTATTTCCTGCTTCTGCCTGGTGACATCACGCATGGAGACAGCCTATCACCCTCTGTGGTTAGGAAATACCGTTTCAGAACCTTTCACATTGCACAATGAAACGGGTCTGTACCGTGTAGCACCCTGCTTTTTAACCGTTTTAAAATACCAGTAATCTGTAACCAGTAAATTCAAAGTGGCCCTTTCACACCGCAGCTAGACCCGTTTTGGAAGGCTTAAAAAAACGCAATTTACCGGGTTATAGCTGCGGTGTGAAAGGGGTATTAGTTTGAAGTCTCCTGTTTCTCAGCTTTTTTATTGGAAGCAGCAATTTGGAGAAATTTGCCACGGAGTGGCTTTAAGGGCCTCCCAGTTAATAGAATGTGAGCTCAGTTCTAAGACATTAGCATATTTTTAACACAGCAGCAATGCAAACTGCATCCATCTCTAAAATACCCCAATTGTAGAACAAATTGTCCAATTTAAAGGGACGAAATACTGAAGACCAACAAATCATTTTATATTTTACATATAGCAAACTTACAACTGATAGTCATATAACAGTGTTCTGAATTTTGTAATTCAGTCATGTTTATTTTGCATAAGTGCATTTTTACAATGTAAAAATGTTTGAAAAAATATCTATCCACTTCAGTTACATTTGTCGGTATACCATTAAATCTGTGTCTATTTGTTTTATAGGGCGAAAGTCACAGAAGGTATAAATATATTTAATGTGAGGACCAGTTCACATTCATGGGATGTGAAAGAAAACATGGATTTTCCAGGCAAATTGTCACCTGTCATCATTGACTGTCAGAGAAAATATCCCATCTCAGAAAACAGGTAAAACCTATTATGGACTTTTAAGTACATTATTAATTTTGTTTTTGCTCGTTGTCCACAAATGATCTACAAACATACTGAAGGCAAATGCTTTTCTTTTTTAGATGAATGTCATTATTTGAAAGTTGGATTAGAGCATAACTGTTTCATTTGTTATTTGAACAATACATGTTTATGAAGGTAAAAAAGGGAAGCAAACTAAGTAAAAACTAATATATATATATCAAACTGGTTTTGTTCTCTATTCTAGTTTAATTGTCTCGTTGGTATGTACTGGTGTTGTTCCATGATAAGCCAGTGTGTGCAGTTACAAGTCAGCGGCATCAGCTGGGCTATGTGTAATATGGTACGGCTATGTACAAATGTGTCCTCACTAATCTATTCTTAAATGCGACAAAAGTACAATACACAAGTAATCTGTGGCTTTATACCAACTTGATCGTTACAGAAATACAATTCCTAAACACCAAGTACACTATAAGCAACTTTATATGCAGTTACATTGCACATGTAACATTAAGATATAAGTATGAAAGTCAGAGAATCACTACTAGTGGCAGACCATATGTCATCTTGCATCTTGAACAATATGGTACAAACAGTATGGCTGAATAAGGAAACATCTGTAAGCGACATTGCTGACCAGAGTTCTAATATGTAATTGTGAGCCACACCAACTGCCAGTGAGTCAGTTTGGTATGACATTTGGTGGCATTTGATGTGGCTGCCCTATTCGAAATTTGGACTGCGCTGCAACCCCACCTCTGGAACCGCAACTGGTAAGCACTGTATTCGTACAGTTGGAATACTTACTACAAATAGAATTTCTGGTGACAAAGGTACAGATGAAGCCACGGTTATCTTGGCTTCTGTGCTGCGCCTAGGCACACCATGGTTTATTAGCAGAAGCCCTTCATCTATTGTTCTCAGCTGCAAAACAATACAGAGAGAAGAATACATCAGGGGATTAAGGGGGTCATTCCGAGTTGATCGCAGCCAGGAACGTTTTGCTGCTGGTGCGATCAACTAATCCCCGCCGATGTGGGAGTGTATTTTAGCATAGCAGGGCTGCAATCACTTGTGCAGCCCTGCTATGCTTAAATTTTTTTCCTGTAAAACAAGACTAGCCCTACAGCTACTTACCCTGTGCAACGGATCCAGCGATGAAGGTCCTGGTCCTGACGTCAGACATCCGCCCTCCGTTCGCCTGGACATGCCTGCATTCTTCTTACCACTCCCCGCAAATTGGACCCGAATGGAGGAGGCTGAACACAGGCCTCCTCCTCTCTTAAAATGCCCCTGCTCTGTGCAATACACTTCCTGAAATAGCAAATCTTTCCTACAGCCTCTGACCCTCAAAGCATTCCCTAAGAAGTACATTTTTCAGGAGGACGTATCAAATTTACAAAACTGCCTTCTTAACCTTTTTAGGCTAATGCATATTATTACCTCCCAAGCTATAGAGATATATCCACAGGCAATTCAAATGCATTGACTAGCCCAAGAGACGTACTCTGCTGCTACTCTCTGCCAGTGTCTACTTTAGTGACCTCTAATCTACAGAATTCTATGTAAAATTCAGTTTTCCTCCAAATATTCAAAGTCAGGGTCCGGTACACTCTTATTTGTGTAGCCCCCAACCCTCCAAGGTAGGTAAAGGCTAGTGAACCATCGGCTTATTCACCCCCCCCCACCCCCCGTCTCTCTCTAGCCTCACTCCTCGCCTGTATCTCTCCAGTCCTCCAGCCTCATCTTCACCTGTGGCTATCCAGCACCATGCACCATCCTTCCCATCCCCCTGTGTCTCTCAACCTCCTACTGGCTCTTAGCCTCCACATTCCCATGTCTCTTAGCCTCCCCATTGTCCTGTGTTGCTCAGCCTCTCCATTCCCCATATGTCTCTCAGGCCCCCCCACGCCTCCCCCCCCTCAAATCACCCTGCGTCTCTCGGCCTCCCATGTCTTTCAGCCCAGGGACATATGCAGGATTCACGGGGAAGGGGGTGTTCCATATGTATATGTGTGTATATATATATATATATATATATACATATTGTAGTAATGGTGGCACTTAGAAATAAATGGATGACACCAATGCTGGTTTGGTCGACGTTTCAGGGACAACTCCCTTTTATCAAGATACAACCAGCTTAATAACAATAGGAGATAATAAATACAAAAAAGCAGCTTACCAAACACCAATCGTGGAATCAGAGCCGCCGAGAGGCAGCCGGGATCAAAGATCTTTGATTGATTATGCTAGCTGTTTCAGTCTGGATCAGCAGCGTGCAGGTTACCGACTGGACACCCGAGTTTCCTGAGGGTCCGGGGCCCCACACAGGCGTCCCCTTTGACCCGTCCTTGTTGCTGCACCTGTTCAAAGTCATTAATAAAACTGCACCAACACAAGATACACCTTTTTACTCCTGACTTGGATATACCTCCCAACTTGTTCCGTTTTTGCTTAAGAACTGTGTCTATCATCCTTACTCACTACTCTCCCCTCTTCCTGGTTAGAGGACTTTTCATGTTTTGATGCATGTGGTTAAGGGCATTTTGGTTCATCCATAATGCAATGGTAAAAAGTGCTTAGTGGGGCTTTATGATGTAGCCACACAGCAATACTGGTTTCATTATGAAGACAGAAAATTAATGTAAGTTTTGAACTGAAATCTTGTTAGGTGACAACGTGTAAGAAAGTAATTGAAATAATCAATTCAGGAGATTATGAGAGTATGAATTAAAGTTTTTGCAGTTTGTCTTGTGTGAGATAAGTGCATAATCCATTAGTGTCTGTCTAGTCTCGAGCAAGATAGATAATAAAAGCAAAGTCTGTTGATTAAATGTAAAAAGTTTGTAATAGTACAGAGTTGCTCAGGCCTCTGCATTGTATACATTTTGTAACCATAGAGCATCTGTGTAGTGTCCAAGGGCAACAAAAATAATAAATTCTTCCTTGCTCATATAAAGCCCTAATTTTGAAGCAGCCAAGAAAACCATAAAGAAATATGAACCTCTGTAAGGCTCTGTTTATTTATCAGAGGCCACAATTGTGCGTATCTTTCATTGAATGTTATTTTTATTTATCAATATTAACCGTTCTCTTGATCCGTGGTGGTGTTCTCTTACTGTTAGTGTACTTTTTCCAGTCACCGTAAGCCTTATACCTAATAAATTATTAAAATTAAATGCGTGGCAAACTTGTGACTATGGCCGTAGAGAGCAGGGCCAGGCCCGGGTACATTTTGTGCCAAATCCTGTGAGGTGTGGCTTCGCTTCCTTAGAAAAAATAGTAACAATTATTTTCAACATTCTGCATGCCGAACATGGGGGTGCAGTGTGTGCTGGGCTGGGGAAAGAGGCTGCTACTGCTACAAACAGGTAAGAGAGGGGTACCAGTCTTCTCCAATAAGCTAGGCCCGAATAATTAGTACCCGCTCCCTACCTTTCTTGGCGGCCCTCCTTGTGACTATGCACATTGTTGTTTGATCTGGCGGGGATCTAGTAAAGTCAGCGGGGCTTTGATTGTCCCATTTCCAGCCATAGGCAAGACTGATATGCCATTACAAGCAAGGTTTTTCGCCACTTGATAAATAGAGTTCGGCTATTGTCTCTGTAGAGTCCAAGGGGACAGTAGTACAGTGTGCAAAGCAGGGTAAGGCCAGAGAAATCTCTCATTTCTCCAACATTAACCCTTTCTTAAATAAGGAGATTGGTGACAGAACATTTTGTCAGTGTTAAGACAGCATAACGGATCTTCATAAATTGATAAATAGACACCATAATTAGAGTTTAATTAGAGTAAAACATTTTTACTGTAATGCTTAGGGACCGATTTATCTCAATCCACATCTGAGGATGCGGATGTGATTTGTTAATATTGGCCCAATCAGCAATGCAATAATTGATTGTATCGCATGGATGTATCACTCATCACATATGGGAACAGAGCTTGCGAAAAAGCTCTGTCCCTGCTAATGTCCTCAGCTGCCTTATCAGCAGGGTTGGAGCAGGGTTGGACTGGCCCACAGGGGTATAGTGGATACGCATGGTGGGCCCCACCCCCTCCTCAAGGAATCAGGTTCCAGACTGAGCCATGCAATTTATACACTATATACTGTGTATGTTACATTGAACTGCACAGGACTATGGTGTATTTTCTACAGTGCATTGCTGTTATTAATCTTGTACATTATCATAAATACAGTATCAGTATTTGCTATATATATTTATCTAGGAACCCAGACCACGCACTTGCTAATGGTTAGCCAAGCCTCTATGCATGGGCCCCTACCACTGCATTCCCCTTGGTGGGCCATTCATGTCTCAGTCCAACGCTGCTTATTGGGGTATTTTTCATGCCAACATCGCCACCGCTACCACTTCCGCCAATAGGGGCATTTAAAAAGGTGGCCAGCAACATGGTGCCATGCACCTTGTTCCCAGGGACATCTCTAGTGGACATGCGCAAATCATCATCTCGTGATGGGCATTTTCCAAGTAATTTGTGCCCACACAGCAGGGCCGCCATGGAACTCTGGATGGGTAAGTATACTATATGTGTTCAGTATGTGTCCCCCCCTCTGTACCCAGGGGCCCGTGTGCACTGCACACACTGCACCTATTATAGAAAAGCCTATTGCTGAAAGGCACCTCCCCATTATGACTACCCCTCTCTCCATGCAGTGCCCCTCCACTCTGCTGCTCATACTCCATACCCTCCAACATGACCCGCCCCACTAGGTACAAAATGCTCTGTTTCTGGACTTCCCTCTTAATTTATTATTGCAATCACCTGTGAAGAAACAGCTTTCTTATCATTTAACTAGTTCAACACAGGTGATGGAAATCATAAATTAAGAGGGAAGTCCAGAAACAGAGCATTTTGTACCTAGTGGGGCGGGTCATGTTGGAGGGTCTGATACTCCCCTATGCCCAGGGATCGGTTATCAGTACTCCAGGATGGCTGCCAGACATCAGGTCCTCTTCCTGCTGTGGTGCCCCATGCTGTAGAGTGAGCTGCCGCTTCGCAGCATCATTTTACTGCACCATGGGTCACACAGCAGAGCAGGAAGACCCGATGACTGGCAGCCATCACCGGAGCACCGATCACTGGTCCCTGGGTGTAGGTGAGTATAATTTTTTATTATTATTATTATTATTATTTTTTTCACAGTGATCAGCCTATGTGTCCATCGGACACACAGAGATGATCGCACTGGCCGGGTCCCTGCACAGCTTTCTCTGAGAAAGCTGTGCAGGAGTACAGGATTCACAGTGAGCCCTGTGATTACGTTATCTGCAGTGTTTTGTTTTTGTGTTTTGTTTTTTTTAAGTAAATTTGCCCATATTGCATTTCCCAATATAAGTATGGTGTGGAGCAGTTTACATTAAGGTAAGAATAAAATAACGTGAAAAGGGGAAAACACCACTTTTTTACATTATTTTTGTAAAAAAAAAAAAAAAAGGTTAATAAATCTGCCCTTTAGTGAGATATAAATGCTTAGTGAGTTATATAGTAATGTTTTGTTACAGGTAAAATGCTGATACTCCATATAGTATATATATATATATATATTGCAACTGGGTTGTTTTTGCACCATTTAAGCAGATTCACATCCAATTTTTAATGAAACGCCATAACATATCTGGACACTTCTAGCTAGTGAAACACATTTATAACTAGTCAATAATGCTAATGATTTTGTTGACACACACTTGATTATCATAGATTAATCAGACTTGGAGCACAGTGTACATACTTTAAGTGTAAATCATTGCCAGTGACATTAAGCTGGTGGGTAATCCACTGTAGGTAAATATATAGGGGTATATGCAATTGCGGTCGAATTCCCGAAAATGTCGAAAAACGGGGCATTTTCGACACAAAAAAAAATCGACAATGCAATACAGTACTTTTCGACAAAAAAACGGACTTTTCAGATTCGACTTTTTGCAATTCGACATTTTGAAAATTCGACATGTCTGCAGTGGTAAAAATGCGGCAATTCGACAAAAGTATATTCAATTGAAGAATGTCGATTTGACTTTAGTGCTTTTCGACAGTAATATCGTCAATTTCCTTCCGCCTCACTTTGCTGGCGGAATCTAATAAAAAAAAATTAAAACATGTTTTTTTTGTGTTTTTTTTATTGCTAATAGCATATCTATTTATATTAGAAGGGATTATGTACTTGGTTTGTCTATTAGAGGGACACAAGTATTATTTATATATTTTTTAAAAGAATATTTTTTTTAACTGACTAAAAGAGTTTTTAGTGGGAAGGGGTGGGAATGGGTTAAAATCAAGAAAAAAAATGCGTGGGGTCCCCCCTCCTAAGCATAAAAAGCCTCGGGCATGTATGTAATAAAGTTGTACTTGTCAAGGTGTGCGTGTCCTGTTTTTATTTGGGTATTTTTTTTGCAGAAGAACTACAGGTACCAGCGGGCCCGTTTCCCCCCGCATGCTGGTAGTTGTGATTCTCCAAGTACCAGCTTGCGGGGAGGCTTGCTGGGACTTGTAGTTCTTCTGCAAAAAACAATATTCTTTCATTTTCAACAAGGCTATCAGCCCCCCATCTGCAGCCCTTGGATGGGGGGGACAGCCTCGGGCTTCACCCCTAGCCCTTGGGTGGCTGGGGGGGACCCCTTGATTTAAGGGGTCCCCACTCCTCCAGGGTACCCCGGCCAGGGGTGACTAGTTGGGTATTTAATGCCACGGCCGCAGGGAGCGGTATAAAAGTGTCCCCCGGCTGTGGCATTATCTGTCCAGCTAGTAGAGCCCGGTGCTGGTACAAAAAATACAGGGGACCCCTACGCTTTTTGTCCCCCGTATTTTTTGCACCAGGACCAGGCGCAGAGCCCGGTGCTGGTTGTTGAAATGGGATCCGGTCTGAAGATCGACAGTATCTAGGTCGACAATGTTTAGGTTTACCACTGTAGGTCGACAGTCACTAGGTCGAAATGGATGGAATGTCGACAGAGTTTCTAGGTCGACATGTACTAGGTCGACACGAGTTTTTCACATTTTTATTTTTTTATTTTTTCATACTTAACGATCCACGTAGACTACGATTGGAACGGTAATCTGTGCCGAGCAAAGCGGCAGCGGAGCAAAGGCACCATGCCGAAGCATGGCGAGCAAAGCGAGCCATGCGAGGGGACGCGCTGCACTAATTTGGGATCCCGGTCACGCTACGAAGAAAACGACACCCAAAAAAAAAATCCTCATGTCGACCTTTAGACCTGTCGACTTAGCACATGTCGACCTAGAAACCCTGTCGACCTTCCATCCATGTCGACCTAGTGACTGTCGACCTACAGTGGTCGACCTAAACATTGTCGACCTAGATACTGTCAATTTGATGAACCACACCTGTTGAAATACGGGGGATCCCCTGTCATTTCCCCCCTGTATTTTTGCAACCAGGACCGGCTCAAAGAGCCCGAGGCTGGTTATGCTTAGGAGGGGGGACCCCACGCAATTTTTTCCAGTGTTTTTTAACCATTTCTGCACCGTCGGAAAAGTCGAAACCAGGACGCACTTATCCGTCAATTCCTCCGTTTTTCGACAGCGGGACTGTCGAATCCGTTTTGTATTGAATATGTCGAATTCTGGCACCCCTCGGCCGGAATTCGACTGTCAAATTGTGTCGAATTTAAAAACGGTCGAATTCCAGCCGGAATTCGACCGCAATTGCATATACCCCATAATATGTAACAGA
This sequence comes from Pseudophryne corroboree, assembly GCF_028390025.1. Taxonomy (NCBI): domain Eukaryota; kingdom Metazoa; phylum Chordata; class Amphibia; order Anura; family Myobatrachidae; genus Pseudophryne; species Pseudophryne corroboree. The sequence goes on along the minus strand of NC_086444.1, from coordinate 328,942,950 downwards.
TGGCATATTCTAAATTTGTTATTAAGAAAAAAAAATATCCAATGTTCTTTTAAGTTTTCAAGGTAAACTGCTATCCAAACTCTAACTGTACCTTCACTTATAGTTAATGGCATCTGATGATGTATTTCCTGTGTGGTAGGGTTGCACAACGTTTTGTGAGATGAGAGCCAGTTTGGAAGATTGTGCTCATTCATTTGCATGGACTACAATACGTACAGTATAACTACATTTGAGTCAAATTGTAATTATCTTCAGGAACAGAGAAAAAAACTGCTGTTATACCATATATCAGGTATGCTATACCACTCATTATTGTTAACAAGGCCACATGTGGACAGACTCTGCGCCACCAGATGGGACATGGTCCTTCCATGTAGGCCATGTCACATGGTAGTGAGCTATGACTCAACCATGCAGCCAGCATGGTCTTCCTCATCTCTATAATCAGGGATGGCAAATTTGGAGTGCCATACCAATTCCGCATGTGCCCTCTTATCTTGGATATCCTTTCTTTCCCACGCTGCTTACCTTATGCAAAGCGAGGGGATGGACTGGTAGCATGGCTCCACCCCCTCTGCGTCATGCTATGATTCACAGAATGACTCCAAGAAGGGCAAAGCTATAGTGACATAATTCACACTTCCTTGTCCTCCCAGAGGGGAAACAAGAAAGGAGGTAAGTATTTTCCCCTCACTTCTGATGTAATTCATTTCTTTGTACAATCCCTCACCTTGATAGTAACACATTATTCCCTCCCAATCAAAGATACTAGAAGAAATTGTAGGTCCCAGTACAAATGAAACCAACAGGTCCCCCCTTCACCTTTCTTCTCTCCGCCCACCCTGAATATTTTATTTTATTGTGACAAATAATTAGCTCCTCCACCTGTAAAATATAGCCAGGATATAAAATAAGTTAAAACAAGTAGTGGTACTGATCAGTAGCAAGGTTTTGAAGTGCGGGGGAGAAACATTTTAAAAAAGGGGCCATTATGGTTGACATGATAACACCAAACTGGAGGTGGGACTCAATCATATGCAAAACACAAACATCTGTAATGTTGCGTTGAAATTTTGAAAAAAATTAAAATAATAATAATATAAAAAACTATATATGTATAACCATAAAATATAAATTATGATAAACTGAATTAGATCTAAATTTGGCTTGCTTGATTATAGTAATTGTTATTCTAAAAATGAAGAACTACAGTATAACATAATCACAAATAAATGACTGCACATATCTGCAGATAAATGCTACAATCAAAATAACATCTGCACATTAGTGGGAATGTATTAAAAACTTCAATGGAGCAATGACGTGAGAATACTTTACAAGCCACAATTTACCCTATCCCTAGTATGCAAGGAAGTTTACTCTAAGCAATACTGAAATTGCATCCAAAACAATATTTAAACCTAAAATCATATGGAGAGTAAGAAGTAAATCTGAGATTTTCAAGCACTTTTAACTCATGACACATTGAACTAGATTCTAATTGTCAAGGAACATAATCAGCTCACATTCAGGGCCAGCGACAGGGGGGTCAAATGGCATACCTGTACCGGGCCCCAAGGATATGCCACTTAGTGCCTGGCAGCCGGTATGTGAGCCATCTTGTCCAAATAGGGCAGAGAGCTGTAGGCAGTGTGGACACATCCTCAGAGTGACATGAACCTCTCACATACAGTATTTGTGCAGCGCAAGTGTGTACCCGCTCGCCCAGGTCCAGCTCTACAAGACCCCCAATGCCCAACTGAGGATGGTCGATGGATAAGCGGAGCATAATAGTAGGTGCCACTCTGTGACCTGTGTATCCTTCTGAAAGCACCATTAGGACAAGTTTTATTGTTATAATGCTGACAGAGGAAAAGTTTCCTGGATCCCCAGTTGTGCCTCAACCCACATGCAACCCTGCTGCAGTCAGTGACAGTGAGTCACCCCAGACACTGACTCCTCTGACAGGCGCACAGCTGACTTGGCAATGCTTCGCCTCCCAGAGGCCTCGTGGACCCATTGGCAATGTGACTGACTGAATTAGGCTTGGGGGAGAAGTGAGTGTGACAGTCCCAGTCCTTTGAATCTGTCAGAACTAAATTTTTGCTGTTTGCATATTACTGAGTTGGGGCTCGGATGTGCGCCAACTTTGTACCACAGAACAAGGCAAAACGTAGTTTTCCTATAGTTCTCAGATCTCACAAGTTTTGGATCTCATATATTGTAAATCACTCCCGCCATTCTCTTGTGCCCTTTTTACAGTAGCATGCTTTGGGACACATTGTCGGCAGTTAGTCATGTGTCAATCTTGGGGAGAGGAGTGCTATTGGCTATTCTCATTTTCATTCTGTGTACTGTGCCTCAGCAGACAGCCCATCATCTGCGCCACTAGCGTAAATTTGTAGTAGTGGCTGCAACTTTTATCGTCAACCTCTGAATCAGGCCCTGTATCGTGCTCAAGTGTGGGTATCCTTGACTGTTAGGATGCCTTGAGGACAGAGGGCCTAATTCAGACCGGATCTCAGCAGCAATATTGTTCTCTAATGGGCAAAACCATGTGCACTGCAGGTGGGGCAGATATAACATGTGCAGTGAGAGTTAGATTTGGGTGGGTTATATTGTTACTGTGCAGGGTAAATACTGGCTACTTTATTTTTACACTGCAATTTATATTTCAGCTTGAACATACCCCACCCAAATCTAACTCTCTCTGCACATGTTATATCTGCCTGCCTGCAGTGAACATGGTTTTGCCCATTAGAGAACAATTTTGCTGCTGCGATCAGGTCTGAATTAGGCCCTGAATTTGGGGACCACTGCTATATGAAAAGCTTACCGTAGTGTTGTGAAAGTGTTATTAATAAATGTGAAAGTCACATTTTTTTAAAATAGAAAGTAATTAAATACGAAGACAAAAATAATTTATATTACACCTAGGGAGCCATAGGATGCTAAACTCTTCCACATGTTAAAAATAAGTAGAATTGCTTTACTATTTGATGGTACATTTTTATTGTTGTACAATGGATCCATAAATATACAGTGCTGTTTTATATCAGTAAGTATTTTCTATATGAAAAAATATTGGCATGTTTGCAAAGGTCAGCATTTGTCTAGACCACTGAGTTAGTCAATTAAAAATCTCTTAGTACAGTATCTATGGTGAAGCATATGGGTGTTTACTAACTAAAAGTAGAACTGTACACAATCATATTCTAATCTTAGCACATTCCATCGTCATTTAAATACTGTGTTATTTAATGGAATAAATATGCAAAGTGAATATTTATGTATGATTACTTTCTTCATACACACGCTCCCAGTTTATTATTTTGCAAATTATGTATGGTCCATTTGCATATTGTTTAATTACTCTTAAAACTGAAACTACATCTTATCACTTGAATGCAAAGGTATATTTGTTAAGCAATTTGAGATTCGCTGCTTGGTGGTTAAACATGGATCAGAAAATATTATTAATAAAACTAACTTAGTGTGAAAAGTGTAATTTTCTGCAGTAAGGAGATACACTTGGGATGGGTATAGCATTCACTATGCCCTATGCAAAGAAAATTCAGAAACACGTTGTCTAAATGCTTTTTCGCTTGGAAAATTCATTGTAATACAATTAACATACAATTACATTGCAAAGCATGAATTATATTTGAAATATCTAGTTAGAGGCCGTGCAATATGAATATGAATAAACAGATTTTCTGCTTTTGTTTTGTTCTGCCTGTAATTATAAAACAATTATGTTATGTTATCTTATATAATATTGTATCATATGGATTACTTTTCATAAATGCAATATTATTTGGGTAGTCATTATCATGATAATCAAAATGTAAGATGGCACTGTGATTGCAGGTGTGCAGCTGACCTGGGGCTCACAGCTACTGGGGATGCAAAGCACGAATCAGCTGCAGTGGAGCTTCAGACAATTTGTCACCTCATGTGTCTTACTGAAGCTGGTTCCTGTGATATGGCTGTGGTTGTTGTCACTGTAACAAAAAGTATAGACTATATCCGGTTTACTATAACAGCAGCCACGGACTGAGCAGTAGATTGAAATTCAGTAAACCAGAGGAGATAAGAAATCTGCCTTATACACTTTTTATACATTCCAAATGTTTGGTATGGACCCACTTACTGTGTGTCTAGCCAACATACTGGGGGGGTATATTTACTAAGATTCGTAATTGTCGGGATTTGGAGGGAGATTAAACACGAATGACATCGGTAGTGTGAATTTGCAACTTTTTTTTTTTTTACGTCTCATTTACTATGCAGTCATATTCTGCATTTTCTGATGTCGATGTAATTTTTAATTTCGGGCACTGTTTTACGGGAGTGATTAGTAAAACACTGCCTGACAAAACACAATGAATCCCGGTCGGATCTGTGAGATCCGTGCAGGGCTTCATTGTGTATATTATGTTAAGTGTGTAAAGTGTTAAAAATAAAAATAGTGTGGGGTCTCCCCTCCTAAGCATAACCAGCCTCGGGCTCTTTGAGCCGGTCCTGGTTGTAAAAATACGGGGAAAAAACTGACTGGGGATGCCCCATATTTAAACAACCAGCACTGGGCTCTGCGCCTGGTCCTGGTGCAAAAAATACAGGGGACAAAAAACGTAAGGGTCCCCCGTATTTTTATCCTCAGCACCGGTCTCTACTAATCAGAGAGATAATGCCACAGCCGGGGGCCACTTTTATATTGTTCCCTGCGGCCCTGGCATTAAATCAACAACTAGTCACCCCTGGCCGGGGTACCCTGGAGGAGTGGGGACCTCTGAAATCAAGGGGTCCCCCCTCCAGCCACCCAAGGACCAGGGGTGAAGCCCGAGGCTGTCCCCCTCATCCGTGGGCAGTGGATGGGAGGCTGATAGGCTTTTGTGTAAAAAAAGAATATTGTTTTTTGTAGCAGAACTACAAGTCCCAGCAAGCCTCCCCGCAAGCTGGTACTTGGAGAACCACAAGTACCAGCATGTGGGGAAAAATGGGCCCGCTGGTACCTGTAGTTCTACTACAAAAATACCCAAATAAAAACAACACACAGACACCGTGAAAATAAAAGTTTAATGAACATACATGCACACTTACATACATACATACTTACCTATGTTGACACAAAGCACTCGGTCCTCTTGTCCAGTAGAATCCATGGGTACCTGTAAATAAAAATATACTTACAAACAATCCTGTGTAGATCGGTCCTCTTCTTCAAAGTTATAATCCATGTACTTGTTAAAATAAAAAATGAAATACCCAGTCCATGAACTGAAAGGGGTCCCATGTTTATACATGGAACCCCTTTCCCCGAATGTCGGGACCCCTCGTGACTCTTGTCAAAGAGGGTCTCTTCAGCCAATCAGGGAGTGCCACGTCATGGCACTTTCCTGATTGGCTGTGCGCTCCTGCACTGTCAGTCAGGCGGCGCACTGTGGATACAATGGTGGGAACTTTGCGGTCTGCGGTAGACCACGAGGTTAAGTGGGGTCACTCTTGTGGTTGGCCCCACTTAACCTCGCCGCCTGACTGACAGTGCAGGAGCGCACAGCCAATCAGGAGAGTGCCATGACGTGGCGCTCCCTGATTGGCTGAAGGGACCCTTTTTACAGAAGTCATGGGGGGTCCCGACATTCGGGAAAAGCGCATGGGACCCCTTTCAGTTCGTGGACCGGGTATTTCGTTTTTTTATTTTAACAAGTACATGTATTATAACTTTGAAGATGAGGACCGATCTACACCGGATTCTTTGTAAGTATATTTTTATTTACAGGTACCCATGGATTCTACAGGACAAGAGGGCCGAGTGCTTCGTGTCAACATAGGTAAGTATGTATGTATGTATGTAAGTGTGCATGTATGTTCATTAAACTTGTACTTTCACGGTGTCTGTGTGTTGTTTTTATTTGGGTATTTTTTTTGAAGTAGAACTACAGGTACCAGCGGCCCATTTCCCCCCCGCATGCTGGTACTTGTGGTTCTCCAAGTACCAGCTTGCGGGGGAGGCTTGCTGGGGCTTGTAGTTCTGCTACAAAATACAATATTCTTTTTTTACACAAAAGGCTATCAGCCTCCCATCCACCGCCCATGGATGGGGGGACAGCCTCGGGCTTGACCCCTGGCCCTTGGGTGGCTTGAGGGGGGGGGGGGGGGGTACCACGGCCAGGGGTGACTAGCCAAGAAATGTAACCACTCCCTAGTAGGCGCTAGATCCGTGTAGATATGATATCTCCAATAAAGATGTCAAATGAGGTATCAAAATATGATAAAATATTTAATAAAATAAACATAAAATAAGACAAAAATATGGAAATAAAAAACACATGTGGTGAATCACAATGAAGGCAGGAAGGTGATCGTACCCCTATATTTGGTGGGAGCCGCAGGTGTTGAGAAAGCAGAGTACCCTGGGAAATACCCTGCTATAGGCTGCAGAGATTTGATTCCCAAATGACTGTCCACGTGACCCGCAGCATGCAGAGGTTGTCCGTCTTGATAATGGAATAAGGCACAGCAGTGCAAAATCCAACGCGTTTCGGGACTATGCTGTCCCTTCTTCAAGGCTGATCAAGGCCCTGCTGTGCCTTATTCCATTATCAAGACGGACAACCTCTGCGTGCTGTGGGTCACGTGGACGGTCATTTGGGAATCAAATCTCTGGAGCCTATAGCAGGGTATTTCCCGGGGTACTCTGCTTTCTCAACACCTGCGGCTCCCACCAAATATACGGCTACGATCACCTTCCTGCCTTCATTGTGATTCACCACATGTGTTTTTTATTTCCATATTTTTGTCTTATTTTATGTTTATTTTATTAAATATTTTATCATATTTTGATACCTCATTTGACATCTTTATTGGAGATATCATATCTACACGGATCTAGCGCCTACTAGGGAGTGGTTACATCTCTTTGCTATTGTCTATTCCCAAGGGAGTCATATAGGGGACCCCCATACCCTCCCTCACGGCCTGCTTCAGATCCCATACAGCACCAGTTAGCCCCCACCTTTCGTATTTAGGGGTGACTAGTTGGTGATTTAATGCCAGGGCCGCAGGGACCAATATAAAAGTGTCCCCCGGCTGTGGCATTATCTCTCTGACTAGTGGAGCCCGGTGCTGGTGTTAAAAATACGGGGGACCCCTACGTTTTTTTGTCCCCCGTATTTTTTGCACCAGGACCTGGTGCATAGCCCATTGCTGGTTGTTTAAATATGGGGGAATCCCAGTCATTTTTTCCACCGTCTTTTTACAACCAGGACCGGCTCAAAGAGACCGAGGCTGGTTATGCTTAGGAGGGGGACCCCACGCAAAAAAAAATTCTGATTTTTAACTCTTTCACATCCCTTCCCACTGATAAACATGCACGGATCTCACTGATCTGTGCATGCCTATCAGAGTACGGTAAAAAAAAGCAGGTCTATTTGAAAACTGCTTTTTTTTACGATTTGTACTTTTTCACGTCAGTGTTTGGCTATTGCCGGCAGTGATTGTGAATACGAATTTTTAGTAAATTACCGAGCTGTATAAAATAACAGGCGTGTTTGACCGATGGTGTATTCATTCGTATTTTTTTTCTTTGCCTTCAAAAAAAATATGAATGCCTCATCACTGCCGAGATTTGAGTTTAGGAAATTCCCGAGATGACACTTTGGAAAAAAAAACACAAAATCGGTCAAAATCGGGAGCTTAGTAAATATACCCCTGTGTGACGTGTCTATTTTTTTTATTTGCTGATTACTGTTTTTATAAAAGGAAACATGAGGATACTTACTGTCCTAAGTATAAAATCCTTCTGACATATTTTTTCATCTATCTATCTGTCTATCTATCTATCTATCTATCTATCTATCTATCTATCTATCTATCTATCTAATCCTGGTTCTGATTAGTCCCTTTGTTTTTATCTGTCTTCAGTTTTGTATGGGTACCTCTCTCCACAATGTATGACAATGTGTGTCTCGCCCCTCCCAATTTGGCAGGATTTTTTTATGAATTTAGCATCCTATTTGCATCATATTTGCAATCGAGCAGCTCTTTTCATGGACGCAATAGGTGACTTTTTGCACACAGATCATGCACAGAAGTAACTTTACACATTTTTGTGTATGCCTGTACTATTCTGAGTAACTTGGCTGGATCTGTCTTTCTGTGAAATAGGGCATTTTGAGGTGGGCGCAGGGTGGTGGCAAAGCGATCACACTGAACTACCTGACCTATCGACAAGGCTGTTTCTAGACAATTTTGAATCCCATCTAAGCTGTGCCATGTGTTCCACCACAAAGTTTTGTACCAACAGTAAAAAAATTCTGACCCCCCCCCCACTAGACAGTCTAAAATGTGTCCACCACCTCCCCATAGACCAAAAAAAATCTATTTTGCATACGTCTTGCTAAAATGTGCATGCACTCACAGGAAAGGACTAACTTACACCCCAATTTTTGACCCTGCACCAACAGACCTCGGCCACCACAGGAAAGAAAAAAATTCCAACATATTAATCCACACACAGTAATGCCCCTTCCACCCACTGCACCATATTAAATCCACACACCGCAATGCCTGTGATACATTATGCCCTGCAGTAAGGCTTCTAATTACTTTTAAATTACTTGCTTGTTGCCAGGGGTTTCATGCTCTGGGTTCCATGCTCGTTGCCAGGGGTTTCATGCTCTGGGTGTCATGCTCATTGCCAGGGGTGTAATGCTTGTTGCCAGGGCGTAATGCTCATTGCCAGGGGTTTCATACTCTAGGTGTCATTTTCGTTGCCAGGGGTGTAATGATCAGTACCAGTGATTTCATGCTCTGGGTGTCATGCTTCTTGCCAGGTGTGTTTCATGCTCTGGATGTCATGCCCATTGCCAGGGGTGTGTAATGCTAATTGCCAGCGGTGTAATGCTCATTGGCACAAGTGGCTCTTCCAGTACCAGCAATTTTCAGCTCCCCCTTCTTCCACTCATAGTGCTCCACTCTCTGGGTGGAGTTTCACGAAATGACACGGTTGTGTTGTGACATCATGACACAACCGTGTAATTTTGTGAAACTTCACCCAGCGAGTGGAGTACTATGGGTGGCAGGACTGGGAGCTGGTAATATCAGCCATCGGGTGTCGCAGTGGTTGCTCCGTGCAATCGCACGGCTTGCCCGCTGGTAGAAATGGAACTGCCTATAGGAGTGTCATGGTAGTGTTGTGGACATGAATGAAAAGTCATGCGTATGGTCAAGGACAGCCTGTTTCTGATGGCTCTCTTGCACCTAACATGGGGTGGTGCAAACACAGATACCAATGAAGGCAGCTGCGGTGGCCAGAGTAAAAGAACTGGGCAGCACTGGTTTCTACTTCTACACGCATGATGCTTTGATTTAGAGGGATCAAGCATGCAACTTTTTTCAAGTAGTAGAACAGGCTTACATGGCTGCCTGTAACTAGAGCCACTTAGCATGCGTCTCAGAGTCTTGTGCAGGATCAGTATGTTTGTGGCAATGGAATTGGTATATAGGCCCTCATTCCGAGTTGTTCGCTCGCTAGCAGTTTTTAGCAGCCGTGCAAACGCTATGCCGCCTCCCACTGGGAGTGTATGTTAGCTTAGCAGAAGTGCGAACGAAAGGATCGCAGAGCGGCTACAAAATAATTTTGTGCAGTGTCAGAGTAGCTTCAGACCTACTCAGCGCTTGCGATGACTTCAGACTGTTCAGTTCCTGTTTTCACGTCACAAACATGCCCTGCGTTCGCCCAGCCACGCCTGCGTTTTTCTTGGCACGCCTGTGTTTTTTCGAACACTCTCTGAAAACGGTCAGTTGACACCTAGAAATGCCCTCTTCATGTCAATCACTCTGCAGCCAGCAGTGCGACTGAAAAGCTTCGCTAGACCTTGTGTGAAACTACATCGTTCGTTGTAATAGTCCGACGCGCGTGCGCATTGCGCCGCATATGCATGCGCAGAAGTGCCGTTTTATTGCCTGATCGCAGCGCAGTGAACGAAATCTGCTAGCGAACAACTCGGAATGACCTTCATAAAGTCACAGACTAAGCACAACGTGTAGCACGATGTATGGAGATGCTCACTAGTGTTGCTCCTCAGTTGTTTGCCGTTTTACTCAGGCTAGTGACCAAATCACACACAGCTGCAGCATGCAATGCCAGTGCTAGTGTCCAGAGAGTATCAGGTCTTTAGGTCGACAACACTTAGGCCGACACTCAGGTCGACCACTAATGGTTGATATTCAATCGGTCAGCATGGTCACTAGGTCGACATGGCAAAGGTTGACACATGAAAAGGTTGACGTGGGTTTTTCACATTTTTTTAATTTTTTTTTACTTTTTCATACTTTACGATCCACGTGAACAATGATTGGGAACAGTAACCTGTGCAGAGCGCAGCGAGGTACCTTGCCCGAAGCATGGAGAGAGAAGCGAGCCATGCGAGGGAACACGGTGCACTAACTGGGGTTCCCGGTCACTTTACAAAGAAAACAGCACCAAAAAAAACAAAAACAAAACCTTTTTCCATGTCAACCTTCTCCACATCGACATAATGACCTATTTCATGTGTCAACCTCATCATTGTCGACCAATAGTGGTCAACCTAATGACTGTCGACCTAGTTACTGTCGACCCAACAATCCACACCAGTCCGGGGCACTCATGCACTGTACTTTCTCACATTAATGATGTATATTTGGTACAGAACTGTGTAGTGGAACGCATGGCACAGCTTAGAGGAAATGTCTGTGGTGTGCCAAGCGGGATATATGGTGCGATGTGAGGATAGGTGTATGTGGTCACATCTGTCGTAGAAAGAGTATTTAGTGTGTCCTTCTTTCCCTGCACTTTGAAATGTAGGGCCTAAATCAAGGTTGATTGCAAAACATTTTCCTCTAATGGGCAAAACCATGCACACTGCAGGTGGGGCAGATATAACATGTGCAGAGAGAGTTAAATTTGGGTGGCGTGTGTTAAAACTGAAATCTAAATTGTAGTGTAAAAATAAAGCAGCCAGTATTTATCCTGCACAGAAACAAAATAATCCACCCAAATCTAACTCTCTCTGCACTTGTTATATCTGCCACACCTGCACTGCACATGGTTTTGCCCATTATAGGAAAATGCTGTTTTGCAATCAACCTTGAATTAGGCCCTTAGGCCATTATCCAATTACCCGCAATCCTTAAACATGAATAATTGTATTGCTGGGCGCTATCCTATTGTCCCTGAAGAGCCGGCGTGAGTCATGGCTTATCTGGGATTTTATTTTACCTGCCTGAGGTAGGTGAAACAAAATCCCAGGTAAGCGCCAGATTTTCAGGGGCGCAAACCTTAAAAACACAATTTCACTGAACCTGTGTATTTTCATGATAAAAAAAGATTTTTTTTTTACGGGCACCTTAATGTCCCTGGCTATGACGGCTACTAGCTCTGGGCTGCATGTGAGATCTCACGATGGTAGCAAGATCTTGCGCATGTCTAGAGGAGCCGGCTCATGGGGAGACACAGATGGAGGAGAGCCGAAGAGGACATAGGCATTTCTCTGATATGGTAACAAAATGCACTCCCATAACGGCTCTAGGTATAATAATATATTTTGCTGATACGATTGCAGTGGCGGATCCAGGGGGGGGGGGGGGGGGGGCACGTGGGCCCGTGCCCCCCCTGTCATGTCTGGCACTTAAAAAAAAAAACACCAACAGTCCCTTGAAAAAAGAAGCGGCGGAGCAGACAGTGCAGTTCACTGGCGCCCGCCGCGATAAACGGTCTAGTGGTGATGGCAGCAGTACTAATGAGTCAGACTGACTCATTACAGTACGCTGCAGCGGCGGCCAGTGTGTTAGCAGCTGGGAGCCAGTAGGAGGCGTGTCAGTGCAGCGGTGGATAGATTTCTGCTGGCTGGAGCGGCTTAGTGTCTGGCTGTTTTGAACGGGACCATCAGGAGAGACAACCCGCCTGTTGAAGCTGCTTGCGGCTCAGACGGAAGCTTCCCACCAGCGCTAACACATTCAGCCGCACAGAGAGAAGCCGCCAGACGATTTCAGGATACCATCCCGGTCTGCAGGTAGCGAATATCAGCTATTCAGACTGTGCATACCCGGGGACGCTCGGGCTGCACAAACTCCTCGTACCTGTAAATAGGTCCCTCACTATAAGCATAAGGGACAGAGTGAGTAAGATACCTGTGACCATTTGATTCTGATACACACAGATATTTGTACATAATTACTGGTGACTTTTGAATATAATTAGCCGGGTGCATTTAAGCTCAGAGGAAAATAGTCTTTATTGAACTCTTGGATCAACTTCTGTCAGTCTGGACATTTTTATAATTAAGCACACATAATGTATGTATGTAACTGTAGTAATGTGTGTATATATAGCCAGTTGGTGCTTCCCTCCCCTCTGTAGAATAACCCCCCCCCCACTATTGGCCTTCCATATGGAGGAGACCCCCTCACTGCTGCCCTACCCTCCATATACCCCTTCCCTCCTCCCACTGCTGCCCTCCCATATTGAGGAGACCCCCCTCACTGCTGCCCTACCCTCCATATCCCCCCTTCCTCCTCCTACTGCCCTTGTTGTGAGGCCACGCGCACCTTCATGGGACCGCATGCCAAAGGCGTGCACGAGGTGCCCCCCCTGTCATTTTTTCCTGGATCCGCCCCTGGAAGCACCAACTGGCTATATATACACATTACTACAGTTACATACATACATTATGTGTGCTTAATTATAAAAACGTCCAGACTGACAGAAGTTGATCCAAGAGTTCAATAAAGACTATTTTCCTCTGAGCTTAAATGCACCCGGCTAATTATATTCAAAAGTCACCAGTAATTATGTCCAAATATCTGTGTGTATCAGAATCAAATGGTCACAGGTATCTTACTCACTCTGTCCCTTATGCTTATAGTGAGGGACCTATTTACAGGTACGAGGAGTTTGTGCAGCCCGAGCGTCCCCGGGTATGCACAGTCTGAATAGCTGATATTCGCTACCTGCAGACCGGGACGGTATCCTGAAATCGGCTGGCGGCTTCTCTCTGTGCGGCTGAATGTGTTAGCGCTGGTGGGAAGCTTCCGTCTGAGCCGCAAGCAGCTTCAACAGGCGGGTTGTCTCTCCTGATGGTCTCGTTCAAAACAGCCAGACACTAAGCCGCTCCAGCCAGCAGAAATCTATCCACCGCTGCACTGACACGCCTCCCACTGGCTCCCAGCTGCTAACACACTGGCCGCCGCTGCAGCGTACTGTAATGAGTCAGTCTGACTCATTAGTACTGCTGCCATCGCCACTAGACCGTTTATCACGGCGGGCGCCAGTGAACTGCACTGTCTGCTCCGCCGCTTCTTTTTTCAAGGGACTGTTGGTGTGTTTTTTTTTAAGTGCCAGACATGACAGGGGGGGCACGGGCCCACGTGCCCCCCCCCCTGGATCCGCCACTGGGTGCTTCCCTCCCCTCTGTAGAATAACACCCCCCCCACTATTGGCCTTCCATATGGAGAAGACCCCCTCACTGCTGCCCTACCCTCCATATACCCCTTCCCTCCTCCCACTGCTGCCCTCCCATATGGAGGAGACCCCCCTCACTGCTGCCCTACCCTCCATATCCCCCCTTCCTCCTCCTACTGCCCTTGTTGTGAGGCCACGCGCACCTTCATGGGACCGCATGCCAAAGGCGTGCACAAGGTGCCCCCCCTGTCATTTTTTCCTGGATCCGCCCCTGTACGAGTGCCTGCTTCACCGCGATATTACGATGAAGCAGGACCTGCCAATTAGTGAAAGAAAAAAATAACTTTATACATATACCCCTTAGTCTGTTAGCGAAGACATAAAATACAGTTTGTCATAAAAAATTACATTGTCATAATACAAGTAATTTGATGTTTTACACATTGACCTGGTTATGATTCAGTATAACAACCTGTGCTCCTGGCAACGTTTGTTAGAGCTGATGCCCAGTAACTTCCAATGAGAATAGCATGACCTCAGCATCAATATCCTTGTAGCAAGCAGAGGTTGTGCTCACACACTAAAAATGCTCTTACCTTTAATGACACTAACTGCAGTTTTGCTCCAGAGCTGTTTCTAAGGTTACTTGAATTGTCCCATTGGTGCCGGAGAAAATCTTTCAAACAGGTGCTTCTCCGACTTGCAGAAATTGATCCAAGTTAGATGTGGCACAGATATATTATGTATTTCTTTTCTGTGCTGACATGACATTATCTCTTCACTTTTAATAGGAAAATACCATATTTTAGCTGAATTTATTTCAATATAAAAAGCCAGTGTGCAACAAATTTGGATATCCCAATTCATTATCTGTAGTATTTTCTATTTACAATTGTAAAGTAAAACCAAAAGCAATTGTTGCCCCTAATGCAACTGCATCTCTCAAAATGATTTTGAATTATGTAAAAAATAGCAAAATGCAATGTCCACTGAACCATAGTATGCAATACTTACATTTTTACCAGTATACTGTGTGTGTGTGTGTGTGTGTGTGTGTGTGTGTGTGTGTGTGTGTGTGTGTGTGTGTATGTATATATATATATATATATATATATATATATGTATTTGCAGAAGAAGCCGGCACTCAATATTCGTAAGTGGTATTCGCCTTGGTGCCCTCCTCAAACGCCTTGCAGCGAGTGGTGTATAGCATATAAACGGCGGCACTCCAAGGACTTATTAGTTGCTGAACGAAAGTTTAGTTAATAAACTGAAACGTTAACAGCATCGCATGGTGTTTGTCACCTACATTTATTGCAACTAATAAGTCCTTGGAGTGCCGCCGTTTATATGCTATATATATAAATATATATATATATATATATATATTAACAATGAAGGCGCTATATCAAGTGTAGGTATAATATCATACACCATAAAACATATGTCTTTTCAAGTACGGTCTGTGTGTCCAATATACCACCTATGTCCTGTTTGCTCCCGTGTAGTATAGTGATAACTAGGCCCAGGATTTTTAGGATCTAAAAAACTAAAATTAGGTTTTTCAATCCATGTTTTAGGATTTTATAGGTTTTAAAAATTTTAATTTAATAATTTATACATTGTATGAAAAGAAAGCAAAACCACACAACATATCAGTATGTTTGAAACACTGTACTTTTATTATATATGAATTACATATGAAAACTACTCAATCCAAATACTTATCATGAGACTTAACAATGAAAGCAATATACAGTTCTATTATGTGTGAAACTGTGCTGTATATGAAAACTACTAATTTGAAACTTCTCTCATGAGACTTAACAATGAAATGCAATATACCATTACACATGTGTCCATTTACATTGTTGCTGTGGGAGGCTGTGTAGTACAGCCTCCTGCAGCCACAGTTCCCCCATTGTCAGCTATTGTTCGTGGCTAGCTCTCTTACGCCAGCATCTTTTCCATGCAAAACTAATGGGTAGTGGGAAATTGTGCTCCCAATACCCCTGTTATATAACCTGTACCGGCTTACTCTATGAATGAGTAGCAGGACCACTGCTGCCCGCTACTTTGTCTGGCTTCCATCGCTTGTTGTCCTGTGCTGCTAGCGGGAGCATGCGTGCTGCTGCTCCTGCTTTAATACGCTATGTCGCGATGATATACTGTATAAGTGCACATCTGTATGTGTGAAACACTGTGCCGTATATAAAAACTACTCATTTGAAAGCCCTATGTTAGAACATTCCTACTCCTAACATGACACTGAACAATGAAATGCTTTGACAGATGTTCAGGAATAGAACCTCATCTGTCTTCTGTTGAAATGTGCTTGAATGCGCTAAAACTGGGCTTCACGTCACATGAGGTAAGTGGTGCCAATTTAATGGCCGATATTTCCATAGGAGTCCAAGGAAGTGTTTCTCGCACTCTCTTGCCACTGAGAACGACCCACTTTTTCAGTCTTCTTGAAATCGGAATTGCGTGCCAGCACAGCCTCCACCTTCGGCTATAGATACCCCAACTGGTCCAGGAACCACTTTGTTTCTCACTTCCTGCATGACCTGAAGCACTTCTGTCATTGGGAGAGTTGCTTCTTCTACCTTCTTTACAGTACAGTACAGTATGGGTAAATTTACTAAGGTGGGAGTTGTTTAGAACTGGTGATGTTGCTCATAGCAACCAATTACATTCTACTCAACATTTATCTAGCTGCTTCTAGAAGATAATAGATATAATCTGATTAGTTGCTATGGACAACATCACCAGTTCTAAAAAACTCCCAACATAGTAAATGTACCCCTATGAGTCTGGCCACACACATATGCAAATGTGACAACGCCACCATGGTGGACAGTAGGTTCAATACCCCCAAATCAGAAATCAAATCACACAGGGTACTGCTGGAACTGCCTGCCTTCTGTGTCCACACATTTCCACAGTAAATTTATATACTTTAAACTTAACTAACAGAATAAAGTCTTTTTAGGTTGTTACAGTCGAAATAGGTCATTTTAGGTATGAACACCCAGATTAGGTCATTTTAGGTCCTGTAGAAATTTAGTATGTTACTCCCTGGTACATAAAACATAAAAGGAAACTGAAGTTTTGAATGTAATGGGAAAGGATTAGAATAGGTTAAAACCTAAGAATCCTGGGCTTAGTGATAATGATAGCCTCGTACCAAAACAATATAATGAATGGCTTATCTGTGAATCTTTTAGTGTCATTGATCCTCCCAAAGTTGCTTTCAGCTGGATATATTTTAGATATACCTCAAAAGAAGGTAAATCATATAGCGTGATATTGTTTGACCAATTATATTTTATGCTTAAAAACAGGTAACACACTCACAATAACACCACTTCTGCTGTACTCCTCGTGCCAACAAGAGAGGGACAGAGGGCAATGCCAGAGATCAGTTCTTATGTCGCTGTAGTCCCTAATGCATTTGCCAATAATGGGCAGCGCTGCTTGCTATGAACATATATATATATATATATATATATATATATATATAAACCCAATGGCTTGGGCTGCTGATCAGTCTTAAAGCGCAACAATCTGCACTGCAGTACAAAAGCACCTATCTCAAAAATGGAAACAGACTCCACCTCTTTAGAAGGGGACACTTATTTTTAAAGGCTTAACTTAATGCTACATTAAATGCAAATACAAAAAAGCAATGCCTCAAGCATGAAGAAACTACTTCATCCAGCAACAAAATGATATGCAATAAAAGCCGCAAATTAATGAGACACCTAATATCCAGGAGCACTGGATTCATCCTTGCCCTATCCTTAAGGGGTCTTCACCACCAACTGCCAACTGCCAAAAAAACTGCCTAAATAATATATACCCACAGGGGACTTAGAAGCCACTACCCTGGAACATCCCTGAATGTAATACTTCCAAATGAATGCAGACATAACCAGAAGACCACTTTCACTTGATACACCACAAAAGTCCTAAAAGCAGGAAGTTCCTGGAGAGACCCTCCCAGTCCGAATTTACAAGTCTTGGAGCAGTTTACTAGGAACCCTCTAAACGCGCCCCAAACCTACCCTTTCCACTGCATCTGCAAATTCAACTTTTGGGGGACACCCAGAGGGGAAAACCATTAAAGAATCTCAATAATGACCCCTAGACTCTGAGGAGAGGTAAATAAAAAAGTCTTGCCAATGGACCCACTCAAGCTTATGACGAAAAACCCTTCCCATAGGGATACAATCACAATTAAGCAAGCCAAGTAGTGACTGCACATGCAGCCAAAGCAGAGGTCATGGCTGCCTACAAGTGCCCCACCTTGTCTGAGGACAGCTTGCAACAACAGGCAATGGCATTGATGTTGATAGTCCGGTAAGAAAGCCTAGTGGCAGGCCTCTCGATGATATCTCCTGCAATAGGAACACCAAAGTGACCAAACAGAACTTGAACTGAGACAAGCATGGTGCCAGGCCAGCGAGAAATAAGTTATCGAGCCCTACCCTGTGCTCTCCAGTAGTCATCAACAATGCACCAGTGGAGAAAACTAGTAAAGCGCTCAAAAAATGCATCCTGGAGATGAGAAGCCATCATGCGGTCTGGGTACGTGTCCACCCAGGGAAATGGCACTTCATCTCGGACAGCCAAAGGTACCCTACAGCAGAAGGATGGGTGCAAACTTTTGTGGGAATTAATTCATTACACTAGAGAGAGAGAGGTTTCAGAAACTGCACTACTATCCCATAGTGCAGGAGCTGTTATGAAATGCAAAGCAATTGCCAATACCCATGCCCACGAAGGTTGCACGTGAACTCATGGGGTGACAAAACAAAGGAGAGTCTGAGGGAGGATGTTGCAGCTGCATAAGCTCCAACTACACCTTCACGTCCTTGCATCCTTGCACCCTAGACTAAGTGTGTACAAACCATCCTACCAAACCTGACCCCTGCTGTTCTAAACAGGCTATGAATAAGATGTAAAGCCCAAACAGCATTGTCCTAGATCGCATACCATAAAGACGAAAGCCCTGCCTAACCAATTATGGTCAGAGTTCTCACTAACACCTCATTTAGCTTGTGCCACCTTAAGGGCCTTCTTCCATTTAGCTGTGATCCCAAACATGTCCATGAAACTGCCAGTATTAATCTTGTACCAAGCCTGCTGGTACAAAACACAGAGCACTGATGTATTATCACAGGGCACTGCATCCCCCGCAGCAAGAGAGGAGATAGCCAAATAGAGGGAGCCAAAACAATGCCATTGTGGCCGTGGACATGACTCCCACCATTTGAGTACTTTGGGAAAGTACTGGAATGGAAATAAGAGGGATCACTAGAAGATAACAACCGGGAAGAAGACAAGAAGCAGCTGAAGACGTGTCAGGCAGGCGAGCAGGGGTGGCTGACAACACAGTGATTGTAGTCATACAGTAATTCTCAAGACCTGGCTCTGTGTCAGTGTTTACTCTCCATCAGTGTAAATGCTTCTCTTTGTACTCCAAGTATTTGAGATAAGGGAAAATACAACCTATTTGCACATAGTCTAATTTAAAATGTTAAATACATATGTGTTTTTTTTTTTTAAATCTTCTTTTCTATAGTGGTCAAGAGCAGAATGTAATTTAATGAATACAGCTCACAGCTCACAACATTCAATGTTGGTAATGTGAATATATTCTACCCAACCCCTGCTCTGGTCCACCTACGCTACAGTATATGCATCTCTAACTGAACTATACCTCTCTCTCATTAGACAACACTCTTTTGTACACTGAAAATAGGGCATCACAGCAAACCTTCTGGTCATTAGGAAAATGTTTCTTAATAACTATCAGTATTTTATAAATTGATGCCATAAAATAGCTTATTATTATAAAAGTCTGGTTCATGAATTGGTGTGTAGTTTCAGTGAAGCGTGTGATAAAATGAGTATGTAAGGTGAATGTAAAACAGAGGAGTGTGGTTATACTGACATAGTAATGCTGTGCATGAATAGAGGCAGGATTATTTCCTTTTGTGTCAACTTGTAAAAAAAATATAATACAAAAGGATCCAAAGCATCCACAGTATGTAATTGATGTATACATTTAGTAATCATGGGAATTTAATGTAACCCTACAGTATTTTTGCAGTGTGAAATTAGTAGCTTTATGATTGGTATTAAAAGCAGTGTGAGAAGAGCCTATAACAAGTAATATAATTTTAATACCTTTTGACACAGAGGCTTCTATTTCTCTGATAGAGACAGTTTTAAGCTTAAAATGTCTCTATGTATTTGTTACACAAGGCTCTGTTCTGGGCTCTCCACACCCCTTCACTTGGTCAACTCAAATGCTGTTTGTCTTTCCAGTACCACCAACAAATGTACTCTCTTTTATTAATATATCTTCTATTTTTCTATCCAGCATTTACAACTGTCACTCTGCCATCTCCACCTCTCCAACTCCATAATTTCTCTTCTAGATCACTGCAGCCTTCTGCTAGCTGACCTTAGCCACTACTATACTGTATGTCCCTCTTAGAGTCCATCTGAAATACTGCAGCAATCTTTTTCTCTTGCAGCTCTCTACCCCTGCTACACTATTTTGTCAAATCTTCCTATAGCACCACATCTCTGTTAGGAACTGATTCGAGATACCCAACCTCAATTTAAAAGCCCCTTTCATACATATATTTACACAAATCTTGTCCTAACAATTCTCACATGACTTATATTTTCAGGAAGGCATACTATTCTGGTGTTTGCATAGTCAAACACAGTGTCATTTATCACTTTTCATCAGCTAAACATTTGCCTTACTAGTATATTGTGCTAATTAGCCATAGTATTCCTTTAGAGGCAGTCTAAGGTCAGCTGTACTTTCAAATAGACAAACTGTTCATAAGGGTGGTCTTCTGTATGCCGAATGTCGGGATACCGGCGCACAGTATACCGGCGCCAGAATCCCGACACCCGGCATACGACAACTATTCTCCCTCGTGGGAGTCAACGACCCCCCTGGTGGGAGAATAAAATAGTGTGGCGCGCGTAGCGCGCCACCGTGCCCGCAACGTGGTGAGCGCAGCAAGCCCGCAAGGGGCTCCTTTGCGCTCGCCACGCTGTCGGTATGCCGGCGGTCGGGCTCCCGGCGCCGGTATGCTGGTCGCCGGGAGCCCGAGCGCCGGCATACTGTACGACACCCGTTCATAACACTATTTGAAAATTAACAGTTTAACAACATCAATAAATAGGTATTTGAACTTTTAACTATAACAATTGCAAATTTATTACACTCTTAGCCTTAATAATTTTCGTTTTATTTCAAACACACCATGTACCACAAATTGCTTTCCTTCATAGCACTCCGTGTTATATTTCCCAAGGCAGTTACATCTTTCACTCTCCCTACAACTCACCCTTCTTTACACATTGACTCCTCAATTATCTAATCCCCTCTTATTAACACTAATGAGCTTTTTACTTATCTTTATTCTTTGCATTGACATTAACATCCATTACCTGTCAACATGAAAAATATTCACAAATCTCCTTCAACTATATTTATCTCTCTCTCTCCTGCTTCTATTATCTGGTCACAAATCATCAAATCCTGGCCCCAACCACTTGCCCTACTCACATTTAGCAGATACTCATAAACATCACATCTTACATCACCTTGCAAATCACTAAAATGTGCATGTGGAATGCATTGTCTGTTTGTAAAAAATGAACATCCATCCATGACTTCTTCATCTGTTACAACCTCTATCTGCTAACTATAACAGTAACTTGGCTCACACAATCAGAAGCAGCACTGCCACATAGTGGTCTCCACATCAAACACACCTCCAGGCCTGGTAACAGTAAAGGAGGTGGAGTTGGAATATTACTGTCCCACTTTTTAATATACAGATGTAGACATGCTCATCATGGCTGGGAAGAGGCCTCATGTGCACTCCCGGTTTGGCTAGGCGCAACCTTGCCAGGCCAAACCAGGCTGCAACTACTGCCACTCCAATGTAAAGTAAATTTAGCTGTGAATGCGATTAAGATGCACCAGCACATTGGCCATGCATATGCATCACAGCAAACGAGTTGCACCCATGCCTAAGCAAAGCCATGATGAGTGTGGCTACATCTGTAGACAGTTCTACCACAGATTCCATCATTCACATTAGCATCATTTGAAGTACATTCTATCAGGATTTTCAGTCCTTTTTCTCTGCATGTTGCAGCTATCTATAGCCCACCTGGGAAACCCACCCAATTTCTGGAAGATTTTTCTGCCTAGCTCCCTCATTTCCTATCCTCTGACATCTCCACCATCATCATATGTAATTTCAATATCTCAATTGATATTCCACTATCTCTTCATGCCTCCAAACTACTCATTCAAACCTTCTCTCTCAGCCTAAGTGTCGACATCATAAGTGTTGACATTGAGTGATGACATTATTATGAATATTGTTATTGTTACTCTTTAGACTACATCCTGTTCACAACTATCAACTATTATCCATGATGAAATTTTACTTGTGACTGGAAACTAAACAGTAGGTCTGTTAGATATCACTTGGCCAGAAGCAGCTGATACTATTAGGATCGTTGCTCAAGAGATCAGCTACCTGAGAGTGATAACTGTTAGAAAGCATGTCACGTGGGATCTGTATCCCTAAGACCCACTCTTGAAATGATAAGTACTTACTAATTTATTATTGATCCAAAATTAATCTCCTTGAGAAACAATAATGTATCATATAGTTGCTGCAACTTACTAAAAACTGTAATACACAGATGGCCTTATTTAGGTATAAATTAATTGACTTCTTTACTCTGGAAAGTTATGTAATATTTATTACCAATAATGAAACCAAATACTTGTCATGTTTCCACTGTTTAATATTGTATCTAGACAGAAAACAAATTTGAATGTGTTTTTTTTGTTGTCTAAGAATACATGTTCTGCTTTAAAATAAATAAATAAAATAAACAGCTCTTTACTTAACATGACTACAGTAAATGGCTTGAGCATATAGACACTTAAATAAAATAGAGGAAGGGAAGTACTGTATCACTGTTTCTTGTTTTTCCTTTTGTTTTCTCGTAAATGTGAAGCTATACACAAGCTTCATTAACAGCTGCAGCCTATTCCCCCTAGAGAGCAAACATCAATTATCATTTCTTTTTTTATAACTGTAAACTTTATTTCATTTGGAAATACTCCATGAATGTAGACAATTAGTGTGTATTGTTAGCAAATAGTGTTTTAGCTATATCATAATAAGTAATTATGGGGTTGTTAATGGAAACTGAAATCACACAACATGCTCAGTTACGTCCTAATCGGTTAAGTTTCTAGTTTCAGCTTTAACCTTTTGGTCCCTCATTTCTTAGTGACCTTTTGCTGGTTTTACAAACAAATGATTTGGACTTTATATCCCTGGCTTTTATCACACTAAACCTAGCTCATAACATGAAGTGACTTCGATTTTTTTCACTGTTAGATCTCCAAAGAATAGATTAGAGTGCATGCTTTTATTGTAAAATACCCTCTCTACCGGCAGGGAAAGTTCAGGGTAACTGTACATTCAGCCATGTGTAAAGGATGTTCTGTTTGTGATTTGTGTGCTACAGGCATCACACTTTATGGAAAAGTCATGGACTGTAGCAAATAGCAATTAGCTCATATTAGAGTTTTTCAAACTAAGCCTTTCATAACTGCATTGATTTTGAAATTGCTTTATTGTCCATACACGGTGTATCTGTTATGACAGTATGTTTTATACATCAACTAGTTACCATCCCATCAAAATGAAGGAACATAACAGAAATGTCAGCACCGGTGCCTGTGCACACACGAACGGAACAACACTCAAATCCGTTGGGTGCCATCTAGTGGCTGCTGGCACGCAAAACATTTGAACTCCCCCCACAGAGATGAGGAGCAATGTCAGCAACATTTTTGTTTGCAATATTTTCACATTTATATATTTAACCATCTTCCACAAATCTTTATTAATAATGATTGCTTTTAGTTTTCTTGAAGAATTTCTTAGCGCTAGCGGCCAAAGGTTTGCCATTTACTGTGACCTTTGCATACGTTGTTCCATCAATGTAGTGTTCAGGTATAAAGAATTGTTGCGCCGCAAGGTCTATCAAAACTGCAATGTTCCATAGTATTTACTGCTTCTTACAAGAATCTGTGATGTCTCTGGTAATTTCTGAAGCATATGGAGCAAAGTTTCTTAATGCAGCTGTTACACTGAAATATTTTTGACATTATTTTCCTCGTTCACCCTGCGGATGTGATACTTTCTTACAGATTAGTGCAGAGCCTTAATTACCCGCAGTCTGTCCATATGTTCAAAATTATGATGTCACTGCATACATTTGTACATATGCCTGGCTGTACAATGTTACATACCAGTGTAGTAAATGCTGGCAGATCAACATTACCAAGAAAAAATGATGAACACTGTCTTTTAACCAGTTAGCAGGCTAATATTTTTTCCAAAAACAGCTCAGAAATTGTTGAGTTTTATTATGATTGAATAAGGTCACAAACATCTATTTAAAACCTATTCAACATGATTTTAATAAAAAAAAATGAACAGAGCATACCATAAAAATAGCATTTATATTAAAATGCATGCATTTGAAGACTGTAGCCTGTATTCAGATCTTGAACTGTCCGGTCCTGGCAGCAAGATTGGCAAGATGAGGCAGAGCTGGTGCTGGGGGGATCTGATACCCCACTACAAAATATCAATTTGCAAGTGGTGATTGTAGTAGTAAGGACTGGGTGGGATCAAATACATGGGTGATCCTGCACCAGTCAGAGATCAATGGTATTGAATTAAATAGGGAAACCAAAATCGACAATTGAAGGAGAGAAGGAATCCTCTGTTGTAGTCAAGTTGGTGGTGCACCCAGAGTCAGTGTTTATAACTATGTCAAAAGGGGAGGAAAATAAGCCTCTTGTGTGGGTGCACTCTTATAATGGATCAGAGAGGATTGATAGGTAAGTATATAAAAATATGGTTTTATTAACTATATTTAAAAATGGATAAATGTATCCAACAAATCAAACAACACTGAAGTCAAATAATAAACAGTATAAGGTTCAAACAGTTCAAGAGATTCCAAAAATTGTGGTCCAAAATGGGACAATCAGTTTATTTGTGATTTATTGGACACACAATAATAGATTGAGTGGATAAAACTATGGTTTTATTTAGTATATTAAAAAAGGATAACTATATCCAACAACACAAACAGCACTGAAGACAAATAGTGAACAATATAAAGTTCAAAAATTCAAAAAATTCAAAGATTGTAGTCCAATACACCTGACAGGTCTGTCAATTTATTTGTGATTTTTTTTGGACACAACACAATAGATTATTAATTAAGATTAATTATAGGTCAATGCTATAAAAACTCACCAGTGTATACCCCTGAGGTTGTTTAACAGTTTGCTGCCCTGTAAGAGGTGTTACTAATTAAATTACCTATGAGTTTTCTGCAAGGTTCTTATCGTGTTAAATTAATGTTGGCAAGTGTCAAGAAGTGTCACCAAAAGTGCTAGATTAGGACCAATGTAACAGATAATAGATTGGCAATAAATCTGAGAAGAAACATTAGTGGTGAATCTGCTGTCAATGTTAGGCACAGAGTATCCTGGTCACTCTAGGTTCTACTAACCTTGGTATTCTCAGGAGGTCTCCCATCCAAGTACTGACCAAGCCCAACACTGCTTAGCTTCCAAGATTGAACAGGTTCAGGCATCTACAGTGTGGTATGATAGTAGATCCCCCTAGGTGGAGTTAGTAGTAGTTACTGTACACATGGAAGATGGGGGAGGTAGTGTGGTGATGGTAATGGTAGTAGGCAGGGTTGCCTTTATAAATCACCCTTACCTCCTACCCTATATAGCCATAATTAACCCCCCTCCCTTCCAATCCTGTAAAGCCATAATAGTGCTCTCCTCCCCTGTATATCCATAATTAAGGACCCTGTTCCCTTAGCCCCTGTACATCCATTACTGTGCTCCATCTCCTCCACCCCTATATAGCCATATGTCCCCCTTTCCTCGTTATAGCCATGTTTTTCCACCCTTCCCACTCCATGTGTTTTGCCGTTTACTCACTCCCACAGTAGTTAATTAACCTGCTTTCTTCTTGTGTTACTCTTGGCAGCTCTGCTCCTCCTATAGTGTTCACCCTCTGCAGTCTGCAGCCATGGGTCTCCTCTACACTAGCTGGTAGGAAAGCATCCAGGCTACATTCCAACATCATGACATCATGTCTATGCGGCTGCAGTTGAGTTTCACAACCGCTGTCATCATGTCCGTAACAAGGGTGGGGTGAGTGGTGCTCAGTCCACAATGCAAATGCCCTGTAGGCAGAGAACCAACCACCCCAAAATGCTGAGCGGCAGCTGCTATGTACTAATGTACACCTATTTTAATCTCAGTTCCAGGACAAGGCTAATTCTATGTGCAATGCGCTGTCCACTCCTGTCTAAGCTGAATGATCTCCACCTCACTCGGCTCCAAAGTCCCAGAGTGTCTGAATGGAAAGGAGAGATGTCTCAGACAGACAGAACCCTCATCAGTCACTGGGCGAAAGGAGAAAGTCAGGGGAGCCAGATGTGCACACAGTATATGAGCACAAGAGTTTATATTGGCATTATACAAAGAAACAGAAGTATATACTACTGGAAATTTTGTGAATTTTGATCAGAGATGTGCAGAAAAGATAGGCAGGTGAGGCACTGCCTCACCTGCCAGAGACTTGTTACTCCAGAGTTTTGACTACAAAAATTATTTAAATTACAGTATGCAAAGAAGATATTTCAAACATATTCTTTGTAATTTTCATATACTTTATACAGTCAAAACTCTGGCACAAACTTTAGAATGACAGGAAAGGCTCTGCCTCACCTACCTTAAATCACCACACGTCCCTGGTCTCTGCTTTGTCCAATGTGTATAATAGGCTTTACCTGGCATAATGTGTATAAGGCTATACCTGGTGTATTGTGTATAAGGGGCTCTACCTGGTGTAATGTCTTGTGGTGTAACATACTGTATAAGGGGTACTACTGTGGTGTAATTTGAATAATGGACACTACTGTATGATGTAATTTGAATTGTTACTATTCGATGGCCACATCCCTTCCACATGATGCCACACCCATATATTTTTTGCCATGCACCTTTTGCGTGCACTGTCCAATTTTAAATGGGGGTGCCAATTCTCTTTCTAACACAGGGCACTAAACTGTCTAGTTACGGCTCTGGCTGTCACAAAAGTGCAATTTGGTGAGCACCGCAGCGATCCAGGATTGCTATCACAGGGGCAGTATTGTGTTGCAGTGGTGTGTTGCTGTGGCACCATCATTGCAGGGCCTTGTGCCTTTGGAGACTTTTCTGGTTCCACCACCATTGCTAAGGCAGAAAGGAGAGTTTACACCCCTGCCCCTCCATGGCACTGGGTGCTCGTGATGATAAACAGAAAATACTTTTCTCCTGTCAACACTGTCCTTGGCAGGCCTGCGGTTCATGCTGGTGTTTGCATATTTTCATTGGGGGCCTTGAGGTTTAGCTCTCTGCTCCATTGTTAATTCTGTCATGGTGGTAAGATGTAGGGCAGGCCCCCCTCTCCATTTGGCACCAGGGCTTCAGTCCCGGTATCCTCCTTCCGATGATGGCCCTGGTAATAGTAACTGAGTGGGGCTAGTAGTAGCAGTAGCGACACATGGCAGCTGGTGTAGATGAAGGTGTTTATGATGGAGGTACAGTGGTAGGAGGGACTGGGCAGGAATAATAGAAGGGACAGCTGGGCTTAACATACATACTCTGGGGACACATACAGTACATAGTATGACAGGTGCTTCCCCCCCCCCCAATCCACCAGTACCCATCACAGCATAAGATTTACCATTCTGGCAGCTCTTGCTGCATTCTCTCTGTCAAGGAGGTCTCAGTCATGTTGGGAGCAAAGTTATTCAACAATGTTTGAATGCACTTGTTTGCAAATAGTTTGCAGATTGTCTCTTGTTATCAGCATAAGATCTTGAAAACAGGAAGAATAGTGAAATGCAAAAAAAATCCCCAGTCTCTAATAGTGGAATGTTGAAAAAGTATGTCCCAAAATGACATGGGGACATGTAGCCCAATTACTGCCCCTTGTGAAGCCTCCTTTTCCCTCACATTTTTTCTTGTCTCTCTAATTTATTTATTTGTCCTTTTTCTCTTCTTTTCTGTCTTCATTTCAAACTACTTTTCGTTCTCCCTTTTCAATTAATTTCTGTTTCTTTTTCTCTCTTAATTTCACTCTCCTTTTTTGTATTCATAACACTCTCCTTTTCTTTTCACTGAAATCTCTTTTTTTTGCTCTTCTTTTCTTTCTCCATTTTATTTTTTATTTAACTCTTTTTTTTTTCATTTTTAGATGTCATGTTCAGTATTCATTTCACACTTTTCTATCTCCATTTCACTAAGATTTTTCCTGTTCACTCTATTCTTTTTCTCTCATTGGGGCAGATGTATCAAAGCAATTTTCATGAAAATGTATTGAAAATTTAACTTTTAGCATGGTTTGCATATTATTTTTCATTATGTGTAACATAATAGATATCTGCCACAAAAAATCTGAAACTGTAAAATGTCACCAGACATCAATGTTTTTTTTTAAGTGTTTGTTTTCAAATATATCAAACATAGAAAAGGATCTTCATTTTCAAATTTGATTGCTCTAGTCTTCCCCATCTTTCGATTTCGAGTTAGATAGAATTTAAAATGCATCCCTCCCCTGGATTGCTTTTGCTCCTCCTCTCCCGCACAGGGAGCACGTCTTTTGGTAACATGATTGAATAGCTTTTCTATACTTGTCAAAACATTTGATACCTATACACCCATGTACTCTCATTCTAGTTAACAATGTACAATACTCAGTACAAGGTTTGGCAACCTGTGCCACTACAGTTGCTGTGGAATAACACATCCCAGCATGCCCTGCCACAGTTTTGTTATTATTATTATTATTATTATTATTATTATTATGTGGCAGGACATGCTGGGATGTATAATATAGTTTCACAAAAGTTGGAGGGACACAGGTTGCCTCATCGTGACCCACTAAGAACTTCACTACCCTTGTTAGCATGACCATTTGATTTCTTTAATTTATTATGTCATATCCAGGTGCATTAATAAAATTAATGAAAAATATTTTCCCCAAGTAACCATACAAAATTTTAGTTTGGCCCATAAGTCAGTCCAATTTCATGTGTACAGTTAGTGCTGTAAAATAATTCTATACCATGTCCATAATTTATTTGACAATATAATAGATTTGATATACTGTATGTTCAAAAATACTTATGTTAATAACATTTTAATCACCTTTGCTATAAATGTTTTTTTGTGGTCTTATGCTGAGGCCATTTTTCAACTTTTTTAATTATCACTCAAAATGCACTTTTCAAATTTTAATTCACTGTGATACATTCAAGTTAAAAGTCCTATATTATTGCCACAATAAAAAGTCATAATTTTCCATGCAAACATTTTCTCTCTCATGCTCTGAATTCATTGCCTTTTCAGAGCAGCGGTCAGTGTGACTAAGGGGCATATTTATCATGAAAAAAATAGTGAAATTAGATTTTTTACTTTTCAGTTCTCATCCTTACATTTCACAATTTTTTCACAATTCATCATACTTCTCTATTAAATATATCACTTACGGAAAACTGCTATTTTTGCTAAGCAGTTTTTTGAAAAAGTTATATTTTTCCCCACTTCCTCACACAGCGCCATGCGAGCATACCCCGCAGCTGTAGCCAAAGGCCCCGCATACCTTATCCATGTGTAAGCTGCTGGATCCCTCCCCGCATCACAAGTGTCTCCCAGCTGATGCAGGGAGCATTATCGTATGAGGAATGTAGATATTATCGAAGCAGGCTGTAACAAAGAAGATATTAGTTATATTTCCTTTGTTACAGCTTTCATGAATGAGGAATGGAGATTAAAAAAAATACAATTTGAATAAATTATAAAAGTCAGATGTTTACAGATGCAATCACATATTTTCAGTGGACCATGACTGATTAATACTCACAAATTAATTAAATTTATAAATTAATTATTGAATGTTTTATATAAAATTTTTTTCTTTCTTTATTATTTTACATTATCTTTTTTTTTCTCTACCTATTGCCTTATCTCTTGTATCTACAAGAAAAAGATTATTACACAGATCTATGGCGCTCAAAAGGAAAAATATATGGTACACCTTCAAGATAAAAAATAATAGGTTGATAATCACCCTAAGGATTTCCTCAAAGGAGCACAACCTTGAGATTTCTATTTCTCTTTTTCTTTATTTTATCGATCTCAACTGGGACCTAAAAGACAATTTAACCTCCTCCACACAATGTGTGTGTTAGGGTGGACACATAAAGAAGAAGATAGTGCAATGAAACCCTTTTAATGAGCGATTCTGGTCAATCGAATGCACTTACAGACGGATGTAATTCAAACAGCATATCTCATAACTTCCCATTAGGCACACAGCATAGCAGTCACAGGGTCGTCATTAGCCAAGGATAGTATTCCAAACAATGTTGAGAATCTAGGGAAATGTGACTACCTCCACATGACCGTGTTTTGAGGTTTAGGCACAAACAATAGAAAGAAAATATAGTGCGATGATCCTTTTTAAAATATGCAGGATTTAATGACATCAAAGCACTTACAAACAAACGTGGTTTATTCAGCATAAAAACATATCCATGTAATCCGGTAGACAAACAGCAACCACCCTCAGGTTCAATCCCAGATGGAAAAAACAGGCTGATAAAGTGATCCCTCAATCCGGATATAGAGATGTCACTACCATAGAATAGTTACCGCAATCACCACCAGGTCACATGGAGAAGGAACACTTAACGCGTTTCTGACCTGTTGGGTCCTTCATCAGAAGTGTAAAGTTCCTTTTCATTAGTACCATATTTATAGCAAACATATTAGTGACATTAAAGACACCTGTGGACATTATGTCTTTAATGTCACTAATATGTCATAGGTCAGTTTGAATAGGTGGGCGATGTCTGTTCTAGGTGCACTTGCAAGTGGTCTCCGCTGGGTTCCCGCCGCATACCAAATGTACAGTAAATACAGTTGATATTTATATTCTGCTCCTGCACATAACTTAATCAGGGTAAGAATCATTACCACAGCAAGCATCTATTTATAGGCAACAATAAACAGAACACCAGAGTTAGAAACCCATTCATTGCGAGACAAGGGACATGACTGACAGTTTCAAAAGCCAATCAAGGACAACAAAGGACTGATAACATGTGAGCACAGCAATAATATTCTCATTGGGCCACAATGTGATTGACAAGAACAACTACCTATCACCACATAAAGAACGACAACCAATCAGAGCAAAGGAACCACAGATCAGGCTATTTATTTTTCACCACAGGATAAATTTCCATACACTTTTTCTCCCAGAGGAAGGCCCCCAAGGGCCGAAACACGTTGTAGCATTTCCCTAACACGATCCACAACAGCGGCACGATCAAGTAGAAGGAGCGGAACCAGAGACTGAACCCGGTCACGTGACTGAAGACCAGGAAGTGTCTGCGGGTCACGGACGACGGAGAAACATCAAGGAGACTGCCTGCCACTGATCCAGCAGCGGAGAAGGAGAACTAAGGTGAGTCTCTGTAGGCGGAGGGAGTGCAGCAACGAACCGCTCTGAGAGCGGTCGCAGTGCGTGCATCTCCCCCCCCAAGACAGGCACCGAACCCAGGCTGACCAGCCTCCGGCCTGTGACCGAACACAGTCACAGTGACGGCGGCAGGAGCAGGGGGAGGTAAGACTGGTCCGGAGTCCCTTTCTCTCTCATTTAATCTCCACTAATGCTTGAGCATAAGTGACGGCATGTCATCCTAACAAGTGCATTATTTTCATACAGACCAGCGGGACGCCGCGGCCTGCAGCTTAACAAATAGACTTTTTTTTACCTTTTTACCTTTTTCATTTTTCCCAATCCATTTATTATTATCATTTTTCTTATGGACTTTATTTCATCATATCTAGAAGCAAGCGTGCTCCTGCACAACTAGCACAAGGCTTAATATAGCCAAACAGAGCTTATTCACGCATATATACGAATTCTGGACAATCAGCTATTATATTTAAAAATTAAATATCATTTTGAAACGCATACAAACATTTCATCATTTATTTGCACTAGTGCTTATACATGCACAATTGAAAACCAGGGGTGAGCGCAGTGTAAAAACCTCTTCCAATATAACACAATCCCTCAGAGCTCGGGGCAAGCCACTTGTACGCTTTCCTCCCACATATGAAATAGGCATCATCTGGGAGAACATAGGGGACAAAATATAACATCACCATATTACAAACTTTCCATGTAAAGAAACCAATACCTAGTTTCTTCATTTGCTCAGTACAAGTATCGGGCTGGATGATATGGGCACAATACCCTGACGATACTTTTCCAACCCACATGGTCTTGCTTCCGCGTGTATACCTATACCGAAAATACCTCCCACTGTTGGCTATTTGGCGTACAAGTTCAGAGTCTATGGGTATCTTATCAGCTCTGTGTGAAAAGGTCATTGTCTGGTTATTCCACGTCACTTCCCAATTTCCGGGTTTTCGGTAATTGGAAATATTAAAACACAATAAGGACCTGTCTACATGATACTGGTGGAGCTTCAAGCTGGGGGGCCTGGAGATATTGAATTTCTTGTCCGCTGGTCTCCCACCCCATAATTCGAGTACCTCCTCTATTGCTAAAAGGTATGGTACTAATCCTGACTTACTCTGACCTTGAGGTACCTGTGAGCACACCCAGCATTCTGTCTGGTTTAAGATCTTACCCACTAGTGAGTGGTAATCACTCAACGGATGGCGGTCCATGTCGATATTAAGGTTGGACTGACATCTCTGGATGCACCCATCCTCGACTATATTCTCACAATTCCTACAAATGCAATATTCATCAGACAATAACCCTTCACATTGCCTCCGAGCTCCATGACTACCAGAGCGCTTACTGATACCAGCCTTTACTCGAGTGATGTGCTGCTCCTGAGATCTTACAAATTCGTACTCGCCATCAGAACCCATTCCAGATCCCTGCTCGACCTCTCTGGGACCCTCACCAAAACAAATTGTCCTGATCAAAAACAGAATTACTAGCAGAACCCGAAATGCAGTCTCTTGTGATAGATCCATTTCGTTAGGGGAAAGAAGGAAAATAAGGAGGAGAAAAGGAAGGAAAATGCAGGGGGGGTGAAAAAAGAAAATAGTGCGACAACCGTCCTAGATCTTGTTGGTCTCCGTGGTCAGGTTTCAACAGTCCTGCCTCTCAACTTTCCCGGAACAAACACTCTAGTGATACGAGGTTCTCCACACCCTGCTCTTTGTCACGAGTTCTCTCCGGGTCAGCGACCTTCTTGCAGTGGGACGAGTGGACCCAAGTCTCTCTTTCAGCGACCTTCAATGCTGTCGTGCTGGTTTACAAGACTTGGTATGGTCCTTCCCACCTGTCTATGAGGCAACCTGAGCGTAAGAAATTTCAAATCATCACATAATCCCCAGGCACAATGTCATGACAATTACTGTTCGGTAGGTCAAGAATCACCATCTTTAGATTTCTTTGTTGATTTCTCAGCTGCTGGCTCATCCCAACCAAATATTTCACAGTCACTTCATTATTGCATTTCAAATCATCCTGGGGGTCTATCATTACATGAGGTTGTCGACCAAAAAGAATTTCAAAGGGTGATAAGTTAAGTGGAGACCTGGGAGTGGCTCTGATGCTGTACAACACTAGTGGCAAAGCTTCTGGCCACAGCAATCCAGTTTCAGCCATTACTTTGCTCAGCTTGTTCTTAATAGTGCTGTTCACTCTCTCTACCTTTGCACTCGCCTGTGGCCGGTACGTAGTATGCAGCTTGCTATTAATTCCCATCACTTTGCACATGACCTGAAAGACTTCACCTGTAAAATGGGTACCCCTGTCACTTTCAATCATTCTAGGGATACCATATCTACACACAAATTCCTGCACAATTTTCTTTGCAGTGAATGTAGCAGTATTTGTGGCAGCAGGGAACGCTTCTACCCAGTTGGAAAATACATCAATACATATTAACACATATTTCTGATTCCTACAGGGTGGTAACTGTATGAAATTGATTTGTATTACCTGAAAAGGTCCGTCTGTCGGAGGGATATGGGATGGCTCTGTTGGTATTGTTTTACCAATATTCTTCCTCAAGCAAGTAAAACATGTCATTGCTCTCTTACCTGCATGAGAAGAGAATCCTGGTGCACACCAGTAGGCTCTTACCAGCTTGCACATACCCTCTTTGCCCAGATGAGTCAGACCGTGTGCCGCCTCAGCTAGACTTGGAAGATATGCTCTGGGGGCTACTGGCTTACCGTGTCCACCTGTCCAAAGTCCTGAGGACTCCTGACCATACTCCTTCGACTTCCAGACCGCCTTTTCCTGTAGGGAACACAAATTTTGCATTTCAATTAACTGTTGTGTGTTGTCAGTTGTGTGAAGTAAACCGTCTCTGGATGAGAGAAGAGAGGGGAATAATAATATGAAAAAAAAGAAAATGTCAGGTTTGGAAATGTCAGGTTTGGCATTCACCAACAGGCTGTCACACCATCATGCATATCGGTGTCTGTACACAGTCTCCCTTCCCCAGTATTCTCATTCTCCACCCTTTGTGCATGACCAGGCACACTGCATTAATACTGGTGTCCTTGTTCTGGTGAGATATACTGGATTTGGGCAGAACTCTGACGGACCGAGTAGGCATGTGAACTGTAATCGGGTCCATGTATTGTACCCTCCTGTCGGTGAACGTAAGAGATGAGGAGGAAACTTGGAAGAAAAATCACATAGAGGTTAGCAACAGATAAGTTTGTAGAGGCAAACAGGATTTTATAAAATTTGACAACTGTATTGGGCACTATGGGGAATTACTTTTCTGCTCGGTCTGCTCCCCTTAAAAAAAATTATATGTGTGTTATATCCCTACTGGGACTATCCCAGCCCTCAATCCAGTGTCCAGTCCATTCTAAGTTCATAGGGAACCCGGTATTTGTGAGATAATTTTCTCTACCTGTGATGGACATGAATCTAGAACAGTGAAATGCAATATTAGTCTTTGTGGGTATCCAACATACTTTGTACTTCCTGGGCGGGAGCACGCTATATGTATACCATATCTAACAAAATTCCTATAAAGTTAATCAGGGGCCATTTCTGCTAGAGACAAGAAGCAAAAGTTTAGAGGCCTCATCTCAACCCCAGCAAGTTTTGTCAAAAGGGTAAAGTTGCATTTATTCCGTTCTTCCCATTAACCAAATCAGTGTTTTCTATATGGTTCGTGATTTCTTACTATATGTCCCTTGATCCCGTCTATGTGTTTAATAATGTGGCTTGTTTTCTCTGTCTAGGGGTCTATATTGACTATGTGTTCTACTATACCTACAATCTCTGGCAAAATGCCCTTCCTTCCTACAAGTGTAACATATTCTCGGTCTTTTCTTACTACCAGGATTTAGGAGTTTAGGCTGATGAGGCTTTGCTGCAAAAGCCTGTAGACTTACTGTCATCAGCTTCTCCTCCTGTTGGTCTCTGCGCCTAGCAATATTCTTGTGTTGTTCAATTGCGCACTCTCTAAGACAAGCTACTGTGGCCCCTCTCCAATTTGGCAAAGATGTTTGTACCCTGTCCCTTACTGTCTTATTGAGCCCGTCCATTAGCACAGAGACAGCCACTTCCCTGTAATTTGCATCGATCCCTGTATCCGATACCCCAATGTATCTATCCATTATTTGCAGAGCCCGATGGAAATATTCGGATGCCGTTTCACCTTCCTTTTGTCTTATGGAGAAGATTTGATTCCATATGACAAAAGTAGGGAAATATACTCCTAATTGCAGATTGATTTGCCGTACATTCTCCTGATTGTATTCATCAGTGAGAGGTACCTCTGCGTGTAATTTACAATCTGTTATGAATTTTGTGGTGTCAATATTAGGGGGTAGGCATGCTTTCAAAAATATCTGCCAATCTTTGTTAGCTGGTTCATGAGCACTACCCAGATCTCTGATAAACTTCTGACATCTGGCTAAATGCTTCCGGGGATCGGGGAATTCTAAAATGATTGACCGCAGCTCAGCTCTGGACCACGGGCAATACATTGCATTATTCCTGGTGAGGATTACTCCCTGACTATCGGTTCCCCCATTGGGATTTCCAAGACAGGATGTAATCCTACCATTCCGTTGCTAATCTGTTTACTGTAAGGTGTTGTTGTCTCTGTGCACTGACCCGTCTCACACTTACCGGTAGCTGTGATCTCACCAGTTCTTTCAGTGGGGAATATTGTTACTGCTTTTACTGGTTGGACAGGCCCCACCTGAGTTTCCTGCAAGGTGACTGCCAGAATGAGAGCTGCGATTTGGCTGGGTCCTTTATCTTCCTGTGACCTATAACCTTGGAGAGACTTCAAAACAGGATACAACTAGCAAAAATTAGGGTTAATACATTGCTCTTGCATTCTACCATCATTTACAGATATACCATTGACTGTAGCCATCTCTTCCCTTTTCGACCTGTGTCGATAATGGTGTGTCCGTGCCCTCATTCCTGCTAGGTTTGGAACTTGCTTTGTGAGTTTGTTCCCTTTGCACCTCCCCCTCTTGTTGCCACAGGTTTAAACAATTGTTATGTCTGATCCTTTGTTTTCTGGATTTAATCAGACATATTTTACCACCTACATTCTGCAGTACCTCTGGTTCAAAGCTGCCCACCCTAGGGAATGATACCCTATCTTTGTCAGTCATACGTACCCATTTGTCACAATAAACTTCAGCGTGTGGACCATATTTCTCACACATTATAAACCTCTGTGAGCCTTTTCCCACAAAAACCAAAATACTCAATATAAGCTGACGGTGAAAGTTCTTAGAGCGCTTTCACCCGCTCCCGCCCACGTTGGCCGGTACTGCGATACACTGTTGATAGCGGAAGGCAATGTACCCAACTTAGGGCCCCTAATTGACCTATGTTTACTGGAAGTTTATACGAGTGACTTACCTTTTTCCAGTAAATATCTGCCGTTGGAGATTTTCCTGAGAGAGACCAGTGAAAACTCCCTTTATACACAAATCACGCTTGCGTATGCTCTATACAATGCTAATGATACCACAGTTTTACGCAAAAGCTCATAAAAGGGTATCAAGTTGCACTATGTATCGCACCCACAAACATGCGGTCCAATCGCACAGCGTATAGGTACTTGTTACCTATCCGCCCTACGACCACTGGAATCGAATCACAAGCTGCGAAACCTCAGACGGAGCGTATCAAAGAACTATATGGGTCACAATTCACAATTCCCTACCAAGCTCCTGTGTAAGTCTCCTCACGACTTACGTATTCCAATCTAAACTAACGTGAGTCAGCCGCCTCACGCCGCCAAGCCTCCACTCACTTGGTGTACCGAACGACGGGATCCCGAATTCCGGGGTTCAATACGTTCACTCCTACTTTCACTCACTCAAATACGCTTTGTTTTTCTGTACAGAACATTTTTCACTCATTCTGATCGGCAGCTTTTCCCCCAGAGGCAATACAGTTTAAACAAAAGTTTTCTACTAATCTGCTTTTGAACCCGGATAGTTATGTGCTATTGTAGCATGGCTACTATCCCACCTTTCAATTGAACTAAACGATTGTGTAATTTGTACTTAGCATCCGCACTCTTACGCACTTTGCGTAAACACGCGACAGTGCGTGTCTTTTACACTGCGTGCGCAGTCCTGTACTTTGTCCGAGCCACGTGTACAAAACCGTGCGTCCGCAATAAAACAAATCCCACAACCTCTATAAATGTGAGCAATGCTAACTATAATCACTCACGAGCACAACTCACGCTTGTTCTGTGTAACCCTTTACGACTGGGCCAGACCTGCGTGTTGTGCTTTATACTTATTTCCTTAAATACTTTTATTTCAAATTTAACTATATAGCAACAAATGTATCCGATTTCACACAGATCTAAACAAATCTAGCAATCTAAATATTGCGGCAACAATGTGAGAGGGTATGTAAAGTATCGGTGCCCTTTGTGTATGCTTTTGGCACCTAAAAATTTTTCACAGATTTTTAAATAGCTTTTTTCTGTTAACGGGTTCTATCAGCACCTCTGCAGACCAGACAAAGCAGACGCAATCTAACAGCACACAAATAGGGTTTTCAGAACATCCACCAACCAGGAAAAGGTTACGTAAGATAACTTTCCACCCTTTGCTGATAGATTAAGTCTGCTAGGCTGTGAGCATGTGAAAACCAGATCGAGCCCCCAATTGTAAACGTTGATTTACATACAGGACTAAAAGCAACACTTTAAAAAGACATTCAATACAATTTAAATGGAGCCACTGCGTCCATTGTAATCAATCCTTAGCCTACGTACTTTTTACACCATTAGCGTACAGAGCCCCGTACCGTGTACGTACTTTGCATACAAACGCTGCGCTGGACGTAAAAAGTACACGCAGTGCGTACACACCCAAAGATACTACGTGAGCACTTAGCAGCTACACGTGTGACTGAAATACACTTATAACCTTAGCAGGGAAAAAGAGCCACAACACCAGATTGTATTTAAAATGCCGGGTACTGACACACCAACATATAATTACTGAAAGGGGGTTACAATAACAATACAATACAATACAATAGACTAATGGCTACAGTCAGTGGTACATACATGTTTGGTTTCACCTGCACTTCCCGGCCGGTCCTCAGTCATCTAGGGAGATGACCTTCAGAGTCTGTGTGTGACCGGGCATGCATCTGGCTTTTTATACAATAGTCCAAAACTTAACACAATGGAAACTGTAATCTCTTTGTCCATTGGACATAGGGATGGTCATTAACAGTACAGGAGAGGTCATAGGTTGGTTTGAATAGGTGGGCGATGTCTATTCCAGGTGCACTTGCAGGTGGTCTCCTCTGGGTTCCCGCCGCATACCAAATGTACAGTAAATACAGTTGATATTTATATTCTGCTCCTGCACATAACTATTCGCAGGAGTGTGCAATCTTCTGCAAACCAACACCGAAATATTGCCCCTAATATACCCTACAGCTGGATACCAAACACCACCTTATAACCTAATTCTGTCCCCTCCTATCCTGTAAAGGTTAATCCCTTTGTTCTGATACCATTTAAACTAGTGTAACTAGTGTAACTTGCTGGTGTGGTGCAGGGAGACTATGTGTACATTGTGCACTATTTAGATTAAATACGTAATGTGTTTTTATGGCTTTTCCATGCGATCACAAACTCTACCGTAATTACTCATACCACGCGCTAATACGCAGGACCACGGGAGCGACCATACGCAAATTGCGAATATGTGCACGCACGGCAGAACAAGTACGTGCACGGAGGCCATCTGTGTGTAGTTTGTACGTGATGTGTGTACTGCAATATTTTTCGACTTTGACAGCCTTTAGATATTTTCAGTACTCGTGTCTTTTACATGGTGTATATTGCTGGAAGTCCTTGTCAGCAGTATTAAGGTTTTTGCTGGGGCCCCAAGAGGAGTAATCTATTGCTGAGATAATAAATAGAGCCCTCAGTGTTTTCTCTAATCGGCGCTTGGAGTGCCAATGTTTCTTGCTTAAGTTTTAGCCATGACAGACCAGAAAATAAATACATACAGAATGGTGTAAAATTCTATCCTGTAATCCAACACAGCAATATTGTATCGCCTATAAAGAAGTGGGTCTGTCAAAGATTACTGCATGTGTAATGGCCAGGTACCAGTTGCTCTAGTTATATTGTTCATATTTAATATAGAATGCTATATAATCAAATGTCTGAAACCCCTTTACCTCAAAACCGCTGATCTCTGGTCACATGGAGTAAACATATGTGATCTTGAAGGGGTTCATTTATTTCTGTGTCCTGTTACTGAGTAGCATATGCCAAGCAAATATTCATTGTATACATCCTTCTCCTCCATGAGTGCAGGGCCCTCTTAATTTTCTTATTGGTTTAAATTAATATTTTAACTATGTCAAATAAAGGTTATCTTATAAAACCATAGACTCCAGATCTGGTTTAAATAATGTTTAGGTTTTTTTTTCTCCATGTAAATATGAATGTATCATTTACACTGCATTTTTCAAGTCTTATGTTCTGGGAATGATGTGTTTGTCTTTTTCTCCTGATTATACTCTGGTTAATATTGCCTTTTTATTTCAATGTTTTCTTTGTTGTTCTAAAACTTGGGCCTTTTAAATTTTGGATGTCCTGTTGGCCAGATCACAATGCTAGCGATGGGTCTTGTGGGAGAGAGGCTCTAAGGAGCAAGAGACTCAAACAAGAAACAAGCCTCTTATGTTTGAAGTGTGATAAATCATAATGAGATTTTCAAACCACAGCGTGTCCCAGTTTAAAACAGGGAATGTTGATTGCATACAGTAAATCTTAATCCACACAATTGTTATGTACCAGAGTCAGTAGCAATTTCATTAAATACTTTGTCTAATGCTATAAGAAAAAAATTAACTCGAATAAGCTTGAATTTATTTTATAATATGTTTACAATGCTAAAATATGGAATAAGGTGCTACTATATAATAATAATAATAACAACAATAATAATAATAATAATAATAATTTTATTTATATAGCGCTCTTTCTCCAATAGGACTCAAGGCGCTTAACAAATACATAGCATAATATAGTACAGGAAATAATGAAGTACAGAAGTTTTTCATAAAGTACAGAAGCATGTAGATACTAAAGGGACCCTATGGAAATGCTTGAGTAAACAGAAAAATCTTGAGTATACTTTTGAAGGATTCTATAGTTGGGGCCTCTCGCACTGTGCGGGGAAGTGAGTTCCATAGAGTTGGAGCCGCATGACTAAAAGCTCGACCCCCAGATCAATTACAGGAGATTCTATACACTGCTAAAAGTCCTTCATCTATAGATCACAGAAATCGAGTGGGGCAGTACGGGATCAGAATTACTATATCTTGGAAATAATGCCATAAAATAATTAATGTACAGTATATACAGTAAGTATGTATGTAAGTATGTTAGCAGATTAAAACATGGGAACTACAGATTTAGAATGTGTTATTTCAAGACAGCCTCAAACAATAATAATCTTATAATTCGAGTACTTGAGATCATAAACATAAACTCTGTCTATCCAGAAGAGTTTTTTCTGGAACCACTTGGTAACATCTGTTTCAAGTGTGAATGTTATTTAACTAATTTAGGATTTACTAAAATAATGTAAAATATTTTGAATCAACTAATGCTTTAAAATCAAAAGAGACTGTCCACTGAGGGTTCTGGGAAAGCCTGCCAGAACACCTGCTCTTGTACAGGCATGGTGTGCACAAATGGCAGCATGGTGGAACAGTTTTTAGCTTTGGCTTCACAGGTTTAATTCCAACCAAGCCTCTATCTGTGTCCAGTTAACACCCCCGTGTTTATGTAGCTTTCTTGCAAGAGATTCAGTTTGCACCAATAGTCCAAAAACATTCTGACATGTTTATTGGACCGCGCACGTGTGTGTGTGTGTGTGTGTGTGTGTGTGTGTGTGTGTGTGTGTGTGTGAGAGAGAGAGAGAGCAGTGCTATATAAATAGACATGTCCTTCTGTATATCAAGGAGTCTTTGTAATAGGCTGTTTTTCTCCACTCTGTATTTGATTTTACATACGTACTCGGTTCAGCATTTTCTTTTACGGTCTGATGACCTTTCTGTTCATTTATGTATAACTGAAAAACTTTCAATAAATATATTTAAAAAAAAAAAAAAAAAAAAAATAGACAGTGTTAAATATACTTGGTAACAATTTAGAAAATAAATATGCATAGTTATTCTTATTGTTGCTACTGGATTTTTCTCCCCTGCCTTTATGACTAGAAGAAACACTTGTTTTCTAGAATATATCAATATACCATCTGAAATGGTATTAACTTTTTCTGTTTCTTAGTCTACCCAAATTATTTTTTTTATTATTTTCAACAGTAAAGAAAGTGTTAACTTATGGTAGCAAATACTGTAAGTTTTAATTTTCAGTTTTTCTTACTTAAGTAGGGAAATTTAAGAAAAAAATTGGAATTTATAATAATTAATGCATTGGTCGTCTTGAGTACTATGCCATATAAATACTTCAGTCAAGTACTGTTGTAGGGTCTAATAACAAAATTATACACATCATTAAAAAATATACATATTTACCCTCTGAGAGTGTCCCATACAGTATTTGCAAGCAGAGGCAGGAAATAAAAATTTGGGAGTGAAGAATTTTGTGATGGTTTCGGATAACATGAAACTAAAATGATTGATACTGATGTGTGACAAACATTCAAAATACATTATGCTAAGTGACACAGAACAATACAATCTTGACAGTCTCCAAAGAAAGCTGGATTATTGACATGGTGTTTTTTTAATTTGTATTTTTTATTTACGTCATATTATATATATATATATATATATATATATATTATTTTTTTTTTACATTTACATGTCAGCTTTGTCACATCTTTGATTTGTGTGCACTTCAGTCATGCAGTGCACTTTAGCTCACTTTTTTATATATTATTTGTAATAAATAAAATGTTGTAAAAGAGACGCCAATCTGTTTTTTTGTGAACAGGTGTATATTATTAAACTTAATTTTCTAGTGCAGCCATAAAAATATCCCTGTTTAGTTGTGCACTTAGTCATGTTTATTCTTTCATGTCTAGTCTGTCATTTTCCAACAGTAGTATTGAATCGCTATTAACAGTCATCTATTGCATTAAGAGGCAGGTTAGACACACTGGAGGTCTTGAAAGTGGATCTAATTGTCCGTGGTCACAGTGCTCAAACCAGAAACTTTCAGTAACAGCATTGTGTCAGCGGGAGTGTGATTAAACACTCTTCTTGACAGGATGCAGATAAATGACTAGCAGTCAAAAAAGTGGCTGACCTTTACTTTTATATTGCCAACATATTATCGACATTGTACAACTGGAGAAACAACTTGAACATACTTTATTTAAATGACTGGACAGATGCCTTGAGTTTTCCAATCAGAGATAACATTAGTTAATGTAGTTTACAATATGTACCTTCAGTCATCTATCGCTGTAAAAGCCACTGTTAATAGCATTAGTGTGGCATGCTAAGCCCTTACTCTTGTGCAGTGGATGGCTGGTAACTTTCAGTCAGGGGAGCAAACGAGCAAGTAGTCTTATCTACCTGCAAACTATGACAGAGTAATGAACATGTCAGCCCTGCAGCACAGCTGATGGCCAATATATCTGCAGATATATTGTCACATCGTGCTGTGTGTACACTTGCCGCAGGAGCCAATGTCACAGTTGGGCAAGCAAATTCAAATGACCGCCCAACTGCATAACTGGTACCGACATATTGAGTTGCCAATTGGTAAGTGTGTACACTTACCTTGATCAGCCGGTGGGTCCACTGACATATCTGTGGTGTGTACCCAGCCAAACAAAGCATATACTATCCTACTGACCTCTGTTCAGTAGAGAGAAAATAGTGTTCTCTATAATAGAGGGAGCATCCTAATGACCAATATACAATACACAGAGTATTCTAGTGACTGATAATCAATATAAGTGCATACTAGTGACCGATATACAGCATATGGAGAATGCTACAGACCAATATACAATAAAGAGTGCTTACAGGGGACTTATATACAATACAGGTAGCACTATAGTTACATTTTAGTTACCAATTTAAAATACAGGCAACTTTCTTGCAACGTTTATTGACTGTTATTATTTGCATTCATATGGTTTAGATCAGTGATTTTCAACCTTTTTTTACTCGCGGCACACCGAACAATATTTTAAAATTCTCAAGGCACACCATCAGTTCCCCACAGAAACCCCCCCCCCCACACATTGGCCCTCACAGTAAAAAAAATTCCACACATATATTGGCCTACACAGAAAAAACAATCACATTGCTCCCCACATAAATCCTATTGCTCCCCACATGAATTATTCACATTGTTCCCCCCATAAATCCAGAAATCTTTATTCTCCCCACATAAATTCTATTGAAATCCTATTGTTCCCCACAGGAGAAATAAAATAACAAATATTAGCCCCTACTGGTCAGCTGACCTCCTCCCCGTTCCTCAGTGGCGGGGGTTGTTCATAGTGGAGTGCTGCGAATACTGAGCAGCGGGCGGCCGGGCAGGTGTAGATGTGGGTGGGCAAGGAAAGCTGTGCATACAGGCAGGAACTGGAAGATGTGTATGCGGGTGGGCTGGCTGGGTGGTGATATGCGGCAGCCGTGACACCACCGTGTCTTCGAGGCATAGGTCACGGCCAGAGCATGACTGATCCTTTAAGAAGAGCCCGGGACAACAGTACACTCTGAAGGTGCAGGAAGCTGTTCTGGCTCCGCGGCACACCTTGCAACTGGCCACGGCACACTGGTTGAAAAAGCCTGGTTTAGATGGTAATATCAGACATAATGGTGCTCATTTACTAAATTTGCCATCAATCACAGACCATGACAAACCATTAAAATTATTATTATTAATTTAGCAAAGTCTTACACTATATGTAAAAAAACCCCCAAAACAATATGACTTAGTAGAACATAGAATCATACACATTAGACATTTTCACCTTACAACAATCAATCCACTACATATACATGTATACCAACAATCACAGTGTAATAAAATCAGACATATATCTGACCTCCTTGTTTCGGTGGCCAGACCCTCATTGAGAACCTGGCTTTAAATCAATCCCCTCCTTGCTCATTAAGAATCAGGTGCTAGATCCAATCCCCCATTTAAAATCATACCCTATATTTTAACCCACCTCCCTCATAAAAAAATAAAATAAAAAT
Source organism: Pseudophryne corroboree (assembly GCF_028390025.1). Lineage (NCBI taxonomy): Eukaryota > Metazoa > Chordata > Amphibia > Anura > Myobatrachidae > Pseudophryne > Pseudophryne corroboree. The sequence continues at coordinate 328,898,520 of NC_086444.1, read as the reverse complement.
CATACCCAGATCTAATTCCCCTTCCTCATTAAAAATCATAACCCAAGTCAGTGGCATAACAAGGATAGGCAATTTATCATGATGTCTAACCTTGTGAAGAGAAATACCTATGACATTATTTTTAGATTTTTTTAAGTATTATTATTATTATTTAAAAACTTTTTTTAGTTTACTAAAGTAAATTAGCATTACAAACAACAACAAACAAGTGATCCACTCATATTATGGTAATCGTACATGACAGAAAAATAACTTGGCAGAGAAAATAGTTTATTAACAACATCAAAGATTCCAGTGTGAGTATTTAAAGCTCTTTGCCAAATGACTGTCAACTTTTTTTTGTAATTAAAATTTTTTGGTGCTGAGAGGTGGGGGTTTAGAAATATAAAAGTAGATACTATGTTTATTATTTTAAGTGTGTATATATTTTATAGTTCAGTATGTATTGGGTTGATGTCTGTGTATTACTGTGTTGCTGTGTATTTGTTTTGACATTGTATGCATGTCTTTGATTATTTTATTTTTTTAATTGCTTCCTATGTGCACCTCTGTCATGTTGGGTGTTTATTATTGTCTGTATGTATTGTAAGTCTTTGTAAATTTACAATAATGGTACTGGAATATGCAGAGTTGCTTGGCTTAATGCAAAAGACTTCTCTGATGTCTCATGCATTAGGAGCATTTTCTTAAATTGCAGTGATGCTAACAGATGCCTAAACCATTTGAAAACAGATGTTTCTGTATGGTTTTAGGTTTAATACAGTATATACACTGTAAAGTAGTTAAGAGAAATGAAGGAAGTACTTTCAGCTTTAGCGGTAAATCCTCAGTCATCCAATCCAAAGCAAATAGCTACTTTTGATGACTGTCATCTTCATCATCAGTTTATATCTGCACCGCAGTATATGCGTCTCCATGCAGGTTGCCTTAAGTCTGTTTGCCTTATCTCCCCTCTTTTGTTTCTCTAGTCATGAGGAGGTACGAGCATAAGATGTAGCCAACTATTGCATGTGAGCAAATGAGTATGCTTTTATGAGTGCTTGCATACTACCAATTTGCATATTTTATGCTAAACTAACAAACATAGGTCCAACTCAACATTATCCCCTGAAAATCACCAACACACCTTCCCCAACAAATCTGGCACATATACCGATTGGTTTTTCTTCCAGTGGGAGTTTACCTTACCAAAGAAAGTGACAGAATTCTTTGTTTAAATTTTTTTTTAGTCAGCTGGTAAGTTAGACTATAAAACTCTAGGGAAAAAAGTACTTTAATGAGATTCGCTCCTATACTGATTATTTACACTTTTTTTTATTACGGATAAGTAACCACTTGCTGTTATGATTCCAGCACTCTGGTCTGAGGAGATCTTATTGCGAGGACCGGAGCACTGGAACGTAATGCTGGGGAAGGGAGCAGGAATGGAAAATAGCCCCTAGCGCCCTAACTCCGTTGTCTCGCCCGTGCTGTCAGAAATCCCCAGCGAGACTATGGTTGCTTGAGCCCATGGCAGCCGCGTTTGAAGGGCGGATTATGTCTGCCCAACTCCGATGCCCCCTCAGGTCTTAATGGGAGACAAAGGGAAATCCGAGACAGGGTGATAACAAGGGGCCCTCTGACTAAACAACCAGGCCAGGGGCTACAAGAAACTAAAAACTAGAATATGTGCGGAAAAACCGCCAGGGAAAAGGACAACCAAAATATCCACTTGTCCACTCTCCTACCCGGCACCGCCGAGTTCCGGAGAGGACTTGTGGAAGTGGAACCCTCCGCAAATGCTCCGAAACAGAATATAAAGATAAAGCAGTTGAGCCGCAACACACGGCAGAGCCGCAACTCACGAACACCACTCGATATTCTCTGGTGATCGTTGAGGACAACAGGGGACCAAACGACTTCTTGGGATGAGATGCCAACTCCAAGATACAGAACTTCTGAGGACAGGAATGACCGGATACAGCAGGACAGGAACAGACGTTCAGCAAACCAAAGCAGCATGCAGGAAGCTATTACCGGCGTCTGTGTGCAGCACTGAGCAGGTATTTAGCAGGGAGTCCTCCAATCAGATGCTTGGAGCCTGATTAACAAGATGCCGTGCAGCTGGCTTGCTGCACGAGCAGAAGACAAATGTGTGAATGTTTTAACTGATTAGATTGACCCTGCAACGGGGAGCGCGGTCCGCCCATGGCGTCCCCGTTGCTAGGGTCCAGGCGGCTCAGTGTTACTAGGGAGCTGGCGGCTAAGCGCGCACGGCGTCCCAGGGTTGCTAGGGACCCGGCGGCTCGCACGCCTGGCGTCACTAGTTGCTAGGCGCCGGGCCGCAAGGACGTCGCGGACCACGGCGCCTAACACTTGCCTGGCGTGGTCACATCGTTTGCGACCACACCAGGCTGTGCATTTTATGATATGGTTGTAAACAATGCAACCAATCAGAAATGCAGAGTGGGTGGCTGGCAGAAGATAATCTTCTAGCAGTCACCAATCATAGAGGGACCTCCTGGCCCCTCTGCATCCATGCACACTCCCCCAGTGTCTGCTGTGCTACTGATCACCCTATCGGTAAGCACAGCAGGACCCCTTCACCTGTCGGCTGCAGAGAGGAGCAACCACTGAAGAAATCAAAGTTGTGATGGTCACAATGTTCCGATGATTGGTGTTCGATATTTCAGTCACTGATGTTTGAAAAATAGATGTTTTACCAAAAAAATTATTAATCAATTTAGATACGTTTTAAATATATGTTCTTGACCTAATTTAATCAGAAAAACTTGACAATTTCTGAGTGTTTTTTGGAAAAAAAAATGCAAGTTAAGTAGTCGGTTTTTTGGTATGCAATGATTCACAGTCAGGTTGATGTTTTTTCATAGATTTTTTTTAAATATTGTTTTTATTGGTCTATGGTTCTATTAATTTGTTTTAGGTTTAAAATTACTGCTGCAAACAGAATCAGGGAAATGAGATTTAGACAGACAATTATTTTTCTTGATTCTGTCAAGATTATAGCATAATCAGACCAATTCTGAAATAAAAAGATACTATTGTTATGAGCTACTGTATCTTAAAATCTGAATTTACACAGGGTTTCCAGCAAAACATTGGCCCTCATTCCGAGTTGGTCGGTCGCAAGGCGAATTTAGCAGAGTTGCTCACGCTAAGCCGCCGCCTACTGGGAGTGAATCTTAGCTTCTTAAAATTGCGACCGATGTATTCGCAATATTGCTATTACAAACTACTTCGCAGTTTCAGAGTAGCTCCAGACTTACTCTGCCTGTGCGATCAGTTCAGTGCTTGTCGTTCCTGGTTGACGTCACAAACACACCCAGCGTTCGCCCAGGCACTCCCACCGTTTCTCCAGCCACTCCTGCGTTTTTTCCGGAAACGGTAGCGTTTTCAGCCACACGCCCCTAAAACGCCGTGTTTCCGCCCAGTAACACCCATTTCCTGTCAATCACATTACGTTTGCCGGAGCGAAGAAAAAGCCGTGAGTAAAAATACTTTCTTCATAGTAAAGTTACTTGGCGCAGTCGCAGTGCGAACTTTGCGCATGCGTACTAAGCGGATTTTCACTGCGATGCGATGAAAAAGAACGAGCGAACAACTCGGAATGAGGGCCATTGTGTGTTAGCAAATAATTGATCAATGGCCCTCATTCCGAGTTGTTCGCTCGGTATTTTTCATCGCATCGCAGTGAAAATCCGCTTAGTACGCATGCGCAATGTTCGCACTGCGACTGCGCCAAGTAACTTTACTATGAAGATAGTATTTTTACTCACGGCTTTTTCTTCGCTCCGGCGATCGTAATGTGATTGACAGGAAATGGGTGTTACTGGGCGGAAACACGGCGTTTCAGGGGCGTGTGGCTGAAAACGCTACCGTTTCCGGAAAAAACGCAGGAGTGGCCGGGGAAACGGTGGGAGTGCCTGGGCGAACGCTGGGTGTGTTTATGACGTCAACCAGGAACGACAAGCACTGAAATGATCGCACAGGCAGAGTAAGTCTGGAGCTACTCTGAAACTGCTAAGTAGTTAGTAATCGCAATATTGCGAATACATCGGTCGCAATTTTAAGAAGCTAAGATTCACTCCCAGTAGGCGGCGGCTTAGCGTGTGTAACTCTGCTAAATTCGCCTTGCGACCGATCAACTCGGAATGAGGGCCAATGTATGTTGATGGAGGAAGCAGACATACTTTAGGGGCCTATTTTCTTTCCTATAACAGTATATTGGTTACTACATGTGTAGTTCATAATCCTTATTAGAAATATGGAGTCAAGAAATACTTTCCATAACACGTTGGTAGAGACTTTTTGTTAAATTTGTAACCTTTGCAAATAATCAGTTAATGTATCTGACCTATATAGGTCACATAACTAATAAATAGTTATGTTAGGGATAATGTTATATTAATTAATATAGGCCCTCATTCCGAGTTGTTCGCTCGGTATTTTTCATCGCATCGCAGTGAAAATCCGCTTAGTACGCATGCGCAAAGTTCGCACTGCGACTGCGCCAAGTAACTTTACTATGAAGATAGTATTTTTACTCACGGCTTTTTCTTCGCTCCTGCGATCGTAATGTGATTGACAGGAAATGGGTGTTACTGGGCGGAAACACGGCGTTTCAGGGGCGTGTGGCTGAAAACGCTACCGTTTCCGGAAAAAACGCAGGAGTGGCCGGGGAAACGGTGGGAGTGCCTGGGCGAACGCTGGGTGTGTTTGTGACGTCAACCAGGAACGACAAGCACTGAACTGATCGCACAGGCAGAGTAAGTCTGGAGCTACTCTGAAACTGCTAAGTAGTTAGTATTCGCAATATTGCGAATACATCGGTCGCAATTTTAAGAAGCTAAGATTCACTCCCAGTAGGCGGCGGCTTAGCGTGTGTAACTCTGCTAAATTCGCCTTGCGACCGATCAACTCGGAATGAGGGCCATAATGTAATCATGTTTCATATGTATTGTTGTGAAATATACTATGTTTAGTGAAATTAGGGTGTTATTCAGAGTTGGTTGCAGTTTTTACTAAAATAGCAAAAACTGCAACCACTAAAATTGCATGCTGGGGGCTGCCCAGTGCAGGTCAAGGCTGCCCATCATGTGTGGCACTGCCCATCAATGCGATCACAATTCAGTTGCGATTGTATTGCAAAAACATCAAATAGAGGTTGACACCTGCCTATGCAGACTGACTTCGTATTCAGGTGCACCTCTGCTATGTTTCTGATCACAGGAAATGCAGGCAATGTCATCAGCCGGCTCCAAAAAATGGCCATGACGCACCTGCATTTACTGGTCCACTTTGCCCCAACGCTGTGTCGCTATCACTGGCCGTCTGCTGCTTGTCAATCATGATGTGATTGCATCCTTCCGGGATGCAACTGCATCATGATAGCTCATGCATGTGCACTGCTGCCACTGCATGTGTGCAGACATCCGAAAAATTGCCTGTTTGTGATTTTCGGACATCTGCATCCACCTCTGAATAGCCCCCACAGTATATCTCTGATAGGATCCAGAAGAAAACTAGGATATATATTTTAGAGTCCATTGCAATAATTTTTCTTTGACAAAAGGGCAATAAATACTGTAGTTGTAAAACAGATTATCAAAACACCTTTTTCAGTAATGTCGTTGAGCAGGGGTAATTTGAGAAAGAAAGACATTTTAAAAAGTTTTGGAATGATTTTAGATTTTGACAGTTTTTGGGGATAATACTGCTACTGACAAATTGTCCATAACAAATATATTTCTCTATGCTGCAGGTTATACATGAGCATTGTACTAACATGTAGATTTTTTTTTTGTCATACTACATCTGAGGCAGCTCCATCACAGACGTGCATTCCCGGCATGGCTAGGCGATCAGTCTGCCTTGTCACGCCGAGAGTGCACAGAAACGCTCTACCATTCTAGTGAATGGGGCGCGTCTTTGTCACGGGCGCACGTGCCCACCCGGACGGAGACGCTGTAGTTGCTAGGCATGCCTGGGCAGACGCATCCATGCACAGACGGAGCCATGACTAGCGTGGCTCCATCTGTAATTATCATTTAAGCGTCTTTGTGTTCATAAGCCACAGAGAATTTGTTTTTATTACTAAATTCATTCTGGCAAAGTTTTGGTTTACATTACCTCTGAATAAATGAAGTTGTGATTGCAGAATGGAATAAGTTTGGGAACATCTGAATCCTAGTGGTGGTGGTACTTGATGTTTAATACTGTAGTGTGAGAGAGATCTATTTTTCTGGGATCTTAGTCCTTATTAGACTATGTGGCTTTGTTTCTATTAACCCTTTCACACCTACATAACTTGCTTGTCCCTGTAGGTCATGTTTATTGGCAGATTCTATAGTAGATATAGGTGGCAGCAGTTTTTTATGGAGGTTAATCCACATGGTAAATAATTTAACCAGGTTTTATGTTTATTAACCAAGCCAGGATGATACAGGGGTGGTACATCTGGGGTCATGGGCCCCTGTAACACCATCTCTATTCTTATTTCTTAGTACACTGGAGACTCTGAAAGGCACATCCAACTAGTATGGTGGACAGAACTGAAGATGCATGGACATGCTGCAGTAGTGCTCAAGACTGGAAAATGCATCTCTGGCAGACCGGAGTCCAGAGCATGCTCTCCTAACACTTTTAATATCCAATATAATAAAAGGCTAAATCCTCTTAATCTCTGTTATGTGCACCGGTGGCCACTGGAGGCCGCCACACAGAACAAATGAAAGTGACCATGCAGGGAGATGTTATAGCATGCTGCTAATTATGTAAAAACACTGATCATTCTTACTGAATATGAAGAGAGGGTACTGGGGAGAGAGAGAGAGAGAGAGAGTGGGGATAGGGGTAGGGTTTTGGTGTGAAGCTGCCATTTATAACAACATTTCATATTCAACATTGACTGGATTTTCTATCCTTTGGTTTGATTTCCACTTACGGTTACATTACTCTAATGCTGCTCCTCACCTCTGTGGTGCTGCCGGCAGCCACTGGAGGGAGAAGGACATCCCTATTTACACTGCATCACCCACCATATACTGCCCCTATATAAATGCTGGACCCTCATTTCCCTCTGTATTGTGGCCCCTATATACAGGGCACATCCCTCCTTCATATACTTCTTCAGCCATATACCCTATACTCTACACCCCCTATTCCATATACTATGCTGCAACCCCAGGTTACTCTGCAACAAGTGGCAGCAGTAACCAGGAAACAGATGTAGGAACCACCACATGGTCCCGCAGCACTCAGAGTGGAGGCACCGGGGACACGTGTGGACATATACTGGCAGGGGGAGAAGGTGAATCAGTCTGGCAGGAATGGGTGAGACCCTGTGTGGGATGAGCAGTACGGTGACTGGGAGGAGGAGGCATCAGCGCTGGGGCTGCAGATGATGCAGATGAGGAGACAGATAATTGGCTCAACTGCCTTATATATACACCGTGCGCTTGTGGAGGGGCGGAGTCCTCCCACACCCTGCACAGACCATGCCCAAACCCTTCTGGCCAGCTGCTGTTGGCTACTGGGTCCCCTACCCCCCAGACTGGGCAAAAGCTGTTAGGGGACTGGTGAGGATACACGTGCCAGTATTGGTGTATATAGTGCAACATCATTACAGCCTACCCATTACAGATACACAGCATCTATATATAAAAGGCTAACGCTACACCCTCAGCATGACAGAGCCCCAGCTCCCAGCAGCAGGACTTCCAGAAACCCGACACCTCCTGTGTGAGTAGTGACCCCCCCTCCCCACCCTATAATCTGGTCCTGGTGTGTGTCATTTTGATGGGCTTTTAACTAGTCTTCCATAAATAAGAACTGTATGAGTTGACTGAATTTGCAATCAGTGGCAGGAAAAATAAAAGGAGATAATAACTGTTGAGCCTATCTTAAGTTTATATCCTCTTTAATTTTTTTATACTGCTAGACAAAATAGAATTTCCATCATGATCTAGGAATGAACTGTTAAAAATAATAGTGGCATATTTAAACAGTTAATGTTCCTAATTTCTCAACCACATTTTTTTTAATATCCACACTATATTTGCAATGCTCTCATTGAGATAACTTACAGCCTTTCAGTGGAAAGCCTACGTTAAATTTCCATAAACACTCTTTCCCATAACGTTTACTATATTTTTACAGCTGAAGATTTGTTCGGGCACAGAATGTAATTAATGATTCAATCTTCCTAACCACAGAGGCTGTAAGCAAAGCAATTGCTGGTTGTGTTTTGTAACTGACCTTTTCCATGCAACATGCTTGAAGAGATTGCTTTGGTGAGATAGTGAATGAAATGACACCTTGTAAATAACCTTCCATCTGCTATACATTACTGCGCACGGCATTGTTTTGTGGTGTTGAGCCATTCACCGTAATATCCTGATTTCCACATACTAATAGTTTAGGGGAGAAGTGGCTGATCATTTTAGCAGCCTGAAATTCGGAGATAAACTCCATGGAAAAAGAAGGTTTAAGACTTACTGAAATATTGCCAACAGTAGTTAAATATTATATTAAGGCTAATCCTGTAGATATAAACTTAATTGTGGCTATTATTATTTAATTCTCTTTATAATATATTGGTTGGTGTATGCAGTGTATTGTTTGATCCTCAGGTGGTTTGCATGGCGTGACAAATTTTCCATTATACATATCTGTATTTGAGCATTTCTAAATTTAAAACCATTAATGAAACTAATTGCTAAGCTGGCCGTATTATCAAATGGGGAATTGTATTGCTTTCAGTCTTAAGTATAAGTTGAGAAACAATGGCCGTATCATTGGTATCTCTATTATATTAAATTTAATACAAGACTACTTTCTCATGATTTTATTATATTCTCACTTATTATATTCTCACTTTTATGAATTTATATTCTCATATTTATGAACTTGGGGTCTTCTTCAAAAGGTAAATAATTAACACTACTTGTGTGTGTTGTCTTGTCCTGTTTCACGGATCCCCCATCATGCAAGATTGTTGAATTAGATCCCAACAAGTCTTTGCATTTTAAATACTCCATAGTAGCTATTATCTTATAAAGTCCAGAGAATAAGAATAAATGAAAGGAATCATATGTCAAAAGGAATTTTATTGTAGATTTAGTCAATATTGCCAAAGATTGGTAAAAAAAAAAAAAAAAAATTAAGAACAAATATTTAAAATAAGACATACCCTAACAAACTAGGAATAAAAGGAAACTACAGTATGAAAGAGAATTGATTGGTCAGTCTTGGAAATATTCCATGGACATGTGCATGGTTGTTTGTATTGAAGGAAAAACATAGAAACTTAAAATTTGACGGTAGATAGGAACCACTTGGCCCCTTTTCTGCTCAGAAACAAAAAACAAGTGAATCAACAGGCTGGTGGTCCCTTTGTCAAGAGGGAATCTTACAAATGATGGGGATAATACAACATATTATATACACACAGAAAACTGAAAGTATATTTCCATGTTTACCGTTTACACCAGCATGTGTCAAATCGTGTCTCAAAGCTGCATTGTGTTCAAGGTATTGTTTCAGTTTAAGAGTTTATTTGCGAGTTGTTCCCAGGAGGTGAAGAATTCAGATGCGCAGGCAGATGCCTATTTATCATAAGATGACATAAATCCATAGGCTAAACTGAGTCTTGTTTTTTGACAGGTGTCAAATATTGTCATAAGTCTATATTCCCAGATCTTACAAATGAGAGGGCATTTCTCACATCTGATATTTCGTGGAAATGTACAAGTTTCTGACACATACAGTAGACAGACACAGTGAATTCCTGACAATGATGGTCTTCATAGCAGATGGCTTCCTATAGCGGAATATCAGAGGATCTAGACTGTTCTGTATTGTTCTATATTAAACTGCTTCAAGTCATTTTCTATTATAATTAGTTATGTACTTCCAAATGTGGGATGTGGGTTACTTTCAGAGGTCTCGCATTACCTTCTGGCCATTCTTTATTTTGTTGATATATTTAGCGGGAAAATGTCAAAGCGTTCCCACCCCCTTCGGCGAGTTCCTGGATAAGTGGGAGTGGCCTCACAACTTTATATTATCAGACTATAAATAAATATATTGACTCACCCCCTTGACACAAACAATTAGCAGCCTTGCACATAACGCCCACAGTAGTTACTTTACACATAATTGAGGTCATTCCGAGTTGGTCGCTCGCAAGCGGATTTTAGCAGATTTGCTCATGCTAAGCCGCCGCCTACTGGGAGTGAATCTTAGCATCTTAAAATTGCGAACGATGTATTCGCAATATTGCGATTACACACCTCGTAGCAGTTTCTGAGTAGCTCCAGACTTACTCGGCATCTGCGATCAGTTCAGTGCTTGTCGTTCCTGGTTTGACGTCACAAACACACCCAGCGTTCGCCCAGACACTCCTCCGTTTCTCCGGCCACTCTTGCGTTTTTTCCGGAAACGGTAGCGTTTTTTCCCACACGCCCATAAAACGGCCTGTTTCCGCCCAGTAACACCCATTTCTTGTCAATCACATTACGATCGCCAGAACGATGATAAAGCCGTGAGTAAAATTCCTAACTGCATAGCAAATTTACTTGGCGCAGTTGCAGTGCGAACATTGCGCATGCGCATTAAGCGGAAAATCGCTGCGATGCGAAGATTTTTACCGAGCGAACAACTCGGAATGAGGGCCCATGTCTCCAGTATAGTGTCAGATACACATAATGACCCCAGTAGTACAGTGCAAGATACACATACGCCCCCCAGTAGTGCCAAATACACATACACCCCCAGTACAGTAGTGCCATATACACATTATATGCCCCCGGCAGTGCCAGATACACATAATATGCCCCCACATTGTCAGATACACGTGTCCCCACAGTGCCAGATACACATAATATGCCCCCACATTGTCAGACACATGTGTCCCCACAGTGCCAGATGCACATAATATGCCCCCACATTGTCAGATACACGTGTCCCCACAATGCAAGATACATGTGCCCCCAGAGTACCAGATACACATGCCCCCCCAGAGTGCCAGATACACATGCCCTACACAGTGGCAGATATACGTGTCCCCCATAGTGTCAGAGACATGTGCCCCCCACAGTGCCATATACATTTGCCCCCCACAGTGCCAGATACATTTGCCCCCCACAGTGCCAGATACACGTGCCCCCCATAGTGCCAGATATACATGTCCCCACCGTGCCAGATAAATGTGCCCCACACAGTGCCAGATACATGTGCCAGATACATGTGCCCCCCCACAGTGCCAGATACATGTGCCCCCACAGTGCCAGATACACATGCCCCCAGACTTCCAGATACACATGCCCCCTGTAGCGCTGCTTACCGCCATGAGCCTCTCTTCCTGCTCCCACTGCTGTCACGCCGCTATTTCTGTGTGAGTGGAGGAGAGCACAGCGTGCGCTTCTCCTGCCCCTCAGTCCCGTCTCCGGCGGCTCCCTGCCTGAAATCAGCCACCGGTCTGTCAGCCAGTCAAAGCTCGCGGTCCGGCAGCACCTGCCGGTCCGTGAACTCTGATTGGGTGATGGACTGGCATCTGATTTAAAATTGCCCTTAGGAGTCGGCGCCCTGTGCAGCCGCTCCTAAGGAACGTGCCTGAAGCCGGCCCTGGCTGCCACTATGCGCGGCTTGGTGCACATAGTTGCTGCCGAGATGCACAAGCAAACGTCAGATGATTATGTGTAAGAATGAACCTCTTTTTAGAGACAGACTTATTCAATTCGTATTTAGGACCCTATTCAGTAAGGATTGCAAATTCTGCTTTTTAGAAGAATTTGCAATATTTTGTCTTGAATGCTGGGGACCGCTAAATCGCAGGGCATAGCTGCCCAGCATGCTAACCGCCACCCACCCATCTGCAACCCGCACTAATTGCAATCGTGCCACAATTAGTGTGCGGTCACAGAAGTTAGAGGTGCCTCCTGCTGGCGCAGTCTGGCTGCGACGTCAGGAGGCCAGTCACCATCTTTTTGATCGGAGTGGCTGTGTGTGTCAAGCAGCAGCCCTGATAATGCTCACGCCATGACCCCCGTTCACACCACACTCCTGTTTCCCAACTGCGGTCCCCGCAACGCTCTATCTCCGCCTTGAAAAGGGAGCATTGCCGACCTTCTCCCGCCCCTCAAACACCTCTGCCTGTCAATCAGACAGAAGCGTTCGCATTTACTGTGGGTCACTCCGCAGAAAATGCGGGTGCATGCGCAGGACAGTCTCTATGCATGCGTCCACCGGACGAATGCAGAAATTTCATTTGGATCACCCATTTGCAATCCAACCTGAATTAGCACCTAAATGTAACTTTTATTTGGTACTATTTATTAATCTTTAATAGTATCAAATAAAAGTTACATTTTATACTATTTAACAGAATAAGAGTGTCCCAAAAAGAGTTCATTATTTTTCCTGCACACTCCAGTTTTTATAATTAACACTTATAGTTAACCAGAGAGCACCACCAACAGCTATTATCATATTGGTGGGACTCAAATCTGAGTAATTCACCCACAACACATATTACAACTCATTGTTGATTATAGGATACTATAATTACAACTACCTCCTATAATATGGTGCGGGATCAAACCCCCTCTTTTGTTGATTATGTGCAAGCAGGACACAATTACAATGATGTTTTTCTATTGTCATGTACGGTTGCAAAAAGTAGTGATTTTAGGGTATTATTTACCGCAATAACTCTGTTGGTAGCGTAACTGCGTACGTGCAGGCATCTTCCTGCATGTGTGCGCCCACCAAATGTGATCGGCACAGGCAGAGGCGTTCGCGGGGCATAGAGGGAGAGATGCAGGGGTGGCGCGGGAAAAAAAAGAGAGGCTTGGTGGTGTTTTCGAGGTGGCTATGTGACATCACACACAGCCGCTCTGATGGGAAAAATGGAGGCTGACCGCCTGCATATGCAGCCTAGCTGCGGCTGCAGGGGTTTGTTTAAAGTTGCTGCAACAGCAGGCTGGGCAGGCCATTCTGCATGCTGGGCGGCCTTGCCATGCAATGTCTTAGTTAAAATTCCCTTGTCTGGACAGTGGTTTTATTAAAACCCTATCCTGGAAAAATATAAATATTAAAGCAATAAGATTATACTGTACTTATGCTATCACTTTACTGGCATATTTAGATCTGACTCACCATATATTGGCCCTCATTCCGAGTTGTTCGCTCGCAAGGCGAATGTAGCAGAGTTACACACGCTAAGCCGCCGCCTACTGGGAGTGAATCTTAGCTTCTTAAAATTGCGACCGACGTACGCGCAATATTGCGATTACAAACGAGTTAGCAGTTTCTGAGTAGCTTCAGACTTACTCTGCCTGTGCGATCAGTTCAGTGCTTTTCGTTCCTGGCTGACGTCATAAACACACCCAGCGTTCGCCCAGGCACTCCCACCGTTTCTCCGGCCACTCCTGCGTTTTTTCCGGAAACGGTAGCGTTTCCAGCCACACGCCCCTAAAACGCCGTGCATCCGCCCAGTAACACCCATTTCCTGTCAATCACAATGCGAACGTCGGAGCGATGAAAATGCCGTGAGTAAAAATACTTTCTTCATAGTAAAGTTACTTGGCGCAATCGCAGTGCGAACATTGCGCATGCGCACTAAGATAATTCTCACTGCGATGCGATGAAAAACTCAGAGCGAACAACTCGGAATGAGGGCCCTTGTGTGCACCGTGCACTGCAAAACTTTTGTGAAAATGTAAAATGTAACACTGGCTTATGTTAACCAAAGCTGGTATATGATATCGGTATCAAGCATAGGAAAGCTAAGCTTTTTCGGAGATTGGGAAATTGTGCATTTTTGCAGACCCCATAAATAAGGCTGATGAAAGGATATTCAGCCCGATAACCCTGATGTATTTTGGGGCTGTGTTGGGGGCTGTGAATCAATCAGACAGTGAGCTTTACAATATTAGATAACTAATGGGTCAGCATGGAGGGGGAGGGATTTGAGTTAATGATTCAATATTAAATACTTTACTACCTGGCTGCTTCCCCTTCTTCAAGACTTCCCTCTCTAATTTTTGTGCTGTTTGTTTCTTGACAGTAAGGGGGAGCATCATATCAGAAATGGTGCCATACTAACAGTTGTATACATTGCTTGTCAGCAGGGACTGGCTGACTTAGACCACTTTGCTGTATGGGACATTTATTAGTCATGATAAGAGTATGTGGAAACAGGGCCAGATTAAGGCTTCCAGGGCAGCAGAGACTGTGGGGGTCTCCACTACTAAAATTACTTACAAAGCCCCCCTCCCCTCCTGGGAGACACAGTCCCTGTCCCCCCTGTCCCACGAGACTGACTGTGCAGGGTGGAGTTCCTCGGCGACCGCTGTTACTTAACATCTGAGTCACCGGGGGGAGCCTCCTCCAATTCAAAATGGAGTGTATGGGGGCCCTAATGTGTAGAGGCCCCGGACTGCAGGCCCTCTTTTAATCCGGCTGTGGTGGAAACCATGTGTTGGTTCCTCTTGGTGTTGTGGCAGCCTGTTTCTGAATTACAATGCCTCAGAGTGGTAATTTCCTATATTTCTCCTTGCCACTATATGAGTTATGGTTATATTGTTATTAATAAACTCATGACCACATTTAACACCAGCTCGTTTCATCGTTGTGATTATTTATTAGAGTTTAAGTTACTGCAAGTGCCATTTAGAGGTTTAAACAGAGGGACCAAAGCTGATAACTCTGCATGTACATAAATTCAATCAATGCCTTCACTTTTGATGCATTTAGCAGTAGGCTTAAACAATGTCCTTGTATTCCATTTACTGACAGGTCTGAGCATACTGAATATGACAGCATTATGCCTCCTTTCGCCCAAAGCTGCATGTTGTCTTTCAGTACTAACAGCAAAGTTCCACTTAGCCTTATACAGTACTATTTACATACACTTAGACCAGTTACCCAGCTATTTCAATCACCAGTCAGTCATATATTACAGGTATAGTGTATATGTGGTCCCATGAGGATTCCTATTTAAAACTATTTCCAATGATATACATAACATAATGCCAAAAGGGGACTCACCCGGTAGCTCTCCCTCTGGTAAACTGGCCATCCATAGTGTTAAAAGAGTTTAATGAAAGCTTTACTGTACGGTTAGCATGTCATTAGCACAATCCATTGCTTTTACTACTCTTTGGTTAAACTGACTGAGAATTCTCCATATGAAGAATGGATCATTCAACATGTGGCACCACCTGTCTAGTTATGCTGCTTTATCACATGGTTTCAGCATTCTAAGGCTAGTTTCAGAATGTCACTATTTTCTTTAAGTGCTAAAAATAGCTGTTTTCCATCCATATCATTTCATGTTTTAGTTGCATTATTTATAGGTTATTTATTTAATGTTTGTTTAGATAGTAAATTATACACCTGCTTATTGTATTTACGATACTGTTTATTATTCTTGTCTTGCATTTTGTCCTAGTTCAAAGAGACTTTGCCAAGGACCATGGTCATTTAATGACAATACTAGTCTATAGATGGCACCTATCTTCACTTTTTATACATTCAAGTAAAATTTTAATAATTTGTCTTTTTTTTTTAAATTGTGAATAAAGAACCTTGAATGTGAGCAAAAAACACTAATTTGAATTCAAAACTCAACCAAATGAGATTGACAATCCAAGGCACACGAACAGCACAGCAAACAACAAATGTGAACTCCATCTTTTGTTGATGTGAGGTCCATACATGGCCAATCGGTGGCATTGAAATAGTGACATCTGATCTTTACTAATCAATCTCTTTATTTTCTGTTTCAGTGTGTGGCCCTATGGGGTAGATTTACTAAAATGTCTAAAAAGGAAAAGTGGAGGTGTCCATAGCAATCATTCAGATTCTAGCTATCAGTTATATAGTAAGAAAGAATGTTAGCTAGAATTGGATTTGTTGCTTATGGCAACACGTCCCATTTTCATTTTCGGAAGTTTTAGTAAATCTCAAAGTTCAGAAGCTTTGTGATCAGAGCTGCGTTTAGTTTGTTGCTTTCACTACATGTAGCAAAAAGAGAACAGGAGACTTCACTGTGAATTTACACTTACTGGTAATGCCTGATGTAGCCAAAGGCATCAGACTCCACGTAAATGCCACAGAGAAGGTCACTGTTAATAAAAATGTAATGCTGATTTTCAACATACTGAATGTCTTATGGGAGCAAGCTTATATAGCACCACATGGTGACCATGTCTATCCAAAGTAGTGACAATGGGCTCCATGTACTCAAATTCCACTTACCGTCAGGGGTGGATCTAGACTTTTCACACCTACCTTTTCCTCCTGCCCATTTTCAGTTACCATTCTTACCTTCCCTCATTCACAAACAGGGGGAGTATAGAAGAGATGGAAGAAACTTGGCCAATTCCTGTGTGCTGCACCTGGTGCTGAGATCTGATTTCCGCTCATTCAGGATAGCACAGTCTGCTCAGCACTGCACCCCAGTGACCCGCAGCTACTGTAGCAGGTACTGTTGCAGCCAAGTATGCCATCTGGGCAGGTTACTGGGAAACCTTCTGACAGGGAGAAGGCTGAGACATCCTGCAGATTTACTGGGCAATGAGCCTGTGGATCATATAGAGGCACAGGGATCAGGCACCGGAGGTAGCAGCCCAAACACATACTGCCTGTGCCACCAGTAATTCCTGCACTGCCCATTCAATACAGTAACTTTCTCAATGGCTGCCTACAGAGAGTTGGGACTGACCCACTGAGGGCACAGCCTGGAAGTCTACTCTGTATACCCTGTGCTGCAGCCACTTCTCCTTAGTAACGGCTGGGGAGGCAAAAGTGCATGGGTAGCATTTAGTTTCACAAAGCTACCACACAGTGACAGAGAGCTCACTTCCTGCTTCTTCAATGGGGCTGGAGCTAGGGTTGCCACCTCTCCCGGATTTCCTGGATTCTCCAGGATTTGGTGGCAACCCTCCAGGAGGCTTTTCCACTCTCCCAGATTCTGGGATTCTCCTGGAATAAGGGGACCTGCCCCAGCCCTGCGCATCACCATCACCAACTCATTGTACAGTGCCGCACAGTATGCCCTTTGCGCTACGGCCACTGGCCGATAACAGCAGAGAAGGTCCCGCACCTACCCAGCCGTCCGGAAGAGTTGGTCTACGCACCAAACTTTGTTGATGTCATTGCGCAAACCTCTAGGGAAGGGACGGGGCAGCCACGGTGGATCCAGCAGGAGAGGTGAGTATGAGTGTTTTTACTGTCTGTGTGTTTGTTATATAACCAAATCTTCTAGCCCCACTTTGTTTAAGGGATCATGCAAAGAGGCAGAGATCCTCTGCCTCTTTTCATAATCCCTTAAACAAAGTGGGGCTAGAAGATTTGGGTTTATAACAAACAAACACACAGACAGCCAGAGGTGTGCTGCCTGCAATTGAGCAGATTACAGGAACAGGTTGGTGTGAAAGGAGCCTATGCTTCCACTACAGGGTATTGCTGCCAGTGACATACTGACTACCAGAAGCCCTCTAAGTTACCTCCCCTCTCCTGTCTATGAGGAGCTGATGGCAAGCAAGATGATGTAGTCGATCTCTAAATCCCATTAACTTACTTTTATTCTTTCATGTATCTGTACTGTTCAGTCTGTCCCTCGTCGTACTTGTGGCGCTGTGTGACATACTGTGCTTTATCTCAGTGATAGCTAATTATTAATGCAAATATAAATATATATATATATATATATATATATATATTAGGATTTTAATTACCTACCGGTAAATCCTTTTCTCGTAGTCTGTAGAGGATACTAGGGTTCCATTTAGTACCATGAGATATAGATGGGTCTACTAGGAGCCATGGGCACTTTAATAATTTGATAGTGTGGGCTGGCTCCTCCCTCTATGCCCCTCCTACCAGACTCAGTCTAGGAAACTGTGCCCGAGGAGATGGACATACTTTGAGAGAAGGACAGATAAGGATAGTGGTGAGATTCCGAACCAGCACACACAAACAGAGGAAAGCCAAGCTAACCAAACTTGAAACAGGAACAGCAATCGCTGAACCAACATTACTTAACTAAGTAACAGTGCAGGAAAAACGAAGCACCGGGCGGGCGCCCAGTCTCCTCTATGGACTACGAGAAAAGGATTTACCGGTAGGTAATTAAAATCCTATTTTCTCTTACGTCCTAGAGGATTCTGGGGTTCCATTTAGTACCATGGGGATGTACCAAAGCCCACAAACCGGGTGGGAGAGTGCTGAGGTTCCTGCAGAACTGATTGACCAAACTGAAGGTCCTCAAAGGTCAAAGTATCGAACTTGTAGAACTTTGCAAACGTGTTCGAACCTGACCAAGTAGCTGCTCGGCATAGCTGTAAAGCCGAGACACCCCGGGCAACTGCCCAGGAAGAACCCACTGACCTAGTAGAGTGTGCCTGTACAGATTTTGAACATAGCAAATCTTCCGTGGAATAAGCATGCATGAAGCAAGATGTGTTGATGATTATGTAGCAATGGAAAAATAGCTAAAGAGCACATCGACGTATATACTATCTTTTTCCTCCCTCCCTCCCTCGCTCCCTCCCTCTCTCTCTCTCTCTCCTTTTTTCTTCCTCCCCCTCTCTCTCTGTACCTCTTCTCTCCCATCTCTCTCTCTCTCTCCCCTTTGGAGTGGCGTAATGTTAATGAGGAGTACTGTTGTGCAGTTTAATAAGAATAAGGTTGCACTACTGTGTAGCTTAGTTTTATGTTTTTTTTTTATATTTACTTGTTTTACATTTTAGATATATAAATGTATTTGAATTCTTATTTTATTTATTTTTATTCAGTAGTTGTGTTTTTTTGTTGGTTTTCTTTCTTTTTTTTTTTTTTTTTGGGGGGGGGGGGGGGGGGGTGCTCCAGGAATCAACGATGCATGAGGTGCTGACAAAGTTGCCACTGGGGAAGACAGCTGATGATAAGTGACCTCTAACCTTAGTAATAGCTGGGTCCCTTAGCACTGCCATAGCTAATATTCTAGCCTGCTCTTAGCACTAGCTGCCAGAAGGTAGAGAAAACCCTTTAGTACATATTGATAAGCAATACTGTATGTACAAGGATTTTCTCTGTCTTTTTTGTTTGGCCCCCTTCTGTCCCTTTAGTACATGCTGATATTCTGAGAATCAGTTCCATTTAATTTCTTATTTTATTTTATTTATGAAAAATGTGTTAAATAAGATTGATAATCAAATTATCAAAGACTGACCTGCTCAAAAACATTGGAATGGAAGGTGCATGCAGTCATAGCTGGAAAGGGATTCGATAGATGATAATGTAGGCTATAGGCTATAATTGCTACCATCATTTAAAGATGATGTTAACTATTGGGTACCAATCTGTGTATCGCTTGATACATTTGGCATTTTCAAAGTTCCCATAGAAACCTATAGGTACTGCATTTGCAATTGAT
This sequence comes from Pseudophryne corroboree, assembly GCF_028390025.1. NCBI lineage: Eukaryota > Metazoa > Chordata > Amphibia > Anura > Myobatrachidae > Pseudophryne > Pseudophryne corroboree. The sequence continues at coordinate 328,879,097 of NC_086444.1, read as the reverse complement.
AATGGCTGAGCCACAGTAGATGTTGGTAATATGGGATGTGTTTAATTTACCGACGCAGTAATCCTGACAGCTGACAGTGCCACCAGCCGGAATCCAGGAGCAACCGGGCTATTCTCACTTGTGGGTGTCCACGACACCAATAGAGTGGGAATAGATCCTGTGGTGTGCGTAGCGAACCAGTGTGCCCGCAGCTTGGCGTGCGCGTGAGCCCGCAAGGGGGCTCTTAGCGCTCACCCCATTGCTGGCATTCTGGCGGGTGGGATGCCGCTGTCGGGATATTGACAGCCGGCATTCCGTCTGCCGGTCGTCCATACCAGACCTGGTAATACAGCATCTGCTGTGAGGACCTTTTAAAATACACCAGTGAAAATCCATTTATACAGTGGTTCACAAAAAATGTCTATTTTCAGTGAAAGTGGATTGACCGCAAAGCTAGTTATATATACTAGCCTATTGGTGCCTCTTCCATATACGTTGGTGAATTAGGTAAGTCTACACAAAAAGTTTTCCACGATTCCTTCTTCAGATACTCATTCAAATTTATGATGACGTAATGTAACATCACAATGTAATGATTTTATATAGAGGCCTGTATACTGTATTATTGTCTCACTTAAAAAAAATGTCTGTATCTAAAGATATTTGCACTTGTATTAAAGGCTTAGCACAAAATGCCAGCTTATTTTAGCACACTTACTAACTGGGAAACAATAATTAAACTTAATTGTCGCCCTGAAATTTGTGTCAGCCCAGTGAATTAGCCTTGTATTAAAACAATACTTGATCCTTAAATTAAATGATAGGTTTGGGTTTTATAATTGTTAGAAAGATAAAAAGCCACATTAAACACCAAAGCTCAAAAATGTTAATTTATTTTTCAGAATTAATGTTTACTTTAATTGCCATAGAATCAGCAGCACAGCCATGGAAAACATACATTTCAGTAAGTAGAGCCTTTCAGAGAGAGACGTAAACTGTGATAATTCCCAAGTCCTCGGGGTGCTACAAGAAGCTGTACAATTATGTGAAGTATATATTTTCCTGTAAAATTAAATTTCTGATTTATTTTTGAGAATATCCTTTTATAGAGTAACCTGCATTGTGTACCTGGTCATACATCTCCTGACATGAAGTGCTTCAACTATTACTAATGAGGCTGAAATATAAGAAATAACATTCAATGTCTTGGGCTTGGCATTTACAATACATTGCTAATGGCAATGTAATGTTGGCTATCTCTTTACACATACAGTTGGCTACTGTAGGATAACTCAGTCAGCTCTTTCTGATGGAAGTAGTATTTGCTGCTCTGTCCACCACCCCCTCCCCTTATCAGTAAGTTACCAATTCAGCAATCATGAAGCGCATTGTCTGGAGGTTGAGATGTAGTAGACTGGGAGCTGTACAGTATGTTGTTGTGAGAATCCCATCTCTTCCACCATTAGGAAAGTGCTACATACTCATTTAAATGGTTCATATGTAGTGCCATGATAAGCATCAGTGGTGCAAGTATGCTGGTACGCTTGGGTATGGAGTCCCCTTAAGAATTTGGCAGCGGGTACGCAGTACCACATGCCAAACACTTTGCCACTGCCACAGTTACAGTGTGCCACAAAGCAACAAGAAAATGGTGCTTGGCAGCATGACGGCTCGTCCCACTTTGTCAGGGTTACTGGGAGTGCGACAGTGGCTGTATTTTCCTGTTATAATGGAGGCATTACTATATATGGTTATTAAATTTTTGGGCATTACTATAAATTTCTATTATTCTGGAGGTATCACTATATAGTTCTATTATACTGGCGGCATTACAATATATTTTTAGCCTTGCCTCCAGAATCCCCCCCCAAAAAAAGGGGTTGTGTCATGTGGCCACGCTGCTAGTGTCATGTAGCCATTCCCACTAGCAGCATGTGTCCACGTCCCATCACTACACAAGGCCACGCCCATTTCCCATCACTCAGTACCCATAAGAAAATATTTCTACTTGCACCACTGATAAGCATTAGCATAGCCATAACACAGTGCAATTAGTATGCAAATACTTTTAACTGGTGTGATGTGGTGCAAAAGAACATATTTATTGAGCTCTATTTATCATGAGTATGACAACATAAAATAATATAAGAAACAAACAAAAAAAAGTGTTGGGTACAGAGCTGATATTCTGGAGACCAGTGTAAAATACAGAGAGCAGTAATGGTGATCACAGTATTATTACTATTACATTTTATTTATAAGGCGCGACAAGTTGTTTGCAGCACTGAACATACAGCACACATTTGAATAATACAGAGTACAGAGAACTTAATATTACAGTCAGGAGCGTTTTAACAGAGGAGCTCATGTGCACCTCTGGGTGTGCCCCATCCTCTGCACGGCACAGTAGTCTCTGGCATTGTGCCAGAGTTTACTGCACATGCGCAGGTCTCCGGAAACATGGCACCTGCCATGTCCAGGAGACCAATTTGACTACTGCACATGCGCAGTGGCCATTTTGGCTGTCATTTTCACCGCAACTGCCGCACCTGATGCTAAACTCCTGAAAGGTAAGTATTAAAGGGATGCAGTTCATTTGCAGGCAGTCAGGATCCCCACAACTGACATGACCAACAGCAGGAAATCCGGCTTAAAGGGACTGTTCCCACTCGTGGGTGTCCGCGAGCCACCAAACTCGCAGCATGGCGAGCACAGCGAGCCCACAAGGGGGCTCTTTGTGCTCGCCTTGCTGTCAGCTTACTGATAGCCAGGATGCTGTTGTTGGTATACTGACTACCGGCATCCCGACCAACGGTAAATCATACTGAACCTGTATTAAAGTATGGGTGCAGTGTGTATGATACGGGCCCCACCTGGACCCAGGGTCCCGTGTGCACCATACACATTGCACCCATTATAGAAATGCCTATGATTATAGTAACTGATAAACTAAAACAAAGCACAGGTAACAATTAGCACTACAGTTCTCAGTACACAATACACTGAGATGTAAGGAAGCAAAGTAGTAATCGGCAGCCATTGGAAGAGATGGACGGTTGTGAGTGAGAGGAGATTCAGGTATAAATGGTCGCTGAGTAGTGTATATCTGTAATTAAAGTACGAGAGAAGAGGGCTGTGAGAACAGGAGGGAAGAAGAGCTTACAATCTAGGGGGAGGGGTAGAGAGACAGGTGACATGAGGCGCGAGCAAGCGGAAGGTGGCCTGATGGCAAGAAGTAAGTGAGGCAGAGATGGCCAAGGCATGAGGCAGGGGGTTAGGAGAGTGGCTTTGAGACTAGGTTATGCGGAAGGGTACACTTTGATGAACAGGTGAGTTTCCAGTGCCAGTTTGAAGCCTTGCAAGGTCAGGGAGTGAGGGATCTTCTTTCAGTGAAGGGGAGCAGCACAGGCAATATCTTGGATTTGCGCATGGGATGCAGTGACCTGGGTAGAGGAGAGGCAATGGTCATTAGCCGACCAGAGATGGGGGGCACGTAGGGAGATGCAGGGAGCAGTGGAGTTAGACCTGAGAAGACCAGTGAATTGATAATACATTTTAATTGCACACTGGGAGAGGGACGGCCTGATTCCAGTGATGTTGCATAGCTGGAACCGACAGGATTGAGACAGAAAATGGCCCGGGGGGGGGGTTTGGGGGCAATGGAGAGAGAGGAGTCAAGGGTGATTCCCAAGTGATTCAAGCAGTGGAGTTGGGGAATAGGGGAGATGATAGTGTAGTCAACAGTGATGGAGATATTTGATAAATTTCATACATCCAACATCTTAAACTCTGTCATGATATCTGAGATGTTACAGTATGCTGGTTTTTTTTTAGATTACGTATTAATGGAGAAAAGATATTATGTGATTAAAATGACAAATATATTATGTAATTAAAGCACTCAGTATATTAGTTTAACATACCAAGTATTTATATTTTCCTGAACTAACCATATTAGTTCAGGAAAATATAAATTTATAAATAGATCCTAGGGGAAAACCCTGAGGTTACAAAAATTGGCCATCCTGATTTTATAACAAACAACCATCTAGAGTGTGCGTACATAAATTATGTTTATAAACAAAGTAAACGTATGTAAAGAATATAAAACCAATGGAGATGAGGTGATGCACTGAGAGACAATTCCAGCCTGCTTTACAGTAGTTTAAGGTATTGGTCATGACACTGTCTTTGCCAATAAACATGTATTTTTAGGGCAAATTACTATGTATGACTGCTGTGTACCTAGGGACAGATGCCTTTGCATATTGGATCAAATAGTATTTCCATCCTATAGTCCATTAACAATGTGTTACATTGCTTAGACACACCAGGCAAATGTCTACATTATGACATTACATATGAATGTACTGCTTGCTTATTTTCTTCTATAATTAGTGGGAAATAATTATTTCTATTTTTTATTATTATTATTATTATTATTATTATCATCAATTTTCTTTTTTTTTCTTTTTACACAGCAACTTCCACAATTCACAATAATTAATCTTTTCATGAATCTGTACCATAGAATTTCTCATCATTTGACAAATCTTTATGAATCTCCAAGGCAAAATATTAGCAGTTATCATTTTAGTTTCCAGAGAGACCTTTAGAATGTTGGTTTGCAGCCTACTGTCTACACCACTAGCAATATAAGGATGCCTCAAAGATAAAAATCCTTTGGCTTCTGTTAGGATTCTAGAGGCTATTATTTTTGTTAAATAATAAGTGGGATACTTTAAGGGATTCTTACGACCTAGACAAGCCTCTGGCAATTCTATTATCAATACATCCGTAACTTTCACACAATCCAATTTTTCTGCAGCAGAAACAACATTGCTATGGCTGCCTTTTGAAATGTTATGAGCTCTGACCGTACACGAAACTTGAATGGATTCTTGTCTAAGATTGTGCTTTTCAAAAACATCTGTTTTAATTAATTTTAAGACTGTAGCTAGGAAAAGAGACTGATAATATTACATGCAGTTACTATAAGAAATTGCAAAGTTTAATTGCTGCAGTGTACTGCACAAGCATTTAAGAACATTTAAGAAATAATAAATGAAAATAAAAAGATTTTGGTTTGCATAAAAAGTAACTCAAATGATGTAGATTGTAAATACTTTGCAACATTTCCATTCAACGGAAAATTAAAAAGTTCATTATCTAAAGTTATTTTTTAATGAAACAGTATTTTGGAATGGGCCTTTGATATCTGGGAAATTTTGTTTCCACTTTTCACAGAAAACTTCCTTTCTTTAAATTCTACACAGAAATTAAAATAAAAAAATAAGTGAGTATTGAGTATATGTAATATCCTACACTTGCAGGTACATGCAAAATGTTTATGATTTACAGTATCTAAGTGATTCCCTAACACGGTCACCCAAACAGTCTGGGTTTTAGAGATATAGCTGCTTGTTCACAGATGGTTTAATCAAGCTTATTGAGGTATCAATTAAGTCACCTGTGCCTAAGCATGTATAGCCTTAAAACCTGGACTGTTGGGGTGCCTTAAAGACCACGTTTGGGAACCATTGAATTGTAGCTGCAAAATTTAGAGATCATTTTACAATATAGACAATAATTTACAAGCTGGAATCCTTAAATCTACACCTAAATTTATTTTTAAAAGGAGATGTAATTATATATTTTTTTTATTTTCTACTACTTTAAATACCTTTTTCACTTGTTTTGCCTAGATTATACATCTTGGACATGATACTGAGTTGAAGTGACAACAGGTATATAGCGAATTTTGCTTAAATTTGCACTGCATTTTCACATAGAGAATGGAAAAGTATTGCCATTGTAGACTTACAACTGGAGTGGTGGAACTAGGGGTGGAAAGAAGTGCCAAGGGGTTGGCAGCATCTCTCCATTGTGGAACCTGCATTTGGTTTGCTGGGAGCCTAGAATGGGCAGCTACTTCCAATTCACAGCTGGCCAGTCCCCTCGTTTTGACATCATGTTTGGGGCCCAGAACAATGATTAATGCTGCAATGGGGGGGTGGGGGCAACTTTGGACTGCACATCCTAATTCAAAACATAATAACAGGTGCTATCATGCTGAGACTTGTAGTTCCACACAGAAAAAAGAAAATGCGAGAGATCTGCTAATCAAAATACTTATAATAAACTCTACAATCTGACATAGAGCAAAATTGAGGTGCTAGCATAATATATAATAATAGCAAAAGCATATGGTTTCGCCAGTAATAACCAGGTGACATCATTTGATGTCTTTAACACTAAGGTTCAAGTCCAGATCACGGAACACCTCAAGTCAACACAGGCCAACTGCTCTATGGCGTCACACTAGTGAGAGGTTATAGTGCTAGTGTTACATAAATAATAAGCAGAAACTATGTGTTAGGAGTGTTACAAAGCAGTGTCAAAAGAAGTGCCTTTTTATTTATTCATGAATAAAACTGTTAGCAAGTTAAAAAGTCAAGGTATTCAGGACTGAAGATGACTTAATAAGCATGTTAGATATGTTTGACTTGTGTGGAATAAATATTTTTTGTGTGTTTTGAAACATATTTAGTATTTCACCTAAAAAGTGATCAGCCACCTACAGAATGGGAAGTCTGGCACACAAGGTCCACAGAAAGCCATTCAGGGGAGGGGACCGATCCACTCATACTCTCTGTTACCCTGGCTGGCTACTGATAAGGTCCCATGTTAATAAGAACTTTTTCTTTGTCTAAATAAAAAACCTTTAAATAAACACCTCCCCTTTTGTTACCTCCTGATAAAACCCCTTTATCCATTCCTATGTGTTTTCACATTCTGTTATATAGGGGCAGTGTTTTTCGTCTATATGTTTTTACTTTAAATTCAGTGAATTTTGAAATTATCTATTTCTTCTTCAGGCGTCAACCAAAGTGATACCTAAATTTGATATTTGACCAAAATCACTCTCCATGAAGGTAGCACAATTCATACAGACCCCCTAAAGGCTTGACCACATAATATACACTCAAGCATTATTATGATGATTAACAAGGTTGTGTCAGTCTCAATAAAATTAACAGCAAAAGGAAACATTGGAAATAAAAAATAAAATATCCAGTCAAAAATGAAGTAATATAATTTATTTATAAGTGATTATTAATTAACATCAAAAAAGTACAAGCACAAAATACTACATAGAAAAACAGCAATTTGTAGTTATGTGTCTCTGCAGTATGCCATCTAGAACTTTCCTCTCAATTCTCTTTTCTCTTCTCTCGGCCCACTTTAGACCTGATATTTATTCTTACCTGCCAGATGATGTCATCAAGACTGGAAAGTAACCTTCACAGTAATGTGTGAAGACCTATTCACATGTCTTGCTTCACTTGACAAATGTCAATTTTTCCTAACAGACTTTGAAGGTGGCCATTTTAAGTTTATAACTTTCCTTGACCCTATATGGACTTATGGGGTAATTCAGATCTGATCACTGCTGTGCGTTTTCACACAGCGCGTGATCAGATCTGAATTGCGCATGCATCTGAGCCGCACTGCACCGGCGTGACGGACGACTGCTACAGAGATCGGCGCCGTGCGACGGGATGGTGATAAGGATCCAGTTGCACGGGAGTTCGCAAAGCGATTGAGAGGAAGAGGCTATTTGTGGGTGGCAAATGACCGTTTTCTGGGAGTGTCCGGAAAAATGCAGATGGGCTCAGGCATTTTGAGGGAGGGTGTCTGACGTCAGCTCCGGCCCTGTTTAAGAGGATTCAGTTGCAGCGGCTGAGTAAGTCCTGGGCTGCGCAGAGACTGCACAAACTGATTTTTGTGCAGCTCCGCTAACAAAGCGATCGCACACTTGCACAGGCTTTTCCCCTCCCTTTTTAGGCGGCGACTATCTGATTGCAGGGCAGCAAAAAACGCAGCCCAGCGATCAGGTCTGAATTAGGTCCTTAGCTTCCTATGTATTCAGGGGCCATTTTAAGTACTATTGAAAAACGTAATAAGCTCCATTATTTCTATATTTTTCTTCAATATCTATTCTTTTATTACCACATTCCTAGCCATAATTGTTTTTACTGTTAATATATAATTAATATCTTTATTGCTAATACATATCATAAAACATACCAAAGCCTATATTTTAGCTTTTAACATCCATTCTTGTTTTTATCACCATGTATATAGACATATATATTTATGTATCTAACTATATATATAATTTAAGGTGAGAGTAGTTTTCTTATTCAGTTATTCATTCAATTTGTAAATTCTGTTCTCCGTATCTACAGTATCTGGTTGTTTCCTTATTCTTCTCAGCAAGAAGTGCCTGCTGCAATCATGTTATGTTTAAATAGACAAAAAAGAAACGTAAATACAGCTTGTGCAGATACTGTACATATGTGTGGTACTGTATATCTGGAATTTAAGATATACGCTGGTGGAAATTTGTGATATCTGTATTACAATTATTTTTTTCTATGCAAATGTTTTGTTTTTATGTGATTGTATTTGTTATGTAATATGTAGTGATGATATGAAAAATTCTAATAAAAAGTATTAAATGTAAAAAAAAGACAAAAAATTGTGTACTTTTCAAGGTCTCAGAGAACACAATACTGTATTTATCTATGATTCTTCATTATTATCCAAATATAATTCTTTCCAAATATAATATACACTTCAATAATAAAAAAATTATTAAATACATCACTAATTAAAATTAAAGAAGGACTAAAGAGATGTGGTTAGCTTGCATCAATATAAAAAAAATGTATATAGATGATAATTGCAGTAAATGAATCATAGAATTGTATTTAATATTTGTGTTATGAGTACAAATAATAAGAGGCATATTTCTGCCTTCCTTCTCCTCCCTAGTCCTTTTCTTATGCATTTCCTCTACTTCACTCCTCTGTTCCCCCACATCCCTCTAAGTGTGTGCCAGATTTCCCTCCATGCTTCATCATGATTGGGGCTGATACCGACACCCCACATATTGGACAAAGTGGAAAACGTATATGCTATCACAACTCTTTCCTTGTTACATATGTTTTCCCATCATTCTCCTTTTTTCACATACTGGGGCATATGCATCAACACTAGGAGAGAGATAAAGTGGAGAGAGATGAAGTACCAGCCAATCAGTTCCGGTCATTTTTCAAACACAGCCTGTTAGGAGCTTATTGGTCAGTACTTTATTTCCATTTTATCTCTCTCCAAGTGTTGATGCCAGAGGCATAACAAGGGTGGTGTGGGTGGAGTAGTACGTACCCTGGGCGCCAGGGCAATGGGGGTGCCAAGGCTTGGGACAGGCCTTGGTGAAAATTATGAGTCTCCAGTTACCACATTTCAGCCACCCCAACTTCATAGCTCATGCTATGACTACTCCACCTCTTCCCCCTGCAAGAACCGCACACAGCCTAATATACAGGACGGACACCTCCCGCCCTCCCCCCAAAATTTTCTGCCCGCCTATCTCCTGACTGCAATGCGGTAAGCAATGCAGGACGGCACTGGCCTGGAGAGGCGCAGTCCCAGCTCCAATGTGTTGGCTTTCTGCCATTTAAGTCCCAGAGCTGGGAGTCTCTCTGGACTAGGAGACAAGTCCGATTTTGGAGGATCTGCGCCCAGCAGGCAGTTAAGAGGCTGAGGCACATAATGAAGTGTCCTCCTACCTCCTCTCTGGCAACCCACTCAAACACAAGGACCTGTTCCCTCTTTTCTGGAGGTGGGAGCTGTATAGAGCAGCAAACTGCGACTAGAAGACCTAGTTCATGTTCAGCAACAACTGGAGAGCTGTGGTGAAAGGGAAGGGGGGGGCTGGATTTTGTAGTGAATGGGGGGGGTCTTGGTGTTGTAGTGTATGAGAGGAAGTATCTGCTCATTGTAGTGTATAAAGGGGTGTGTGTGTGTGGTATGATATATGAGGGGTTGTCTGGGCATTGTAGTGTATGGGGAGTGTCTGGACATTGTAGTGTATGGGGGTGTATAGGTGTTATAGTGTATGAGGGTGGTGTCTGGGTGCTGTACTGTATGAGGGGGGTGTCTGGTCATTGCCGTGCATGAGGGGGGTGCCTGGACATTGTAGTGCAGGAGGGATGTCTCTGGGTGTTGTAGTGTATGGGGGAGGTGTCTGGGTGTTGTAGCGTATGAGAGTGGATGTCTGGGTGTAGTGTATGAGGGTAAGGTGTCGGTTGCTGCAGAGGTATTAGCATTGTATGGGGGATAGTATCAGGATCCCGGCACTTGGAATGCCGATGGTTAGAATACCGGCAGTGGCATCCTGACATGCAGAATTTTGACACCTGCTGGGTTTATATTGTAACCTAACCCTTAACCCTCTCTACCTGCAGCCAGACCCTACCCTCCCCCTGCTGGCAGCTGCTATTACGGAGCTGGCATGGTGATCAATATCAGGATCCCGGCATCAGCCTTCTGACCAGTGTTGGGATCCTGGCATCAGGATTCCAAGTGCCGGCATCCCGAACACCTGCATTGTAACTGAATACCCTGTATGGTGGTATGTGTTGGGAGTGAATAAAGGGCCAGGGGGATTTTTGGAGTACTGCAGGGTGTTGGTACTGGTAAATGATGAGGGGCATGTCTGGGCTGGGTGTTGTAGGTGAATGAAGGATGGGATTGGGTGCTTCTGGTGTATCGTTGGTAAATGAGTGGAGTGTCTCGGTGCTGGTAATGAATGTGTGCTTGTGTAAGTGGATTGCACTAACCACTCTCTTACCTCCATATTTGTAAAATGGTTATAGTTTGAAAGGGGGCATCTTACACCCTAGCACCATCCCTACACCCACCTCCTGTATCATTCAGGCTGCATTGCAGAAGAGGAGCAGCCAGCAAGGTGGAAAGCAGACTAGCTGCACAGGAGTGGCCTTAATCACCAACAAGGAGGAAACATAGGAGGTCTCATGCAGAAGACGATGGGGGCATTGACACCCTGGTGGTTGCTGCAAGACTTAGGAGTCTGGAGCAACAGGATGACCTAGGCACCCCAGCTTCACTAACCCTGAGGCAGGGGAAAGATGATGGTCAGTTAAAAATTCTGGGAGAGACCAGGTACCTATGTATCAGTGTGTTGTGTTGTTCTACCTGGAACGGTTTGTGGTAGATATTTGCAGATTTAAATTTTTACTGTTCTTTGTATAACTATTTATATTCCTTCTCTCGCTGCTTCCTCTCTTCTCCCTCTCCCTCTCTCTCTTTGCTGGTACTCACCTAGGGATTGTGTGCAGCTGCCTTAGGTTTATTCAGTGTGTATGTTGCGGTTCCACCCCATAAAATGCTATCTCCCCCGCCTCCATTGCAGTTATGCCAGTGAAGATTGCACCAGCCCTATGGATATGCAGATTTTCCATATGAATGTGGCTGCCTGTGTCAGCACAACTGTGTCTTTAGATCAGAGCCGGACTGGCCATCTGGCACTTCTGGCACATCTCAAAGAATAGGTATGATTCCGCACCAGTCCAGACGATTCAGACAGAATAGTGAGGCACCAGAATAAACTACAATGTACAGGAATAATTCCTATAATTTATGCCTGGTGGTGCACCCAGAGTCAGAGGAAAACTTGGAAGAAAATTGATTTACAGAAGACTCTTGTGTGGGTGCACTCTTGTATTGATTTGTTTATATGAAAATATTAAAACATAACTTTTATTATCTAATTAATTTAAGAAAAAATCCACACTTTCATAGTCCACCACAATTAATCACTAAAATATAATGGTATCTGTGTACACACATATGACTTAGCCCACCAGCATCTCTGAAAGATACCAAATATGATTGGTGTGGCTGATTAGAGTAGAAAGGCTAGAGCGAGTATAAGCAAAAGCCAATCAATTAATTGATTGGAAAATTTTGAAATGTTCTGGTTAGTCTATGCTGATAGACTTGAGGGGGGATGCAGACACTATGGTTCTCCACCCTGATCCTATCCAACCAGCACAAGCACAGCTTGTGTTAATGAGACCTCCAAGGGTCAATGGACTGGACTGTTGTAGGGAGTATAGATCCTTGATAGTGTTGAGACTTGTCAGATCTATAAAGTATCAGGGAAGGCGGTACTTAAGATGAATATACAGTGTCAAGAGAAAAAAGATGAGCTAAAAGGATGATTGGAGAAAAAATGTGGTGATCTTGCTGTTGGTGTATAGTTGAGACAGGTCATGAATTACAACACCGGGTATTCTATGGGGGTCCCCCTCGCAGATTCTAGCCCAGCCCACCACCGTTTAGCTTCCAAGATCAGACGAGATCGGGCTCTGTCGGTGGGGTATGGTAGTAATTTCTTGGGCCCACTATAGCCGACTTACCAATGAGAGTGCACCTAAAGAAGATTGGGAGAGAAGGCAGAGAGGGTTGCAGATCTGCTGTCTACGTTAGGCACAGGATGGCCCCGTGGATCATAGATGAGAGTCCACGGATATAAATAGGTGGGAAATAGACAAAGAAAAAGAAAGAGAGAAGAGAAAGAAGAAAAACGAGTGAATTGGAACTGTAACAAGTGTCAGCATTAATATTAGGCCAGCACTATGTCAAAATTGAGGTTATTGTGCATAAGACAGAGTGATTGGCAGTATCGAATATGTTTGGCAGTCACCCTTATTCCAAGAAAAATCAAGCAAAGAAGAGTGGCACACTGGCCCTGTGGTGCTGATTAACCCACTTACACATATAACTGCATTGAATCCCTATGCATAACTATCAGGGAAAGAATTATTGAAGCCAGGAAACAAACAGTATCCATATACGTTGGTGGCTGAAAAATACCTGGAAAAAATGACAGTCCCTGCCCAAATCCCTGGGTCACCCTCAATAAGGTCAAAAAGGTACACGTGCAGGACTGCAAATCTATATTGTACAGCCTACTGGCGAAAATTATTACGCATAAGCTAGAGTGATCAGCAATATCAGGTATATTTGGCAATAACCCTCTTTCCCAGCAAAATCAAGTGAAAGGGGGGCACACAGGCCCTGACAGGTGCTGATTAACCCACTAGCTCATACAGATAAATGTATTGAATCCCTAAGCAGAACTTTCCAGGAAAGGGTTATAAAAGCCAGAAAACAATCAGTGTCCATATGCGCTGGTGGCTGAACAAATAACTGAAGAATGACAGTCCCTGCCCAGATCCCTGGGCCACCCTAAATAGGGTCGAATAGGTGAAAAATACAGGACTGGAAATCGATATTGCACAGCCTACTAGTGGAAAAATGCTGAAAAAAATGACCTATTAGAAACAAAAGGGTATAATATATATATATATATATATATATATATATATATATATATATTATATAGGCTTGAAGCAATATAATGAAACAGTATCTGTTCAGAAAATAGCCAAAATCCTGAGTTCCTCAGTTGTGTATGAGTTGAGAGTTAGTATAGATTAATCCTGTAGGAGAATTGAATGTCTGCACCAGTGCCATTATTATGAGCATTGAAAGTGAACAAGCCCGCAGGACGGGTGAAACGCGTTTTCCAGCATGGACTAAGTTTCAGCGTGGACTAAGGACGGGAGGAGCACTTTCTGGATCCTGCTAACCTGAGACTGACCCAGGGACCTGGGCAGGGACCGGTACACTTTTATTCATTCATCTGACTTCATATACCAATAATAATGGCATTGGTGCAGACATTCAATTCTCCTACAGGATTAATCTATACTAACTCTCAACTCATACACAACTGAGGAACTCAGGATTTTGGCTAATTTCTGAACAGATACTGTTTCATTATATTGCTTCAAGCCTATATAATATATATATATATATATATATATATATATATATTATACCCTTTTTTTTCTAATAGGTCATTTTTTTCAGCATTTTTCCACTAGTAGGCTGTGCAATATCGATTTCCAGTCCTGCATTTTTCACCTATTCGACCCTATTTAGGGTGACCCAGGAATCTGGGCAGGGACTGTCATTCTTCAGTTATTTGTTCAGCCACCAGCGCATATGGACACTGATTGTTTTCTGGTTTTTATAACCCTTTCCTGGATAGTTCTGCTTAGGGATTCAATACATTTATCTGTATGAGCTAGTGGGTTAATCAGCACCTGTCAGGACCTGTGTGCCCCCCTTTCACTTGATTTTGCTGGGAAAGAGGGTTATTGCCAAACATACCTGATATTGCTGATCACTCTAGCTTATGCGTAATACTTTTTGCCAGTAGGCTGTACAATATAGATTTGCAGTCCTGCACATGTACCTTTTTGACCTTATTGAGGGTGACCCAGGGATTTGGGCAGGGACTGTCATTTTTTCCAGGTATTTTTCAGCCACCAACGTATATGGATACTGTTTGTTTCCTGGCTTCAATAATTCTTTCCCTGATAGTTATGCATAGGGATTCAATGCAGTTATATGTGTGAGTAATTGGGTTAATCAGCACCAAACAGGGCCAGTGTGCCACTCTTCTTTGCTTGATTTTTCTTGACTGCCAAACATATTCGATACTGCCAATCACTCTGTCTTATGCACAATAAACTCAGTTTTGACATAGTGCTGGCCTAATATTAATGCTGACACTTGTTACAGTTCCAATTCACTCGTTTTTCTTCTTTCTCTTCTCTCTTTCTTTTTCCTTTGTCTATTTCCCACCTATTTATATCCGCGGACTCTCATCTATGATCCACGGGGCCATCCTGTGCCTAACGTAGACAGCAGATCCGCAACCCTCTCTGCCTTCTCTCCCAATCTTCTTTAGGTGCACTCTCATTGGCAAGTAAGCTATAGTGAGCCCAAGAAATTACTACCATACCCCACCGACAGAGCCCGATCTCGTCTGATCTTGGAAGCGAAATGGTGGTGGGCTGGGCTAGTATCTGCGAGGGGGACCCCCAGAGAATACCTGGTGTTGTAATTCATGACCTGTCTCGACTATACACCAAAAGCAGGATCACCACATTTTTTTCTCCAATCATCCTTTTAGCTCATCTTTTTTCTCTTGACACTGTATATTCCTCTTAAGTATCGCCTTCCCTGATACTTTATAGATCTGACAAGTCTCAACACTATCAAGGCTATATACTCCCTACAATAGTCCAGTCCATTGACCCTTGGAGGTCTCATTAACACAAGCTGTGCTTGTGCTGGTTGGATAGGATCAGGGTGTAGAACCATAGTGTCTGCATCCCCCCTCAAGTCTATCAGCATAGACTAACCAGAACATTTCAAAATTTTCCAATCAATTAATTGATTGGCTTTTGCTGATACTCGCTCTAGCCTTTCTACTCTAATCAGCCACACCAATCATATTTGGTATCTTTCAGAGATGCTGGTGGGCTGAGTCATATGTGTGTACACAGATACCATTATATTTTAGTGATTAATTGTGGTGGACTATGAAAGTGTGGATTTTTTCTTGAATTAATTAGATAATAAAAGTTATGTTTTAATATTTTCATATAAACAAATCAATGCAAGAGTGCACCCACACAAGAGTCTTCTGTAAATTAATTTACTTCTGGCACATGCCAGAAGGGCTGATGGGCAGGTGGTCCAATCCAGTCCCTCAGAGAGCCGGGAAGGCCGCGAGCAGCGCAGCCCCTGGCTCTCTGGTTCAGTCGCCCCCACTGGTCTCCATGGAAATGGGGGCGTGCCGCGAGTCCATGCCCCCGGACTCACGGCACGCCTCCGCCCCCAGCAAGTGTCACCATGGTAATGGGAGCGTGCCATGAGTCCACGCCCCCATGACTCACAGAACACCCTCGTACATCGTGGTGGCGCGCCCCTGTGTTGTGCGCACACGCTCACAAAAGCCCAGGCCGTTTTTGAGCCCCAGTCCGTCGCTGCTTTAGATGCATGTGTCTGGCTTGCTATCATCCTGTTACCACCCAGTAATACCCATCAAAAATGTTTCTCTCTGTGTGCAATCTGTGCCTAACCATTGGGACGCATGTGCAGTGTGACTAGGACGCATGCGCAGACTAAAAGCATCAGCTGCCTGCATCTGACATTGCCACTATGTCCACCACTGAAGCAGGCCCATAGCCCTCAGAATGATTGGACCTGGTGACCTTCTAAGGTGACACATCTCCAGAAGCCCCATTGCCCTTCACTATAAATTTGCATTGCACAACATTGTCTGTGTGCACGTAGTATTCATAGCTGTTGCACTTAAGTTTGGCCTTGCTGTAGCGTTCCATTAATTGTATTTTAAACATAATTGATTAAAAATTAAAACCTATGTTGCAATAGTACAATCATCATAAGACAAGAGTGCATCCAGAAGCAGTCTTCTTTCGATACAGAGCTTGTGAATCACTCTTTTGAGTACTAATATAAGAATTCATCCAGAATTTACAAAGAAAAAGAAAGTTTCAGTGGGCTCCATTTTTGTATTTGCCCTGGGCGCCAACAGCCCTAGTTACGCCTCTGGTTAATGCATATGCCCAACAGTTGAACACAATCTCTACTCCAGGTTATTCATTACTCTTGCAAAAAGGGCCACTAAAATTATTTAAAAAAAAAGTCTTGTTGAGCAGTTGTTTGCCAATTAGAAGAATTCTTATATATTGTACTGTGTAACAAGAAGTCATTGTACCAGGTAATAGGCCTCACAGTTTATTTAGTCATGGCTCGCACTTTCCTAATACCTTATTACTTTATTTTTAGCTTGAGTTATTTATTACTACTTGCAAACTGTATTGCTAGAAAAAATATGAGATATCTCTAAGAGCCATCACACTAAAATTAGAACATTGATTACTTTGTAGAAGACATACTGTGCTAATAGATTTATTGCACACGAGGCAGGTGACAGCTGAGCATTAAGTTGTTCAGATGCATCACAATAACAAGCGGACGTGAATGGCCTGCTTTGCATTTCTGTCTCCATTAAATTGGAATATGAGGTGAAACTTTCACTAGCGTACGTGTAATAAAAGATAATGAACAATATCGTTCTATTAGCCAGCTTCAGCACAAACCAGTGTAAATTCTAATTTTGTACCTAAGGCTACAGTAACACATCGCTCCCTACATTTTTCACAGCAATATAGGAGAGAGACAAAATCTCTTAAGCAGTAGTCATAAGGAGTTTTATTTTGGTGACACACAGAAACTGAAATCATAGCTGAAGTTTTTTTTTTTTCATACATTCAGCACTTTCTATGGAGTTTTTATGTTTAAAGGAAAACATCTAAGAATTTCTTTTATCTTTGAAGTAAAAATAAACATAATTCACATTTGCGTGTTTGATGTGGATTGTTCTATGCTGTTTAGTTTTTATCAATGGCTTTGGCCTTCTAAAAGAGGGCATGCCCTGTAACAAAGCAATAAGCATGATGGCAGCATTTTGTTTATATTGAAATAAATTGCAGTGTTCTGATATATTTCATCTTTAACCATCTGAAAACTTGCTATATAGGGGGTCATTCTGACCTGATCGCTCGCTGCAGTTTATCGCAGCGCAGCTATCGGGTCGGAACTGCGCATGCACCGGCGCCGAAGGCCGTCATGGCCTAGCGATCGCCTCTGCCTTATTGACAGTCAGAGGCGGTCGATGGGCGGGAGTGGGCTTAACGCCACCGTTTAGGGGGGCGGTTCGGCCAATGCAGGCATGGCCAGACCATTGGGGGGGGGGGCAACCCGCAGCGACCCGGGCAGCGAAGAGGTTCTCCCAGCCAGCCGCAGGACCTGCTGGCTGGGAGTTACTCCTCAAATGCAAAAGCATCGCCGCTGTGCGATGATTTACATTTCTGCAGGGAGGGGGGGGGGGGGCAGCACTGACATGCGGAGGGCAGACTAGCCCTGTGCTGGGCATCCCCCCGCATGTCTGAGTGCCTGATCGTAGCTGTGCTAAATTTAGCACAGCTACGATCAACTCGGAATGACCCCCACAGTTTGATTATATGAATGAAGCATGTTTGAGACAAATGGCACAAGCCAGTGAGCACTGGTGTTTCTAAACAGCGTTCTGAAAATGAGAGAAGTAACAGCTTCAGATAATTTATTATTATTATTTATTTACATAACACCAGCATATTATGCAGAACATTTTATTTAGATGCGTTAGTGCTTGCCTCTTACTGCTGTTTACTATCTACCTTTCTTATCTTAAGCACACCCGTCCAATTTCTAATATTTTCCTTGCTACATTCCCGATCATCTTTATGTGCATGTTTGGTCAAGTTAACAAAAATATATAATTAAAATAATCAGCATCCAATTTTATAATAATGTACAGTAGATAGATAGATAGATTGATTTTTCAAAATGTCTTGTAAGCTGAAGCATTAAGATTGCTCTTTACTGGAAATAAAGGTGCCGCACACCATTATCCCTACTCCACCACACTTCACAGTTGGCATAATGTAATTAGGCAGGTAATGTTCTCCTGGCATCCGCCAAACCCACACTCGCCCATCTGACTGCCAAACAGAGGAGCGTGATTCATCACTCCACAGAACATGTTTCCACTGCTCCACAGTCCAGTGTCGGCGTCCTTTACACCACTGCATGCAGTGCTTGCCATTGGACTTGGTGATGTGAGGCTTGAATGCAGCTGCTCGGCCATGGAAACCTATTCCATTAAGCTCCCGCTGCACAGCTTTGTGCTTACATTAATGCCAGTGGAAGTTTAGAACTCTTCAGCTATGGAATCAGCAAAGCATTGGTGACTTTTATGCACCATGCACCTTAGCAGTTGTTGTCCCCGCTCTGTGACTTTACAGTTTCTTCTGCTTCATGGCTAAGTTGCTGTTGTTCCTAAATGCTTCCACTTTCTACTAATATTACTTACAGTTTTGACTGCAGAATACCCAGCAGGGATGAAATTTCACAAACAGTCTTATTGTAAAGGTGGCATCCTATCATAGGGGGTAATTCCAAGTTGATCGCAGCAGGATTTTTGTTAGCAATTGGGCAAAACTATGTGCACTGCAGGGGAGGCAGATATAACATGTGCAGAGAGAGTTAGATTTGGGTGGGGTGTGTTCAATCTGCAATCTAATTTGCAGTGTAAAAATAAAGCAGACAGTATTTACCCTGCACAGAAATAAAATAACCCACCCAAATCTAACTCTCTCTGCACATGTTATATCTGCCTCCCCTGCAGTGCACATAGTTTTGCCCAATTGCTATCAAAAATCCTGCTGCTATCAACTTGGAATTACCCCCATAGTACAATGCTTGAAGTCGCTGAGCTCTTCAGAGCGACCCCTTTTGTATCACAAATGTTTGCAATTGGAGACTGAATGGCTAGGTGCTTGATTTTATACACCTATGACAACAGGTCTGATTGAAACACCTGCATTCAATAATTAACAGGTATGGCCAAATACCTTTGTCTATATGTGTATACAGGTTCCCCTACTGAGATAATGACACATATGTGTATATTATATTCTATATCTGTATAATATATCTATATATACACATAATATATATGTCATTATCTCAGTAGGGGACCAAAAAATGTGGGATTTTGAATTTTGGATAAGGGATACTCAACCTGTATTAGTAAGACCCTGCTTATAAAGAAAGGACTATTCAAACTGGTCTGCTTAGACATGTGTCTTCTTTATAACTCACATATGTTATACCATCACATTTGTTCTCATGAAATAGCTACCTGACATTAGCTATGCCCCAACAGCCCTAGCTAGTATCCAGCTGCTTGTCAGAATTGGAAGCCCCATCCACTGGATTCCACAATTCTTTTGTTCTTTCACACACTCCAAATCAGTCATACCAATGTAGTGCAGCTGTGTGTTAAGACCTTTGCAGTAATAAGCAGCAGGATTATTAATGCTATCTGCTCTAATTCCAAGGACCGAGTTCTGTTCTGAACATCAGAACATGGCAAAGTACCCTGTTTGCCACAAAACCTTTTTCCTAACTCCTCTTCTCTTAGCTTTGCAATCTTTAGAAAGCTTGTATATCAGGCATAGTTTTGATTTTCCTGTCACCTCCCTCCGTGTGAGGTGGGGCGTAAGAACAGAATGGTCTGTGCAACATGGAACAGAACCTTCATGGTGGAAGGCTCTGCCGAGGAAACACTTCCTTTACCCTTGGGATTAACCAGTTACTGTGATAGACCTGCTCTCCTTGCTGTCTATCCATCTTCCATAATTGATAATTTACCAGTCCTATGGCCTCTATTACATCATAATGGCCTTGCCCATGCACACACAAATTGCCCATTTGGGTTGGTACCTTTACAAGCACCTTTTTACTTAGAATAATGGTGCATATGGTGGCTTGGGTGTTGACACTTCCCTTTTGCGGCCCCTATGCTTCATTTAAGGACTGTTTCACTAATGGGCCTGGGGTTAAAAGAAGAGGTACCCAGTAACCTTGGTAGTCTTGTTCATGGACAATTCATTGGCAGACTGTGCAGGCTTAGCAGTATCTCTTAACTGCCATGTGGATGCCTGGCCAGTAAAACCTCTGGAGCACCCATTTGAGAATTTTCTCTTCTCCCAAATGCCATCTCTTAGGGTGTATATATGGGCCCCTGCCAATATTAACAGGATATGTACCTGTGGCACTAAGAGCTGTTTAACTATCCTTTCCTGTACCACCGCTACCCTATTTAGCAAGTCCCTTTTTATTATAAAATTGGTTCTCTCTCAGCCGGCATCCCAGTCTTCCATATTGCATTTACTCTTACATGTTTGCAAGCACTCCCCAATGCAAATTTAACTGGTCTTGAGCAAAGTATTGAAGTGTTACAATTCTGAACACAGGAGAACAATCTCCTCTACCACCTGGCAAGGTTTCTGTTTTCTTTCAACCCTCTCTGACCAGTCCTTCTTTCTCACGTCTTCTGGAATGCAACGCTGGCTTGATAGCAGCCAAAGACTGGTACTCAGGCTCCAGATTTAGCTTCCTGATTTCTCCCTCCGGTATTAGGGTGTGAGTAATAGGATTATATAGGGTTGGACATCTGACCAGTGATTCAGTTGCCAACATGTCCGGACTAATCTGGTCAAGAAGAATTTCCCAGAACAGGGGTAAATCTCACCCCAGAAGAAAAGGATATGGCAGCTTTAGGGCTATTGCTGCCACTACCTGCACCATTTGTACCCTCACGTTAACAGGAAGACAGACACAGCCAAGGGCACACAAGACATATACTGACGGCAGTCGGTCCATCAGGACTTCTGAAACTAGAGTGCTGGATTCCAGGTGACTTCACTACCTGAATCCATTACTGCCAACACCACCCATTGCTGTAAAGGACAGGCACCCACTACAGTGGTTGGTTACCTCTAGACAAGGACATAGTCATACAAACAGGGAACATTAGGCCTAGGTGCCGCCACCAAACAAGCCATTGCTTCCAGGAGATTTGGACATTTCATCCAAAAGTGCTTCGGTTTACCATACTCAAAGCACCCTCTTGGGTCACCTTGTGTTCTATGTCAACATCTTGCGTTGGTTTTGGACAAGTGGCCTAACAACCTTCTCCAATATCTAGGCCATATTTCCCAGGGCGCAAAATCAGTTAATGGTTATCACAAGATCTAAAAATGACTGGATCATTCGGCAGAACCCACCTTTGCTGCTTTTGGTTTAAGTTCCGCATGCAACAGTCGATTGCAAGAATTTCCAAAATTCTGTCTGGCATATTTAGTTTGGGCTTTAAATAGCTCTTTGTTAACTTTGCCAGGTCAGCCAGCTGAGCATGCATTGCAGACCCCGGCCTATATCGCCAATCCTGGGCCTTATCACCGCTATTTGTAACAAAATTGTGGCTTTTAGCTTCCAATAATTTGCTGCCTGGGCTTTGGGCATATCCATATAGGCCCGCTGTGATTCTCCCATCAAATAATGAGCCAATTTTATCACCCACTCCTCTTTTAGTCATTTATGCTGATTTGCCATCCTCTCAAAGGACAATAGAAAGGCATCAACATCCTCTGCGGGTGTCATCTTCTGCATCACAGCAGGCCCGTGTTCACCCAGTTGAAGCTCACGGAGCTCTTCTGCAACATTATGCTGCGCTACAACTGGGCCTCAGTGACAGCCAGCATTTGGGCCTGCTGTATAGTGGTCCCCATATTAGTTAAGGCCTCCATCTTGCTATTTGTGGTAATGGGATATCAAATCTGGACCCCCTTGTCATACAATGACAAGCTGATTTCAGACACTTGTAAAGTCTAAGCTGCCAGCAGCTGCTGTGTAGAGAGAAACGCAGAACAACAAAACAGAAAAAAAAATCCCCTTTAACTGGATTTAAACAGACACCTTCTGCTTAGCTATGTGCACAAGTAACTGTACACCCAAACTTAACAATGCAGAGAAGAGAGAGGAAGGGGAAAAAACTCAATAATCATTTCTCTGCAGCAACAGGTTTACAAGGAAACAGTTGCTTTTACGCTGCAACAAATTTTGAAACAGTTGCTTTTGCTTACAATTATTCACACTGTGTAAAAATGTATTTCTTTCCAAGGATACAGCATACACTTTACACATTTGCACTTTGCATAACTTTTCCACATGTGCAAATAAACCAATTTTGTACAGGCTGTTTAACCCACTCACCAACCCAGCAAGGCAGCTCCTGGTCTCAGCAATGCATAACGCAACTTGCAGAAGTATTCCGCGAATGACACCACTTTGTAGGAACCTGCATGCAAAGGACTCTTCAATTAGTCTTCTTGGACAGGTGACTTCTTTATTTTTCACAAATGTTATGCCATCACATTTTTTCATAAGAAATTGCTTCCTGACACTTGCTATGCCCCAACAGCTCTAGCTATCATCCGGCTGCTCAGTGGCGTAACTCCCACCCCTGCAGCCACTGCGGAGACTGGAGCCGCAGCAGCGCTATGTCATTGGTAGTGGCGCCACTGCAGCAGTCTCTTCTCCTTCCGTATTGGCTGCCCGGCGCTGCTGTGAATGCTGGGATGCATTTCCTTCATCCCAGCATTCACAGCGGCGGCGGGCAGCTAATACGGAAGGAGAGGGGACTGCTGCAGCGGCGCCTCTACGAATTACATAGCGCTGCTGCGGCTCCAGTCCCCCTCCCTCCTCCTCCTTCTCCCCTGCCTGCACTGAGGGAGCTGCCACCACCTCCAGCGTGCAGGCCGTCGGTTCCCAATTACATAAGCTAAGAATGTACACTATTTATCTATGTCCTGACTAAATTTTTTAAATAAAAATGAAATGACTACTTATTAACGGGAGACTACGTGTGGATGACGCTGAGCATCTTTGCGGATACCTAACATACTTAGTCCTACGGGGGTCATTCCGAGTTGTTCGCTCGTTGCCGATTTTCGCTGTATTGCGATTAGTCGCTTACTGCGCATGCGCAAGGTTCGCTGAGCGCATGCGCTTAGTTATTTTACACAAAAGTTAGGTATTTTACTAACGGCATAACAAGGATTTTTCATCGTTCTGGTGATCGTACTGTGATTGACAGGAAGTGGGTGTTTCTGGGCGGAAACTGGCCATTTTCTGGGCGTGTGCGAAAAAACGCTGGCGTTTCTGGGAAAAACGCGGGAGTGTATGAAGAAACGGGGGAGTGTCTGGGCGAACGTTGGGTGTATTTGTGACGTCAAACCAGGAACGAAACTGACTGAACTGATCGCAATGGCTGAGTAAGTCTGGAGCTACTCAGAAACTGCTAAGAAATTTCTTGTCGCAATTCTGCTAATCTTTTTTCCGCAATTCTGCTATGCTAAGATACACTCCCAGAGGGCGGCGGCTTAGCGTGTGCAATGCTGCTAAAAGCAGCTAGCGAGCGAACAACTCGGAATCACCCCCTATGAGTGCTGCAGTTGATATATATCAGCGGGTAGTCCGGCACTCCACCATATAAACAGCTGCCCCAGGTTCCTTCTGAAGGTCCAGCAAATTCACAGAAAGAAGCAGTGGCACTCAGAGGACTTCATATTGAATAATTAAAGTATATTAAAACACATACAATCCCACCAAAATGAAACATCCACCAGTGTACCATAGTCAAAATAAGCATAATATCCCAGTGTGAAATCCCCTGGACAGACAAATCACTGCACGGCACTTCAGGATTTTTAAATGCAGACTTTACTTTCTCAGCATTACATTGTCAACTGTGACCCATCGCCAGAATAAATATACAAACCAAAATACCTTTGTATATTTATCCTGATGACGGGGCACAGTTTACCCCAAAACACTGAGAAGTCTGCATTTAAAAATCCTGAAGTGCAGTGATTTCTATCTATCTATCTATCTATCTATCTATCTATCTATCTATCTATCTATCTATCTATCTATCTATCTATCATATAAAAATGAAAATGTGTCTTTCTGTCAGACAGCAGCACAGAGTATATCAGGAGACAGCATAACTCTGTAATTGCTCGAGTAATGTACTCAAAAATTGGTACACATATGCCTTACAATCTGGTATAAACACCGTGGAAGGAAAACACCCCTAGCACCCCAGCAGCACAGAGTATGTCAGCAGACAGCAAAACTGTGGAAGGCCTGAAGCAATTTACAACAAACTTGGTACACATCTGACTTAATATCTTGGAACAAACTCTATCGGGGTAATACACTCCTAGCACCCCTAGGGGTGGGACAGTGGCACAGAGTATTTCAGGAGACAGCACAACTCCAGAATGCCTGCAGCCATTTACAACAAACTTGGTACACATATGACTTACACTCTGGAAACAAACACTGTGGGGGTCAGACACCCCTAGCACCGGGACAGCAGCACAGAGTATTTCAGGGGACAGCAAAACTGTGGAAGGCCTGGATTAATTTACACCAAACTTGGTACACATCTGATTTACAATCTGGGAACAAACTATGTGGGAGTTAGACACCCCTAGCACCCCTAGGGGTGGGACAGTGGCACAGAATATTTCAGGAGACAGCATAACTTGGTCTAGCATAACTCCCGAATGGCTAGACCAATTTACAACAAACGTGGTACACATATGACTTACACTCGGGAAACAAACACTGTGGGGGTCAGACACCCCTAGCACCCCTAGGGGTGGGACAGCAGCACAGAGTATGTCAGCAGACAGCATAACTGTGGAAGGCTTGGAGCAATTTACACCAAACTTGGTACACATTTGACTTACAATCTGGGAACAAACTCTGTGGGGGTTAGACACCCCTAGCACCCCTAGGTGTGTGACAGCATCACAGAGTATTTCAGGAGACAGCATAACTCCAGAATGCCTAGACCAATTTACAACAAACTTGGTACACATATGATTTACGAGCTGGGAACAAACACTGTGGGGGTAAGACACTCCTAGCACCCCTAAAGTTGAGGCAGCACAGAGTTTTTCAGCAGACAGCATAACTATGGAATGCCTGGAGCAATTTACATCAAAATTGCTACACATATTGCTTACACTCTGGGAACAAACACTGTGGGGGTAACACACCACTAGCACCCCTAGGGGTGGGCCAGCAGCACAGACTATATCAGGACATGCATGATATGTCTGTGATGACAGGGCTGCATGTGACAGTGGCAGTGACATGATGTGAGGAGGGGAATGGAGGTAGCACGAACCCACACACTGAGAGTTATATAGTGGAAGTAGCATAGAGTATATCAGAAGATACATAATGTGCTGTGCTATTTTTAAATTGGGTTTTCATTTTATTGATGTGTATAACATTTTACATGCTTTTTTATACTATGTTATTTATACTTTGTGTTTAATATTTAAATCAATTTTTGTAAACAAACATTCTCTTAAAATCCAGGGCAATGCCGGGTACTCCAGCTAGTATATATATATATATATATATATATATATATATACATACATATATATATATATATATATATATATCTTGAAGAGAGCTGGCACTCACCCTAGATGAATACAGCCCCGGTGCCCTCAGGAATAATGAGTATACAGCGAAAAGAAGCATGCAGCGGCACTCAGAGACTTGATCCCAGCAGATAACGTGCAAAAAGAGGACTTTAATCCATAACAACAAAGTAAGGTCACCTTACTTTGTTGTTATGGATTAAAGTCCTCTTTTTGCACGTTATCTACTGGGATCAAGTCTCTGAGTGCCGCTGCATGCTTCTTTTCGCTTTGTATATATATATATATATATATATATATATATATACATACACATACATCATACATACATGTATTGAAACCCCCCATAAAAATCCTGCATTTGCCACTGCTGCTTGCCCCCTGTCCCACAGAGCGAATCATGCTCTGAACATCAGATCATGGCAAAATATACTATATATATATATATATATATATATATATATAAATGCAAGATTGGAATGCACACACCTTCAGCAGTATTGGTAGGGTGCTCGGTCACAAATAACATCCAGATATTGTGAAATAGTCCACATAAACCAGCACACCTTAGTAGCAGCAAACAGTTTACTGAATTTTCATTTTAAAGTGCAGCGTGCAAACATTGGTGCATATAGCTATACAAAGCAGATACTTAGCAGCTCAGTGCATTATGGCAGCTCCAACAGCTGTTTCGGTGCAGCAGCACCTTTGTCAGGGAAAAGCCAGTAGTATAACTAACCATCACCAAACACCACATATATATACACAGACAATAAATACAAATAACTGCATACACCTGTTCATTCTGCTCAGGTTACAAATCATGTGATCATCTGGTCTAATGGCAGGCCGGGGCTCTCACCACTCCCCTATCACCATGTTGATCATAACAAAGCCGGAGGTATACATATGAAAACCATCACTTCAGGTCAACGGGACACACCTAGTTAAATAATACCCACAGAGTCCCGATCGCGGGATATGCCACTGTCCTCCTGATGCCATGTCAGCATCACATCGTTGCAAGTGTGCCAGTCGAAGCGGCCACTTCCGGCCAGCGGAACTAATTGAGAACAGCAAGGTTTACAGGGGACCCAGCAGCGGGACGCGTCACCCGGAAGTGACGCGATCTCGCTGCTATCATTAGCGGCTTAATCCCTATGCATATTGCAATCCACGCCCACCGGCCTGGATGATCCAATGGCACCACAGTTGGGGAGGGGATAACCATAAAGTAAACAAACACAATACAATCACCCTAATAACGCCAGCCAAGACCACGATCACATAATGAGTATAAAGCAGGGACGTGCAGTCAGGGGAGGCAGGGGAGGCAGTGCCTCCCCTGTCATAATGATTAAGATAATACAAAGAAGATGCATATGACACATATTCTGTGCCATATGTATCTTCTTAATATTATTCTTAGTGTTGCTGTTTTTTATATGTGTTTGGGAGGCACCGATCGTGGTGCCTCCCGTTGTCACTGGGGAAAGTATGGGGAGCGGGGGGCGGGCACGGGCGGGGACTAGCCATGGGCTGTAAAAGCCCATTGAAAATATATGGGAAAGCGGCACCATTAGTGGTGCCGCTTTCATACAGGGACGTGTTTTCAACCTATGAAAGCACGTCCCTGTCAGTGAGGCCACAGTGATTGGCCAGCGGATCCGTCACTGGATCCGCTGTCAATCACTGTGTTGGCGACGCTGGCGGAGGAGGTGCGGGCGGCTGGATGCGGCGATGATGCGGGCAGCGGGATGCGGCGGTGGAGCGGGCGTCGGCGGTGCGGGTTGCGGCGGCGGTGCGGCGGCGTAAATTACCTTTATCCTGCAGAGTTTGGCAGCGGAGCGGTTCCAGTTTCAAAAATGGCGCCTCAGCGTCATTTTTGAAATTCAAGATGGCCGCGGCGAGCCAATCACGGCTCGCCGCGTCATCACCCCGCCCCCTCCGGCTGACTTATATAAGTCAGCGCGAGGCGGAGGAGAGTCAGTCCGACGGCGGAGGAGGAGCTGTGAAGAGCTCCTGAAGAATGAAGACGCCGGAAGTCCTGGCTGGGCGGCGGCTATGCAAAAGAGCTTAGCAGCCGCCGCCCACCAGGTGAAGACGCTGGAAGCCCTGGGGAGGTGGCGCCCCCCCCAGGTGAAGACGCCGGAAGCCCTGGGCAGGCGGCGGCCACGCAAAAGAGCTTGAAGACCGCCGCCCCCAGGTGAAGACCCAGTTTAATAAAGCTTATTTTCAAGACAGTGTGGTGTTTTTATTTTAATATTTTCTTTACAGGTGGACTACAGGTGCCAGCGGGCACTTTATGTCCGGACATGCTGGCACTTGTGGTTCTCCAAGTGCCAGCATGCTGGGGCAGGCTTGCTGGGACCTGTAGGCTACCTGTAAAGAACAATATTACTATTCTTTGCAGGTGGACTACAGGTGCCAGCAGGCCCTTTGTGTCCGGGCATACTGGCACTTGTGGTTCTCCAAGTGCCAGCATGCTGGGGCAGGCTTGCTGGGACCTGTAGGCCACCTGTAAAGAACAATATTAACACACAATGAACCCCGCACCCACCGCCACCAGGGGTGCGGGGCATAGCACTGGGCTATCAGCCCAGTGCTGGTTATTGCTCGGGAGGGGGGACCCCATTTTTATTTTTTGGGGTTCCCGCTTTCCGAGGAATTCCAACCCTGGGCTGACTGGCTGGGGGGCAGATTAATGTTATGGCAAGGGGACCCCACACTGAGTGTCTCCCCTGCTATGGCATTACTCCCCCTGGCTGGTTCTGCCTAGTGCTGGTTTTCCTGATGCGTTGGGGGACCACCTTTTTTTTTTTTTTTTAGGGGGGGGGGGGGAGAGAGGGCTTGTTAGCTGCCAGTGCCTCCCCAACCAGTGACCTCACCGCACGTCACTGGTATAAAGATAGTGTAATCCTAAAAAACATTGATACCTACTAATACTAATTTAAATATATAACCTAACTAGAACAGAATACTATGGTCATAGATGCTGTCTCAACAAGGCTAGGCTGACCATATCTCATGCATGTCAATGGAGGATTCTATACTAAAAGTCCACCCTGCTACAACAACATAAACAAGTTGGGTCCACCAGACTATTGAAATAGTGTCGGCTGAGTTTATAAAAAAGGCGTAAAGGATAGTTCTTCATTCAGCCCTCTCAGTGTCATAGCCTCCAGATTGTAAATCCATTTGCATTCCTTCTGCAGAAGAATTTTGTTCCTATCTCCTCCTCTCCGTGAAGGGGGAACTTGCTCAATGGGCATGACTTTCAAGTCCTTTATCATGTGCATAGCTGCTGCAAAGTGGCGAGCTACTGACGGTGTGCTGGTATCAATTTTTACCAAAGCTTTTTTAATGGAGCTGCAGTGCATTGCCACTCTTTCTTTAAGCATTCTTTGGGTTTTGCCCACATATATCATGTTGCACGGGCACCAAATAACGTACACGACATATTTAGTGTCACATGTCATCCGTTGTTTAATTTGATATCTCTTATTTGTGATGGGATTTACAAAGGTGGTCCCTGTATTCAAAAAACTGCAGTTGGCACAACCTGTGCATTTATACACCCCTTCTTGTAACTGCAGCCATCCACTTTTAATCACCACTTTTGGACTAATGTCGGAATACACTAGTTGATCTCTCAAGTTGGTGCTCCTTTTGTAACAAAATAATGGTGTGTTCGTACAGGCCTGCCCCAGGATAGGATAACTTTGAATAATGTGCCAGTGAGATAATATAGATCGTCTTATAGCTCCCAATGTAATTGAATATGTACTAGAAAGTAGCAGTCTATTAGCTTCCCCTATCTTTTCTTTAGGGACCAGCAGCTTTTTCCTGTCCAATTGGAGACATCTATGAATTGCATCCTTTACCTCATTCTTTCCATAGCCTCTCTCCAAGAACTTTTTTCCCATGCTCCAAAGAGCTTCAGGCAGTTTGTCAGCATCGGAGGTGGTTCTAACCACCCTCACCAATTGTGAGTAGGGCAAACCCCTCTTCAATGGTTGTCGGTGGTAGCTATTGAACCGTAACAACGTATTTTTTTCAGTTGTTTTGCAATATATCTCAGTCATAAATCGCTTCTCACTGACACTCACTTTAACATCTAAAAATTCAATAGTGGATGGACTACTGTTGTAAGTGAATCTGATGAACCCCTCAATGTTGTTGAGTCTGGTGACAAATGAATGTAGCATTTCACTACCTCCCGTCCAAACGAAAAAAAGATCGTCTATAAAACAGCAATAACATTTACCATATTTAGAGAACACAGGGTCAGCGTGAATATTTGCTTCCTCATAGTTGTACATAAATAAGTTTGCATACGATGGGGCCATATTTGACCCCATGGCAGTCCCACAAAGTTGCAAATAAAATGCATTGTTAAATAAAAAATAATTTTTATGTAGTACAATTTCCATGAGGAGCATCAAATATTCAATCGGTGGACCACTGTACTTAGTACTGGAAGAGATCACTGTTCTGATCGCATCCATGCCTTCCTTATGACTTATGTTAGTGTAGAGACTACAGACATCTAACGTCACCAGCAGACAGCCTTCGGGTGGTATTCCATAGGCCTCCAATTTATTCAAAAAGTCCGTAGTATCTCTTAGGTAGTAGGGGGTATTTTGAACAACGGGTTGTAAGTGCACATCCACATATTGCAATATTGGCTGACTTAATGAGCCCCTAGATGAAATTATGGGTCTTCCAGGAGGCTTACTCAATGATTTATGCACTTTTGGCAATATGTATAGGACAGGGGATTTGGGGAAATCTTGATACAAGTAACCAGCGATGGAATTGTCAATCCAGCCATTATTTATACCCATAGAGATGATGGAATCAATCTCACGCTTATAGGCCCCTGTCGGATCAAAGGTAGGTTTCTTATAGCATGTGGTATTATTAAGTTGTGACATCACCTCTTCAATATAATCAGATCGGTCAAGGAGAACAATACCGCCACCCTTATCTGCAGGGCGTATTATAATCTGATCATTATTCCGTAGATCCTGTATTGCTTTAATCTCTTGCGAGTTTAAATTTTGATGTTTCTTTTTCATTGAATTAATGATAGGCAGTGTGTCTCTCTTGACCAATCTGATAAAGGTATCAATAGAAGCATTGGTACCTGGAGGGTCAAACATGCTCTTAGACCTAAATGGTCGTTCCCGTAATCCACCAGTGCCTTGCTTGCTGAAAAAATCTCTCAGCCGTTATTGCCTATAGAAGCGATATAGCTCAGTCTCCCATTCAAATGCAGTTTGTTTAAAGGTGGGTACAAACGTCAACCCTTTTGACAAAACAGTCATTTCGGCTGGCGCTAGACTATGGCTGGACAAATTAAACACCACTATCTCCTGTTCCCCTTTGTAAATGTCCTTTCCTGGCCCCTTTCGGTGTTTGCTCCCCCCTCTCCTGCAGGGCCTCTGTCTCTGCCTCCCTTGTTCCGGCTTCTGGTATACACTCAATCCCTTAAAAAAGGCTGTCTGCTGGTGGAGAACTGATCTGAATTGCTGGGGGAGGTTTGGGAATCAAGATCCGTATCTGTCCCCCCTCCTTCTTCCCCTATTACTTTGGCCCCCTCTCCACACTCGTCTGGCACCTGGATTCGTGAGCCAGGGATAAACCCTGAGCTCCTTGTAATCTTCCTTAACTTTTCTAAATTTGTCCTTCTTAAAGGAAAGTAATTCGGATCTGAAGGTGGAAACACTATTCTCTAATTTGGTTAACCAATCACCACCTACATCAGACTATAGAACCTCAACCCCTACAGATTCACAGTCAGCCAACTCCTTATTGAGAACCTCGATCTCAGTGTTAACTTGTTGAATAACTAAAATCATCAAATCAAAACTGCAATGATTTAATATCAGACACCACTGCCTACAGAATTCAGCGCTATTACGCCCAATAGTCGGCTGATTTTTAATACGGAAACCCCTAGGGATATATTTCTCTTTATGGTACTGTGATAATGTAAGTCCATGTAATTCCAGCTCCGTAAGCCTTTTCTTAAGTTTGAGCAAATCAGCAAAAGTTTCTGCCGGGCTGTCAGTATCAAAAGCTAATTCTTCTGTTGCAGTGAATAATATCTTAGATATGTCATTTTCCAAAAATATTTTAGTGCCTGTTAAATCACCGACCATATATATATATCAGAGCAAGAGAGAGAGAATGCAGCCACGAACACTTCAGCAATATAACATGCTCGGTTATAAAAAATAAATAGCACATCGTATCAGCAGCCAGCACACCAATGTACAGGTACTGTGACTGTCTCAATTTTTGAAAGCCAGTGTTCAGGTGAGCTTTAAACCAGTTAGCATATTTTAAGATTAATTGTAGTGTAATAGTAGTTTCTATGTTTAGAATTCTGGGGCAGATGTATTAACCTGGAGAAGGCATAAGGAACCAATGATAAGTGCAAGGTGAAAGACACCAGCCAATCAGCTCCAATATGTAAATTAACAGTTAGGATCTGATTGGCTGGTTCCTTTATCACCTTACACTTATCACTGGTTTATCACTTCCTTATGCCTTCTCCAGGTTAATACATCTGCCCCTCTGAGTGATAGTGTAGGGTCTTGCAGAAAAATGCGGTCCCTTGTTTAGGGCTACAAGCTTAAATGTATTGATCAATATATAAACCAAAACCCCTTTGTTTACTATGCTGAGTGCAGAGCCTCTGTGCATTTTATTTAAAGTTAAACAATATGGTCACATACCATTTTTCACGTCAAATCTAGGAGTGGTGATTGCAGTGGATTCATTTTATATACGTGCTATTTATTTTTTATGAGCAAACATGTTCATGGCTGCATTCTCACTCTCTCGCTCTGATATATATAATATATATAATATATATATATATATATATATATATATATTTGTGCTTTACTCTGCTTCTCCCATAACACCACTTATACCCCTTTTAGACCGCCAGCATTTAACACGGGTTATTGCACATGAGCACGCATAACCCGTGTTGCTGTGTGGTCCAAAAGGGCCCAGTTGAAATAATTCGGGTCTAGCGAACCGGTATTCCAACTCGGGTAGCGAGCAGGGTTGAACACGTGTTCAACCGGGCTCGCTGTGCTGTGTAAACAGGAAGCTGGGTCAATGCGACCTGTTTCCCGTTCACTCTGTGTGGATGGGCGCCACCCCCGCTGCATTACTGCTGATGTCACCAACCTGTCAATACTCCGGCTCGGGGACAGCGGCAACGAGGGACCTGAGGTGGGTCGCACGCGGGAAGCACCCGTGTCAGTCTCCCGGGTGTTAACACGATTTCTAATACCCCTTTCACACCCGCCTCAGGCAGTGTGAAAGGGGGTATTAGAAATCATATTAAGTTTTGGGGAAAGGCTTTTCTCTTTTACATATACACAGTGGGGCAAAAAAAGTATTTGGACAGCCACCAATTGTGCAAGTTGACCCACTTAAAAAGATGAGAGAGGTCTGTAATTTCCATCATAGGTACACTTCAACTGTGAGAGACAGAATCTGGGGGGGGGGGGGGGGGGGACCAGAAATTCACACTGTATGATTTTTAAACAATTTATTTGTATATTCTTGTGGAAAAGAAATATTTGGACACCTACCAAGCAGCAAGATTTCTGGCTCTCACCGACCTGTTGCTTCTTCTTTAAGAAGCTCTTCTATCGTCCACTCGTTACCTGTATTAATGGCACCTGTTTGAACTGGTTATCTGTATAAAATACAGAAAAATGTACACAAAAAAGTGGGCGCTGTTTAGAAAATGAGTAATTGGATAGGGTAATTTCTACTTTATAATGTTGTTCAACTCCTCTAGCTGCCCACAATTGGGGATCTGGATATCCATCAAAACTAGAAACAACCGGCATATGCATACTAATCATACTAATCACCAGCTTACCTACAGGACTGTCAGCAAGTGTTGAGCGCTCGGACAATAGTCCTTTGTAAATGTTTTAAATGTTTTATTATTAGATAATTGTTTTATTGTGATATATATAAGATCTAAGTGACTTAGAAATTATTTAGGAGTAATATTAATAAAATCTATATTTTACAAAACCAGCAGCTGTTGTAAACATATCTTTTCTGAGCGCCCACATTATTGTGTATATTTCTGTATAAAATACACCTGTCCACACCCTCAAACAGTCAGACTGCTACCTCTCCACCATGGCCAAGACCAGAGAGCTGTCTAAGGACACCAGGGACAAAATTGTAGAGCTGCACAAGGCCGGGATGAGCTACTCGACAATAGGCAAGCAGCTTTGTGAGAAGAGATCAACTGTTGGCACAATTATTAAAAAATGGAAGAAATACAAGATCACTGAAAATCTCCCTTGACCTGGGGCTCCATACAAGATCTCATCTCGTATGGTATCAATAATCTTGAGAACGGTGAGGAATCATCCCAGAACTACACGGGGGACCTGGTCAATGACCTCAAGAGAGCTGGGACCACAGTCACAAAGGTTACCATTAGTAACACACTACTTCGTCATGGATTGAAATCCTGCAGCACCCAAAAGGTCCCCCTGCTTAAGCCAGCACATGTCCAGGCCCATCTAAAGTTTGCCAGTAACCATCTGGATGTTCCAGAGGAGGATTGGGAGAATGTAATGTGGTCAGATGAGAGCAAAATCAAACTTTTTGGTATAAACTCCACTCACTGTGTTTGGAGGGAGAAGAATGATGAATGGCATCCCAAGAACATCATACCCACTGTGAAGCATGGGGGTGGAAACATCATGCTTTGGGGCTGCTTCTCTGCAAAGGGGACAGGACGACTTATCTGTATTAAGGAGAGGATGAATGGGGCTATGTATTGTGAGATTTTGGGCAAAAACCTCCTTCCCTCAATAAGAGCATTGAAGATTGAACGTGGCTGGGTCTTCCAGCATGACAATGACCCCAAACCCCCCCCGAGCAACTAAGGAGTGGCTCCATAAGAAGCATTTCAAGGTCCTGGAATGGCCTAGCCAGTCTCCAGACCTCAACCCAATAAAAAATCTGTGGAGGGAGTTGAAAGTCCATGTTGCCCGGCGACAGCCCCAAGACATGACAGATCTAGAGAAGATCTGCATGGAAGAGTGGGCCAAAATACCTGCTACAGTGTGTGCAAACCTGGTCAAGAACTATAGGAAACGTTTGACCTCTGTAATTGCCAACCGAGGTTATATTACAAAGTATTGCGTTAAACTTTTTGATTGTCCAAATATTTATTTTCCACAAGAATATACAAATAAATTGTTTAAAAATCATACAATGTGATTTCCTAGTTGTTGTTTTTTTCAGATTCTGGGGTATATGTAATTGCGGTCGAATTGCCGAAAATGTCGAAAAACAGGTCATTTTCGACACAAAAAACCTGTCGAATTTGATTCGACAATGCAATACGGTACTTTTCGACAAAAAACCTGCCGTTTCATTTTTGACTTTTGGCAATTCGAATTTTTTTCAATTCGACATGTCTGCAATTTTAAAATGTGGCTTTTCGACAAAAGTATATTCAATTGAAGAATGTCGACTCGACAACAGTGCTTTTCGACAGTCATTAAGATAATTTCATTCCGCCTCATTTTCCTGTCGTGATCTAATAAAAACTTTTAAAACATGAATTTTTTGGTGCTTTTTTTATTGCTAATAGCATATCTATTTATATTAGAAGGGATTATCTACTTGGTTTGTCCTTAGGAGCCGCAAGTATTATTTAGTCGATTTTTTAAAAGAATATATTTTATTTTTTATTAACTACAATAATATGGAGAGATCAGTGCATGTTTTTCAGTTGGAAGGGGTGTGAAAGTGTTAAAATTCCTGAAAAAAAATGCGTGGGGTCCCCACTCATAAGCATAACCAGCCTCGGGCTGTTTGAGCCGGTCCTGGTTGTAAAAATATGGGGGGGGAAATGACAGGGGTTCCCCCATATTTTAACAACCAGCACCGGGCTCTGCGTCCGGTCCTGGTGCCAAAAATACGGGTGTCAGGAATCGGCGGTCAGCTGCATCTCACCTACCAGCGCGCTGGTGTGCAGGCCTCCGGAGGTCATGGCCCCAGTCGCGGCTGCATGGATGCGCTGACCGCGAGCATCATCCCCTGTGTCGCTGAGTACCCCTGAGTCTGGTCCTGTGTTTGTGTTCTGCTGTGTGCCGGCATCCGGTCTGTATGGATGCTGCTATGACACCTGCACTCAGCTAATACCGGCATCTAATCCAGCCCTATGTTTCCAGCCAAAACACTGCGACCAATCACTGCAGAGCAAGGGGTATAAGTTCCTGTCCGGGGCTCACTCTCATCGCCTCGGACAACAAGTCACATACCCTGTGTCTAGTTCTCCCAGTTCCTGCGTTCCTGTTTCCAGCGTCCCCCTGTGGTTATCTCATTTGTTCCAGTTTCCATTTCTACAGCTCTCCTGTTACTCCGGACTTCAGCTACATCCAGCTTCAAACCCATCAGCAGTAAGAGACTCTCCTCAGGTGTTCTTTCTCATTACTTACCTGTGCACTAATTATCAGCATACCATCTGTGCAACTCAGCAGTATAACATCTACTTGCTTAGAGACTGTCTCCTGCTTTAGCCTAAGTGTGGCTATATGGACTTGTGCTTTACAGAGACTGTGAGTTACTCATGTATTCCGGAGTTCTGCTTTCCTAACCATTATCAGTTTGCCCTGTGTTATTCAGAGACTGTGTATTTCCAAATACTACTGGAGTTCTGTTATTTCACCTGCATTCATTATCAAGTTATTTTACGTTCTGCTGCAAGAGACTTTTAAGTTGTTTCGATTCAGTTACCTGTCATAGTTTTCCACATTACCGGTTTCCATTGTATTCAGCATTATACCATCTGCTTTGCATTAATAAATGTCAGCGCTTATGCGCAGGACTTTTATATTGCCTCCCCGCTTTGTACATCGCACCAACACTGACCCACTAGCGCCCCCGCCGGGGACAGACAAAACCAGAGACCTGACAGATTGTCCGAGGCCCATGGACCCGGATGGTGGTCAGAGTGTGGGGTCAGGGACACTCCAAGGCTTAGTGTCACGACTAGATGGTCAAGAGGCTGCGCAGCAGCAGATTATACAATACCTGCAGGAAATGTCTTCTCGCTTAGATACTCTGCAACAGTCATTTCCAACTTCACCCCCTCCAGTGTCCCCATCAGTTTCTGCTCCTGTTCCTAGTTCCATAGTTTCTAGCTCTCCAGTTGCTTATATTCCAATGTCTCGCATCCATCTTCCTACACCAAGTAAATTTGATGGTGATCCTAAAATGTGTCGTGGATTTTTGAATCAATGTGAAGTCCACTTTAAATTGCAACCACAGAACTTTCCAACACCTAGAGCAAAGGTTGCATATATTGTCCCTCTTGTAGCTGGTTCTGCTCTGAATTGGGTCTCTCCGCTGTTTGAGCGAGCAGATGCATTGCTGAATAATTATACAGAGTTTGTTGCCGCATTCCGACGAGCCTGGGCGTACGACTTCTGCCTCCTCAGATCGCCTTCAGATCCGCCAGGGAACACATACTGTGGGTCAGTACGTCATTCAGTTCCAGACATTGGCATCAGAGGTGAAGTGGAACAACCAGGCATTGGTTGCCACCTTCTGGCATGGTCTGTCTGACCGCATAAAGGATGAATTGACTACCCGAGATTTACCAGAGCAACTGGAGGCCCTAATCTCTCTATGTGTCAAGTTGGATCTACGTTTACGCGAGCGAGCCTGTGAACGCTCTCGAGGTGATCTTCGCAAGCACCGAGTTATGCCTTCTGTACAGTCTCCACCTATTACTGCTGACGAACCTATGCAGGTAAACAAATTTCGTTTAACACCTGAGGAGCGGTCCAGAAGATTAAAGGGAAAACTGTGTCTGTATTGTGCTGCTGATGGTCATCTGATTGGTTCCTGCCCTGCTCGGTCGGGAAACCCCAGGTCCTTTCTTGCAAAGGAGGAGTCAAGTTAGGGACCTTGAATAAAGCTCCTTCATCTCAAGACCTAATATTGCCTGTCACTTTGGAAATGCCAGATGGACTCCAGTCTTTGTTTGCTTTAGTGGATTGTGGTGCTGCTGGTAATTTTATCACACAAGCTGCAGTGGATAGACTTTCTCTCCCAGTGTCAAAGCTGTCTCATCCGGTTTATCTTACTGCCGTAGACGGAAGCCGTATTGCTGAAGGATCCATCACTCAGCAGACCAAGTCGGTAGTTCTGGGAGTGGGCTTCCTGCATTCTAAACTCATCAAATTCCTGGTCATACCAAAAGCTACCTATGAGATTGTACTGGGTATGCCTTGGCTTCAATTGCACAATCCACAATTTGACTGGTCTACCTTACAGTTGACGGCGTGAAGTCCCTCCTGTCTCCATTCATGCTTAGCTCAAGTATGTCCAATAAAATCCACAAGTGTAAAACCTCAGTCTGGCCTTCCAGAGGCCTATCAGGAATTCACTGACGTCTTCAGTGAGAAAGCTGCTGAAGTCTTGCCACCTCATCGAGAATGGGACTGTCCCATCGATTTGGTTCCAGGGAGCAAGCCACCTAGAGGGCGTACATACCCTCTTTCAGTTCCAGAGACTCAAGCAATGAGTGAATATATAAAGGAGAATTTACAGAAAGGGTTTATCCGTCCATCTTCTTCACCGGCCGGTGCGGGATTCTTCTTCGTTAAGAAGAAGGATGGAGGACTACGCCCCTGTATTGATTATCAGGGTTTAAATGACATCACGATTAAAAACAGCTACCCGTTACCTCTCATCACAGAGCTGTTTGACAGAGTCAGAGGTGCCTCCATCTTCACGAAACTGGATCTTCGCGGGGCTTACAATCTTATCAGGATTCGAAGTGGTGATGAATGGAAAACCGACTTCAATACTCGTGATGGCCACTACGAATATCTAGTGATGCCCTTCGGTTTGAGTAATGCCCCGGCTGTGTTTCAAAACTTTGTCAATGAAATACTTAGAGATCTTCTGTATAAGTGTGTGGTAGTTTACCTCGATGACATCCTGATATTTTCCTGTGATTTAGTTTCCCATCGCCAACAGGTAAAAGAGGTTCTTCGACGTCTTCGACAGAATCATCTGTATGGCAAACTATCTAAATGCACGTTTGAAGCTTCTTCAATATCTTTCCTGGGATACATCATTTCCGGAACAGACCTTCAAATGGACCCGGCTAAACTAGAAGTCATAGAGAACTGGTCTCTTCCAACAACACTCAAGTCAGTTCAACGTTTTATTGGCTTCGCTAACTACTACAGGAAGTTTATTAAGGGCTTTTCCACATTAATAGCCCCAATTACCTGCCTAACCCGAAAAGGGGGAAATCCTTCCCAATGGTCTGATGAAGCGCTGTCTGCTTTTCATAAAATAAAACAGGCTTTTATTTCAGCTCCGGTGTTACAACAGCCAGATGTCAATAAGGCCTTCATCTTGGAAGCAGATGCCTCAACGGTTGGCGTGGGCGCAGTCCTGTCCCAGGTGGGCGTTGATGGTAAGACTCACCCTTGCAGGTTTTTCTCTCGTAGATTCTTGCCCGCAGAAATGAACTATACCATCGGTGACCAGGAGCTGTTGGCAATAAAATTGGCCCTTGAAGAATGGAGATATCTGCTGGAGGGTGCAAGATTCCCTATTACCATCTACAGGGATCACAAGAACCTTCTTTACTTGAAGGCAGCGCAGTGTCTGAATCCCCGACAAGCAAGGTGGGCCCTATTCTTTTTTCGTTTTGATTTTAAAGTGATGTTTAGACCTGGCTCACAAAATGTTAAGGCAGATGCATTATCTCGCTCTATGAGTTCAACTGAGGAATCATCAGAACAAGCTGCTCGACCCGTATTAAATCCTGTGATGTTCGCAGCTACAGGGGTATCCCAAGTTCCACCTCCAGGCAAGATGTTTGTCTCTCCTGAGCTTCGTCCAAATCTCCTGTCCTGGGCTCATACGTCTAAATTTACTGGTCACCCTGGAGTCCTAAAAACTTTCAAGTTTCTGTCTTAAACTTATTGGTGGCCTCATATGAAAGTAGATGTTCAAGAATTCATAGCTTCATGTCCCAAATGTGCTCAGCACAAAGTTCTTCGTCAGGCTCCTGCAGGCCAATTGCTACCAAATTCCATTCCCAAGCGCCCCTGGTCTCATTTATCAATGGACTTTATTTCAGACCTTCCTCCCTCTAATGGATATGATACCATCTGGGTAGTGGTTGATAGGTTTTCAAAAATGGCACACTTCATCCCACTCATGTGGTTACCCTCTGCTCCAAAGCTGGCACAGTTATTTCTTCGTGAAATCTTTAGGTTACATGGACTTCCAACAGAAATAATATCTGACCGTGGTGTACAGTTTGTGGCAAAGTTTTGGGGGGCTCTGTGTTCTGCGCTACAAGTCAAACTTAAGTTCTCTATGGCCTATCACCCTCAAACAAATGGGCAGATGGAGAGGGTTAATCAAGAGCTTGAGACCTATCTAAGACAGTATATTTCCTCTTCACAGGATGACTGGGTAGATTTATTGCCTTGGGCGGAGTTTGCTCATAATTTCCGTTATCATACTTCTACAGATGCAACTCCTTTTTTCGCAGTTTATGGTCAACATCCTAGAGTACCGGATTTCTAATATTTACCCGTCATAGACGTGCCTGCAGCTGCTTCTTCTCTTCAGCGGTTCTCTCAAATTTGGAAGAAGATTCATCTATCTCTTAAAATGGTTTCTCAATGGTATAAAATGTTTGCTGATCGAAAGAGACGAGCAGTTCCTAGTTTAAAGCCAGGCGACAAAGACTGGTTATCTACTCGGAATCTCCGTCTCAGAGTTCCTTCGATGAAATTTGCTCCACGGTTTATTGGACCATTTCCAGTAGAAAGTGTTATAAATCCGGTGGGTTATAAGTTAAAACTGCCTTCCTATTTGAAAGTTCCCAACTCATTCCATATTTCTCTCCTCAGACCACTAATTCTCAATCGTTTCCAGAGAGCGCTTCCAGTAGGCCCAAAGGTACAAACTCATCGGGGCGTAGAATACGAGGTGGAAAAGATCTTGGACTCTCGTCATCGCTACGGTCATTTGCAATACCTAATTGACTGGTCTGGATATGGTCCTGAAGAGAGGAGTTGGGTAAACGCTACGGATGTGCACGCTCCACGGTTGGTACAAGCCTTCCACAGACTCTTCCCTGCCAAGCCTCGTGGGTGTTCAGTGCCCACCCATAAAGGAGGGGGTACTGTCAGGAATCGGCGGTCAGCTGCATCTCACCTACCAGCGCGCTGGTGTGCAGGCCTCCGGAGGTCATGGCCCCAGTTGCGGCTGCATGGATGCGCTGACCGCGAGCGTCATCTCCCATGTCGCTGAGTACCCCTGAGTCTGGTCCTGCGTTTGTGTTCCGCTGTGTGCCGGCATCTGGTCTGTATGGATGCAGCTATGACACCTGAACTCAGCTAATCCAGCCCTGTGTTTCCAGCCAGAACACTGCGACCAATCACTGCAAAGCAAGGGGTATAAATTCCTGTCCGGCGCTCACTCTCATCGCCTCGGACAACGAGTCACATACCCTGTGTCTAGTTCTCCCAGTTCCTGCTTTCCTGTTTCCAGCGTTCCCCTGTGGTTACCTCATTTGTTCCAGTTTCCATTTCTACAGCTCTCCTGTTACTCCGGACTTCAGCTACATCCAGCTTCAAACCCATCAGCAGTAAGAGACTCTCCTCAGGTGTTCTTTCTCATTACTTATCTGTGCACTAATTATCACCATACCATCTGTGCAACTCAGCAGTATAACATCTACTTGCTTAGAGACTGTCTCCTGCTTTAGCCTAAGTGTGGCTATATGGACTTGTGCTTGACAGAGACTGTGAGTTACTTATATATTCCGGAGTTCTGCTTTCCTAACCATTATCAGTTTGCCCTGTGTTATTCAGAGACTGTGTATTTCCAAATACTACTGGAGTTCTGTTATTTCACCTGTATTCATTATCAAGTTATTTTACGTTCTGCTGCAAGATACTTTTAAGTTGTTTGGATTCAGTTACCTGTCATAGTTTTCCACATTACCGGTTTCCATTGTATTCAGCATTATACCATCTGCTTTGCATTAATAAATGTCAGCGCTTATGCGCAGGACTTTTATATTGCCTCCCCGCTTTGTACATCGCACCAACACTGACCCACTAGCTCCCCCGCCGGGGACAGACAAAACCAGAGACCTGACAACGGGGGACAAAAGACGTAGCGGTCCCCTGTATTTTTCACACCAGCACCGGGCTCCACTAGCCAGAGAGATAATGCCACAGCCGGGGGACACTTTTATATTGGTCCCTGCGGCCGTGGCATTAAATCCCCATCTAGTCACCCCTGGCCGGGGTACCCTGGAGGAGTGGGAACCTCTTAAATCAAGGGGTCCCCCCACTCCAGCCACCCAAGGACCAGGGGTGTAGCCCGAGGCTGTCTCCTCCTTCCAAGGGCGGCAGATGGGGGGCTGATAGCCAGAGTGTAAAATGAAAGAATATTGTTTTTTGTAGAAGAACTACAAGTCCCAGCAAGCCTCCACCGCAAGCGGGTACTTGGAGAACCACAAGTACCAGCATGTGGGGGAAACGGGCCCGCTGGTACCTGTAGTTCTACTACAAAAAAATACCCAAATAAAACAGTACACACACACCGTGATAGTATAACTTTATTACATACATGAACACCAACATACACACATACTTACCTATGTTGACACGAAGAGTCGGTCCCCTTCTCCACGTAGAATCCACGGGGTAAATAAAATTATACTCACAACAATCCAGTGTAGATCAGTCCTCTTCTTGTTTGTAATCCACGTACTTGACAAAATAAAAAATGGAAAACACAGACCACACACTGAAAGGGGTCCCATGTGTACCCCCCGTGACTGCTGTCAAAGAGGGTCCCTTCAGCCAATCAGGGAGCGCCACGTCATGGCAGTCTCCTGATTGGCTGTGCGCGCCTGAGCTGTCAATCAGGCGGTGCACTCGAGATACAATGTAGCGCATAGGCGCTCCACTGTATCCAATGGTGGGAACTTTGCGGTCAGCGGTAGACCACGAGGTTATGTGGGGTCACTCTTGTGGTCTACCGCTGACCACAAAGTTCCCACCATTGGATACAATGGAGTGCCTATGCGCTACATTGTATCTCGAATGCACCGCCTGTTTTACAGCTCAGGTGGGCATAGCCAATCAGGTGAGTGCCATGACGTGGCGCTCCCTGATTGGCTGAAGGGACCCTCTTTGACAGCAGTCACAGGGAGTCTCGCCAGTCAGGGAAAGGGGTCCCATGTGTAAACATGGGACCCCTTTCAGTGCGTGGTCCGTGTTTTCCGTTTTTTATTTTGCCAAGTACGTGGATTACAAACAAGAAGAGGACCGATCTACACTGGATTGTTGTGAGTATAATTTTATTAACAGGTACCCCGTGGATTATACATGGAGAAGGGGACCGACTCTTTGTGTCAACATAGGTAAGTATGTATGTATGTATGTATGTTGGTGTGCATGTATGTAATAAAGTTATACTTTCACGGTGTGTGTGTGTACTGTTTTTATTTGGGTATTTTTTTAAGTAGAACTACAGGTACCAGCAGGCCCGTTTTCCCCCTGCATGCTGGTACTTGTGGTTCTCCAAGTACCAGCTTGTGGGGGAGGCTTGCTGGGACTTGTAGTTATTCTACAAAAAACAATATTCTTTCATTTTACACTCTGGCTATCAGCCCCCCATCTGCCGCCCTTGGATGGGGGGGACAGCCTCGGGCTTCACCCCTGGCCCTTGGGTGGCTGGAGTGTGGGACCCCTTGATTTAAGGGGTCCCCACTCCTCCAGGGTACCCCGACCAGGGGTGACTAGTTGGGGATTTAATGCCACGGCCGCAGGGACCAATATAAAAGTGTCCCCTGGCTGTGGCATTATCTCTCTGGCTAGTGGAGCCCGGTGCTGGTGTGAAAAATACGGGGGACCCCTACGTCTTTTGTCCCCCGTATTTTTGGCACCAGGACTGGACGCAGAGCCCGGTGCTGGTTGTTAAAATACGGGGGAACCCCTGTCATTTTTTTCCCTATATTTTTACAACCAAGCTCAAAGAGCCCAAGGCTGGTTATGCTTAGGAGGGGGGACCCCACACATTTTTTTTCAGGATTTTTTAAACACTTTTGTGCCGTCCATGAAGTCGAATCTATGCTGCCCACTATTCGTCAATTGGTCCGTTTTTCGACAGCGGGACTGTCGAATCCATTATTTATTGAATATGTCGAATTCGGGTCCCGGCGGGAGGGTTTCAACTGTCGAATTGTGTCGAATTAAAAAACGGTCGAATTCCAGCTGGTATTCAACCGCAATTGCATATACCCCTCTGTCTCTCACAGTTAAAGTGTACCTATGATGGAAATTACAGACCTTTCACATCTTTTTAAGTGGGTCAACTTGCACAATCG
This sequence comes from Pseudophryne corroboree, assembly GCF_028390025.1. Lineage (NCBI taxonomy): Eukaryota > Metazoa > Chordata > Amphibia > Anura > Myobatrachidae > Pseudophryne > Pseudophryne corroboree. The sequence continues at coordinate 328,834,910 of NC_086444.1, read as the reverse complement.
GTGGCTGTCCAAATACTTTTTTGCCCCACTGTAGCATAACTTATCACTTCCTATTAAGACCTGTGGTGGATAAATCATTAAATAAGGAGAAGAGAAAAAAAATATTTTTCCAGCTGAATTCCTGGAGAAATGTGTTTGTTTTTGTTTAATAAATAGAGCCCTTGGTGGTGGTGGTGGTGGGGGTAGAGATATCAAATCTTCTAAAGATTGGACAAGTGGAAAGGTCTCAGGTACTACCTATCCTTTTTTAAAATGTGCCTAATAAATGCGGGCTGAGTTGTTATGGGCAAATTCTCCATGTGTCCATTTTTCAACTCTCTAGAGGGTTTGAAAGATTTCTACCTTGTGCTATAAAATATTGATATCTGTTTGCTGTTACGAGTGGTAAGAATGTCTGCTATAGATCTTAAGGGCACTGTTCTGGGCCTCCGTCCAGTTCATCATTTACGTGTCAATGCCTGTGGACCAACAGATTTAAGAAGAATTTATATTTTAAAAGAAAATTACACATTTCATCATGTTTAACCTTCCTTTAAATGTTGAAGGATCTAATTTAAAATGTTATATTACATATTGAAATGTTACACTTTATTGCCCAGTGGTCTACAGTTTCAGGCCTTTTGATAGGAAAGGTTAATAACATTCTATGTAGAGCGAGAGTTGAAATCAATTAATACAGATTGCGTTGCAGATAAATATGTGTTGAGTTACAGTAGAAGGTCTCTGCTGAAATAACTCCTGTTTTTCATACAATTCCTCAAGGAGAAGGCCACATACTTGTCATCTCAGGCTTTTGCCAAGTATGTAGGAAGCTGGCATTTTGTGCGTCAGGATGTGTAGGATGTACAGTAATGAAATATTTCTTTGATACATTTATTTCCTTCCTGTTATTCTTGCATTATGAGTGGATAACTCCTAACCTTATTAGCTCATATTTAATTCAGAATAAAGGATGTAAATACAATGCTGTAATTATTTTTGCATTAGTGAAAAAGGATCCTTTAAACCATATGCATTATGTTTATGTTAAGATATGTCAATTGGTCTTGAGAAAGCTGAATGATCAGAGCTTTTATTGTAAAAGGCAAAGAACAATGATATTTAACACAGATCTCCTCTGCCGTAATAAGGTAGCATTGCCCTTAAGTGAATAATACAGAGTTTATATACTGTAGCACTACATAATATATAGACCTATCTAATATTTTATTCTTTAAAGGTGCAGTACAGTAGATCATAACATTGGCTTGCACAGTTAATATAAAGAATAATGTTTAAAAAAGAACAGATACAGGAAATGCAACATATACTGTATGTGGCTGATGTATTAATTAAGAAAAATGTCACCATGGTCAGAGTCATGTACAGTGTCAGGAGCCCCTATAGGCATCCCTGTTTGACTTGGACTAGGTCAGAGTCAATAACCATATCACTCTGTCTGGCACTACACTAGCATTGTCATCAGGCCTTGGCACTACACTAGCATCAGGACTGACATCAGACAGATCCCCGAGTCCTGATGTAGCGATGGCAGATCCTAATATAATACAATTAATCATAGGCGTTCGCAGCACATTTTATTAGGGGGTGCACTGTTGGAGGGGTGTATCTAGCACCGCCTTTTGGGCGCGTCTAGCACCATCAATTGACGGTCAACGCAATATAAAATATCCACCCTTGTACCAATCCTAATAATGCAGATGCATTGTCAGATGTTGTGGTGTGCACAGCAGCATTTCTAGAGAGGAGGGGACCCGTGTGCAGACTCCGTGTGTGGGCACCCTCCTCTGCTGTAGCCGTCACCGCCGCTGCTAGCGCTCTCAGCGCTGAGACTCTGGCACAGTGCCAGAGTCTACAGTGCATGCGCATGACTCCGAAAAATGGCCGCCGCGCCATTTTTACGGAGTACTGAACATGCGCTATAGACTCTGGCACTGTGCCAGAGTCTCTAGCGCTCAGTGCGCTAGCAGCGGCGGTGACTGCTACGGGAGAGGAGGGGGCCGCACACAGTCGCCGATGGATGCCGGAAAGGTAGGTATAGAAGAAATGGGTGCAGTGTGTGCGGTGTGGGCCCCATCTGGACCCAGGGGCCCGTGTGCACCGCACACACTGCACCCATTATAGATAAGCCAGTGGGTGTGCACCAAACAAACACCCCAGATGGCACTCGCTGCAATTACAGTGCTCCTCCTCAGCCTGGTCTGGCTCCCCCTCTCTTTCCCCTGCAAGCTGCAGTAACTCACTGACACTGACAGTCGCAGACTAGTACTGCTGCTGTTGGAAAAACGAGTGACGTGTCAATGCTGCTGTCGACCGCCTGCCAGTATTGAACGCTGGCTGCATGCTGCTCCTCATCAGTGGCTAGCGTTGGCATAAAATACAGGGAGAGAGGTGGGTGTGCGACGGGTGGGCATGTGAGCAGTATGACGTGATCACGTCACATCACGCAGTTTTTGTACATGGAGGTGGAGCCGGGAGTTTGAAAGCTGGTGGCAGTGGCACCCTTGATTAACCCAGGCGTCTGGTCAGTAATGCAGTCCTGAGAGGGTGCAGTGTAGAGGGGATAGTAATCAGCCTGCTCGGCGATCGTTGCATCAGGCATGTGAGATCGGGGTGCTGGACATTAGGGGGTGCCTGTGTGCACCAGGCACCCCCCCCCCTGCGCACGCCTATGCAATTAATATTCTATCACTCTGCTTGTTATACCATACACCACTATTGCCTGCACCCATGGAAATGAAAGTGGCCACAGGTTCCCAAACACTCAATCACAATTGTGAAATATTTTATTACACATTTTTTCCATACTTTTGAACATTAATTTATTTTATATTTTGCCACTCGATGAGATGTCCAGTTAGATGATTTTTTTAATGCATAGTAATAAAAAAAAACTATATTTTAATAACATAAGTACAAAGTCAAGTCTCTTCTATAAGTGCACCTTTTCTGTAACATTTATTTTCCTGATTGTCTTGTAAATATAAGTGTATTAATATGAGATGACACTACTACAACTGTATCTGGTTGAATGGCCAACAGTAACCATGTCGACGTTCATAATATCGACACCACAATGTCAACATCAGATCATCTACAAAGTTCAAACTGTTGACAGGCACCAGGTCTACACCCTCAAACTGTCGACAGGTTCTCAATGTCAATGTCTGAAATGTCATCATGTAAAATGTTGACAGTTTCAGGATGCTGAAGGATGGGGCTAGGCGCTGCCTGGATGGTTGGAGATAGGCTGCAGGGAGGAAGGGGGGGTAGGGTTAGGTACCAGTTAGGGATAGGGGGATAAATACTCATTGGAATGCTGCAGCATCGAGCATCAAAGGTAACTGCCAGAAGTGACTATTACATGTTCCCTGGGACCCAGAAGAAGACAGTGGAGCTGCCACTGCAGACTCACTAGACCACTTTGGATGGTTTGTCAACAGTTCATCAAGTCGACATATTACCCAGGTAGACATGATGAATGTTGACATGGTCACTGTCAACATGCCTACATGCTGCATGTTGACAGTTCAATCCTGTTGAAATTCTGCTGTCAACCTGATGACTGTCGACAACTCATTCCACACCCAGTTATAATTAAGCATTTATATATACTGGTGCTGGATTATTTTTGTGTTGTCTATCACAATTGCGCAGTCTCAGCAACACAAACAAGATCTCAATTAGTTGGTATCTCTCTGCTTCTAGCAATAAATAATACTTACAGTATAACCTTAATAATCTAATAGCTTCTTCAAAGACTGGGTATTGGAGCATACAATAAAGGAAAAGCTTATCTACAAAGGCGAGTACAATGCTTAGTAACAAAAATGACATAAATAAAAAGGTTTACAGAATACAAAGACAATGTATGTTGCAATTTGAAAATAAAAAGGAAACACACAGAATGACACTTGGCTTATTCTGGGCTCGGGGAATGGCAGGAAATGGATGGCCATGCTTTAACTTAGATCTGATCCCCTAAAGTCTGACACTTTTTGTGCCATACATTTTAATGTCCTGATGACTGACTGGACAGTTAAAAACCCACGATCCATGCCAGGACATCCCACATAACTTGTTACTTAATATAAATTAGTGTGAACATTATTTTTACTTTTCTAAGCTATAAAATGATTGTAAACAACACTGCTCTGGCATGTGGGAATGGTTAGATACCATGCATTTTAGGTGCACCAGAATCACAACTAACCAGAACACAAACGTCAGGTATTTGCCTATGATTTCTGAAGCTCCCAAATATTCTGGAAATGTCAATTTTACATCAAGACAGGTAACATATGGTTTCAATTTTTATTCCTACTTGATGTATGAGTACACCTTTTGGTCAGACTGCTGTTTGAATACTGCTGCTGATTTTGGTGCTTTAAGATGCCTTCATGTACAATCTAACCAGCTCCAAGTCACCTATATAAAGACATGGATGAAATGGCTTTTGTTTACCCATCTCCTGTCCAGGTAATCGATGTTCCCACTCACAAGATTAAACTACACAAGCCCCCCCCCCTCCCCTGGGTTTCCTGAGTTGCATTCAAACTCTTGGCAACAATAGAATTCTAGCGCTATATGGTCATAGATGAGATGAGAAGATCAATATACAATCATATTTAATGCATGTAAAAAATCGCTAAAACACCCATGGAATTGAACACTTAAATAAAAATAAAAAATAAAAATTATATAGTAACTATACATATATAAAATGTATAATGATAATATACCCTAGAAAAGGGTGTATGGCATAACTCCCAGACACATTCAGCTGAAATTGTGGAGAAAATACTAGGACCTGTTCCTATGTAAAATGTCCCCTTCTGTATCCAATAGTACCAATAGGATAGTTCTTTGTTAGCAATAATTACCACAGATGATCAAGGATATTTAAGCGGCTCAGCATTCCGCAGTATTGCAGTTCCTTGGTGCAGTGGAATGACTGTAAAGTTCCTCAATTGAGATGGTTTACCTCCAGCAAAGGTCCATGAGGTTCAGTATGGGGGCTTGGTTCAGGTCCTCTATCTCCAAATATTTGTAGGTCCAGGGAGTATTGCAGGAGAGCAGCTCACACCAACGCATTTCGTTGTGATCACACAACTTTTTCAAGGTGCTAACTGGGCTGTAAATAGGGGTTTATATACCCAAGCAATATGGCTGCTCATTTGCATACAAGATTGAAATTAATCAGCTCTTCTCATAATATGACCAATTTCTGACAGACATATAAATCCAGCGTAAACCACATATTAGTACATTTAAAAAATATCTAAGTTTGTTTAATAATATGTTTTTTTCTTACATACCGAATGGTCACATGACCGTTTAGGGAATACCTCACCTAAGTAAACTCTAAAACAAGGAGTTATGACCCATAAAACTAATTATATAGGTTTATACCAAGGAATGATCCCATGCCTCATTTTCATAGTGACCTTTCAAGGTCCAAAAGACTCGCACCTGAGGTTATCTGTCTATTGATCACAAGCAGGGTGAGGGTGGCGCGAACGGATCCCGTCCCGTCGCGTCATCTAAACCCGTCCGATCACGTGCAGTAATGCGAACGAGTCACCACCGCCACGTCATTAACGCTCGCCTAGGCGCGTGTATCCTGACGTGGGAGGTATCGTTCTGGTTGTCCGGGCAACGCGTCATCACAGGCGCTTTCCCATCAAAGCCGGATGGCACCCTTATCTTCTATCTTATTGTGTTACGTAACACAATAAGATAGAAGATATGGGTGCCGTCCGGCTTAGATGGGAAAGCGCCTGTGATGACGCGTTGCCCGGACAACCAGAACGATACCTCCCACGTCAGGATACGCGCGCCTAGGCGCGCGTTAATGACGTGGCGGTGGTGACTCGTTCGCGTCACTGCACGTGATCGGACGGGTTTAGATGACGCGACGGGACGGGATCCGTTCGCGCCACCCTCACCCTGCTTCTGATCAATAGACAGATAACCTCAGGTGCGAGTCTTTTGGACCTTGAAAGGTCACTATGAAAATGAGACATGGGATCATTCCTTGGTATAAACCTATATAATTAGTTTTATGGGTCATAACTCCTTGTTTTAGAGTTTACTTAGGTGAGGTATTCCCTAAACGGTCATGTGACCATTCGGTATGTAAGAAAAAAACATATTATTAAACAAACTTAGATATTTTTTAAATGTACTAATATGTGGTTTACGCTGGATTTATATGTCTGTCAGAAATTGGTCATATTATGAGATGAGCTGATTAATTTCAATCTTGTATGCAAATGAGCAGCCATATTGCTTGGGTATATAAACCCCTATTTACAGCCCAGTTAGCACCTTGAAAAAGTTGTGTGATCACAACGAAACGCGTTGGTGTGAGCTGCTCTCCTGCAATACTCCCTAGACCGACAAATATTTGGAGATAGAGGACCTGAACCAAGCCCCCATACTGAACCTCATGGACCTTTGCTGGAGGTAAACCATCTCAATTGAGGAACTTTACAGTCATTCCACTGCACCAAGGAACTGCAATACTGCGGAATGCTGAGCCGCTTAAATATCCTTGATCATCTGTGGTAATTATTGCTAACAAAGAACTATCCTATTGGTACTATTGGATACAGAAGGGGACATTTTACATAGGAACAGGTCCTAGTATTTTCTCCACAATTTCAGCTGAATGTGTCTGGGAGTTATGCCATACACCCTTTTCTAGGGTATATTATCATTATACATTTTATATATGTATAGTTACTATATAATTTTTATTTTTTATTTTTATTTAAGTGTTCAATTCCATGGATGTTTTAGCGATTTTTTACATGCATTAAATATGATTGTATATTGATCTTCTCATCTCATCTATGACCATATAGCGCTAGAATTCTATTGTTGCCGTTGTTTTGTGAGGTCTGACCAACCTCTTTCTTTATAGCTGCTGTGTTGAACCTCCCCTAGTTCAGCGCCTTGAGAAAATCACCTTAGGGTGTTTTCTTGCATTCAAACTCTTGTTTCTAAAGTCAGAATTCTAACAGAACCTCAAAAAACCATAACTTGCAATAGGCCTTGATATTCCCATAATCTGTATGTATAGTATGAAAATCTTGAGCTACACTGGTTGCTAATAATTATGACTGTCTTGGCTGTAGGTGTAGACCTCAGTGACTTTACAAGAGGGACAATTGTTAGGTTATGTTTCAGTAGGAGCTACAGTGCCAGAAACAGTTGAACTTGGTAATGTTTCACTATCAATATTGTGATGTCAGGGAAAACGGCAGGAGTGGGTGGAAGTACATAATCCAGGCATTCATTTGAAGCACATGGCAAACAGTTAAATGACTGCAGGTCTATTAACTGGAAATTTCAAACTGTAGTGTAAGCAGCCAGTTTATATATGGAATGAAAAGTACAGTACAGTCAGGCAGCTCAAGCTAGTCATCACAACTGTTAATGCACATTTGTAACTTACCATAACAGTCTCAAAACATAACCAAGCCTCCTCCATGCTTCACAGTATGTATGGTGTTCTTTACTTTTACAGCAACATTTTTTCATCTGTAAACATAGAGCTAATGTGATGTTCTACAATTTACGGATTTTGACTAATCTGTCCATTCTCCCAAAAGCATTGTGTCAGTAAGCATTTTTTTTTTATTCAGGTTTGGATTTTTTACATTGTGTTTTCAAAATTGGAGTCCTCCTGGGTCTTCTTCCTTGGAGCCTACTTTCACTCAAAATGTATCAGATACTGTGATCAGACACTGACTTATATTAACCTTGAAGTTCAGCTAGTATTCCTTTGGAAGTTTTCCTTGGCTCTGTTTCACCTTTCTCATTATCCATCTTTTTAGACTGTTTTTGATTTTACACTTGAGGCCATGTCCAAGAAGGTTGGCTACAGTCCCATTAATTTTAAACTTCGTAATAATATTTTAAACTGTAGTCACAGAAACATCAAGTGGCTTAGACATGGTCTTACAGGATTTACCTTTAATGTGCTCTCTCCTTTGCTTTCTCAGGTCCATGTTCAGTGTGGTGCATACAATGATACCAAACAGAAGTCACTATGTTTCTCCATTTTAATAGACTATTTGACTGCTTAGAAGATTGAAGATGTGTGATGCTAATTCAAGGAAGCAATTAGTTTGAAATATCACTAGAATTCAGTAGTACAGTATATTATTTTATATGAGTGGTACCAACAATTTTTCCCAAGCTATTTGGAGAATAAGCAATAAATTATTGCTTTATTCTATGAAATAGCAAAGGCATGCCAATATACATTAAATGAAAGCTTCAAATGTAATAACTTTTCAGGAGGAATGAAGCATTGTTTCAATGAGCTGTAGGGGTACCACATCTGTAAACCTAACTTTTACTGATTATCATTCTAATCCTGAGTAATGTGGATAAGTGGGAGTTATTAGCTGAATATGTGACTATAGCTTACCATTTATTATTGAAGTATTACAGGACCACAGTATTACCCAATGCCAATTAATGGAGCAATTTAATGGAGCAAAAAGCAAAAATTATAATTGTGTGATTTTGGACCCTAGTATTTTTAAACTTATTATATTGCAAAATTTCCTAACCTTCTCTCAATTAATCTATTACCTCTTTAACTAAGGAGTTGATACAGTAAAAATAGTAGAGAAGTAGACCCAGTGAAAAGAGTGGATAAGTGAACCATTGGAGATGTAGCCCATATCAACCAATCAGCTTCTTCCTATCATTTCTACAGAATGTACTTGATAAATGCTACCTCAAAGCTGATTTGTTACTATGGGCAACTTCTCTACTGACCCACTTCTTGCGTCTTTTCCTTGCTCAACCCTTATGGCAGATACACTATAGGAAGATGGAACTTATTTAATGGGTGGAAAATGTTATTTTTTTTTTACTATTACATTACTTGTATATCTTTTTAAAATAAAGATAGAGCAGGTTGGCAATTATCTACTTTGTTAAATCAATGCAAGATTTTTTTTAATCAACTTAATGTTGAACTATTAATTATGAACCCAAAATAACATAACACAAAACAAAATCAATTCTGCAGGTTATTGTTGCTTATTAATTACATAGTTTTACAGTAGATATGACCCTTGGCTAACTTTCCTTTTTATACAAGGTTGAAATAAATCAAGTTTTTTTTCTACAACTGTGCATGGGTGCTGACATAGGTATTGGAACATCAAAGTAATTCCCAGTCTGCATCTTTCTCAGGTAAAATTCAATAAGATCTTTTAGGTATTCAGTAAAAGTTGGTTAGATAGATAGTACACAGGCACAATCCATCATGATTTCTGCTTAGTGTCTCAGAGGAAATGAGTTCCCAGGAAGAAACCACCAGTGTCAACATGAAATTTCATCTTTCTAATTTGATCACACATAGAGACCGCTGATTATTACTGCTTGTTTTGCTCCCATTTATCATTTGTCATATTGTTCATTAATTGAAAACAAGCAGTTTTCTCATAACATCTTAATTTGTTGATTGCAGAAAATAGTGTTACATCATAATCAGTATTTTGCATTATGTGAACTATTGTAGTGTAAATAATCCTCTCCAAGGTAATTAAATGAAAAGATCCTGGGCTAATTCTACTTTGATGTTATGCCTGATGTGAGTGAGTTTATGTATACATACATACAGTACATATTACAGTATATACATATTAATTGGGTGTATGAAAACAGTCGTGAAATCACCCATAATAGTAAAGTTATATAACCAGGAGGGTCAGTATCAGCTTTGCACTTTTAAACGGAACTGATAAGGAGTAATTCCCAATATATGGAGTTCATTTCATGGAAGTAAGGGATTCTTCTCACTATTTGGCAGTTAATCTGAAAAAAGTGCCTCCCTTATCACATGAACTCCACAGTCACATATGTAAGGACTAGAGGACACAAAAACAGAGCAGATAGTGCAAATAATCCTTTAAAAACAGATATGTTTAATGGGCCTAATTCAGACCCAATCGTAGCATCAAATTTGTTAGCAGATGGGCAACACCATGTGCACTACAGGGGGAGGGGCAGATATAACATGTGCAGAGAGAGTTAGATTTGGGTGGGTTATATTGTTTTTGTGCAGGGTAAATACTGGATGCTTTATTTTTACACTGCAATTTAGATTTCAGTTTCAACACACCACACTAATGTAACTCTCTCTGCACATGTTATATCTGCCCCCCCCCCCCCTGCAGTGCAAATGGTTTTGCCCATCTGCCAACAAATCTGCAGCTACGATCAGGTTTGAATTAGGCTCAATGACAGGTTGCACTTACAATATAGAAGATTAATAACAACATATATACAAATTAACACAATGGCAAACAGCAGAAGCTAGAGACAGTCCTGGAATTCCATGGTGTAGAAACGGAGAGGCTGATTCTCAATTCCCATATATTGGGAATTACAGTACTCCTTATCAGTTCCGTTTAAAAGTACGAAGCTATGTACCCTCCTGGCGCAGTGGCAAATGCAGTATTTCTAGAGGGGGGTTTTCAAATGCAGTCCACAATTTTCCACTCTGTGGAACATTGAAGTCTGGGGAAGCGGTAGAAGAACCAAGTAATGACCCTGGACATTAACGTGAACATTGTCTTTTTTTACACTGGATATTGTATGGAATATTTAACACTATAGATTGTCTATAGCAGGCTTGTCCAACCCACGGGCCGCATGCGGCCCAGGTCGGCTAGTAATGCAGCCCAGTGCAATTTTTTATTTTTTAATAGCCTGTATCAAACATTGAAATAATATAAATAAGTGATCAGGAAAAGGTCAAACATACCATAATAACTAAATACACAAACATAATAGAACCAATACTGCACTTTCTAAGCACACATTCTCCCACCTCATGGTAAGGCTCCTGTCTCTTCTTCCTGGTAGCTACTCTCTGGTCCAGTGCACTGATTGAGGACTCAGATCCACACACACAGTAAACTCAGTAGAAGAAGCTGCTAACACTGCATGTTGTGGTGGCAGCTATAGTAATCGTATTATATACCATTGCTATTGTTGTCATAATTTGAACCTCTTGCCAAGAGGAGTGGGGTTTCCGGGCAACCAGAAACTCCACCTGCATTTGCCTATGTGGCATACTTGCCTACTGTACTGGAATAGCCGAGAGGCTCCCGGAAATCATGTGGTGCGCCCAGCCTCCCGGAAGAGTGGGCAAGTCTCCCCGCTGGACAACTCTACCCGAGTCCCCAGAAGTCCCCTGCAGTTACCCGCAGTTGACGCTGTCCAATGACGTGATTTGCATCATCAAGGCCCCGTCACTTGGTAATCTCGGCATTGTGTAGCAGGGGCAGTGCTGCAATGACGTGATTTCGCTGCCACCCCCCCACCCCCCCGGCCCACTCTCATTCGGCGTCATTGTCCCATGCCACGCCCCCTTATTCTGTGGCCGTGCCCCCCACTTTGACATCCTGACTATCTCCTCCCAGAGAAGGCAGCCATAATATAGGCATGTATTTCTCCTGGTGATATAATTTTACTATTATGGGTGATTTCACAACTGTTTTGATACACACTGTTGTTTTAAAAACTACTTTTAATGTGGTTACCTCATATGTGCTTTAAGTTGTGCGCAACTCACATTTTCTATTCAGAGTATTTCGGGTGTATACTTATTTTGTACATTTTTTAGCTGCACTTGTGGTTTAATTGCGCATTTGTAGTGCGTCATCTATTTTGTCTGCATATTAATTGGGACAAAGCTTGTTTTTGCTGTGTTTTGCTTTTACTTGTTCCAAAACTATAGTTATTTGCATAATTACTCTGACCACACTTACCTGCAATATCTAATTTTACAGAAGCGTTCTTCATTTTAGTTGTACGTACCTGTTTTTTTTAAATCAGACTTCTTGCAGTTCTTTCCACTTCTAAAAGTCTGTGCTGCACTTTTGGAAAATCAGTCAGTACACCACCAGCTGCTAAAGGGGAAATGTAATGGAGTTTGATTTTGGCAGCGGGTTCAAAGTTTGAAGGGTTATACAGGTTGAGTAACAGTATCCCATATCCAAAATGCTTGGGACCAGAAGTATTTTGGATATTGGATTTTTCCGTATTTTGGAATAATTGCATACCATAATGAGATATCATGGCGATGGGACCCAAGTCTAAGCACAGAATGCATTTATGTTTCATATACACCTTATGCACACAGTCTGAAGGTCATTTTAGCCAATATTTTTAATACGTTTGTGCATTAAACAAAGTTTGTATACATACACACAATTCATTTATGTTTCATATTAGAGATGAGCGGGTTCGGTTCTCAGAAAACCGAACCCTACCAGACTTCACGCTTTGAGCCCGGTTCTGAGTCAGACTCGGGTTTTCCCGCCTGACTCGGAAACCCGAACGAGGCAAAACGTCATCATCCCGCTGTCGGATTCTCGCAGGATTTGGATTCCATATAAGGAGCCGCGTGTCGCAGCCATTTTCACTCCAGTCTCGGAGAGTGTATTGAGAGGACGTGTCCTCAGTGTCTGTGTGGGCGGGAAATTGGGGTGACGAATCTTGTGCTGTGTTGCGCTGCTCAGTCCAGTGTAGTCAGTGTATTGTGCTACACCAGTCCAGCCAGTCATATTGTTAGGGCGGGATGTATTAAGATACATCTCTGCTCCTCGCCGGTTATCGCAGCGATGTTGATCGCATATGTACTAACATATGCGATCAATATCGCGATGCGGTGACGGAGGCCCCCCGCGATACCTGTTAGGTGGTCTGCGGAGGGTCTCCGTCATCTCCCAGTGGTCCCCACACTGGCTAGATGCCGGGAAGCAGCAGCAGGCTGCCCCCGGCTCCTCCTCCTCCCCCCTGCAGCTGGAAGGACGTCCGGCTGCGTTGCTAGGGGGAGGAGGAGACTACCTTCCGGGTCCAGGGCAGCCTGGAGGAAGGTAAGCCGGGGGGAGGGGGGTCAGCGTCTGTGGCGGTGTTGGCGGGTTGCGGCGGTCGGCGATAAGAAGCCCATAGGCTTCTATAGGGTATAGCCATCCAGAGATGGCGATACCCTGGATGGCGAAAACGCGGCAGTAGGGTGTTAGTAAATTTGAAAATGCGGTAAAACCCCCGTTTTCGGGAGTTTTACTGCATTTTTGCTTTAGTAGATCCCGCCCTTAGTGTCCTCTGCTGCTATATGTCCCCCTTGAAGTTTTGCTGTGTTGTCTTGCATCAGACCAGGGGTAGTGTCTCTCTTGTGCAGCATCAGTCCAGTGTCCAGTCACAGTGGTGGTATCCTCTGCTGCCATATATCCAGTGTAGCTGTGTAAGTCCCTTTCAGTGGTGCTGTGTTGTCCTGCATTAGACCAGGGGAAGTCTCTTGTGCATTAGTCCAGTGACCAGTCACAGTCGTGGTGTCCTCTGCTACCATATATCCAGTGTAGCTGTATAAGTTCCTTTCAGTGGTGCTGTGTTGTGCTGCATCAGACCAGTGGTAGTGTCGTGGCCATCAGTCATTCCAGTGATAAAGCAGTCACATTGGTATACGCTGCTGCTATATGTCCACTGCTGCCATATTATAATAATAACAACAACAACAAGTCCCTTACAGTGTTGTTGTGTTGTGCTGCATCAGACCAGTGGTAGTGTCCAGGCCATCAGTCATTTCAGTGACCAGGCAGTCACAGTGGTATACGCTGCTGCTATATGTCCACTGCTGCTGTATAAAACTAATGACAACAAGTCCCTTACAGTGTTGCTGTGTTGTGCTGCATCAGACCAGTGGTAGTGTCCTGGCCATCAGTCATTACAGTCATTCCTGTGCCGCATATTGTATAATATAACTCCCAAAAAATAATGGAGAACAAAAATTTAGAGGATAAAATAGGGAAAGATCAAGAACCACTTCCTCCTAGTGCTGAAGCTGCTGCCACTAGCCATGACATAGACGATGAAATGCCATCAACGTCGTCTGCCAAGGTCGATGCCCATTGTGATAGTAGAGGGCATGTAAAATACAAAAAGCCAAAGTTCAGTAAAAAGACCCAAAAAAAGAAATTGAAATGGTCTGAGGAGAAACGTATACTTGCCAATATGCCATTTACGACATGGAGTGGCAAGGAACGGCTGAGGCCCTGCCTATCTTCATGACTAGTGGTTCAGCTTCACATGAAGATGGAAGCCGTCATAACTGAGGCCTTGACACTTATTTTGGTGTTAGGCGTGCATCCGGTATCCGCCATTAGTGCAGTGGGATTTAGACAATTGATGGAGGTATTGTGTCCCCGGTACCAAATCCCATCTAGATTCCACTTCAATAGGCAGGTGATAGCGAGATTATGCCATTTAATTCCAGTGATTTGGACGTATAATAATTAATTCCAGTGATCTTGCCAATTAATTCCAGTGATTTGGACGCATAATTCCAGTGATCTTGCCAATTAATTCCAGTGATTTGGACTTATAATTACAGAGATTTTTCCAATTAATTCCAGTGATTTGGACGTATAATTATTAATTACAGTGATTTTGCCAATTAATTCCAGTGATTTGGACTTATAATTACAGTGATCTTGCCAATTAATTTCAGTGATTTGGACTTATAACTACAGTGATTTTGCCAATTAATTCCAGTGATTTGGACGTATAATTATTAATTACAGTGATTTTGTCAATTAATTCCAGTGATTTGGATGTATAATTACAGTAATCTTGCAAATTAATTCCAGTGATTTGGACGTATAATTCCAGTGATTTTGTCAATTAATTTCAGTGATTTGGACGTATAATTCCAGTCGGAATTGTTTGTGTCGCTTGGCTTAGTCATACAGCTACCTCATTGCACCTTTTTGACATCTTTACATGAGGTGCTGTTTGGGGCCTAGTTTTTGAAAAGTGCCATCCTGTGTGACACTGCCGTATGAGTCTAGGGGAACTGCTGTATTAGTCCTGGCGTACTGCCGTATAAATCCACCAATTGCAGATTATTTTTAAAGTGACTGGAGCGTGCTGGAGATGCTGTCAGTGGACCGAACAATTGCGGCCCACTCACGACATTCAGCCACTGTGTGACACTACTAGATGGGCCAGGTGGTTTTGTCGCTTAGATTAGTCATACAGCAACCTTGGTGCACTTTTTTTCCCCTTTGCATCATGTGCTGTTAGGGGCCTTTTTTTTTATATCTGCCCTCTTGTCTGCCAATGCAGTGCCACGCCTAGATGGGCCAATTGTTTGTGTCGCTTGGCTTAGTCATACAACTACCTCATTGCAATTCTTTTTCTTCTTTGCATGATGTGCTGTTTGGGGCCTTTTTTTTTTATATCTGCCCTCCTGTTTGCCACTGCAGTGCCAGGCCTAGATGGGCCAATTATTTGTGTCACTTGGCTTAGTCATACAACTACCTCATTGCAATTCCTTTTCTTCTTTGCATGATGTGCTGTTTGGGGCCTTTTTTTATATATGCCCTCCTGTCTGACACTGCAGTACCACTCCTAGATGGGCCAGGTGTTTGTGTTGTCCACTTGTGTCACTTAGCTTAGTCATCCAGCAACCTCGGTGCAACCTTTTGGCCTAAAAACAATATTGTAAGGTGTGAGGTGTTCAGAATTGACTGGAAATGAGTGGAAATGAATGTTATTAAGGTTAATAATACTGTAGGAGCAAAATTACCCCCAAATTCTGTGATTTTAGCTGTTTTTATGTTTTAAAAAAAAATCATCCAGATCCAAAACCAAAACACAAAAGGGTGGTTTTGGCAAAACCAAGCCAAAACCAAAACACGAAAATGGAATTAGAACCAAAACCAAAACACAAAACACAAAAAGTGCTAGCTGCACATCTCTATTTTATATACACCTTATACACACAGCCTGAAGATCATTTAATACAATATTTTTAACAACTTTGTCTATTAAACAAAGTTTGTGTACATTGAGCCATCATAAAGTAAAGGTTTCATTATCTCTGTCTCACTCAAAAAATTCTGTATTTCGGAATATTCCGTATTTCGGAATATATGGATATGGGATACTCAACCTGTAATGCAAATTGCTGTCAATGTGTGACAATCTGCGATGGTTTGAAAGGCCAAAATTGTCAGTTTATTCCTTAAAGTACATTCGTGGTTAGGTTTTTTTGTCAAAAATCACACATTTTCCTGATTCATTAACAATTTATTAATGTTTCTGCATTCCCTGTTTTTGTGTAAATTATTTTCTTTTTCTAATACCCCTTTCAGACATAAAATCTCGGGTTTTGTGCGTGAATGCACATCAACCCAGGAATTCTGTATGTCTGAAAGGTACCAACCCGGGAACATGTTCCCAGGTCAGCGCCCCTGCATCCCGGGTAAACAACCCTGGTTGAATGTGAATGGTGCATCCTGAGATTTTACTCCTGGGTTGCGCTGAAGGCCGTCTGGGGCTGCTTCGTGGGGCGGGGCTGCCGGGAGGGGGGTTGCACTCTGTGCTGCAAGGAGGGGGGCTGTGGACTGTGCTGCAAGGAGGGGGGCTGCGGTCCATGCTGCAAAGAGGGTGACGTGTGTATGACAGGTATGTTTATGTATGAGAGTGACATGTGAGTGTGTATAAGTATGGTATGTGTATGAGTGTGATGTGTGTATGACATAAGCCTGACAGTCCTGGGCAGTCCAGGGCAGACCAGGCTTATATCTGAAAGGGACGACCCGGTAATTTCCCATGTTTTAGGTGTAGTGTGAAAGGGGGTCTCGAGCCAAAACCCAGCATTTTTCAGAGTTGAAAAACCTGGGACGTACAGCATGTCTGAAGTGGTATAAGTGAGATAAAGGAAAGCTGTCAGGGAGCTGTGTTTTGTTAGACTGGTCTGTCTCAGGCAAGTTAGTGTGAGGGAGAAAGTTATGTGCGAGGATGGTTTAATCATTGACTAACGTGCATAAAAGAGAGAGGAATAGAGAAATGACGTACAGGTTAGAGATGTGCACTTGACATTTTTCGGGTTTTGTGTTTTGGTTTTGGGTTCGGTTCCGCGGCCGTGTTTTGGGTTCGACCGCATTTTGGCAAAACCTCACCGAATTTTTTTTGTCGGATTCGGGTGTGTTTTGGATTCGGGTGTTTTTTTCAAAAAACACTAAAAAACAGCTTAAATCATAGAATTTGGGGGTCATTTTGATCCCAAAGTATTATTAACCTCAAAAACCATAATTTCCACTAATTTTCAGTCTATTCTGAATACCTCACACCTCACAATATTATTTTTAGTCCTAAAATTTGCACCGAGGTCGCTGGATGACTAAGCTAAGCGACCCTAGTGGCCGACACAAACACCGGGCCCATCTAGGAGTGGCACTGCAGTGTCACGCAGGATGGCCCTTCCAAAAAACACTCCCCAAACAGCACATGACGCAAAGAAAAAAAGAGGCGCAATGAGGTAGCTGTGTGAGTAAGATAAGCGACCCTAGTGGCCGACACAAACACCGGGCCCATCTAGGAGTGGCACTACAGTGTCACGCAGGATGGCCCTTCCAAAAAACACTCCCCAAACAGCACATGACGCAAAGAAAAAAAGAGGCGCAATGAGGTAGCTGTGTGAGTAAGATAAGCGACCCTAGTGGCCGACACAAACACCTGGCCCATCTAGGAGTGGCACTGCAGTGTCACGCAGGATGGCCCTTCCAAAAAACACTCCCCAAACAGCACATGACGCAAAGAAAAAAAGAGGCGCAATGAGGTAGCTGTGTGAGTAAGATAAGCGACCCTAGTGGCCGACACAAACACCGGGCCCATCTAGGAGTGGCACTGCAGTGTCACGCAGGATGGCCCTTCCAAAAAACACTCCCCAAACAGCACATGACGCAAAGAAAAAAAGAGGCGCAATGAGGTAGCTGTGTGAGTAAGATAAGCGACCCTAGTGGCCGACACAAACACCGGGCCCATCTAGGAGTGGCACTGCAGTGTCACGCAGGATGGCCCTTCCAAAAAACACTCCCCAAACAGCACATGACGCAAAGAAAAAAAGAGGCGCAATGAGGTAGCTGTGTGAGTAAGATAAGCGACCCTAGTGGCCGACACAAACACCGGGCCCATCTAGGAGTGGCACTGCAGTGTCACGCAGGATGGCCCTTCCAAAAAACACTCCCCAAACAGCACATGACGCAAAGAAAAATTAAAGAAAAAAGAGGTGCAAGATGGAATTGTCCTTGGGCCCTCCCACCCACCCTTATGTTGTATAAACAGGACATGCACACTTTAACCAACCCATCATTTCAGTGACAGGGTCTGCCACACGACTGTGACTGAAATGATGGGTTGGTTTGGACCCCCACCAAAAAAGAAGCAATTAATCTCTCCTTGCACAAACTGGCTCTACAGAGGCAAGATGTCCACCTCATCATCATCCTCCGATATATCACCGTGTACATCCCCCTCCTCACAGATTATCAATTCGTCCCCACTGGAATCCACCATCTCAGCTCCCTGTGTACTTTGTGGAGGCAATTGCTGCTGGTCAATGTCTCCACGGAGGAATTGATTATAATTCATTTTAATGAACATCATCTTCTCCACATTTTCTGGAAGTAACCTCGTACGCCGATTGCTGACAAGGTGAGCGGCGGCACTAAACACTCTTTCGGAGTACACACTTGTGGGAGGGCAACTTAGGTAGAATAAAGCCAGTTTGTGCAAGGGCCTCCAAATTGCCTCTTTTTCCTGCCAGTATAAGTACGGACTGTGTGACGTGCCTACTTGGATGCGGTCACTCATATAATCCTCCACCATTCTTTCATTGGGGAGAGAATCATATGCAGTGACAGTAGACGACATGTCCGTAATCGTTGACAGGTCCTTCAGTCCGGACCAGATGTCAGCATCAGCAGTCGCTCCAGACTGCCCTGCATCACCGCCAGCGGGTGGGCTCGGAATTCTGAGCCTTTTCCTCGCACCCCCAGTTGCGGGAGAATGTGAAGGAGGAGATGTTGACAGGTCGCGTTCCGCTTGACTTGACAATTTTCTCACCAGCAGGTCTTTGAACCCAAGCAGACTTGTGTCTGCCGGAAAGAGAGATCCAAGGTAGGTTTTAAATCTAGGATCGAGCTCGGAGGCCAAAATGTAGTGCTCTGATTTCAACAGATTGACCACCCGTGAATCCTTGTTAAGCGAATTAAGGGCACCATCCACAAGTCCCACATGCCTAGCGGAATTGCTCCGTGTTAGCTCCTCCTTCAATGTCTCCAGCTTCTTCTGCAAAAGCCTGATGAGGGGAATGACCTGACTCAGGCTGGCAGTGTCTGAACTGACTTCACGTGTGGCAAGTTCAAAGGGCAGCAGAACCTTGCACAACGTTGAAATCATTCTCCACTGCGCTTGAGACAGGTGCATTCCACCTCCTATATCGTGCTGAATTGTATAGGCTTGAATGGCCTTTTGCTGCTCCTCCAACCTCTGAAGCATATATAGGGTTGAATTCCACCTCGTTACCACTTCTTGCTTCAGATGATGGCAGGGCAGGTTCAGGCGTTTTTGGTGTTGCTCCAGTCTTCTGTACGTGGTGCCTGTACGCCGAAAGTGTCCCGCAATTCTTCTGGCCACCGACAGCATCTCTTGCACGCCCCTGTCGTTTTTAAAAAAATTCTGCACCACCAAATTCAAGGTATGTGCAAAACATGGGACGTGCTGGAATTTGCCCAGATTTAATGCACACACAATATTGCTGGCGTTGTCCGATGCCACAAATCCACAGGAGAGTCCAATTGGGGTAAGCCATTCCGCGATGATCTTCCTCAGTTGCCGTAAGAGGTTTTCAGCTGTGTGCGTATTCTGGAAACCGGTGATACAAAGCGTAGCCTGCCTAGAAAAGAGTTGGCGTTTGCGAGATGCTGCTACTGGTGCCGCCGCTGCTGTTCTTGCGGCGGGAGTCCATACATCTACCCAGTGGGCTGTCACAGTCATATAGTCCTGACCCTGCCCTGCTCCACTTGTCCACATGTCCGTGGTTAAGTGGACATTGGGTACAGCTGCATTTTTTAGGACACTGGTGACTCTTTTTCTGAGGTCTGTGTACATTTTCGGTATCGCCTGCCCAGAGAAATGGAACCTAGATGGTATTTGGTACCGGGGACACAGTACCTTCAACAAGTCTCTAGTTGGCTCTGCAGTAATGATGGATACCGGAACCACGTTTCTCACCACCCAGGATGCCAAGGCCTCAGTTATCCGCTTTGCAGCAGGATGACTGCTGTGATATTTCATCTTCCTCGCAAAGGACTGTTGGACAGTCAATTGCTTGGTGGAAGTAGTACAAGTGGTCTTACGATTTCCCCTCTGGGATGACCATCGACTCCCAGCAGCAACAACAGCAGCGCCAGCAGCAGTAGGCGTTACACGCAAGGATGCATCGGAGGAATCCCAGGCAGGAGAGGAATCGTCAGAATTGCCAGTGACATGGCCTGCAGGACTATTGGCATTCCTGGGGAAGGAGGAAATTGACACTGAGGGAGTTGGTGGGGTGGTTTGCGTGAGCTTGGTTACAAGAGGAAGGGATTTACTGGTCAGTGGACTGCTTCCGCTGTCGCCCAAAGTTTTTGAACTTGTCACTGACTTATTATGAATGCGCTGCAGGTGACGTATAAGGGAGGATGTTCCGAGGTGGTTAACGTCCTTACCCCTACTTATTACAGCTTGACAAAGGCAACACACGGCTTGACAAATGTTGTCCGCATTTCTGTTGAAATACTTCCACACCGAAGAGCTGATTTTTTTTGGTATTTTCACCAGGCATGTCAACGGCCATATTCCTCCCACGGACAACAGGTGTCTCCCCGGGTGCCTGACTTAAACAAACCACCTCACCATCAGAATCCTCCTTGTCAATTTCCTCCCCAGCGCCAGCAACACCCATATCCTCCTCATCCTGGTGTACTTCAACACTGACATCTTCAATCTGACTATCAGGAACTGGACTGCGGGTACTCCTTCCAGCACTTGCAGGGGGCGTGCAAATGGTGGAAGGCGCATGCTCTTCACGTCCAGTGTTGGGAAGGTCAGGCATCGCAACCGACACAATTGGACTCTCCGTGTGGATTTGGGATTTCGAAGAACGCACAGTTCTTTGCGGTGCTTTTGCCAGCTTGAGTCTTTTCATTTTTCTAGCGAGAGGCTGAGTGCTTCCATCCTCATGTGAAGCTGAACCACTAGCCATGAACATAGGCCAGGGCCTCAGCCGTTCCTTGCCACTCCGTGTGGTAAATGGCATATTGGCAAGTTTACGCTTCTCCTCCGACAATTTTATTTTAGATTTTGGAGTCCTTTTTTTACTGATATTTGGTGTTTTGGATTTTACATGCTCTGTACTATGACATTGGGCATCGGCCTTGGCAGACGACGTTGCTGGCATTTCATCGTCTCGGCCATGACTAGTGGCAGCAGCTTCAGCACGAGGTGGAAGTGGATCTTGATCTTTCCCTAATTTTGGAACCTCAACATTTTTGTTCTCCATATTTTAATAGGCACAACTAAAAGGCACCTCAGGTAAACAATGGAGATGGATGGATACTAGTATACTTATGGATGGACGAGCGACTGCCGACACAGAGGTAGCTACAGCCGTGGACTACCGTACTGTGTCTGCTGCTAATATAGACTGGATGATAATGAGATGAAATCAATATATATATATATATATAATATCACTAGTACTGCAGCCGGACAGGTATATATATTTATTATGTAATGACTGATGACGGACCTGCTGGACACTGTCAGCTCAGCAGCACCGCAGACTGCTACAGTAAGCTACTATAGTAGTATGTATAAAGAAGAAAGAAAAAAGAAAAAAACCACGGGTAGGTGGTATACAATTATGGATGGACGAGCGACTGCCGACACAGAGGTAGCTACAGCCGTGGACTACCGTACTGTGTCTGCTGCTAATATAGACTGGATGATAATGAGATGAAATCAATATATATATATATAATATCACACTAGTACTGCAGCTGGACAGGTAGATATATTTATTATGTAATGACTGATGACGGACCTGCTGGACACTGTCAGCTCAGCAGCACCGCAGACTGCTACAGTAAGCTACTATAGTAGTATGTATAAAGAAGAAAGAAAAAAAACCCACGGGTAGGTGGTATACAATTATGGATGGACGAGCGACTGCCGACACAGAGGTAGCTACAGCCGTGGACTACCGTACTGTGTCTGCTGCTAATATAGACTGGATGATAATGAGATGAAATCAATATATATATATATAATATCACACTAGTACTGCAGCCGGACAGGTATATATATTTATTATGTAATGACTGATGACGGACCTGCTGGACACTGTCAGCTCAGCAGCACCGCAGACTGCTACAGTAAGCTACTATAGTAGTATGTATAAAGAAGAAAGAAAAAAAAAACACGGGTAGGTGGTATACAATTATGGATGGACGAGCGACTGCCGACACAGAGGTAGCTACAGCCGTGGACTACCGTACTGTGTCTGCTGCTAATATAGACTGGATGATAATGAGATGAAATCAATATATATATATATATAATATCACACTAGTACTGCAGCCGGACAGGTAGATATATTTATTATGTAATGACTGATGACGGACCTGCTGGACACTGTCAGCTCAGCAGCACCGCAGACTGCTACAGTAAGCTACTATAGTAGTATGTATAAAGAAGAAAGAAAAAAAAACCACGGGTAGGTGGTATACAATTATGGATGGACGAGCGACTGCCGACACAGAGGTAGCTACAGCCGTGGACTACCGTACTGTGTCTGCTGCTAATATAGACTGGATGATAATGAGATGAAATCAATATATATATATATAATATCACACTAGCACTGCAGCCGGACAGGTAGATATATTTATTATGTAATGACTGATGACGGACCTGCTGGACACTGTCAGCTCAGCAGCACCGCAGACTGCTACAGTAAGCTACTATAGTAGTATGTATAAAGAAGAAAGAAAAAAAAAAAACCACGGGTAGGTGGTATACAATTATGGATGGACGAGCGACTGCCGACACAGAGGTAGCTACAGCCGTGGACTACCGCACTGTGTCTGCTGCTAATATAGACTGGATGATAATGAGATGAAATCAATATATATATATATAATATCACACTAGTACTGCAGCCGGACAGGTAGATATATTTATTATGTAATGACTGATGACGGACCTGCTGGACACTGTCAGCTCAGCAGCACCGCAGACTGCTACAGTAAGCTACTATAGTAGTATGTATAAAGAAGAAAGAAAAAAAAAAACCACGGGTAGGTGGTATACAATTATGGATGGACGAGCGGCTGCCGACACAGAGGTAGCTCCAGCCGTGGACTACCGTACTGTGTCTGCTGCTAATATAGACTGGATGATAATGAGATGAAATCAATATATATATATATATATAATATCACTAGTACTGCAGCCGGACATGTATATATATTTATTATGTAATGACTGATGACGGACCTGCTGGACACTGTCAGCTCAGCAGCACTGCAGACTGCTACAGTAAGCTACTATAGTAGTATGTATAAAGAAGAAGAAAGGGAAAAAAAAAAACGGGTAGGTGGTATACAATATTATATATATATTATATACAATTATATATATATATATATATATATATATATATTAAACTGGTGGTGATTATTAAACTGGTGGTCAGGTCACTGGTCACACTATCAGCAACTTGCAAGTAGTACTCCTAAGCAGACAATCACAATATATATTATACTGGTGGTCAGTGTGGTCACAATGGCAGTGTGGCACTCTGGCAGCAAAAGTGTGCACTGTACGTTATATGTACTCCTGAGTCCTGCTCTCAGACTCTAACTGCTCCCCACTGTCAGTGTCTCCCCCACAAGTCAGATATACATTATACAGTCACACTATCTATCTATCACTTCAGCAAGTAGTAGTACTCCTCCTAATGCTCCCCAAAATTACTACTGTGTCTCTCTCTACTCTAGTCTCACTCTCTTCTCTATAAACGGAGAGGACGCCAGCCACATCCTCTCCCTATGAATCTCAATGCACGTGTGAAAATGGCGGCGACGCGCGGCTCCTTATATAGAATCCGAGTCTCGTGATAGAATCCGAGCCTCGCGAGAATCCGACAGCGGGATGATGACGTTCGGGCGCGCTCGGGTTAACCGAGCAAGGCGGGAAGATCCGAGTCGCTCGGCCCCGTGTAAAAAAAACTGAAGTTCGGGCGGGTTCGGATTCCGAGGAACCGAACCCGCTCATCTCTAGTACAGGTACAATAAGCCTTATTCAAACAGTGTATAAACACAGCTGTGAAAATACTGTGGGACACAACTGATTGCATAGAATAGGGGATGTTACCCGTATCAAAAAATCAGATCTTTAATTTTTCAAATTGTCCAACAAAAATTACATTTGGACATTTGCTTTGAGCAACACCACATTTTTTATAGGGCAATAGTTTTCTTGAGTATCCCGAATAAAATGTGTCACTCTCTGTAATAGATTAGATAATTCCTATAATAGACTGCATAATTCAAAACATTGAGCCTTCTGTAAAACCTTCGAGATGTAGGTACAGGTGCGATTCTGGCAAGTTAAGTTGACAATAATTTTAAAAGCAAACCCAGGTTGGCTTAAATAACTGCCACTATAAAAATATGGGATAACTCTTTGGAATAGGACACTTGCTTGCATCTTATAGACTACTGCATAAAGCCGATTGTCATCAAGAAAAAAAAAGCACAAAAATATGATAGTAACTGGTGACTTTATAATGAGTAAAACTGTCATTTTACCGCCGCTCTGTGGGCCATACTTAAGAGGACCCTGAGGATGTGGTCTGACTGGAGAAGGAGGATAGGCAGGGGGGCTCCCCCCTCATCTCTCCCCAGCTAGTACTCTCTGCCTCCTGAATGACTGGGACTGGCTGGGTGCTGTGGGGGAAGGGGGTGATGTCTTAATCTTGGCAGGGTGGATAGGAGGAGCAGCCCTGCCACTACTTGCAGTGCCATTCCATCTCACCGACTGAACCAAACAAGCCAGCCATGTTGCTCAGACGAGACCCTGGCCCCAGCCACCTCACATCTGTCATCCAATGCCGCCCCAGTCACCCTTTGCCTCTCCCTATCACTTACAATCTCCCTGTCAAACGCTGCCTTCCCATGTCATCTGCTGCCTCTTCCTGCCCATTACTGCCATTCACTAGTACCCTCTGCTTTCTGTTGTTACTCTCCTTCTCCCTGTCACCCTCTGCCTTCCACTATCACCCTCTGGCTCTTTCACCCTCTGCCTTCCACTGCCACCTCCCTGTCACCCAGTTCTTCTCACTGTCACCCAGTTTCTCTCCATATCACCCTCTGCCTTCTGCTGTCACCCTCTGCCCACTGCTTCTCCCTTTTACCTTCATCCTCTCCCTGTCCTCTGCCTTCCTCTCTCACTCTCTGCCTTCCCCTGTCACTCACTGCCTCTCTCCATCATCAACTTCTCCCTGTTACCCTCTGTTTTCCCTGTCAACCACTGCCTCTCACTAACACCCACTGCCTCTCCCTTTCACCCACTTCCTCTCTGCCACCTACTGTCTCTCCATGTCACCCTCTGCCTCTCCATGTCACCCACTACATCCCTGTTATCATCTGCCTCTCCTAGTCATCCTCAGCCTGTTTCTGTTAGCCTCTGCCTCTCCCTGACACTCCTTGCCTCACCACCACTGCATCTCCGTCTGCATTTCTCTGTTACTCTGTACCAGTCCACGTCACCCATTGTCTCCCTGTTACCCTTTGCCTTCCCCTGTCACCATCTGCATCTCTGAGTCACCCATTACCTCTCTATGTCACCCCCTGCCTTTCCCCCTCACTCACTATCTCCCTGTCACTGGCTGTCTCTCCTCATCACCCACTTTTTCTCACCATCACCCACTCCCTCTCAGTGTCACCAACTGCCTCCCAATAATCCTCCATCTCTACCTTCAACTTCACCCACTGCCTCACCCTTTAAACCCTCTGCCTCTCCTTGTCACCCTCTACATCTCACAGTCACCCACTGACTCTCCAGTCATGCACTGCCTCTCCCTGTCTATTACCAGTGGACTGTTTCTGTTTTCAAGTCCTGTGAGTGCCGGACGTTCACCATCCCCATATATATATATATATATATATATATATATAAAACTATCTACACGGGCACCTACTTTCCTACTTTGAGTGTAACACTTGTTTTTGACCAAATTCTCTTCTATATAGACAAAACCGTTTCTTAATACAACCAGAATAACCATTTCCAGTGGACTGTTTCTGTTTTAAAGTCCTGTGAGTGTCGTCCAACCATCCCTATATATATATATATATATATATATATATATACATACTTTCACTATTATCATTAATGAAATGTGTGAATGCTTCCTACTGCAATGCTATAATATTTTTGTGGGGTTTTTGTTTCATTTTTTATTTATTTGGTTATCGACCATTATTCTCCCAGTGGCTTAAATCAGGCAACATAGCACACAGTTCTTTATACTGTATTTGTTTTTATATGATTTAGTCATATATAGTTTACACTAAATTTTATCGATTTACCAGCGCCATTTGTGATACCTTGTGTTTCCCTTGTCATCTTTGTCCATTTCTGCTATTCTTAGATACTAAAGATAAGAATATATAGATGATCATATTTGTTCATACAAGAATTCCACACCACTCATGTATTATATATTTATTTTATGTAGTGATAGCCTCAGTTACAGTCCGCATTTGTGACCTTGTGATTTCATCCAGTATACTCAGCAGTAGTAACTGTGCAATGTCATAAGTTCTAATCATATTGTACTGTATACAGGAGGTTATACAGAGATGGACACAGATTGTTGCATCCGCAGCAAGATCTGCATCCATCTCTTTACAGGGCAAGGGCATGTGTGATGCCATCTCACCATGCGTCCACAGTTTAATTGCGGATACCTCTATAAGAGGTTGACCCCTGCCAGCACAGCCTTGCTGTGCTGTCAGATGGTCCGCCATTTTTTTTATCAGAGTGGCAACATGTGACATCACGCAGACACCTTGAAACACAGCCATTACAACGCCGAAACGCCAGCCCCTGGACGCTTGCTGCTGTCAATCACCTTGCGGCCGCAAGAAGGGTCACGCATGCACACTGCTGCCAGTGTCCTTGCGCAGGCCAGATGGACACGGTCACTGCATACAGACACGCAGCTGAATGCATCTGTGATTCGCCCCCTCAGTACCAAACGTTAGTGTCTACATAGAGCTCTATGTCCTATACCAAAGAATTGTGCCTGTGGTTTGTGCTTTTCCACACTGGTCACTGTTCTTACATGTATTGGTGAGTTGTAATATCCTAAAATGCACAGTAATAATATCCTAAAATTAGAGTTGCGATATCAATCATTGTATTCGTATATATTTACTTATTCTATATTTTTAAATGTTTTATATAATTTTAAAAGCATTTGTCATTGTCATTTGTACTATTCTTCCATAACCATTTAATTTATTTCTGTTTACCTGCACTCTGTGTTAAATTGTTACAGAACCATCTGTCCTTTACTAAATCTGACAGAGATGAGTGAAATGTTTTGGCAAAATTTTAATCAAAATAAATTTCAGTGTGCTGCAGTCATGAGATCAGCTTACAGATGCATTCAAATATGAATCAGCATTTGGAATGAGCTTTCCTTTTACAATGTTGCTTAAGATCAAATACGTATGTTAGACTGACATTCTTTACAACAAACACAGCCTACAGTAGAAAGCTGCTAAAACAGGAACAAATTGAATAAATCTGTAGTAGGCAGATCGAATATATAGTTTCAGACTGAGATATAAGGCCCAGCACAACCCACAACCCTGTTTGCTGCCCCATGGCCCTTGCTTCTGGCTAGCAGAGTGCCTGGAAGTGCACTCTGGAGCCAGTATTGTTGCTCTTAGGATGCTCCAGATTTCAAGTGAGTAACATTACTACACTGTGAGGCAGATTTAGGTTTGCATGAAAGTCAACCACATATGTGGGCATATTGGGGGTCATTCCGACCCGTTCTCATGCAGCAGTTTGTTGCTGCAGTGCGAACGGCTCTGGAAGGCGCATGCATGGTGGCTGCACTGCGCATGTGCATCGTTGCCCGCGACAGGGGTCGCCGGGTTACGTTGCGGCCAAAGAAGAAAGTGGTCAAAGATCCGACCGCAAGAAGATTGACAGAAAGAAGGCGTTCCTGAGCGTCACCAGACCATTTGGAGCAGTTTTCGAGGAGTGGTTCAGAAAACGCAGGCGTGTCCAGGAGGGCGGATGTCTGACGTCAAAGCCGGCCCCAGCGTCGCTGAGATCATCGCACAGGGTAAGTATGTCCAGGGCTAGTCTTGTTCTGCTTGAAATTTTTTTAGCTTAGCAAGGCTGCACAAGCGATCGCAACCCTGCTAAGCTAAACTACACTCCCCCATAGGCGTGGACTAGTTGATCGCAGCAGCAGCAGAATGACCACCCTTGTATACACAGAAATAAATGTGAATCTTTAACAGTATTCAGAGATGTCCACGTCAATGTTGCCGAACTATTCCTATCAATAACTTATAAAAGTAACCAGCATCACTATAAGCAAGCAGTTGCACCAATGCTACAGTATACTTGGTGCAAAAGATCTGTCTGAAATCGGCAGGATGTGTAAGCTCGACTATCCCACTATTCTGCTTATACGGCGTCAGAATCCTTATCTAACATGCAAATGCTCATTTGCCACTCAGTTACTCCCATTCAGCCACAAGTGGAAATGTAGCTGAGATGCATACAACCATAGTTGGTCAGTTGTGTATACTTAATATGGAGTCAGTACATTGCGAAAAATCGCAAGATCCGTCCACAAAATGGACCATGCAACTCTGACTCAGTCACTGTAAGTGTCGTTGAAATTATGCAAAAAGTACTTATTATGTCTCACATTTAATCTCAAATTGGTCTGTTAATCATAGCCTTAATTTCTGCCATATTTTAATAATCACAAATATTTTCACTGATTATCAAATGCCAGAAGGGCTGATGAGCTGGTCCAGCCACACACACAGATGGATTGGCTGAGCAGCTCCACCTCCCGATACTCTGCTGGACCGCCCAGGACTTGTTGCCCTCCCCTGTGAGCCTTAGCCACACCTACTTGTAGTGAGCTTGCGCACAGTAATATGCTGGGCCTGTTTTACAGCCCCATGACTCCTTGGTGCATCATGGGATTGATTACAGTAGTAGACTGGTCTTGAGCAGCATGGGGATGGATTCTGCTCATCTCTAGCCTCTGCCGCCAGCATCAGATCTCCCAGCTGTTGCTGGTGCAGAGGCTGGAGATGAGCAGAATTATCCCTGGAAAGAAGTGCTGAAGCTGGGGCAGAGTAAATTCTGGCCAGGGGTTGCCCCTGAGAGAGGAGTGCCCTGCGGTACTTGTCCTCTGTGTCCCTCACTTAATGTAGCTCTACCTTACCTAATTACAAAGTGGTAATGAATCACATTTGTTTCTAGGAATCACAAGAACTTATGCCTATGCCTTAAGAAAGATACATTCCAAGACGCTGCTACAAAAAGTGGGTGACTGAGTCTCCCCACACTGCTGTTTCAGTGCATTACCAAGTGACAACACTAGTGCAGAGGATGCATCTACCATAGAGCCCAGAGCGGGGACAAGGGCAGCAATGCTTCAGCCTCCCAGGTCTTACACTATTCTCCAATGATCAGAGCGGGGTCCAGTTGGCTATAGTGGCATTGCTGGGCCACACCCAAATTGTGCTTTGGAATTTAGAGGACCTACAGTGTGTTCTGCCACTGATTTTGCCCTTTCTGCTGGTCAATCTTTTATTTTAAAATGTTGGTTACAGTAAATTTGTGAGCAATGTTATGTTAAAAGTTTAGAAAATACATGTTTTATTATTACTTTAAGTTTCCCTTTTTGACCTTTTCAATGTATTAATATTATTTTTCTCTTTTTGAAAAAGGTAGTTTATGGTTTGGGTTTACTTTAAATTTAAGGTGCTCCTTTTTGAAATTGCAAGATTGAATTGCTTAAGGGTTCCTGTCTAATTCTGTCTCTTAAAAAACAGATTTAACATTGTACTTTTCGCCTTTAGCATTTCATTATGACCTTGATTATCTGTAGTGATTTTTTAAGCAAGATGCATAACGGCGAACCCTGTGATCTGTGGAGCAAGTTCACCTGGAAAGTGCTGTATGTGTCTCGCCATCTGTTCATAGTCTTACTGATGTTTACAGCTGTTCAAACAGCAGTCTGCTATTACAAAGTATGGCTCACCAAGGTGCTTGCAGTGCAAATTCTGGTCATTATTTCTACAGAATTGTTGAATTAAGAAATATGAATATTTGCAATATTAATATAAATCGTATCGACTATTCTTATACAGTTTGATTGAAAAAGTATAAATCACGTTTCACTGTTTAAAACAGACTATTCATGCCCCTCATTGAAGCCCACCTGCGTGTTGATATCATTAAGAATGCAGTTTTGTGCAGTTCAATGTACTGGAAAATATAGGGCACTGTGTTTTGGGAATAGCTTTGGAGCAGCAATATTCATTTATGGCTGTACCTAAGGCTATGCTGTATCTTGTCTGGCAGTCTGAATTGTTCAGGGAATAATGATAATGCTTGGGGAGGGAGTTGTGGGATTAGAATAACAAATTCCGATTAAGATTATCTAGTCTGTCAAATAGCACTGCAACATTTATAATACAAAGACAACAGCATACCTCCCAACCATTGGCATATCTATAATGGGTGCAGTGTGTGCAAAGCGCACGGGCCCCCAGGGGGCCCACCCCGCACACATTGCACCCAATTGTTTAATACTTACCTCTCTGGAGTCCCCCGTCGGAGCCATCCCTTCTCAGCAGCGTAATAGAGTTTGAACACTAGGGGGAACAAACTCTATTGCGCCTGCTGAAGACTCCGGAAAGATGGCACAGCGGCCATTTTTCCGGAGTTTCGCGCATGCGCAGTAGCAAAATCTTCGGGAAAATGGCCACCGCGCCGTGTTCCTGGAGGTTTGCGCATGCGCAATAGAGTCTGTTCTCAGTCTTGCCGCTGCGGAGAAGGATGGTACCGCCGGGGGACCCAGGAGAGGTAAGTATTAAACAGTTGTAGATCAGTCAGAGAGGAGGGGGCCCCTGAAGCAGAAGGCTGCACACAGGCCTCCTCCTCTCTTAAAACACCCCTGCTCCCAACATTAAAAGAACCAAAGTAGCACACATGTAGTACTGTATATGACAGTTTGGGGGTATTGACTGCATGTGGGGCAGTACAGATGGTGTAATGGTTAGCATTACTGCCTCACAGCACTGAGGTCATGGGTTCGATTCCCACCATAGCCCTAACTGTGTGGAGTTTGTATATTCTCCCCGTACTTGCGTGGGTTTCCTCCGGGTACTCCTGTTTTCTCCGACAATCCAAAAATTTACTGGTAGGTTAATTGGCTCCCAAGAAAATTAACCATAGCGTGAATGTGACTGCATGTATATGAAATAGGGAATATAGATTGTAAGCTCCACTGGTTCAGGGACTGATGTGAATTGCCAAAATATTCTATGTAAAGCGCTGTGAAATATGTGTGCGCAATATAAATAACTGGTAATAAATAAATAAGAATGTCATGCCCCTGTTTCTCTTCACGCTGGGAGAGAGCTCAGGACTCCGGCAGCTGCTGGGCAACTCCCAGTCTTCCCAGTACTAAATGGACGCCATGCACATACACACAGCAGCTATTCACCACTGCTCTGCTATGTCAATTCCACCTGTGGGTGGCACAGTGCGAGAGTGTCTGCAAAGTGGGAATGTCCTGCTGAATTCGGGAAGGTTGGGAGGTCCACAATATGATAGGTTTAAAATCTTGCTGTTTGGTTAGGTACTGTACATATCAGGGACGTGCAGTGAGGTAAATGGTTCAGGATGCACTGGTTAGCACCGGAGCCAGATTTACACACAATGTATGAGCCAAAGTGTACATCTGGATATTATACACAGGTGCAGCAGTAAAAACTAGAGATGAGCGGATTCGGTTTTACTCGGTTTTACTCGGTTCTCAAAACCGAATCTTATTGGCTATCCAAAACACGTGACATCCGCGAGCCAATAAGATTCGGTTTTGAGAACCGAGTAAAACCGAGTAAAACCGAATCCGCTCATCTCTAGTAAAAACTCCTGGAAATTTGGTGAGTTTTGATCAGAGATATGCAGAAAAGATAGGCACTACCTCACCTACCATAGACTTTTTACCTCAGAGTTTTGGATATAAAAATTATTAGAATAATACAAAGGAGATATTTCAAACAGTCTTTGTATTTTTCATATATTTTATAGAGTCAAAACTCTGGCACAAACGTTAGTATGACAGGAAAGGCTCTGCCTCACCCCACCGCACGTCACTGATGCATATACAGGTTGAGCATCCCTTATCCAAAATTCAAAATCCCACATTTTTGGTTCCCATACTGAGACGATGACATATATATATATATATATATATACAGTATATCTAGATGTGTTGTTTCTTTGGGGTGCGCCTAGCATTCATATAGTTCTACGTGTTAGTTAACCCCTATAGTCAACTAAGCATGAGTTTATAGATTTCTTCTATTAGTATAATGAACAAGTAAAATAGCATCAGTCTTTTTCTCTCCAAAGGATACATAAATTTATTTAAAAATCTTTGTTTCTAAAAACCTATTTGTAATGAGGCAATAATAAATACACAAATACAATTAAAAAAAATTTCTGTAGATACTTGATAGGCAATATTTTGTTTCCTTTACGGATCCCAATACTATGTCACCAACGCGTTTCGTCATTTAAGACTTCATCAGGGGTGTCTTTAGTATACACTACTAGAACATAAAAAGAGTTGTCACAATAAAACAATACATAAAAGGAGTTGTCTGAATAGAAACAGTACATACAATTCAACAAAAGACTGTGCATCATGAACTCTTTTAACATAGATCATAATACATTTTAGGTGTAAAATTAGAAAAAGAACAGAGATGAAGAAGATGTACAGTTGTGTAGTTAAAAGACAGAATACAAAACATCATATACCTATATTTTACAAAGAGTTTCTTTGGGTTTATGTAAAGTCTTTGACTAAGGCTTCATAATTTTGTTTTTTAATCTTAGATGGAGCCATTCAGACAAGCCAACAGTGCGGAGTATCAAGATATTAACAATAGACAATATATTGTTAAAAAGCCTTAAGTGGTCATATCAATTCTAATAATCAAAAATAGAGGACTATAAGATACTGTAAGACTCTTATCCAGACATTGTTACAGATAATAAAAATAAGTATATTTTCATGAGTTCTTACAATAACGTACATTTCACATTGTAAGATAATTTATGAGACTATGAGACAGAACAAAAATTGTTCATGGAATATAATAAAATAAACGTTGATGAATTCATCTTTTCTGTGTGTGGTTTATACTTACTCAACAGAGTGGTCAGTTGATTGACACCAGTGTGTTCTCATTGATTGGTCTATTATTCCCGTTAGTGTCAATAGCTAGACAGTTATTAGTGGCTGGTACCTTAATAGTAGATACTAATTAGTTCACTATATTCAAATAGCATAACAGTATTTTGTCATATAGCATTTTTATAAACATTACCTCCTGTTTTGTAGTATATGTCTACCTGCTGCTTTTTTTCTGGAGTTTCGATTCTCCTTGCCTAAAGATTCCCAATTAGTAGTATATTTAAATTGATTTTATAAGTTCAAAATTGTTCATTTAAAAAGTAGTAATAAATAAATAAATACAATAAAGATCACATTCCCTACTATATATTCTATTATTATTTTAATGACTTACTAATTTGTCCCGAATGTTCTATCCTGTGCTGAACTGGATAGCTGCCATCTAAGAATATAAAATAATGTAATTCTTAAATTATAAAATCTAAGATCATTTTATATGAACCAGTAGCAACAGGCTACTGACCCATGAAACATGGAGATTACATATGATTATTCTATATGATCATCTAGTAACTAGTTTGCAATATAGTTCATATAGTTCATAGGGTCAATAAAAGTTAATAGATATTATATACTGTTTTCTGCTCTATACCGTTTCCTATAACTAACCATTTGGATGTTGTTTTATTTTTATTAAAAATGCACTGTTATTGATTATATATGAAGATCACTAATGAGACTAAAAGTAACATGCACCACTAGTCAAATTGATAAGAAATGGAGTCTCCATTGGTCACATACAATTAGATTATAAGCACTACTATCATATACTAATTAATATCAATAACAACTGAAATATATTTAATAAAGTAAAAAATAATTTATAAATAACGAAGAAATAAACACAAGCACATATAGATAGGGGATAGCACTAATGCACACGTAGTATATGGGTTGGCACAAATATAAAACTACAGCATTAAGAGGTTGCACTTAATTTTACTTTAAACTTGCAGCTCAATAAACAAATATACATTTTAAACAAGACAAAGATACAGAAGTGGCCCAGTGCCGTGAATGGAATGTAAGCCGAAAGCTTGCGTTCCCCGCTCTGCGCAGGCGCAAGGGGTCCGGGAAGTAGCTATGAGCAATGAGTGGAATGCAAGGCGGAAGCCTGCGCTCCACACTGAATCACCAGTGTGATTGATGCCTCGAAAATGAGGCTTGAGTAATGGAGGAAATGGAAGGGGATTATAGATGG
Organism: Pseudophryne corroboree; assembly: GCF_028390025.1. NCBI lineage: Eukaryota > Metazoa > Chordata > Amphibia > Anura > Myobatrachidae > Pseudophryne > Pseudophryne corroboree. Next base: position 328,800,225 of record NC_086444.1, on the reverse strand, counting down.
AACGCAAAACAGATCATTAGGTCCGTTTCTGAGTCTTTTTTACACCAAATAGTATTAATACATACAAAAAAGCTACAACTAATAAATAACACTAATAAGGATAGGAGGTAAATGGGAATAAAGGTTAAAATAGAGCACTAAAACCAATTTACTAATAATCAAATACCAACCAATAAGAACTAAGAGGAAGTGATGTAAGGGTAAAAGTGGTATAAATAGATGAAGGTAGGGACAGGGTCTCCATTACCTGATAGACAAGGGAGCAGGACAGACCAGGAGAGGAATCCCCACTTGGAAGGTAACCATTTAACTAATTAATTAAATTAAGTATACCATTAGTTATGGTGAATTTACATACTAATTTAGGCTCCATAACATGTTATGAATAAGTAGTTGTTGACTATTAATTGATAACTTATAAATATATTATACCTATAGGTTTTGAAAAAATTAGTGGGATTTTCTAAGACGTTTTCTGCAAGCCTGGCCGTGTTTAACAATTGGATAAATAGTAAGTAATTAATACACTCGGCTTAATGGGTAATTTACATATTTGATATCATTGCTAATTTAGTCTACAGCTCAATAGGAGATTTATACTCCAGAGGATAACCACCTGGGCAGCTATACAGTTCAGCACAGGATAGAACTTTCGGGACAAATTAGTAAATCATTAGAATAATAATAGAATATATAGTAGGGGATGTGACTTTTATTGTATTTATTTATTTATTTATTTATTTACTACTACTACTTTTTAAATTAACAATTTTGAACTTATAAAATCAATTTAAATATATTATTAATTGGGAATCTTTAGGTTAGGAGAATCGAAACTCCGAAAAAAAGCAGCAGGTAGACATGTACTATAAAACAGGAGGTAATGTTTATAAAAATGATATATGACAAAATACTGTTATGCCATTTGAATATAGTGAACTAATTAGTATCTACTATTAAGGTACCAGCCACTAATAACTGTCTAGCTATTGACACTAACGGGAATAATAGACCAATCAATGAGAACACACTGCTGTCAATCAACTGACCACTCTGTTGAGTAAGTATAAACCACACACAGAAAAGTTGAATTCATCAACATTTATTTTATTATATTCCATGAACAATTTTTGTTCTGTCTCATAAATGATCTTACAATGTGAAATGTATGCTATTGTAAGAACTCATGAAAATATACTTATTTTTATTATCTGTAACAATGTCTGAATAAGAGTCTTACAGTATCTTATAGAGATGAGCGGGTTCGGTTCCTCGGAATCCGAACCCGCCCGAACTTCAGTTTTTTTTTACACGGGGCCGAGCGACTCGGATCTTCCCGCCTTGCTCGGTTAACCCGAGCGCGCCCGAACGTCATCATCCCGCTGTCGGATTCTCGCGAGGCTCGGTTTCTATCACGAGACTCGGATTCTATATAAGGAGCCGCGCGTCGCCGCCATTTTCACACGTGCATTGAGATTCATAGGGAGAGGACGTGGCTGGCGTCCTCTCCGTTTATAGAGAAGAGAGTGAGACTAGAGTAGAGAGAGACACAGTAGTAATTTTGGGGAGCATTAGGAGGAGTACTTTAGGAGGAGTACTACTACTTGCTGAAGTGATAGATAGATAGTGTGACTGTATAATGTATATCTGACTTGTGGGGGAGACACTGACAGTGGGGAGCAGTTAGAGTCTGAGAGCAGGACTTGCTGCCAGAGTGCCACACTGCCATTGTGACCACACTGACCACCAGTATAATATATATTGTGATTGTCTGCTTAGGAGTACTACTTGCAAGTTGCTGATAGTGTGACCAGTGACCTGACCACCAGTTTAATAATCACCACCAGTTTAATATATATAATATATATATATAATTGTATATAATATATATATATATAATATTGTATACCACCTACCCGTTTTTTTTCTTTTTTCTTTCTTCTTCTTTATACATACTACTATAGTAGCTTACTGTAGCAGTCTGCGGTGCTGCTGAGCTGACAGTGTCCAGCAGGTCCGTCATCAGTCATTACATAATAAATATATATACCTGTCCGGCTGCAGTACTAGTGATATTATATATATATATATATATATTGATTTCATCTCATTATCATCCAGTCTATATTAGCAGCAGACACAGTACGGTAGTCCACGGCTGTAGCTACCTCTGTGTCGGCAGTCGCTGGTCCATCCATAATTGTATACCACCTACCCGTGGTTTTTTTTTTTTCTTTCTTCTTTATACATACTACTATAGTAGCTTACTGTAGCAGTCTGCGGTGCTGCTGAGCTGACAGTGTCCAGCAGGTCCGTCATCAGTCATTACATAATAAATATATCTACCTGTCCGGCTGCAGTACTAGTGTGATATTATATATATATATATTGATTTCATCTCATTATCATCCAGTCTATATTAGCAGCAGACACAGTACGGTAGTCCACGGCTGTAGCTACCTCTGTGTCGGCAGTCGCTGGCCAATCCATAATTGTATACCACCTACCCGTGGTTTTTTTTTTCTTTCTTCTTTATACATACTACTATAGTAGCTTACTGTAGCAGTCTGCGGTGCTGCTGAGCTGACAGTGTCCAGCAGGTCCGTCATCAGTCATTACATAATAAATATATCTGCCTGTCCGGCTGCAGTACTAGTGTGATATTATATATATATATATATTGATTTCATCTCATTATCATCCAGTCTATATTAGCAGCAGACACAGTACGGTAGTCCACGGCTGTAGCTACCTCTGTGTCGGCAGTCGCTGGTCCATCCATAATTGTATACCACCTACCCGTGGTTTTTTTTTTCTTTCTTCTTTATACATACTACTATAGTAGCTTACTGTAGCAGTCTGCGGTGCTGCTGAGCTGACAGTGTCCAGCAGGTCCGTCATCAGTCATTACATAATAAATATATATTATATACCTGTCCGGCTGCAGTACTAGTGATATTATATATATATATATTGATTTCATCTCATTATCATCCAGTCTATATTAGCAGCAGACACAGTACGGTAGTCCACGGCTGTAGCTACCTCTGTGTCGGCAGTCGCTGGTCCATCCATAATTGTATACCACCTACCCGTGGTTTTTTTTTTCTTTCTTCTTTATACATACTACTATAGTAGCTTACTGTAGCAGTCTGCGGTGCTGCTGAGCTGACAGTGTCCAGCAGGTCCGTCATCAGTCATTACATAATAAATATATCTACCTGTCCGGCTGCAGTACTAGTGTGATATTATATATATATATATATATATATATATTGATTTCATCTCATTATCATCCAGTCTATATTAGCAGCAGGCACAGTACGGTAGTCCACGGCTGTAGCTACCTCTGTGTCGGCAGTCGCTGGTCCATCCATAATTGTATACCACCTACCCGTGGTTTTTTTTTTCTTTCTTCTTTATACATACTACTATAGTAGCTTACTGTAGCAGTCTGCGGTGCTGCTGAGCTGACAGTGTCCAGCAGGTCCGTCTTCAGTCATTACATAATAAATATATATTATATACCTGTCCGGCTGCAGTACTAGTGATATTATATATATATTGATTTCATCTCATTATCATCCAGTCTATATTAGCAGCAGACACAGTACGGTAGTCCACGGCTGTAGCTACCTCTGTGTCGGCAGTCGCTGGTCCATCCATAAGTATACTAGTATCCATCCATCTCCATTGTTTACCTGAGGTGCCTTTTAGTTGTGCCTATTAAAATATGGAGAACAAAAATGTTGAGGTTCCAAAATTAGGGAAAGATCAAGATCCACTTCCACCTCGTGCTGAAGCTGCTGCCACTAGTCATGGCCGAGACGATGAAATGCCAGCAACGTCGTCTGCCAAGGCCGATGCCCAATGTCATAGTACAGAGCATTTAAAATCCAAAACACCAAATATCAGTAAAAAAAGGACTCCAAAATCAAAAATAAAATTGTCGGAGGAGAAGCGTAAACTTGCCAATATGCCATTTACCACACGGAGTGGCAAGGAACGGCTGAGGCCCTGGCCTATGTTCATGGCTAGTGGTTCAGCTTCACATGAGGATGGAAGCACTCAGCCTCTTGTTAGAAAAATGAAAAGACTCAAGCTGGCAAAAGCACCGCAAAGAACTGTGCGTTCTTCGAAATCCCAAATCCACAAGGAGAGTCCAATTGTGTCAGTTGCGATGCCTGACCTTCCCAACACTGGACGTGAAGAGCATGCGCCTTCCACCATTTGCACGCCCCCTGCAAGTGCTGGAAGGAGCACCCGCAGTCCAGTTCCTGATAGTCAGATTGAAGATGTCAGTGTTGAAGTACACCAGGATGAGGAGGATATGGGTGTTGCTGGCGCTGGGGAGGAAATTGACAAGGAGGATTCTGATGGTGAGGTGGTTTGTTTAAGTCAGGCACCCGGGGAGACACCTGTTGTCCGTGGGAGGAATATGGCCGTTGACATGCCTGGTGAAAATACCAAAAAAATCAGCTCTTCGGTGTGGAAGTATTTCAACAAAAATGCGGACAACATTTGTCAAGCCTTGTGTTGCCTTTGTCAAGCTGTAATAAGTAGGGGTAAGGACGTTAACCACCTCGGAATATCCTCCCTTATACGTCACCTGCAGCGCATTCATAATAAGTCAGTGACAAGTTCAAAAACTTTGGGCGACAGCGGAAGCAGTCCACTGACCAGTAAATCCCTTCCTCTTGTAACCAAGCTCACGCAAACCACCCCACCAACTCCCTCAGTGTCAATTTCCTCCTTCCCCAGGAATGCCAATAGTCCTGCAGGCCATGTCACTGGCAATTCTGACGAGTCCTCTCCTGCCTGGGATTCCTCCGATGCATCCTTGCGTGTAACGCCTACTGCTGCTGGCGCTGCTGTTGTTGCTGCTGGGAGTCGATGGTCATCCCAGAGGGGAAGTCGTACTCGTAAGCCCACTTTTACTACTTCCACCAAGCAATTGACTGTCCAACAGTCCTTTGCGAGGAAGATGAAATATCACAGCAGTCATTCTGCTGCAAAGCGGATAACTGAGGCCTTGGCATCCTGGGTGGTGAGAAACGTGGTTCCGGTATCCATCATTACTGCAGAGCCAACTAGAGACTTGTTGGAGGTACTGTGTCCCCGGTACCAAATACCATCTAGGTTCCATTTCTCTAGGCAGGCGATACCGAAAATGTACACAGACCTCAGAAAAAGAGTCACCAGTGTCCTAAAAAATGCAGCTGTACCCAATGTCCACTTAACCACGGACATGTGGACAAGTGGAGCAGGGCAGGGTCAGGACTATATGACTGTGACAGCCCACTGGGTAGATGTATGGACTCCCGCCGCAAGAACAGCAGCGGCGGCACCAGTAGCAGCATCTCGCAAACGCCAACTCTTTCCTAGGCAGGCTACGCTTTGTATCACCGGTTTCCAGAATATGCACACAGCTGAAAACCTCTTACGGCAACTGAGGAAGATCATCGCGGAATGGCTTACCCCAATTGGACTCTCCTGTGGATTTGTGGCATCGGACAACGCCAGCAATATTGTGTGCGCATTAAATCTGGGCAAATTCCAGCACGTCCCATGTTTTGCACATACCTTGAATTTGGTGGTGCAGAATTTTTAAAAAAACGACAGGGGCGTGCAAGAGATGCTGTCGGTGGCCAGAAGAATTGCGGGACACTTTCGGCGTACAGGCACCACGTACAGAAGACTGGAGCAACACCAAAAACGCCTGAACCTGCCCTGCCATCATCTGAAGCAAGAAGTGGTAACGAGGTGGAATTCAACCCTATATATGCTTCAGAGGTTGGAGGAGCAGCAAAAGGCCATTCAAGCCTATACAATTCAGCACGATATAGGAGGTGGAATGCACCTGTCTCAAGCGCAGTGGAGAATGATTTCAACGTTGTGCAAGGTTCTGCTGCCCTTTGAACTTGCCACACGTGAAGTCAGTTCAGACACTGCCAGCCTGAGTCAGGTCATTCCCCTCATCAGGCTTTTGCAGAAGAAGCTGGAGACATTGAAGGAGGAGCTAACACGGAGCGATTCCGCTAGGCATGTGGGACTTGTGGATGGAGCCCTTAATTCGCTTAACAAGGATTCACGGGTGGTCAATCTGTTGAAATCAGAGCACTACATTTTGGCCACCGTGCTCGATCCTAGATTTAAAACCTACCTTGGATCTCTCTTTCCGGCAGACACAAGTCTGCTGGGGTTCAAAGACCTGCTGGTGAGAAAATTGTCAAGTCAAGCGGAACGCGTCCTGTCAACATCTCCTCCTTCACATTCTCCCGCAACTGGGGGTGCGAGGAAAAGGCTCAGAATTCCGAGCCCACCCGCTGGCGGTGATGCAGGGCAGTCTGGAGCGACTGCTGATGCTGACATCTGGTCCGGACTGAAGGACCTGTCAAAGATTACGGACATGTCGTCTACTGTCACTGCATATGATTCTCTCCCCATTGAAAGAATGGTGGAGGATTATATGAGTGACCGCATCCAAGTAGGCACGTCACACAGTCCGTACTTATACTGGCAGGAAAAAGAGGCAATTTGGAGGCCCTTGCACAAACTGGCTTTATTCTACCTAAGTTGCCCTCCCACAAGTGTGTACTCCGAAAGAGTGTTTAGTGCCGCCGCTCACCTTGTCAGCAATCGGCGTACGAGGTTACTTCCAGAAAATGTGGAGAAGATGATGTTCATTAAAATGAATTATAATCAATTCCTCCGTGGAGACATTGACCAGCAGCAATTGCCTCCACAAAGTACACAGGGAGCTGAGATGGTGGATTCCAGTGGGGACGAATTGATAATCTGTGAGGAGGGGGATGTACACGGTGATATATCGGAGGATGATGATGAGGTGGACATCTTGCCTCTGTAGAGCCAGTTTGTGCAAGGAGAGATTAATTGCTTCTTTTTTGGTGGGGGTCCAAACCAACCCGTCATTTCAGTCACAGTCGTGTGGCAGACCCTGTCACTGAAATGATGGGTTGGTTAAAGTGTGCATGTCCTGTTTATACAACATAAGGGTGGGTGGGAGGGCCCAAGGACAATTCCATCTTGCACCTCTTTTTTCTTTAATTTTTCTTTGCGTCATGTGCTGTTTGGGGAGTGTTTTTTGGAAGGGCCATCCTGCGTGACACTGCAGTGCCACTCCTAGATGGGCCCGGTGTTTGTGTCGGCCACTAGGGTCGCTTATCTTACTCACACAGCTACCTCATTGCGCCTCTTTTTTTCTTTGCGTCATGTGCTGTTTGGGGAGTGTTTTTTGGAAGGGCCATCCTGCGTGACACTGCAGTGCCACTCCTAGATGGGCCCGGTGTTTGTGTCGGCCACTAGGGTCGCTTATCTTACTCACACAGCTACCTCATTGCGCCTCTTTTTTTCTTTGCGTCATGTGCTGTTTGGGGAGTGTTTTTTGGAAGGGCCATCCTGCGTGACACTGCAGTGCCACTCCTAGATGGGCCCGGTGTTTGTGTCGGCCACTAGGGTCGCTTATCTTACTCACACAGCTACCTCATTGCGCCTCTTTTTTTCTTTGCGTCATGTGCTGTTTGGGGAGTGTTTTTTGGAAGGGCCATCCTGCGTGACACTGCAGTGCCACTCCTAGATGGGCCAGGTGTTTGTGTCGGCCACTAGGGTCGCTTAGCTTAGTCATCCAGCGACCTCGGTGCAAATTTTAGGACTAAAAATAATATTGTGAGGTGTGAGGTATTCAGAATAGACTGAAAATGAGTGGAAATAATGGTTATTGAGGTTAATAATACTTTGGGATCAAAATGACCCCCACATTCTATGATTTAAGCTGTTTTTTAGGGTTTTTTGAAAAAAACACCCGAATCCAAAACACACCCGAATCCGACAAAAAAAATCGGTGAGGTTTTGCCAAAACGCGGTCGAACCCAAAACACGGCCGCGGAACCGAACCCAAAACACAAAACCCGAAAAATTTCAAGTGCACATCTCTAGTATCTTATAGTCCTCTATTTTTGATTATTTGAAATGATATGACCACTTAAGGCTTTTTAACAATATATTGTCTATTGTTAATCTCTTGATACTCCACACTGTTGGCTTGTCTGAATGGCTCCATCTAAGATTAAAACAAAATTATGAAGCTTTAGTCAAAGACTTTACATATACACAAAGAAACTCTTTGTACAATATAGGTATATGATGTTTTGTATTCTGTCTTTTAACTACATAACTGTACATCTTCTTCATCTCTGCTCTTCTTCTAATTTTACACCTAAAATGTATTATGATCTTTTAAAAGACTTCATGATGCACAGCCTTTTGTTCAATTGTATGTACTGTTTCTATTGAGACAACTCCTTTTATGTATTGTTTTTATTGAAACAACTCTTTTTATGTTCTAGTATTGTATACTAAAGACACCCCCGATGAAGTCTTAAATGACAAAATGCGTTGGGTGACAGTATTGGGATCCGTACTGGAAATGAAAATATTGGCTATTAAGTATCTACAGAAAATTTTTTGAACTGTATTTGTGTATTTATTATTGCCTCATTACAAATAGGTTTTTAGAAACAAAGATTTTTAAATAAATTTATGTATCCTTTGGAGAGAAAAAGACTGATGCTATTTTACTTGTTCATTAGACTAATATAAGAAATCTATAAACTCATGCTTAGTTGACTATAGGGGTTAACTAACACGTAGAACTATATAAATACTAGGCACACCCCAAAGAAACAACACATCTAGATTTCTACAAAAGGCCCTTTCAGGTAGAGGACCAATCTTTGGAGTAGCTGCTGATCACTTTTTAAATAAATTGAAGTATAATACAACACTTTAGAGATATTAGTTACTACTTCTCATATATATATATATATATAACACACAGGGGGGTGGGGGATATAGCGACCAATGGTGTCTTAGAGAGATTCAGTAGAAATAATTGGATAAAAATATATAATATATAATATAATTTGTGATAAAAGAATAATCAGAAGGGGTGGATCTATAAAAAAATTATTAACAAATACAATTTTAAGACATAAAAATTGAATTAACAACTAAGATAAAATTTGAGCAGAAAAACTCTTTAAAAAAATGGGATAAAAACAGTATACACAATACAATATAATACCAGTTAGAAAATATAAAAAGATTTTTGCTTAACTTGGTATGAGGTCACTGCCAGGTTTCCCAACGCGTTTCGTCAAACAAAACTGTCACTCAGTGTTGAAAAGAATGCTGAACGGTGCCCTCAGTAAAGTTGATAATAGCAGACATGGAAACTGCGGCACTCATGGTTATCTTGAAGAAAAAAGTATTTACTGAATCATATCCAATACAAAATTGCCTATAGTGGCCAACATTTCGGTGCCGCAAGCACCATTTTCAAGGCAGGCATAAACATGTAACGATTTAACGGTTAAATCATTACATGTTTATGCCTGCCTTGAAAACGGTGCTTGCGGCACCGAAACGTTGGCCACTATAGGCAATTTTGTATTGGATTTGATTCAGTAAATACTTTTTTCTTCAATATAACCACGAGTGCCGCAGTTTCCATGTCTGCTATATATATATATATATATATATATATATATATATAGATACAAGTGACGGCGGCACTCACGGATTTCTTCAATGCAATAACTGAGATCACTCGGTACTGCTTAGGCTTAACGTTTCGGTTTTATTCAACCGTCATCAGAAGATACAAAATATGACTTAAAACAATCCTACCTTTATACTCTAAACACCTCCCACGTGCACAGTCCCCGGCAGGCACCGCCGGACTTACTTCCGGGTACGTCATCACTTGGAGACAAACAGAGTCAATGTGATGACGTTCACCGGACCAGTGAATTAAACCATCACCATGGAAACAGTAATGCAAAACGGACTCATTTACAAAGCTGGAAACAGAATTATAATTTATATAATATATATGTACTTATAGATACTTCTATGCTGAGAAGGTGTCCTGCCTTTTTAAGGTACGCATGAGCCAGCATAGGAGTGCAATAAAGCAGATACTGGAGGGTAAGCAAGTGGACCAACCGGTAGCAAAACACTTTAAAGCACGCCAACACAGTCTAGCCACTTTATGGTATAAAATGTTGGAACATGTCCCTTTAACTAAACGAGGAGGAGATAGGCAGAAAACTCTGTTGCAAAAGGAGGCACGTTGGATACACCGACTTAATACTAGAGATGAGCGCCTGAAATTTTTTGGGTTTTGTGTTTTGGTTTTGGGTTCGGTTCCGCGGCCGTGTTTTGGGTTCGAACGCGTTTTGGCAAAACCTCACCGAATTTTTTTTGTCGGATTCGGGTGTGTTTTGGATTCGGGTGTTTTTTTCAAAAAACACTAAAAAACAGCTTAAATCATAGAATTTGGGGGTCATTTTGATCCCAAAGTATTATTAACCTCAAAAACCATAATTTACACTCATTTTCAGTCTATTCTGAATACCTCACACCTCACAATATTATTTTTAGTCCTAAAATTTGCACCGAGGTCGCTGTGTGAGTAAGATAAGCGACCCTAGTGGCCGACACAAACACCGGGCCCATCTAGGAGTGGCACTGCAGTGTCACGCAGGATGTCCCTTCCAAAAAACCCTCCCCAAACAGCACATGACGCAAAGAAAAAAAGAGGCGCAATGAGGTAGCTGACTGTGTGAGTAAGATTAGCGACCCTAGTGGCCGACACAAACACCGGGCCCATTTAGGAGTGGCACTGCAGTGTCACGCAGGATGTCCCTTCCAAAAAACCCTCCCCAATCAGCACATGATGCAAAGAAAAAGAAAAGAAAAAAGAGGTGCAAGATGGAATTGTCCTTGGGCCCTCCCACCCACCCTTATGTTGTATAAACAAAACAGGACATGCACACTTTAACCAACCCATCATTTCAGTGACAGGGTCTGCCACACGACTGTGACTGATATGACGGGTTGGTTTGGACCCCCCCCAAAAAAGAAGCAATTAATCTCTCCTTGCACAAACTGGCTCTACAGAGGCAAGATGTCCACCTCATCATCACCCTCCGATATATCACCGTGTACATCCCCCTCCTCACAGATTATCAATTCGTCCCCACTGGAATCCACCATCTCAGCTCCCTGTGTACTTTGTGGAGGCAATTGCTGCTGGTCAATGTCTCCGCGGAGGAATTGATTATAATTCATTTTAATGAACATCATCTTCTCCACATTTTCTGGATGTAACCTCGTACGCCGATTGCTGACAAGGTGAGCGGCGGCACTAAACACTCTTTCGGAGTACACACTTGTGGGAGGGCAACTTAGGTAGAATAAAGCCAGTTTGTGCAAGGGCCTCCAAATTGCCTCTTTTTCCTGCCAGTATAAGTACGGACTGTGCGACGTGCCTACTTGGATGCGGTCACTCATATAATCCTCCACCATTCTATCAATGTTGAGAGAATCATATGCAGTGACAGTAGACGACATGTCCGTAATCGTTGTCAGGTCCTTCAGTCCGGACCAGATGTCAGCATCAGCAGTCGCTCCAGACTGCCCTGCATCACCGCCAGCGGGTGGGCTCGGAATTCTGAGCCTTTTCCTCGCACCCCCAGTTGCGGGAGAATGTGAAGGAGGAGATGTTGACAGGTCGCGTTCCGCTTGACTTGACAATTTTGTCACCAGCAGGTCTTTCAACCCCAGCAGACTTGTGTCTGCCGGAAAGAGAGATCCAAGGTAGGCTTTAAATCTAGGATCGAGCACGGTGGCCAAAATGTAGTGCTCTGATTTCAACAGATTGACCACCCGTGAATCCTTGTTAAGCTAATTAAGGGCTCCATCCACAAGTCCCACATGCCTAGCGGAATCGCTCCGTGTTAGCTCCTCCTTCAATGTCTCCAGCTTCTTCTGCAAAAGCCTGATGAGGGGAATGACCTGACTCAGGCTGGCAGTGTCTGAACTGACTTCACGTGTGGCAAGTTCAAAGGGCATCAGAACCTTGCACAACGTTGAAATCATTCTCCACTGCGCTTGAGACAGGTGCATTCCACCTACTATATCGTGCTCAATTGTATAGGCTTGAATGGCCTTTTGCTGCTCCTCCAACCTCTGAAGCATATAGAGGGTTGAATTCCACCTCGTTACCACTTCTTGCTTCAGATGATGGCAGGGCAGGTTCAGTAGTTTTTGGTGGTGCTCCAGTCTTCTGTACGTGGTGCCTGTACGCCGAAAGTGTCCCGCAATTCTTCTGGCCACCGACAGCATCGCTTGCACGCCCCTGTCGTTTTTTAAAAAATTCTGCACCACCAAATTCAAGGTATGTGCAAAACATGGGACGTGCTGGAATTTGCCCATATTTAATGCACACACAATATTGCTGGCGTTGTCCGATGCCACAAATCCACAGGAGAGTCCAATTGGGGTAAGCCATTCCGCGATGATCTTCCTCAGTTGCCGTAAGAGGTTTTCAGCTGTGTGCGTATTCTGGAAAGCGGTGATACAAAGCGTAGCCTGCCTAGGAAAGAGTTGGCGTTTGCGAGATGCTGCTACTGGTGCCGCCGCTGCTGTTCTTGCGGCGGGAGTCCATACATCTACCCAGTGGGCTGTCACAGTCATATAGTCCTGACCCTGCCCTGCTCCACTTGTCCACATGTCCGTGGTTAAGTGGACATTGGGTACAACTGCATTTTTTAGGACACTGGTGAGTCTTTTTCTGACGTCCGTGTACATTCTCGGTATCGCCTGCCTAGAGAAGTGGAACCTAGATGGTATTTGGTAACGGGGGCACACTGCCTCAATAAATTGTCTAGTTCCCTGTGAACTAACGGCGGATACCGGACGCACGTCTAACACCAACATAGTTGTCAAGGCCTCAGTTATCCGCTTTGCAGCAGGATGACTGCTGTGATATTTCATCTTCCTCGCAAAGGACTGTTGAACAGTCAATTGCTTACTGGAAGTAGTACAAGTGGGCTTACGACTTCCCCTCTGGGATGACCATCGACTCCCAGCAGCAACAACAGCAGCGCCAGCAGCAGTAGGCGTTACACGCAAGGATGCATCGGAGGAATCCCAGGCAGGAGAGGAATCGTCAGAATTGCCAGTGACATGGCCTGCAGGACTATTGGCATTCCTGGGGAAGGAGGAAATTGACACTGAGGGAGTTGGTGGGGTGGTTTGCGTGAGCTTGGTTACAAGAGGAAGGGATTTACTGGTCAGTGGACTGCTTCCGCTGTCACCCAAAGTTTTTGAACTTGTCACTGACTTATTATGAATGCGCTGCAGGTGACGTATAAGGGAGGATGTTCCGAGGTGGTTAACGTCCTTACCCCTACTTATTACAGCTTGACAAAGGGAACACACGGCTTGACACCTGTTGTCCGCATTTCTGTTGAAATACCTCCACACCGAAGAGCTGATTTTTTTGGTATTTTCACCTGGCATGTCAACGGCCATATTCCTCCCACGGACAACAGGTGTCTCCCCGGGTGCCTGACTTAAACAAACCACCTCACCATCAGAATCCTCCTGGTCAATTTCCTCCCCAGCGCCAGCAACACCCATATCCTCCTCATCCTGGTGTACTTCAACACTGACATCTTCAATCTGACTATCAGGAACTGGACTGCGGGTGCTCCTTCCAGCACTTGCAGGGGGCGTGCAAATGGTGGAAGGCGCATGCTCTTCACGTCCAGTGTTGGGAAGGTCAGGCATCGCAACCGACACAATTGGACTCTCCTTGTGGATTTGGGATTTCGAAGAATGCACAGTTCTTTGCTGTGCTGCTTTTGCCAGCTTGAGTCTTTTCATTTTTCTAGCGAGAGGCTGAGTGCTTCCATCCTCATGTGAAGCTGAACCACTAGCCATGAACATAGGCCAGGGCCTCAGCCGTTCCTTGCCACTCCGTGTCGTAAATGGCATATTGGCAAGTTTACGCTTCTCCTCCGACAATTTTATTTTAGGTTTTGGAGTCCTTTTTTTTCTGATATTTGGTGTTTTGGATTTGACATGCTCTGTACTATGACATTGGGCATCGGCCTTGGCAGACGACGTTGCTGGCATTTCATCGTCTCGGCCATGACTAGTGGCAGCAGCTTCAGCACGAGGTGGAAGTGGATCTTGATCTTTCCCTAATTTTGGAACCTCAACATTTTTGTTCTCCATATTTTAATAGGCACAACTAAAAGGCACCTCAGGTAAACAATGGAGATGGATACTAGTATACAATTATGGACTGCCTGCCGAGTGCAGACACAGAGGTAGCCACAGCCGTGAACTACCGTACTGTACTGTGTCTGCTGCTAATATAGACTGGTTGATAAAGAGATGTCTATGTAACTATGTATGTATAAAGAAGAAAGAAAAAAAAACCACGGTTAGGTGGTATACAATTATGGACGGACTGCCTGCCGAGTGCAGACACAGAGGTAGCCACAGCCGTGAACTACCGTACTGTACTGTGTCTGCTGCTAATAATATAGACTGGTTGATAAAGAGATGTCGTAGTAGTATGTATGTATAAAGAAGAAAGAAAAATAAACCACGGTTAGGTGGTATACAATTATGGACGGACTGCCTGCCGAGTGCAGACACAGAGGTAGCCACAGCCGTGAACTACCGTACTGTACTGTGTCTGCTGCTAATATAGACTGGTTGATAAAGAGATGTCTATGTAACTATGTATGTATAAAGAAGAAAGAAAAAAAAACCACGGTTAGGTGGTATACAATTATGGACGGACTGCCTGCCGAGTGCAGACACAGAGGTAGCCACAGCCGTGAACTACCGTACTGTACTGTGTCTGCTGCTAATATAGACTGGTTGATAAAGAGATGTCTATGTAACTATGTATGTATAAAGAAGAAAGAAAAAAAAACCACGGTTAGGTGGTATACAATTATGGACGGACTGCCTGCCGAGTGCAGACACAGAGGTAACCACAGCCGTGAACTACCGTACTGTACTGTGTCTGCTGCTAATATAGACTGGTTGATAAAGAGATGTCTATGTAACTATGTATGTATAAAGAAGAAAGAAAAAAAAACCACGGTTAGGTGGTATACAATTATGGACGGACTGCCTGCCGAGTGCAGACACAGAGGTAGCCACAGCCGTGAACTACCGTACTGTACTGTGTCTGCTGCTAATATAGACTGGTTGATAAAGAGATGTCTATGTAACTATGTATGTATAAAGAAGAAAGAAAAAAAACCCACGGTTAGGTGGTATACAATTATGGACGGACTGCCTGCCGAGTGCAGACACAGAGGTAGCCACAGCCGTGAACTACCGTACTGTACTGTGTCTGCTGCTAATATAGACTGGTTGATAAAGAGATGTCGTAGTAGTATGTATGTATAAAGAAGAAAAAAAAACCACGGTTAGGTGGTATACAATTATGGACGGACTGCCTGCCGAGTGCAGACACAGAGGTAGCCACAGCCGTGAACTACCGTACTGTGTCTGCTGCGACTGGATGATAAATGATATAAAAAATATATATATATCACTACTGCAGCCGGACAGGTATATATTATATATTATATAATGACGGACCTGCTGGACACTGTCTGTCAGCAGAATGAGTTTTATTTTTATAGAATAAAAAAAAAAAAAACACACAAGTGAAGTCACACGACGAGTGTTTAACTTTTTCAGGCAATCACAATATAAGTATACTACTAACTATACTGGTGGTCAGTGTGGTCAGGTCACTGGTCAGTCACACTGGCAGTGGCACTCCTGCAGCAAAAGTGTGCACTGTTTAATTTTAATATAATATTATGTACTCCTGGCTCCTGCTATAACCTATAACTGGCACTGCAGTGCTCCCCAGTCTCCCCCACAATTATAAGCTGTGTGAGCTGAGCAGTCAGACAGATATATAATATATATAGATGATGCAGCACACTGGGCTGAGCCTGAGCAGTGCACACAGATATGGTATGTGACTGAGTCACTGTGTGTATCGCTTTTTTCAGGCAGAGAACGGATATATTAAATAAACTGCACTGTCTGGTGGTCACTCACTAGTAAACTCTCTGCACTCTCTACACTTCTACAGTACTCCTCCTAGTCCTAAGCTCCAGTAAATCTCTCTCTCTTATAATCTAAATGGAGAGGACGCCAGCCACGTCCTCTCACTATCAATCTCAATGCACGTGTGAAAATGGCGGCGACGCGCGGCTCCTTATATAGAATCCGAGTCTCGCGAGAATCCGACAGCGTCATGATGACGTTCGGGCGCGCTCGGGTTAACCGAGCAAGGCGGGAGGATCCGAGTCTGCTCGGACCCGTGAAAAAAACCATGAAGTTCGGGCGGGTTCGGATTCAGAGAAACCGAACCCGCTCATCTCTACTTAATACGGTGGCTCCCAACGGCCTTAATGAGACACTGTCACTTACATGTTTCCTATAGTATATAGGCTGTATTTTCGATGAAAAAAGTTTATTTGCAATCAATAACTGTATCTTTGGTATTGATAGATAGGCATATAATGAACATCTCAGCATAGAAGTATCTATAAGTACATATATATTATATAAATTATAATTCTGTTTCCAGCTTTGTAAATGAGTCCGTTTTGCATTACTGTTTCCATGGTGATGGTTTAATTCACTGGTCCGGTGAACGTCATCACATTGACTCTGTTTGTCTCCAAGTGATGACGTACCCGGAAGTAAGTCCGGCGGCGTCTGCCGGGGACTGTGCACGTGGGAGGTGTTTAGAGTATAAAGGTAGGATTGTTTTAAGTCATATTTTGTATCTTCTGATGACGGTTGAATAAAACCGAAACGTTAAGCCTAAGCAGTACCGAGTGATCTCAGTTATTGCATTGAAGAAATCCGTGAGTGCCACCGTTACTTGTATCTGCATTGCTACTAAAGACCTGGAGGGCACCCGGTGAGGTGAGACTTTTTCTGAAAGCGAGTGCCGAATAATCCTTACATATATATATATATATCAAGAATAAGGAGAGCGCACCGGTGAATGGTAATAAAAGGTAACACTTTACTATGTAAATATCCACGTACATGAAAGTTAAAATTGATGCACTTAGCCAGTCCTCCGATAACTGTCGCCTCGGGCTGAACCTTCTGCTGGCGGCGTATTTTTCACGGAGAGACCGTCTGCTCTGTTCCAGACTGGAAACCGACTTCGTCTGCAGATGCAAGCCACGCCCAACGCGTTTCGTCACTATGGGACTTCGTCAGGAGCTGTGTTATTGGATGTTCTGAATTTGCCTTTTAACCCATGCTCTCAGCTTCAATAGGTTAATTGCTTCAAATTGATTTTTAACACTAAAAACCCTCAATCTTAAATAAAATGTTTTACATTTTTCACAGAAACTCATCATTTTCATAAGCAGCAATATTTTACAACAATAACTTTGTTAATACTAACAACATATCTTTAAAATATTTAATATGTCCAAGAAACACATCTGATCAGCCACACTTAATCTAAGGACTGCTCTTTCAGCTGTTATCTTAATTTTGCACTTGATTCCAATTAGATCTTTCTCATGAGTCGTGTGTTTCTGCTGTTATCAGTATGTGTTTCTAGGGCTTACAACAGTTATTACACATTTTATTTCATACAACCATTATAATTAAAAAGTAATCAAACCCTTTTTAACCTCCCTAAAAACTATATGTTCCTATTTCTACAACCTTCTGCCTACTTTATCCAGATTTTAATGAATGTAGGGATACCACATCTATTCTGTCATGGCCTGACATGAATTCCAAGTGCTTGCCACTCCCCATCGGGTGATAACACCAACTTCGATGGGGACTACACCTGGGTTCATGCCCTGTCACTTTACAGAAACGGTATGATGTCACATCCCTCATTTAAACCATCTGGGGTTAATGTCCCTAGTGTGTAGATCCAAAAGGTTTCCCGTTGTGATAACAGTTTTAAAATATCTCCCCCTCTATTTCCTAAGTGTACTTGCTCTATTGCTTTGAATGATAAATTTTCTATTTTTGAATTGCAGCATTGCTGGAAGTGGCGGGGTACACTATGATTTTGTACTTTGTTACTAATATTCCTTGTATGTTCTAATATTCTTATTTTTAGCTGCCTTTTTGTTTTGCCTATGTATCTCTTTCCGCATTTGCACTCCAGCATATATATAACGTGTGTGCTTAAACAATTCAGTTTCCCTTTTATCTTCCAAGATTTTTGTTTGTTATGGCTCCAAATGTTTTTATTGTCCTTACATGCCAATTTGCATATTTTGCACTTGTTACATGGAAAGAAGCCCTGTAAATTACTCAACCATCCTTCTTTCTTTTCAGTTAGGGGGTTACTGGGTGCTATTATTGATTTTAGGTTTTTTGTTTTCCGGCATATGATCTGTGGTTTATCTGGTATAATTCCCTTCAATACTGGATCTAATTCCAAAACACCCCAATGTTTTTCAAGGATTCTTGTAACATCTCCCAATTTACTATTAAATGTTGTGACAAATGGGATGTTACTAAATTTATTAGTTCCCTCCTTCTTTTTATATTTTACAAGGTCTTTTCTGTCTCGGTTTGCAGCCTTTAATATTGAGTCAGTGATTAAACCTTCCGGGTAACCTTTTTCTCTAAAGCGTTGTCCATACACCTCTGCTTGTTCATTATATTTTTCTACTGTCGTGCAGTTACGCCGCAATCTGATAAATTGTGAATATGGTATATTTGAAACCCATTTTTTATGATGGCAACTATCATAGTGGACATAACTATTACAGTCCACCTTCTTAATATGCGTGTATGTTGTTACCTGATCTCCTTTTATACAGTTCGTACTGTCCAAGACTAGATCCAGAAACTCAATCTTCTGTTTATTTATATTAAATGTAAATGTTAAATTATAGGTGTTATTATGGAGGTATGTCATAAATTTCTCAAACTCAGATGCTGGACCTTTCCATACTATAACAATATCATCTATGAATCTTTTGAATAACTGAATATTATCTTTAAAGGGATTATTATTTTGTATAATTTCCATTTCCCATTTTCCTAGGTACAGATTGGCAAAATTCGGGGCATACGGAGTTCCCATTGCCACGCCCCTTCGTTGTATATAATACTTGTCTTTAAATAAAAAATAATTATTTTTTAATATATACTCTATACAATCTAGGATACATTTTTTCTTTGAACTATTGACCTCAGGATCTCTTTCCAGATATACACCCACCGCTTCTAAGCCATTTTGATGAGGTATGCATGTATAAAGCGCTTCAACATCTATTGTGGCCCAGGAATAATCAGCCTCCCATTTAAAAGTCTCTAGGACTTCTAATATGTGTGTTGAGTCTTTAATAAATGTGTCCAATTGTGTGACATACTGCTTTATTTGAATATCTACATATTCGGATATTTTTGAGCTGACTGAGTTGATCCCCGATATTATGGGGCGTCCTGGGGGCTTATCTAACCGTTTATGTATCTTTGGAATACTATAGAAAATTGGTGTTATAGGTTTGGTGTTAATCATATAATTATACTCATCCAGGGTAATTGTACCTTTACTTAGGCCTTCTGTTAATAAACAGTTAATCTCTGTTAATATTCTCTCTATGGGATCTTTTTCCAACCGCTCGTATGTATTCACATCATTTAGGAGCCTGTCACATTCCTCCTCATAATCTGTTTTATTCAATAAAACCACCCCACCCCCCTTGTCTGCCGATCTTATTATTATCTGTTTGTTACTCTCCAGGGTTTTTATTGCTTCCCTTTCACCTCTACTTAAATTATCTCTCATTTTGCTCACATCATTACACAGAGTATCCAAGTCTTTTTTGACCAGACTTGCGAATGTCTCTATGTAACTTCCTCTGGATTCTACAGGGTAAAATGTGGATCTTTTTTTTTTAAACTTTTTTATCTATCTGCATTTCTTCTACTACTTTATCTTTATTATCTTTATTAAAATGGCGTTTTAGAGTTAGATTTCTAACAAATTTATTCGTATCTATAAACAGTTGGAATCCATCTGGGGGTTTGTTAGGAGCAAATGTTAACCCTTTTGATAACAGTTGTTGTTCATTTTTTGTTAATGTGTGTTCTGATAGATTAAATATCCCTACCTGTCCCTTGATCCCTGTTTTCTTATTTTTGTTTCTTTCTCCACCTCTCTTACCTCTCCTGCATCTTCCTTTTTTCTTTTCCCATATGTATTTGGACTCGCTGCACTCCCTATATTCCCTCTCTGATCCCTTTCCCTTCCATAATGTCCCCGCTGAAAAAAACGTCTTTCCTGCTGCATGCTATTTGGAGAGGCCAAAACTTCATACCTATTACTTACTTGTTTCTTATTTTTTCTACTCACATATTTATTTTGTGGTCCTTTATATACCTTTTGCCATTGTCCTTCATATGGACGTTGCTGATTGTATTGATTACTCTTCCACTGTTTATTTGCTGCTGGCCAATTTCTTATATTACCTTCCCTGTAATCAATCGTATCTCTTTTGAATTTATTCACCTTTGTTGTTATGATGTCTTTCTCTAATTTTTTGACCTTTAACTCACTGTCTGCTAGTAGTTTCTTAAATTCCTCCACCTCCTTAATTGGTTCTATTTGTTTTTCTATTTCTATGATTCTCTGATCTATTTCTACTAGCTCTTTTTTTCTTTCACTTACTATCAGTTTCATCAGTTCAAACGAGCAACTGTCCAAAGTATAATTCCATTTATCTATAAAATCTTTGTTTTCACTTCCAAATGTAGGGGATTTGAGCAATCTTAACCCCCTAGGTACTCGTTTGGCTTCTATGTACTTCTCTATGGTGGTAACCTCCCAGCTGAGTTTCATTTCTTTCATCAGTAATTTTTCTGTTCTCATGCATAAATTATCTATGTCTACTTCAGAGTTTCTATTAGTGTTATGTTTGCCGACTTCAATATCTAAATGGTTATCAAATACTTTATGACACTCTTCGTTACGTCTGGCAATTCTATCCATTCTATATATACTCATTTCATACAATAACACAATGTGAACATGCAAATGCAATTTGTTAAATAAAATAATATACTTATTCTTGTATATATTTATATCACTGAAAGTTCCTTTTCATGCGGGTGCTGCAGATCATATAGCAATGAAATGGATATGTGGGATTTGGATCCGCGCACACTACAATTAGTCCAGAGTTTGTTTGCTCATGTGGTGCCTGCTCATCCACTCCTGCCAGGAGTAAGGGATTTCTAAATAATATCAAGAATAAGGAGAGCGCACCGGTGAATGGTAATAAAAGGTAACACTTTACTATGTAAATATCCACGTACATGAAAGTTAAAATTGATGCACTTAGCCAGTCCTCCGATAACTGTCGCCTCGGGCTGAACCTTCTGCTGGCGGCGTATTTTTCACGGAGAGACCGTCTGCTCTGTTCCAGACTGGAAACCGACTTCGTCTGCAGATGCAAGCCACGCCCAACGCGTTTCGTCACTATGGGACTTCGTCAGGAGCTGTGTTACCACCATAGAGAAGTACATAGAAGCCAAACGAGTACCTAGGGGGTTAAGATTGCTCAAATCCCCTACATTTGGAAGTGAAAACAAAGATTTTATAGATAAATGGAATTATACTTTGGACAGTTGCTCGTTTGAACTGATGAAACTGATAGTAAGTGAAAGAAAAAAAGAGCTAGTAGAAATAGATCAGAGAATCATAGAAATAGAAAAACAAATAGAACCAATTAAGGAGGTGGAGGAATTTAAGAAACTACTAGCAGACAGTGAGTTAAAGGTCAAAAAATTAGAGAAAGACATCATAACAACAAAGGTGAATAAATTCAAAAGAGATACGATTGATTACAGGGAAGGTAATATAAGAAATTGGCCAGCAGCAAATAAACAGTGGAAGAGTAATCAATACAATCGGCAACGTCCATATGAAGGACAATGGCAAAAGGTATATAAAGGACCACAAAATAAATATGTGAGTAGAAAAAATGAGATACAAGTAAGTAATAGGTATGAAGTTTTGGCCTCTCCAAATAGCATGCAGCAGGAAAGACGTTTTTTTCAGCGGGGACATTATGGAAGGGAAAGGGATCAGAGAGGGAATATAGGGAGTGCAGCGAGTCCAAATACATATGGGAAAAGAAAAAAGGAAGATGCAGGAGAGGTAAGAGAGGTGGAGAAAGAAACAAAAATAAGAAAACAGGGATCAAGGGACAGGTAGGGATATTTAATCTATCAGAACACACATTAACAAAAAATGAACAACAACTGTTATCAAAAGGGTTAACATTTGCTCCTAACAAACCCCCAGATGGATTCCAACTGTTTATAGATACGAATAAATTTGTTAGAAATCTAACTCTAAAACGCCATTTTAATAAAGATAATAAAGATAAAGTAGTAGAAGAAATGCAGATAGATAAAAAAGTTTAAAAAAAAAGATCCACATTTTACCCTGTAGAATCCAGAGGAAGTTACATAGAGACATTCGCAAGTCTGGTCAAAAAAGACTTGGATACTCTGTGTAATGATGTGAGCAAAATGAGAGATAATTTAAGTAGAGGTGAAAGGGAAGCAATAAAAACCCTGGAGAGTAACAAACAGATAATAATAAGATCGGCAGACAAGGGGGGTGGGGTGGTTTTATTGAATAAAACAGATTATGAGGAGGAATGTGACAGGCTCCTAAATGATGTGAATACATACGAGCGGTTGGAAAAAGATCCCATAGAGAGAATATTAACAGAGATTAACTGTTTATTAACAGAAGGCCTAAGTAAAGGTACAATTACCCTGGATGAGTATAATTATATGATTAACACCAAACCTATAACACCAATTTTCTATAGTATTCCAAAGATACATAAACGGTTAGATAAGCCCCCAGGACGCCCCATAATATCGGGGATCAACTCAGTCAGCTCAAAAATATCCGAATATGTAGATATTCAAATAAAGCAGTATGTCACACAATTGGACACATTTATTAAAGACTCAACACACATATTAGAAGTCCTAGAGACTTTTAAATGGGAGGCTGATTATTCCTGGGCCACAATAGATGTTGAAGCGCTTTGTACATGCATACCTCATCAAAATGGCTTAGAAGCGGTGGGTGTATATCTGGAAAGAGATCCTGAGGTCAATAGTTCAAAGAAAAAATTTATCCTAGATTGTATAGAGTATATATTAAAAAATAATTATTTTTTATTTAAAGACAAGTATTATATACAACGAAGGGGCGTGGCAATGGGAACTCCGTATGCCCCGAATTTTGCCAATCTGTACCTAGGAAAATGGGAAATGGAAATGATACAAAATAATAATCCCTTTAAAGATAATATTCAGTTATTCAAAAGATTCATAGATGATATTGTTATAGTATGGAAAGGTCCAGCATCTGAGTTTGAGAAATTTATGACATACCTCCATAATAACACCTATAATTTAACATTTACATTTAATATAAATAAACAGAAGATTGAGTTTCTGGATCTAGTCTTGGACAGTACGAACTGTATAAAAGGAGATCAGGTAACAACATACACGCATATTAAGAAGGTGGACTGTAATAGTTATGTCCACTATGATAGTTGCCATCATAAAAAATGGGTTTCAAATATACCATATTCACAATTTATCAGATTGCGGCGTAACTGCACGACAGTAGAAAAATATAATGAACAAGCAGAGGTGTATGGACAACGCTTTAGAGAAAAAGGTTACCCGGAAGGTTTAATCACTGACTCAATATTAAAGGCTGCAAACCGAGACAGAAAAGACCTTGTAAAATATAAAAAGAAGGAGGGAACTAATAAATTTAGTAACATCCCATTTGTCACAACATTTAATAGTAAATTGGGAGATGTTACAAGAATCCTTGAAAAACATTGGGGTGTTTTGGAATTAGATCCAGTATTGAAGGGAATTATACCAGATAAACCACAGATCATATGCCGGAAAACAAAAAACCTAAAATCAATAATAGAACCCAGTAACCCCCTAACTGAAAAGAAAGAAGGATGGTTGAGTAATTTACAGGGCTTCTTTCCATGTAACAAGTGCAAAATATGCAAATTGGCATGTAAGGACAATAAAAACATTTGGAGCCATAACAAACAAAAATCTTGGAAGATAAAAGGGAAACTGAATTGTTTAAGCACACACGTTATATATATGCTGGAGTGCAAATGCGGAAAGAGATACATAGGCAAAACAAAAAGGCAGCTAAAAATAAGAATATTAGAACATACAAGGAATATTAGTAACAAAGTACAAAATCATAGTGTACCCCGCCACTTCCAGCAATGCTGCAATTCAAAAATAGAAAATTTATCATTCAAAGCAATAGAGCAAGTACACTTAGGAAATAGAGGGGGAGATATTTTAAAACTGTTATCACAACGGGAAACCTTTTGGATCTACACACTAGGGACATTAACCCCAGATGGTTTAAATGAGGGATGTGACATCATACCGTTTCTGTAAAGTGACAGGGCATGAACCCAGGTGTAGTCCCCATCGAAGTTGGTGTTATCACCCGATGGGGAGTGGCAAGCACTTGGAATTCATGTCAGGCCATGACAGAATAGATGTGGTATCCCTACATTCATTAAAATCTGGATAAAGTAGGCAGAAGGTTGTAGAAATAGGAACATATAGTTTTTAGGGAGGTTAAAAAGGGTTTGATTACTTTTTAATTATAATGGTTGTATGAAATAAAATGTGTAATAACTGTTGTAAGCCCTAGAAACACATACTGATAACAGCAGAAACACACGACTCATGAGAAAGATCTAATTGGAATCAAGTGCAAAATTATGATAACAGCTGAAAGAGCAGTCCTTAGATTAAGTGTGGCTGATCAGATGTGTTTCTTGGACATATTAAATATTTTAAAGATATGTTGTTAGTATTAACAAAGTTATTGTTGTAAAATATTGCTGCTTATGAAAATGATGAGTTTCTGTGAAAAATGTAAAACATTTTATTTAAGATTGAGGGTTTTTAGTGTTAAAAATCAATTTGAAGCAATTAACCTATTGAAGCTGAGAGCATGGGTTAAAAGGCAAATTCAGAACATCCAATAACACAGCTCCTGACGAAGTCCCATAGTGACGAAACGCGTTGGGCGTGGCTTGCATCTGCAGACGAAGTCGGTTTCCAGTCTGGAACAGAGCAGACGGTCTCTCCGTGAAAAATACGCCGCCAGCAGAAGGTTCAGCCCGAGGCGACAGTTATCGGAGGACTGGCTAAGTGCATCAATTTTAACTTTCATGTACGTGGATATTTACATAGTAAAGTGTTACCTTTTATTACCATTCACCGGTGCGCTCTCCTTATTCTTGATATTATTTAGAAATCCCTTACTCCTGGCAGGAGTGGATGAGCAGGCACCACATGAGCAAACAAACTCTGGACTAATTGTAGTGTGCGCGGATCCAAATCCCATATATATATATATATATATATATATATATATATATATATATATATCTGCATATATCTACACATATAATATATACAATATATATGTCGTTATCTCAGTATGGGACCCAAAAATGTGGGATTATGAATTTTGGATAAGAGGTATTCAACCTGTATCACCTTATAAAACTAAAATTGAAATTGAAAATTGAACATAAAGGGAAAGATTTAATAATGAGTGATATTCTTGTTATCACTCATCATTACTGATCTTAAATGGTGCACCAACCAATCAGGTCCTGTTATTTTTCAAACACATGACAGTAAAAAGCTGATTAGTTGGAGAAACATATAAGAGATTACTAATGAGTGATAACAAGAATATAACTCATTTTCAAATATGTCCCAAAATTATTTCTATACATGCAGACAGGGGCTCCTCTACTCATGAAAGCAATGTAGCAGCCATATTGCTGTTGCTACACTTAAAGGATGCAAGAAATACGCAATAGATTTTGTTTTTATCAGTCTGGGACTGTATTACTATATATTCAGTGGATAATACTGCATGGGGTCCTGTGCTGTGCCCTGCTCCCCCTCCCCTTAATCTCAACCCTGTATTTAATGTATTTGTCATATTTTATTTGAGAGACAATGGGATATCTTGGTTAGTGCACTGCTAATTATAACATGAGACAAAGGGGCATATTTATCACAATCTGCATTTTTAATACAGATGTGATAACTGTTAATATTTAAAGATAAATAGGCATCAAAATCTCTGTCAGTGGGAAAGGATTAGCTATATTGTTCCTACAACATCTGTGCTAAAAGTAGTTCCACTTGGTGTTGCAGACAAATATATGAAATAACTCTAGTTCTTATGGAGTTAACATAAGGAGACATAATGTTACAGACATTAAAAGTCAGACATACGTTCCACATGGAGCTGCAGTCATTACCAGAAGCAGCATGCAGCTGCCACTGTTTCATTATTTTCCAGTTTTCACCATTTAATTCAAACCTTTGAAACCCTAAATGCGCAGCACTTTTGATCTTAGGTGTAAGTCACACAAAATCCATGGAAATGATTTTGTTATCTAATCGAAATTTGAGGTTACTTTCAAAATGCCTTTGCTCTAGAAATTACTCTCATAATGATGTTACAGTGCTAAAATGTCATGTCTGAAATATGTGCCAGCTGTAACCTTCCAGATATTTGCTAGTTTCAATGATAAAGAGAAACAGCAACTACAAGATCAATTAGCTTATTTGCTTTTCAATCATGTTTATTTTCCATGCATTATTTATTTATTTATTTTTATTTATCAAAAAACTGCAGACTGGTTGAAGTGTGAGGGAGTCAGGTTCTGTCCTTAACCACATTTTGATCAATAGTAATCTATATGCCATGACATTCATCTAAGACATGAGTCTTCAACCTGTGGCCCTGCAGCTGCTGTGGAACTACACATCCCAGCATGCCATGTCTCAGTTTTAGCCTACCTTAATAGCAACACTATGGCAGGGCATGCTGGGATGTGTAGTTTTTCAGCAGCTTGAGGGCCACAGGTTGAAAGCCCATGATCTAAGACATTAAGGGCCTGCTTCTGAGTTGCATGTACTGCCAATGTCAGATGCAGTGGAGCGATTTCTTTTCTTCTGCGCATACTTCAAGGTTGCACTGAGGCACAGTTGCGATGTTAGATGCATGCACGGAGAGGTGTAATGAAAATGTAGTGGGCATACCTGAGCCGCGACAAGAAGGTGGCTTAGGTGGCACATTATAGTAGTGTCACAGGCCGGTCAATGAAACTCAGTGTGTATACAGATGCTAAACAGCCTAGAAAAATGTGTTCCTGGCCAATCTGACACTGTTAGACACATCACTGCAGTTGGCTGCATTTAGTATATCTCTAATGAGTCTCTCTGTGTACTTAGGCACCCATGGTAGGGTTTGTTGGTATAGAGTATAAGATGGCCAGGGGGAGAGCTAAAAGACAGCTTTTAGAGTAAGTAAGATTATGTACTCTTAACAGAAACTTAGAATCATGGGGCAGTTGCAGCAGATGGGGACCTACATATTTTATAGCATCTGCTTGCCAATATTGGTAAAATTGCCTGAAGTTAAGAAGGCATCAAGCGCCACATGTATAGTATCTTATAAGTGTTCTCTTTGATCACAACATAGATGGAGCTCTATTATCTCTGATCTGGACCCACTCATCAGATTCCAAAATCTTCCCTATATTCTCCAGCCATTGAATTTCACATGGCTCCTTTAAAGCTTAGCCATGAGATAATACAGTAGCAACTTAAAAATGTTTAAATAAGATCCTCTGAGTCAGACCTAAGCATTAGAACTGGATGGACTTGTGTGTGGTCATTAGGGAATAAATAGGTTTTTACACTGAAGATACTGGAGATACTTCCGTAGTTGTGCTTGTTTTAATCTCCAAACACCTTAAAGCTAAAAACAATGGAAAAATTACAAACAAACCTATTGGAGCAAACTTGTTCCAAGTATTAAGCCATTTGGAACATACAACATGATTTGCAAGTCGCTTGTGACTAGCAAATGGTTATGTGACCTTATGGCTGCCATATTTGATCGCTGCCACAAGTGAAGATCTATCAAGAATCAATGGCGGGTAGGAAGGACCCTTGAAGAAAGAAGATAATGTGAAAGAATTTGAAAGTGTTGCGATCAAGCATGAAGACCAGGGCTTTTAGTATTTTTCTTTAACCACTCCTAGACCACCAGGGAAATTGGCACCTCCTTTATCATGCTCTAGGCTTGTCACACCATAAAAATTAGGTATGTGCCGCTGTATAAAGTCAGGTGCTAGACCATATCCTCCTACATCCTTGCTGCAGACACATTAAACAGCCCTTTTAGTCATGTCATGGCATCACTCGGTAGCGCTGAGCATCTTGTATGGCTTTTCAATTAAAATGCGTCTTAGTTCCATCGCTATGCAAATAGGATGCACAAGCAGCTTATGCTGCTTTAAATGATATGTGGCTGCAGCTGTTTCTGCATACGTAATGCTATGTTACAATGTCAGTGGCTGTTTTCCGAGAAAGCACTGTTACGTAGCATTTCGTGTGCAGATACTGCCGCAGTCGCACACAGAATAATGAAAAAATAACTACATCTTTTGTGTATGGTACATTTTTGTTTCACAGAAGCAAGAGAGAAAAGAATTGTCTTGGGGTGATGTACATTATATTTCTTAACTTTAATTCATTTGTTTAAAATCATTTTTATCTAAAAAGTACAGCAACATTTTGATAAAAGGGACTGTCATAGTGATAAGTGTGTAATAGTGAGAAAATAGAGGGAATGACTGCTTACTAATACAGAGAGTATTATAACACTACTGTGTGTTATATGGTTTTTGTTTTGTTTATTCACAAAGACATTATGGTGGTAACGATTCTAAACCTCATCTGTTAATACTACCATCTCTAACGTCTGATCTGTTGGAAATGTTTAATATCTTATAGATGTAATAATCATAGTAAACACAATACAGTATATAGTTGTAATGATGAGCACTACTTCAATTACTTATATAGATTTCATTTCTGTTTCCATGTAGTCGTATGTCTCCTGGCGATGACATTAATTGTTATTAGAGAACGTATAGTGCCACAGAATAATTTTTCTTTATTGTGTGATTATTCCATTGAATACTTAATTAGCCTTAATTAGCTGGGGGAAAAATAGCAGCCATTTATATTGTTTTGACTTGTGTAACACAGTTGCACTGTATTCCATGCAGTCAGATGTCTCATGGGGAACCTGGATGACGTTAACTGCTTTTAAGTAACATAAACTATCATGGAGTCTTCATTTCTTAATATGAGTTTAATCCGTTGCAAATGCAGACGGCATTATCTGAAAATTATAACAGCAATTTATATTATATTGCTTGAATAAAAATAGTTCATTACAATTTCAAATAGCCCAGTCTTTTCTTTTATACAACAACTCTTAGATGTGAATGATATTATATATCCATCCTAATAACATTTTTATTGTTAATTATGATTTATATCAGATCCTATCAGGGGCACGAGGAGGGGGCCCGTGTGCAGACTCCTGGTGGGCCGCCTCCTCTACATGAAGCCGTATGCTCTGGCATGTACAGGTCTCCGGAAACATGGTGCCTGCCATGGTTCGGAGACTAATTACCTACTTAGCATGTGTGGTGGCCATTTTGGGAGTGATTTTTGCTGCGGCTGCTACAGCGCTGATCGTGGGACTCCAGAAAGGTAAGTATTAAAACAACATGGGTGTGGTGTGTGCGGTGCACCCATGATAGACCCACCAATGAATCCTATATATTTCCATCTTCAAACATGGGTACAAAATGTATGTTCAGGAGCATATCAAGAGAGGAGGAAGCCCATATGCAGACTCCCTAATCCTGACCCAGAGTCTAGTGCGTATGCACAAGTCTCTGGGAAAGTGGTGCGGTAGACATTTTCCCAGAGATTTTCTTACTGCGCATGCACAAAACGCTGAGAAAATGGTCACCACGCTATTTTCCTGGTGATTTATGCAGTGCTGCTGCTGCCAATGCAGAACTCCAGAGGGTATTGGTGCACATCAAATCTGATGGTGTCGCTAGTGACACAATGTATGCTAATGAAGGATGGAACAGTGATCGTTCCGTCCTTCATTAACATCACTCAGTGTGTACCGATATGTTGGCCCATGGGGCCAACATATCTGCTGGGTACACATTACTTCAGTGTGTACCCAGCTGAAGACCATTTTCCTGGAGATTTGCACATGGATCCTGCACATGTGCCTTCTCCTCTCTTTAACTGCACAAGAAACATTGGTATCCCCAAAGACACTGGATGACATCAGCAACAGGATTTGATAACTACATGGTGGTAGAAATGTCAGAGATCTCAGTTGCACACATTTGCAAAGGTATGGGAATCCCCCAGGCCACTTCAAGGCGTCTCTGAGTACTGGGGGTACCTAACATTAAGTCTAAGTCCGGGGTGCAACACCCCACAAATCGGCAAGGGCCAGGCACCCCAGGGCAGCACACAAGTGTGAGGTTAAAGTGTAAGTGAATATTAGGAAGCAGAGGCTATATATAAAAGAAGATACACATGAAAAGTGTAATTAAAAAAGTGGTATTAGTAGAAAATTGTATGAAAGTGATCTATAAAGTGCTAAATTGCCCCTGATAACATTATGCAGTACAGTATGGGCATTCAAATAAGTTACTACATGATTATATCATGTCATCCGGAATTTGTGGGTAGTACAATGACAATCCAAAAGTAAGAGTTAAGTAGTGCATTAAAACATGATGAAGAAGACTAAGCCTCTTCATATGAATTATCCAGGAATTTAACGATTTTATAGAAGGTTTCTTACTGAAATCTCCTCTACCGCTCACAGAAAGTAATAGTTGTCATTTTAATGAAAAGAAAATGTAATGTGAGATAACTTAATACCTTTAGCTTCACTTATATTAATGATTCCTCAATGAGCTATTTAGAGCCAAGGACTCATCAACTCATGCTCAAGGTAGTAATCATTACATAGATCAAAATGCAGTAGTTCAAATCCACTAGCAACAAGAAATGGGAGCAGAAGCCTTAGCTACTGTAGGGTCCTAAAACTCTCCAGAAAACTCCTTTCACACATACTGTAGCTGCAGAAAAATGAATTTAAATGATAACAAAGAACTGAACAAAATATTACATATATGCTCTAGCCTGTGATTTATTTTTATTAGGTTATTTAGTAAGTGCCACCATATAACAGTGCTGTACAGATAATATTTAACAATTCACTTCAGTCCCTGTCCCATATGAGCTTACAGTCTAAATTCCCTATAACACAACTGTGTCCACTTTTGTCAGCAGCCAATTAACCTTCTAGTATGTTTTTGGACTGTGGGACTGTATACTTCCCCTGAGTGAAACACAGGGGAAGTATACAGTCTGCACACAGACAGGGAACAATGACCCCAGCACTGTCAGTCATCAATGCCAGCCACTGTGCCATTGAGCTGCCCACAGCACGCTGGCACAAGCAGTTCATTTTACCACACATTCAAAATAAAATAATATTGCTGAGTATATCGCTTTTTTGTTTTGCTTCATAGAAATCTTTATAGAAAGAGTTACATGAGCTATGTGCTAGGTAGAAATGAAGGAGAAAATACACATATAGTAAATGGTAAACTGAATGGAATTTCCATCACTGTCACTAATAGCTGCTTAGTAACATTTACTTTACATGCATTTTCAGATGAAGAGAGAAAAGCTCTAAGACCCTAAATCTCTCTCAGAAAATCTTTCTGTTAGCAGCTTATGTTACTTGTAGTGTGTCAGCATCTTTCACAGATATTGGCAAACTAGTGCATGGATTTCAGGATTGAGATGCATAACTGTGGGATATTCCTCTAATTAGAATTTAAACCAGCAGGTGATAATTTGCTACAAAGTTATCTCCATCATTTTACATTTTATAGCTATAGAGAGCTCAATTTCTGCTGCCAGAATAAGGGCTTCTGACAAATCTAACATTCAGAATTATCTGTAAAGATTGTAGAAAGAAAGCAGGATAAACTACTATGAGTCTTATTAGTTGTGAATCTTAGCATACTGTACAAGCACCTACCTGTATAGCACACATCCTAACTTATACCAGAACAAAAAAGATTACTTGTAGTACCAGTGGCCTGGCTGTCATGCCATCTGACAGGTCCAATTGCACATGATATATATGTGGCACTCGCTCCAATTGGCAATGTGTTTTCTTTTTTTATGGGGTTCAACAGAATATTCAGTTATGGATGGAGTTTTTATTTAAAATTAGATGTTTACCCTTCCAATCCCTTTAATGTTCAGAAAAACCCTACTAAGGTGACAGTTAACAAAAGAAATGAAATTGTTTTTACAATTTTCAGCCTAGTATAAGCTTACCTTATAACTTTCAGAGGTCTTGCAGCAGGACGGGTAGAGGTGGACACAACACACTACAGTGGTTCCCAAACTTTCCTAAATCAAGAAAGTATTAGCATTTTTTCAAAGTTCCCCTAGTCCAAAAGTTTCTTATATTAAGTTAAGTACACAGTGCTTACCTGTCACCCTTAGGGTCAGTTATGTGGTGGTGGACATAGTTGTGGTTCTAAATCTCCACATATTTTATGATTCCCAGCCACTAGCACTGGTTTTGTCTATGACTTTGACCATAAATCATTTGTTTTGGTCCTGGCCCACCAATCCGCGACACCCCAGGGTGTCTAGGCACAAAGTTTGGGAACCACTGCACTAGGGTTATGGATCTGGTTGGCAAGGCCATGCTCTTGGTGGACATTTTTTTGGTAACGTAAGGCTGACATTTTATAATTATTATTATTATTATTATCCTTTATTTATATGGCGCCACAAGGGTTCCGCAGCGCCCAATTACAGAGTACATAAACAAATAATCAAACAAGAAAACAGCAACTTACAGTTGACGACAATATAGGACAAGTACAGGGTAAATAAACATAGCTACATCAGCATATGACACTGGAATAAGTATCAGGTGGCAGAAGACTGCTGGATTTGGTGCAGTTGAAGATTATTAAAGTAAGAAAAGGGTAAGCACATGAGGGAAGAGGGCCCTACTCGTGAGAGCTTACATTCTAACGGGGAGGGGTAGACAGACAGGGGTGAAACAGATGGGGTACATAGAGAGCGTGGAACAGAGGTTTAGGATGAGATTTGGCTGGGTTTGGTGTAGATAATCATCTTTATGTAAGAAAGTAACACAAAAGATTTCTTCAGCACTGCACGTAGGGCTAAAATATACAAGAGTATTCAAGTACACATGGTCCAAACAAGTACATAGCTTACTGTATATACATTATTATATAATTGCAGTGCTCAGAATAGAATACAGAGGGCAGAGGCTCCTGCTCGTGAGTGATTACAATCTGAATGGGATATGTGTGGACAAACAGAAGGTGAGAGGAACAAAAGTGAGAAAGGCTGAGGGTGGTGTGGCTGGTGCCATTGCCCTAGGCACAATGCCCTGGGAGGGTGGGGGGTGTCTCACATAGCTGCTGCCTGTCTGTTCTAGTTGTGCCAGCCTGGACTCCAGCACCCTGCACTCCTCCTCTGAGTCAGGCAGTAGGTTGGTCAGGGATGAGATGTCATGTTGTCATAACGTCTTATCCCTCAATGAGTGAAGAAGAGGAGTTGTAAAGACAGAGGAGGTCCCACCACCCGGCCATGTTTAGGGACAGGGCTGTTTCTAGCCAATTTGGATCCCAGTGCGAGATTTCAAAATTCGGCAAGAGTCCCCATTTTACACATTGCGGCAGGCACGTGTCCCCATTTTACACATTGCGGCAGGCACGTGTCCCCATTTTACACATTGCGGCAGGCACGTGTCCCCATTTTACACATTGTGGCAGGCACGTGTCCCCATTTTATACATTGTGGCAGGCACGTGTCCCCATTTTACACATTGCGGCAGGCACGTGTCCCCATTTTACACATTGTGGCAGGCACGTGTCCCCATTTTACACATTGTGGCAGGCACGTGTCCCCATTTTACACATTACGGCAGGCACGTGTCCCCATTTTACACATTACGGCAGGCACGTGTCCCCATTTTACACATTGCGGCAGGCACGTGTCCCCATTTTACACATTACGGCAGGCACGTGTCCCCATTTTACACATTACGGCAGGCACGTGTCCCCATTTTACACATTGCGGCAGGCACGTGTCCCCATTTTACACATTGCGGCAGGCACGTGTCCCCAAGTTACACAGTACGGCAGGCAAGTGTCCCCATTTTATACAGTACGGCAAGCAAGTGTCAAGTAGGGGGGAAGGAAGGGAGAGGGAGGGGGGAGAGAGAGAGACAACTTACAGTTGAAGATGTTCTTCCCGCTCTTCGGGTCGGGCCGCTTCCTCCTTCCACCTTGGCTCCCCCTCCTCTTCCCGAGTACCCCTGCTTGGGGGGCGAAGTTTCGCAGAATGACGCGAGTGCGTCGTGATGTCACGACGCAACCGTGTCATTCCGCGAAACTCCGCCCCCCGAGGAGGAGTACTCGTGAAGAGGGAGGAGGGGGAAACAGGGACCAGCAAAGTGCCGCCGAAAGAAATGGCACTGTTTAGGGAGGTGCATTTATACTACTTTTTTCTAGTTATGGAATTAGCCTTACATTGTATGTGCCATAGTGTCATGTGTAATAGTAATTTAAGGGGGATATTTACTTAGCAGTGATAAGAGCGGAGAAGTGAGCCTGTGGAGAAGTTGCCCCATCAACCAATCGGCAGCTCTGTATCATTTTATAATATGCAAATTATGGATGTTACTTCAGTGCTGATTGGTTGCCATGGGCAACTTCTCCACTGGCTCACTTCTCCGCTCCTATCATTGCTTAGTAAATGTCCCCCTTAGTTCTCTTAGATTGAGCTTATTTGAAGGATAAGTCTTATGTATTTGCGCATTTAGCCAGCACTGAGATGCCGGTCTCGACTGACCCACTGACAGTCAAAGCAAATACCAGTCCTTGAAACCCTTATTCATTTTGCTGCTGAGTCTATAAAAGCCAAATATTTCAAGAAATTTTTTAAGATAAAATAGTACAGAAAACAGTTAAACTGTAAAATGGAAACATGGGAGGTTTTGTGAAGTACGCAATGTACAAAAAGGAAAATCAAATAATTCAGCTGCACCTAAAAGTGTCTAAAAACACATGTCCCATAAAATCCTAATAATTCTGTATGCTTCAGACAGAGTGTTTTGCTATTGTGAGAGTAAAGGATCTTTTGCTTTTTTTGTAGGATGGTCTCAGCAGCAAAATAAGCAAGTAATCTTCTTTGCCCATAAATGTCTGATGTCATGATATGCAGTATCACAAACAGTGGCAGTGCTATTTGTATTGAGCCAGCATGTAATCTGTATATTGAAAAGATGTCTGATGCAGCTTCAAATAGACATTTTATGGGAGTACCAGGGCCGGCGCCACCATTAGGCAGCTTTAGGCAGCTGCCTATGGGCGGCGGCCACTGGAGGGCGGCACTACACACTGGCAATGAGTGGCTGCTGTCTTTATTATATTCTGTCTTGCCTCAAGTCAGTCAGCCAAGCCCCTCCTTTTCTTTAAAAGATGAGAAGCAGCCAGAGCCAGGGCTGTCGTTGCCGCCCAGCCGCCACTGAGTCTGTGTATTATGTGAGTGAATGGAATGTATTGTAAACACTGGCCCACTGTTCCAATCCTTCCTATCCTCTCTCTGTAATGCTATCGCCCACCTCCGCGATAGCACTCGCATATTGCCGCCGCCGCGCGCTATGACAGCACCTATCGCATCCTGTACACCCCCACGCGATTGTGCTCCTGTACTCCCGTATATTACCCACACCCCCCTCCGTGATTGGGTTCCTGCACCGCGCACCGCATCATGTTACCCGCTCCCCACCCCCGCGATTGAGCTCCCTTATGTTACCCGCTCCCCCCTCCATGATTGGGCCATCACCGCATGCCGCCTATTGTCACCCACATCCACCAGCCCCCCCCCCCCCCCCGCGATTTCTGCTCCTGCTTGTAACCCCCTCCCCCCCACCCCCGCGATTCTGCTCCTGCTTGTAAACCCCTGCTACCCGCGATTCTGCCCCTGCTTGTAAACCGCCCCCCCCCCCCACTACCCGCAATTCTGCTCCTGCTGGTTACCCACTCCCCCCCCCCCGCAATTTTGCTCCTGCTTGTTACCCCCCCCCCGCGATTCTGCTCCCGCTTGTTACCCACTCCACCCACCCCCCACGATTCTGCTCTTGCTTGTAACCCGCTCCCCCCCACCCACCGCTATTCTGCTCCTGCTTGTTACCCACTCCCCCCCACCCCCTGCGATTCTGCTCCTGCTTGTAACCCGCTCCCCCCCACCCCCCCGCGATTCTGCTCCTGCTTGTAACCCACACCTCCCCCACCCCCGCGATTCTGCTCCTGCTTGTTACCCACTCCCCCCCACCCCCTGCGATTCTGCTCCTGCTTGTAACCCGCTCCCCCCCCACCCCCCGCGATTCTGCTCCTGCTTGTAACCCACACCTCCCCCACCCCCGCGATTCTGCTCCAGCTTTTAAACCCCCCCCACGATTCTGCTCCTGCTTGTTACCCACTCCCCCCCGCGATTTTGCTCCTGCTTGTTACCCACTCCCCCCCAGCCCCCGCGATTCTGCTCCTGCTTGTAATCCACTCCCCCCCACCCCTCGCGATTTTGCTCCTGCTTGTTACCCACTCCCCTTCACGATTTTGCTCCTGCTTGTTACCCACTCCCCCCCACGATTTTGCTCCTGCTTGTTACCCACTCCACCCCACGATTTTGCTCCTGCTTGTTACCCACTCGCCCCCAGCCCTTGCGATTTTGCTTCTGCTTGTTACCCACTCCCCCCCAGCCCCCGCGATTTTGCTCCTGCTTGTAAACCCCCCCCCCCCCTCCCCTGCGATTGGGATTCCGCACGGCAGGACAGTACAAGGAGGAGGACGGCTGGATGCCCTATTGGATCCTTCTGGGAAACGATCGTTGCCTCCCTCATTCTACCCCTCCATGAATAGCACTTGATATGTGCAGATACGTCTGTATGTAAATACAGACATTAAATAAATTGGACATTGTGTCTGTCACTACATGAACCCCACAACATCTACAGTATAAAACTGTATCTGAAGAGTTGTAGAATTAGGTTCAGTATGTTATCCCAATGGCCGGGATGTTGGCGGTCAGAATACCGACAGCAACATCCGACCATCAGAATCCCAACAGCACCCTGGAAAGTACCCTAATACTCCCTTTCCCCCTACCATAACCCTCCCTGGCGGTGTCAAACCCTAACCCTCCCTTCCCCGCCGTGTATCCCTAACCCTCCCTTCCCCGCCGTGTATCCCTAACCCTCCCTTCCCCGCTGCCTATCCCTAACCCTACCTTCCCTGCTGCCTATCCCTAACCCTCCCTTCCCCGCTGCCTATCCCTAACCCTGCCTTCGCCACTGCCCAACCCTAAACTCCTTTCACCGCTGCCTATCCCTAACCCTACTTTTACCACTGCCTAACACTAACCTACCTTCCCCGCTGTCTAGCCCTAACTTCCTCCTTCTAAGTGCCTGAACGTAACCCCGCCTCCCCAGTACCTAACCATACCCTTCTCATCCCTGCACTCTAACCCTACAGCTCCTTCTAATAACTAAACCTATCCTTCCACCCCCGTGATTATAGCTGTTGCTATTTTGACGCCGGGTTTATAGCATGTCTCGGGATTCTGGTGTCGGCATATAGACCGCTGGGATCCCGTAGGATCGTCTATTGAATTTCACTTTATGATTTTATTTCAGAAATATTGTGGACAAAATGGCTTATACCAATAAGGTTGTTATCAAGTGTATAATTCTAAATAAAGGAAGTGCAAACTGAACCATTTTTCAATATTTCAATATTGTGAAATAATAAATCTAGATTTTTCCTGTGATTAATAAATATTTTTTTGTTGAATGTAATGTTCTTTTAAAGTATCACTAATTATAATTAACTTATTAAAAAATAAATAATAAGATGATATATAGTGGCAGCAGCAATCCAATAACACTGTAAAAACAGCAGAAAAAAGCCGGTGCGCTCCACAGGTAACCGAACGGTCACCTAACATCTAATGTAGCAATTGGCGGCAGTCACAGCTCCAAAAAACGGAAGACACAGACGTCTGTGTCTTCCGTTTTTTGGAGCTGTGAGTGCCGCCAATTGCTACTATATATATATATATATATATATATATATATATAAAGAGAGAGAGAGAGATAAATAAGAGAGAGAGAGATAAATATACATACTAGCTGTTCTACCTGTTCTTTGCACGGGAGTTTCCCTACCACTGCCACTCAACGCGCAGTGTGCGCAAGGTGAGTGGAGATAGCACCATTGACATACTGCTCTCCACACCGCTCTGCAGCTGACACTGGGGGTCATTCCGAGTTGTTCGCTCGCTAGCTGCTTTTAGCAGCCGTGCAAACGCTATGCCGCCGCCCATTGGGAGTGTATCTTAGCTTAGCAGAAGTGTGAACGCTTTCATTGCAGAACGGCTACAACAAAATATTGTGCAGTTTCTGAGTAGCTGCAGACCTACTCAGTGCTTGCGATCACTTCAGACTATTCAGTTCCGGATTTGACGTCACGAACACGCCCTGCGTGTTCCAAGCCACGCCTGCGTTTTTCCTGGCACGCCTGCGTTTCTCCGAACACTCCCTAAAAATGGTCAGTTGACACCCAGAAACGCCCACTTCATGTCAATCACTCTGGGGCGGCCATTGCGACTGAAATGCATTGCTAGACCTTGTGTGAAACTACATTGGCCGCTGTGAAAGTACTTCGCGCGCGCGCATTGCACCGCATGCGCAGAAGTGCCGCTTTTTCACTTAATCGCAGCACAGCGAACATTTTTATCTAGCGATCAACTGGGAATGACCCCCACTACCCGAGCCAGCCACCTACGCGCTGTCCTAAAAACATTGACTGCCATGTTGAAAATATGCGGGTACATGAATAAAAATGGGTTTTGTACTTAAACCAACAATAATTTGAAAAGTCAAGTGTGTATGTGAGCAGCTGAGGGGAGGGTATCGGGAAATGCATGGGCAGTACTGTGTAGCTTTGCCTAGGGTGCCTATAAAGCTTGCACCGGCCCTGGAGTACTGTATCGTTTTGCCATTTGACTTGTATATATTCATCATTATCATCATTTATATTTGTAATACATTTCTGAGGTGCCTGACATACAGAGTTACAAGTTACACAAATTGCACATAAAACAAGTACAAACATTAACAAATAGGGATGCAGATGTGAGACAAGGGGTAGGTAGGTCTTCGGCTGGGTACTCACTGGAGCAATGTCGGCAGTGCACAATATGTCGTTTCAT
This sequence comes from Pseudophryne corroboree, assembly GCF_028390025.1. NCBI lineage: Eukaryota > Metazoa > Chordata > Amphibia > Anura > Myobatrachidae > Pseudophryne > Pseudophryne corroboree. The sequence goes on along the minus strand of NC_086444.1, from coordinate 328,760,919 downwards.
AGTGACATATCGCCTACATTGTTCATTGTACAAGGGGGATTGTGCGCTCCCATAGTCGCTAACAACGGACACTTGGTTTGATGCACTGCACATTAAACCAAGTGATATCTCTAGTGTCTTGCTGTATGCTAATGAAGAACGGAACATGATAATTCTGTTCTTCATTAAAGTTGCTCCAGTGTGCACACAATCTTGGCTAACTGTCATTTGTTCAGATGTTGTAATGAATGCCCGTCGCTCCAGTGTGTACCCAGCTTTACACACTTTGTAATCCATTTACATTGTATTCATACAGCACGTGCAGGCATACACCAAACACAATGGGTCTCATTCAGAGTCAGACGTAAATACCACAACTCAGACTGGTTTCCGCATTCAGAAATAAAATTAGATTTAGGCCTGTATTCTGATGTGGTTACAGTTATGTGGCTGCACTGTCCTCATCCATCTGCTGGCTAAAGCAGTAGTCATCACTAGCATACATTTGCACCAGCCGTATGCTTGGTTTGAGAGTTCTGACTGAAGTAGCTGGATATCTACATACTGTCACCTCAGAATAGCCACACTTCTCTGAGCATGCCTATGGAACACTTATCCTATGTGCAAACATTTAAAGATATAATAGGTTGTATAGGTGCCAGTCTTATGGACCTCCAACAGTTCTTTAAACTGCCAAAGGAAGAAGATGAGTCCCTATAATACCAGACATACATATTATTTACTCAGAGATAAAATCAAATAGTGTTGATCAATAATGTGAGTTGCAGTGAATAAAATGAATGTATTATAATGTAATGTCTGCATGCAGGCACAGTATGTGTACTTGTGCACTCAAAAGGTCAAAGTAAAATTTGCAGGATATCCCCCCAAAATGGGGTTATTCACAAAAAATAAGCACCACTGGAATGTATGTTTTGGGGACTTTTTCAAGCACAAAAATAGCCTATCAAAGCCCCTGTCCATGCATGGGATTTATGGTACATTTATGGTACATGGGATTTATGGTACGTGATCCTTCAGTTCTTATTTTCTTCAATAAGAAATAACAATTATCTGGATCAATTCTTAGTCAGAGCCGTAACTAGACATTTTGGTGCCTTGTGCCACAAAAAGCCCCCCCTCCATATTCTGATTAAGGACAAAAAAATAGTCATGGTCTCACAGCGAAGGGGTTATGGCCATACCAATACCCATTTCAAATTGCACCATACAGTAGCGCCCCTTATTCACTTTGTCACACTGTAGTGCTCCTTAATCATGTTACACCATATAGTAGTGCCTTTTTTACATGTTATGCCACACAGTAGTGCCTCGTATTCATGTTGTGTCAAACAGTAATGACCCTTAGTCATGTTACGTCATACAGTAGTGCCCCTTATACATGTTATGCCGCACAGTAGTGCCTCTTATACATGTTAAGTCACACAGTAATGCTTCTTATTCACATTATACCACACAGTAGTGCCCCTTATTCACGTTATGTCACACAGTAGTGCTCCTTATTCACGTTATGTCACACAGTAGTGCTCCTTATTCAAGTAATGTCACACAGTAGTGCTCCTTATTCACGTTATGTTACACAGCAATGACCCTTATTCATGTTACGTCGCATAGTAGTTCCTCTTATTCATGTTATGTTACACAGTAGTACCTCTTATTCATGTTATGACACAGAGTAAAGCCCCTTAGTCACATTATGACACACAGTAGTAGTGCCCCTTTTAACACGTTATGCCACACAGTATTAATATGCCTTATAAAACATTATGCCATACATTATTGTCCCCTAAAAATGTCTGCCAAGCTTTAACATATCTATTCGCCCCCTCCGTCCTTTTGGACTTCTATGCCTCTCTGTCACATCCCATATGCAGTGCACAGCACTCACTAAGCCAATTAATCTGTGAGCAGACTCAGCCTCACACTGACACTGAGTGACTGGCTGGACTCTGTAGAGTGTTAAGCCTCCTTGATTGCACCCATAGAATGGCTTTTTACTCAATGCTGGGCACTGTGGGAGTCTGGAGAGAAGTCATGACATCTCTCCCTACAGCAGGGTCGGACTGGCCCACAGGGGAACAGGGGAAACCACCGGTGGGTCCTACTGCCTGTGGGCCCTCCTCCTCCTCTAGGGATCAAGTTACAGACTATCCTAGTGCACTGGATTTATGCATTATACATATGTTACATTATACTTCACAATAATTTGGTTTATTATATATTTACCAAGGGGCACAGAACATGTAATGGTTAGCCAAACCTCTGTGGTGGCTTGCCACGCCCCCACTGGAACCTGGCTACACCTTTAAGCATGGGCCCCTACAGCAGCATTCCCCCGGTGGGCCCTTCATGCCCCAGTCCGACACTGCCCTACAGACACTGTGGCAGCCTGGGGAGGCAGATTTCAGAATCAGGACAGTGCAGAGAATGAACCGGGTGCACTGCTACTAAAATACATGGCAAAGGGCAACTGGCAAATAGAGATTGTGGTGGCAGCCAGTTCCACCTCCAGGGCATCTGCAATCTGTGCACCACCCTAGATATGACCCTAATAATAAAGCTTCAGCAAGGAATGCATCAATTCCAGAAATGTAACCAATGTTCCTGTGTTCCTGGGTTTTATTTAATACAATGTCATAATGACCAATCTGCGCTGGCTATAGTGAGCTTTTTGACTGCAGTCAAGCTGTAAATTTCCTGCAGGCAGGGAGAATGCCAGTTACTGTATTTCTTTGAATGGGAATGACAATTGCTGTTGACTAGTCTGCACAGTATTATGTAATATGATGATGTCATCAGTAATGTCATTTATGTCTATTTCTGGCTCAACAGTTTCCATAGAAGTATCTTCTTCATGGCATAAAGTTTGACAGCTGTCTCATGCAGCAAAATTTAAGCAGGGTCAGTTCACTAAGATAAAGATGAGGTTGTAGGTACCATTTGTGCAGGGAGTGCAGCTGATACAGTAATGACACCCAGAGCTGGGAGGGGCCCACCATCCCTATCAAAGTTTCATGTGTTACATACATTTTTCACCAATGAGAGTAATAGTATATAGGGGTCCTAATAAGCTTTTGCCTTGGTACCTGCAATATATCTAGGTATGCCCCTGGATCAGTGCCGTAACTAGACATTTTAGCGCTGTGTGCAAGAAACAGCATCCGCGCCCCCCCCCCCCCAATGTTTTGAAATTCATTTCACCTCTCATCCACCCGCGACCCATCAATCACACAATGCTAGTTACGGACATCAAATATTAGGGGTGTGGTTTCATGGAGCATCCATTAGTCACATAACTCCGCATGGTAGCGCCCGTTACTCACACTACACCGCACAGTAGCCTCTGTTACTCACATCACTCTGCATGGTAGCACCCATTAGTCACATTACACCACACGGTAGAGTCCATTAGTCACGTTACGCAGCATGGTAGTGTCCATTAGTCACCTTATGCAGCATGGTAGTGTCCATTAGTCACGTTACGCAGAGCGGTGGCGTCCATTAGGGGCAATACACAGTGCGATAGCTTCGGTCAATCACATTACACAGCACTGTGTCGGCCACATTACACAGCACGGCAGTGTCTGTCGCCACATTATACAGCACAGTAGCGTCCATCGGCCACATTATACAGCATGGTAGCGTCCATCGGCCACATTATACAGCACGGTAGCATCCATCGGCCACATTATACAGCGCGGTAGCGTCCATCGGCCACATTATACAGCACGGTAGCGTCCATCGGCCACATTATACAGCATGGTAGCGTCCATCGGCCACATTATACAGCATGGTAGCGTCCATCGGCCACATTATACAGCGCGGTAGCGTCCATCGGCCACATTATACAGCAAGGTAGCGCCCATCGGCCACATTATACAGCACGGTAGCATCCGTCGGCCACATTATACAGCACGGCAGCGTCCGTCGGCCACATTACACAGCATCCGTCAGCCACATTACACAGCATCCGTCGGCCACATTACACAGCACAGTAGCATCCATCGGCCACATTATACAGCACGGCAGCGTCCGTCGGCCACATTACACAGCACGGCAGCGTCCGTCGGCCACATTACACAGCACGGCAGCATCAGTCGGCCACATTATACAGCACGGCAGCATCCGTCGGCAACATTACACAGCACGGCAGCATCCGTTGGCCACATTACACAGCACGGTAGCGTCCATCAGTCACATTACACAGCCAGCAGCATCCGATAGTCACAGACAGCAGTACTCCATGTGTGTGTGTATACACACACACGCACATACAAACACATTAGATTAATGTATGTGCAGTTTTTGGAGGGTTTTGGGTTTTGTTTTACAAATCTTTCCACTGTATTGTACACAGTGATTTGTTTTCAAAATCACTGAGACACATTCCAGGATGAGTAAGATAGACTGGCCTTGTGGTTAATGTTATTTAGTTTACTGCCCGAAACAGTAATAAACACATAATGGACAGTACCTACATGATAAGAGTCTGCACGAGGGACGGAGAGGAGGAGAGAGACTTCACTCCTGTGAAGGCAGCAGCAGCAGCAGCAGCCGTCTATGAGATGAGTCATCTCCAGTACCCGGCAGTGTTTGCACAGTTCTTAGAAGAGCAGGAGGAGGGGGGCGGACTGAGCAGAGGGGGACTGAGTGTGGGTAGAGAGCTGAGCCGCTGCCTGCTGTGACTAATGTAATGTATATTAGCAGCGCTGCCTCCAGCAGGGAAGGTGCCGGGCGCAGCGCTACTAATACTACACTACACTACAGCGGGCAGTGCTGCAGCTGGTGAGGAGAAATTAGTGTGGAGCGGATGGTGCGCCTACAGCCTAACTACGCTGTGTGCAATGCCCCCTTCGCACACACGTAGTTACGGCACTGCCCTGGATCTGCTCATTGTAATGTGGTACAAAATGAAGTGGAGGGCATTATAATGTTACATAATATGACCTGGGGCACTGTATTGTGGCATAATATTAAGTGGATGCACTATAGTGTTGCATAATATGAACTGGGGCACTGTAGTGTGACATAATATGACCTGGAGGCACTGTAATGTGACATAATATGAACTGGAGACACTGTTATGTCATTGTGTAAATTGGGGGTACTGTGTTACATAGTGTGTATAGGCAGCCCAACAAAGTGGCATAATGTGAACTAGGACACTACTATGGTTCATAAAATATACAGTAGTGGCCAAAATTGTGGAAAACTTTTGGAAAATGTCTGTTTTTAGGGTTTAATTGCATATAACTGCATTATTTTTTAAAGAAAATCATATGAAGGTATATATCACTGGAAAGTTAATTTTATAAACAATATAATGCAGTTCACCGCAATAAGTTATCTTTATTACATAAAAAGTTATAGCTAAATAAAGATAAGGAGACTTTGTTATGTAAAGAGAGTTCATTTCTTCAACTCAAAACTGACCAATAGGAGTGTTTGTTCTGATAACCAATCAGGTGTTGCAGTGCCACAAAATGGATCCAGTAAGGTGTCAGCATAAGTAATCTCACATTTGTTGCTACCAGAATTGACAGTATAACAACTTATTTTGTTTTTTGATTATCACCAAGTTAGTCACGTGTTTTAATAAGTTTTTTTACTTTCATTTCCTGCAGTAAGCTGTGTAACTTATTTAGGATGACAAGCAAAGTAGAGAGTTGACTGGTCACCTAGAAAGAGATACAAAATAATTTTACGTGAAGAAGGTAACACTTACAACAAAATTATATGTAAAGTAGATGGCAACATAACTAACGGAGGAACTTCAAAACTGTGGAAAAGTCAGGGACTAAGTCAGACCTGATCATAGCAGCAAATTTGTTAGCAGATGGGCAAAACAATGGCCCTCATTCCGAGTTGTTCGCTCGCAAGCTGCTTTTAGCAGCTTTGCACACGCTAAGCCGCCACCTACTGGGAGTGAATCTTAGCATAGTAGATTTAAGAACGAAAGATTAGCAGATTTGCGAATAGACACTTCTTAGCAGTTTCTGAGTAGCTCGAGACTTACCCTGCCACTGCGATCAGTTCAGTCAGTTTCGTTCCTGGTTTGACGTCACAAACACACCCAGCGTTCACCCAGACACTCCCCCGTTTCTCCAGCCACTCCCGTGTTTTTCACAGAAACGGCAGCGTTTTTTCGCACACACCCATAAAACGGCCAGTTTCCGCCCAGAAACACCCACTTCCTGTCAATCACACTACGATCACCAGAACGAAGAAAAAACCTTGTAATGCCGTGAGTAAAATACCTAACTTAATAGCAAATTTACTTGGCACAGTCGCACTGCGGACATTGCGCATGCGCATTAGCGACTAATCGCTCCGTTGCGAAAAAAAAAAATAACGAGCAATCAACTCGGAATGACCACCAATGTGCACTGCGGGGGGCAGATATAACATGTGCAGAGAGAGTTAGAGTTGGGTGGGTTTTTTGTTTCTGTGCAGGATAAATACTGGCTGCTTTATTTTTACATTGCAATTTAGATTTCAGTTTGAACACACCACACCCAAATCTAACTCTCTCTGCACATGATATATCTGCCTTCCCTGCAGTGCACATGCTGTGGGGATGTTGGGAGGTATGTAATTGCAGCAAAAGGCTTCTAATGAATACAGGGGGTCATTCCGAGTTGATCGCTCGCTAGCAACTTTTTGCAGCGCTGCGATCAGATAGTCGCCGCCTTCTGGGGGAGTGTATTTTCACTTTGCAAGTGTGCAAACGCTGTTGCAGCCGACGGCACAAAAAAGTTTTTTGCAGTTTCTCAGTCGCTCTGGACTTACTCAGCCGCTGCGATCACTTCAGTCTTTTTGGTCCCGGAATTAATGTCAGACACCCGCCCTGCAAACGCTTGGACATGCCTGTGTTTTTGCAAACACTCCCAGAAAAATGGTCAGTTGACACCCACAAACGCCCTCTTTCTGTCAAAAAAGAAGAAAAAATGCCTGATGGCGCAAAATTGATACATACAGCCAGTGGCGGAACAAGCAAGCGGTGGGCCCAGGTGCGACAAAATGCTTTGGGCCCCCCCCCCATCCAAGTCCACCCCAGGGGCAGTGCGCGCCGTAGGCGCGTGCAAAAATACATAGTGGCGTGGCTTCGTGGGGAAGGGGTGTGGCCACAAAATAATACCAACACAGTAGTCTCCATTATTCAAATTACGCCGCACAGTAGCACCACTACACCAGGTAGAGACCCTTTTACACCTTACAGCGAACAGATTCCTCTTTTTACACATTACAGCAGACAGCGTGCCCTTTTTACACATAACGGCAGACCGCGTGCCCTTGTTACACATTACGGCAGACAGCGTGCCCTTTTTACACATTACAGCAGACAGCGTGCCCTTGTTACACATAGCGGCAGACAGCGTGCCCTTTTTACACATTACGGCAGACAGCGTGCCCTTGTTACACATTACGGCAGACCGCGTGCCCTTTGTTACACATTACGGTAGACAGCGTGCCCTTGTTACACATTACGGCAGACAGCGTGCCCTTGTTACACATTACGGCAGACAGCGTCCCCATTTTTACACATTACGGCAGACAGCGTGCCCTTGTTACACATTACGGCAGACAGCGTCCCCATTTTTACACATTACGGCAGGCAGATTCCCCATTTTTACACATAGCAGCAGGCAGATTCCCCATTTTTACACATAGCGTCAGGCAGTCCCCCTGTTTTACACATAGCGTCAGGCAGTCCCCCTTTTTTACACATTACGGCAGGCAGATTCCCCTTTTTACACATTGCGTCGGGCAGATTACCCCTTTTTACACATAGCGGCAGGCAGTCCCCCATTTTTACACATTGCGGCAGGCTGATTCCCCCTTTTTACACATTGCGGCAGGCAGTCCCCCCTTTTTACACATTGCGGCAGGTAGTCCCCCCTTTTTACACATTGCGGCAGGCAGTCCCCCCTTTTTACACATTGCTGCAGGCAGTCCCCCCTTTTTACACATTGCTGCAGGCAGTCCCCCCTTTTTACACATTGCGGCAGGTATGCCCCCCTTTTTACACATTGCGGCAGGTAGTCCCCCATTTTTACACAGTGCGGCAGGTAGTCCCCCATTTTTACACAGTGCGGCAGGTAGTCCCCCATTTTTACACATTGCGGCAGGCAGGCACAAGAAAGAAGGAAAGAAGGAAAAAAAGAAGGAAAGAAGGAAAGAAGGAAAGAAAGAAAGAAAGAAAGAAAGAAAGAAAGAAAGAAAGAAAGAAAGAAAGAAAGAAAGAAAGAAAGAAAGAAGGAAGAATTATACTTACCCTCTCCGCTGGCTCAAGCTCCTCGGTGCAGCGTCAGAGACGATTCCCGGGCTGGAGAGAAGGAGGAGGAGGGAGGCTGAGAAGGGAGCCGCAGCAGCGCTGTGTTACTGGTGGAGGCGCTGCTGCTGCTGCCCCTCTGCTTCCCTATAGGCTGTTCTCGGAAGACAGCCTATAGGGAAGCAGAGGGGCAGCAGCAGCAGCGCCTCCACCAGTAACAAAGCGCTGCTGCGGCTCCCTTCTCAGCCTCCCTCCTCCTCCTTCCCCCGTCTGTAGTACCGCTGCTCCTCTCCTCTCTTCGCCGGGCGGCTGTGCGCTGCGGGCAGCGGTTGCCCGCAGCGCACAGCGGCATGTAATGAGTCAGTTTGACTCATTACATGCTTGGGCCCCTGGACAGAGGCAGGCCCCAGTGCAGTGCACTGCCTGCACTGCCGGTAGTTCCGCCTCTGCATACAGCGTTTCGCTGGAAACTTGTTATTTTATAACCATATGAATTTTATTTACCAAAAGGTTCTATTTCGTCTGACTCCAGAAGCCTGTCTGTAATGGCTTCAGAATAGAATCAAATAAATTAATAGTAAGGAGTCACGATATAGAACCAATTAAATATTTACTACACCGGTCTTAATTAAAAATATTTATTAATTATACAGATAAGAAAAAAAAAACATTTCATTTAGCATATAATAAAACCAGGTGTAATAGCAACACCCTCTGATGTGTAACCAGTTGATATAGATAGAGTAAATAGATTAAACTATGAAACAATGAATCTATTTAAATATGTTTCATTAGCTAGCTTTGCTACAAGGAATTAAAATATCTATTGTAAACGTCCCAATTTGACAGAGGTTGATCCAATGTGTATTATAAATATGCTGGGGTTCCCATGAACCAAATAATGTCCGGCTTGAAATTAAATGTCGCTGTTACAATGTCCTGATAACGGGTGGTCTTCTGTATGCCGAATGTCGGGATCCCGGTGCACAGTATACCGGCGCCGGAATCCCGACCCCCGGCATACCGGCAACTATTCTCCCTCGTGGGGGTCCTCGACCCCCCTGGAGGGAGAATAAAATAGTGTGGCGGGCGTAGCGCGCCACCGTGCCCACAGCGTGGCGAGCGCAGCGAGCCCACAAGGGGCTCCTTTGTGCTCGCCACGCTGTCGGTATGCCGGCGGTCGGTATGCCGGCGGTCGGCCTCCCGGCGCCGGTATGCTGGTCGCTGGGAGCTCGAGCGCCGGCATACCGTACTATACCCCTGATAACCGCATAAGGCACTATTTGCCAGCCGCAGATGTAATGACTCCCTCTGCCCCATGTATGCTCAATTCAGGGACCTATTTGGCAAGTATGAGGAGAGTACGTGTGGAGTGTGTATAACCCGAGCGTCCCCGGGTACACACAATTGCAAGCAGTATTGTTTCTTACCTTGGAGCCGGAGCGGTCTCCCAATAGCAGCTAAGAACTTCCGTCCATGCAACCAAGCTGCTGTCCTGTGTGTGTCTGTGTGAGGGGAGGAGAGCGCAGCCTGTGCCTCTCCTTCCCCTCAGTCTCTGGCGGGTGTCTTAGTTCAATTCAGCGCCAATCCGTGAGCCAATCAAAGCTCACGGCCCAGCACCCTTGGCTGCCGGTCCACGAGCTCTGATTGGCTCACGGGCGGCGCTGAATTGAACGAAGACACTGAGGGGCAGGAGAGGCGCAGGCTGCGCTCTCCTCCGTTAACATCAGTGGGAGCGACGGTGAGCATCAGAGGGAGGGACGGAGCGGCGGCCTGTCGGTGTAGGTATGGCATACCCACGGCTAAATTCTCAAGGGTACGCCGTACCCACCCGTACCCGCACACTTGCACTGCTGCTCTCTGCACATGTTATATCTGCCCCCCCTGCAGTGCACATGGTTTTGCCCAACTGCTAACAAATTTGCTGCTGCGATCAACTCTGATTTAGGCCCTAAGTGCGAAACTAAGAAATGTACTTTCCCACAGTTCAGTACGTATAATTGTTTTTAAAATGTAAAATTGTGTTATAAAATTCATTGTATTATGTTGTATTATGTTCTAAATTAAATTGCCATTGTAATGATGTATGCTTTTTGGTATAATTCTAAAATATATTAATGCTATAAGCTGTTAAACTTCAAAAATGCACATTTTCAAAAAGTTTTCCACAATTTTGTCCACTATGGGGCATTACATTAAAACATTAATATGGTTCAGAAAATGACCTTTAACACTATTATGGGGCATAAAATAAGAATTTACTTACCGATAATTCTATTTCTCGTAGTCCGTAGTGGATGCTGGGGACTCCGTCAGGACCATGGGGATTAGCGGCTCCGCAGGAGACAGGGCACAAAAGTAAAAGCTTTAGGATCAGGTGGTGTGCACTGGCTCCTCCCCCTATGACCCTCCTCCAAGCCTCAGTTAGGATACTGTGCCCGGACGAGCGTACACAATAAGGAAGGATTTTGAATCCCGGGTAAGACTCATACCAGCCACACCAATCACACTGTACAACCTGTGATCTGAACCCAATAAAAAGCATGATAACAGCGGAGCCTCTGAAAAGATGGCTCACAACAATAATAACCCGATTTTTGTAACAATAACTATGTACAAGTATTGCAGACAATCCGCACTTGGGATGGGCGCCCAGCATCCACTACGGACTACGAGAAATAGAATTATCGGTAAGTAAATTCTTATTTTCTCTGACGTCCTAAGTGGATGCTGGGAACTCCGTCAGGACCATGGGGATTATACCAAAGCTCCCAAACGGGCGGGAGAGTGCGGATGACTCTGCAGCACCGAGTGAGAGAACTCCAGGTCCTCCTCAGCCAGGGTGTGCCCCTGACCAAGTAGCAGCTCGGCAAAGTTGTAAAGCCGAGACCCCTCGGGCAGCCGCCCAAGATGAGCCCACCTTCCTTGTGGAATGGGCATTTACATATTTTGGCTGTGGCAGGCCTGCCACAGAATGTGCAAGCTGAATTGTACTACACATCCAACTAGCAATCGTCTGCTTAGAAGCAAGAGCACCCAGTTTGTTGGGTGCATACAGGATAACAGCAAGTCAGTTTTCCTGACTCCAGCCGTCCTGGAAACCTATATTTTCAGGGCCCTGACAACATCTAGCAACTTGGAGTCCTCCAAGTCCCTAGTAGCCGCAGGTACCACAATAAGCTGGTTCAGGTGAAACGCTGACACCACCTTAGGGAGAAACTGGGGACGAGTCCGCAGCTCTGCCCTGTCCGAATGGACAATCAGATATGGGCTTTTGTGAGACAAAGCCGCCAATTCTGACACTCGCCTGGCCGAGGCCAGGGCCAACATCATGGTCACTTTCCATGTGAAATATTTCAAATTCACAGATTTGAGCGGTTTAAACCAATGTGATTTGAGGAATCCCAGAACTACGTTGAGATCCCACAGTGCCACTGGAGGCACAAAAGGGGGTTGTATATGCAGTACTCCCTTGACAAACTTCTGGACTTCAGGAACTGAAGCCAATTCTTTCTGGAAGAAAATCGACAGGGCCGAAATTTGAACCTTAATGGACCCCAATTTGAGGCCCATAGACACTCCTGTTTGCAGGAAATGCAGGAATCGACCGAGTTGAAATTTCTTCGTGGGGCCTTCCTGGCCTCACACCACGCAACATATTTTTGCCACATGTGGTGATAATGTTGTGCGGTCACCTCCTTCCTGGCTTTGACCAGGGTAGGAATGACCTCTTCCGGAATGCCTTTTTCCCTTAGGATCCGGCGTTCAACCGCCATGCCGTCAAACGCAGCCGCGGTAAGTCTTGGAACAGACATGGTACTTGCTGAAGCAAGTCCCTTCTTAGCGGCAGAGGCCATGAGTCCTCTGTGAGCATCTCTTGAAGTTCCGGGTACCAAGTCCTTCTTGGCCAATCCGGAGCCACGAGTATAGTTCTTACTCCTCTACGTCTTATAATTCTCAGTACCTTAGGTATGAGAAGCAGAGGAGGGAACACATACACCGACTGGTACACCCACGGTGTTACCAGAACGTCCACAGCTATTGGCTGAGGGTCTCTTGACCTGGCGCAATACCTGTCCAGTTTTTTGTTCAGGCGGGACGCCATCATGTCCACCTTTGGTCTTTCCCAACGGTTCACAATCATGTGGAAGACTTCCCGATGAAGTCCCCACTCTCCCGGGTGGAGGTCGTGCTGAGGAAGTCTGCTTCCCAGTTGTCCACTCCCGGAATGAACACTGCTGACAGTGCCAACACATGATTTTCCGCCCAGCGAAGAATCCTTGCAGTTTCTGCCATTGCCCTCCTGCTTCTTGTGCCGCCCAGTCTGTTTACGTGGGCGACTGCCGTGATGTTGTCCCACTGGATCAATACCGGCTGACCTTGAAGCAGAGGTCTTGCTAAGCTTAGAGCATTGTAAATTGCTCTTAGCTCCAGTATATTTATGTGGAGAGAAGTCTCCAGACTTGATCACGCTCCCTGGAAATTTTTTCCTTGTGTGACTGCTCCCCAGCCGTTCAGGCTGGCATCCGTGGTCACCAGGACCCAGTCCTGAATGCCGAATCTGTGGCCCTTTAGTAGATGAGCACTCTGCAGCCACCACAGAAGAGACACCCTTGTCCTTGGAGACAGGGTTATCCGCTGATGCATCTGAAGATGCGATCCGGACCATTTTTCCAGCAGATCCCACTGAAAAGTTCTTGCGTGAAATCTGCCGAATGGAATCGCTTCGTAAGAAGCCACCATTTTTCCCAGGACCCTTGTGCAATGATGCACTGACACTTTTCCTGGTTTTAGGAGGTTCCTGACTAGCTCGGATAACTCCCTGGCTTTCTCCTCCGGGAGAAACACCTTTTTCTGGACTGTGTCCAGAATCATCCCTAGGAACAGCAGACGTGTCGTCGGAGACAGCTGCGATTTTGGAATATTTAGAATCCACCCGTGCTGTCGTAGAACTACTTGAGATAGTGCTACTCCGACCTCCAACTGTTCTCTGGACCTTGCCCTTATCAGGAGATCGTCCAAGTAAGGGATAATTAAGACGCCTTTTCTTTGAAGAAGAAGCATCATTTCGGCCATTACCTTGGTAAAGACCCGGGGTGCCGTGGACAATCCAAACGGCAGCGTCTGAAACTGAAAGTGACAGTTTTGTACCACGAACCTGAGGTACCCTTGGTGAGAAGGGCAAATTGGGACATGGAGGTAAGCATCCTTGATGTCCAGGGACACCATATAGTCCCCTTCTTCCTGGTTCGCTATCACTGCTCTGAGTGACTCCATCTTGATTTGAACCTTTGTATGTAAGAGTTCAAATATTTCAGATTTAGAATAGGTCTCACCGAGCCGTCTGGCTTCAGTACCACAATATAGTGTGGAATAATACCCCTTTCCTTGTTGTAGGAGGGGTACTTTGATTATCACCTGCTGGGAATACAGCTTGTGAATTGTTTCCAATACTGCCTCCCTGTCGGAGGGAGACGTTGGTAAAGCAGACTTCAGGAACCTGCGAGGGGGAGACGTCTCGAACTTCCAATCTGTACCCCTGGGATACTACTTGTAGGATCCAGGGGTCCACTTGCGAGTGAGCCCACTGCGCGCTGAAACTCTTGAGACGACCCCCCACCGCAGCTGAGTCTGCTTGTACGGCCCCAGCGTCATGCTGAGGACTTGGCAAAAGCGGTGGAGGGCTTCTGTTCCTGGGAATGGGCTGCCTGCTGCAGTCTTCTTCCCTTTCCTCTATCCCTGGGCAGATATGACTGGCCTTTTGCCTGCTTGCCCTAATGGGGACGAAAGGACTGAGGCTGAAAAGACGGTGTCTTTTTCTGCTGAGATGTGACTTGGGGTAAAAAAGGTGGATTTTCCAGCTGTTGCCGTGGCCACCAGGTCCGATGGACCGACCCCAAATAACTCCTCCCCTTTATACGGCAATACTTCCATGTGCCGTTTGGAATCTGCATCACCTGACCACTGTCGTGTCCATAAACATCTTCTGGCAGATATGGACATCGCACTTACTCTTGATGCCAGAGTGCAAATATCCCTCTGTGCATCTCGCATATATAGAAATGCATCCTTTAAATGCTCTATAGTCAATAAAATACTGTCCCTGTCAAGGGTATCAATATTTTCAGTCAGGGAATCCGACCAAGCCACCCCAGCGCTGCACATCCAGGCTGAGGCGATCGCTGGTCGCAGTATAACACCAGTATGTGTGTATATACTTTTTAGGATATTTTCCAGCCTCCTATCAGCTGGCTCCTTGAGGGCGGCCGTATCTGGAGACGGTAACGCCACTTGTTTTGATAAGCGTGTGAGCGCCTTATCCACCCTAAGGGGTGTTTCCCAACGCGCCCTAACTTCTGGCGGGAAAGGGTATAACGCCAATAATTTTCTATCGGGGAAAACCCACGCATCATCACACACTTCATTTAATTTATCTGATTCAGGAAAAACTACAGGTAGTTTTTTCACACCCCACATAATACCCTCTTTTGTGGTACTTGTAGTATCAGAAATATGTAACACCTCCTTCATTGCCCTTAACATGTAACGTGTGGCCCAAATGGAAAATACGTTTGTTTCTTCACCGTCGACACTGGAGTCAGTGTCCGTGTCTGTGTCTGTGTCGACCGACTGAGGTAAATGGGCGTTTTAAAGCCCCTGACGGTGTTTGAGACGCCTGGACAGGTACTAATTGGTTTGCCGGCCCTCTCATGTCGTCAACCGACCTTGCAGCGTGTTGACATTATCACGTAATTCCCTAAATAAGCCATCCATTCCGGTGTCGACTCCCTAGAGAGTGACATCACCATTACAGGCAATTGTTCCGCCTCCTCACCAACATCGTCCTCATACATGTCGACACACACGTACCGACACACAGCACACACACAGGGAATGCTCTGATAGAGGACAGGACCCCACTAGCCCTTTGGGGAGACAGAGGGAGAGTTTGCCAGCACACACCAAAACGCTATAATTATACAGGGACAACCTTTATATAAGTGTTTTCCCCTTATAGCATCTTTATATATATAATCATATCGCCAAATAAGTGCCCCCCCTCTCTGTTTTAACCCTGTTTCTGTAGTGCAGTGCAGGGGAGAGCTTGGGAGCCTTCCCACCAGCATTTCTGTGAGGGAAAATGGCGCTGTGTGCTGAGGAGAATAGGCTCCGCCCCCTTTTCGGCGGGCTTCTTCTCCCATTTTTCTGAGACCTGGCAGGGGTTAAATACATCCATATAGCCCCAGGGGCTATATGTGATGTATCTTTTAGCCAGTATAGGTATTTCATTGCTGCCCAGGGCGCCCCCCCCCAGCGCACTGCACCCTCAGTGACCGCTGGTGTGAAGTGTGCTGACAACAATGGCGCACAGCTGCAGTGCTGTGCGCTACCTCATGAAGACTGAAAAGTCTTCTGCCGCCGGTTTCTGGACCTCTTCACTCTTCGGCATCTGCAAGGGGGTCGGCGGCGCGGCTCTGGGACCGGACTCCATGGCTGGGCCTGTGTTCGATCCCTCTGGAGCTAATGGTGTCCAGTAGCCTAAGAAGCCAATCCATCCTGCACGCAGGTGAGTTCACTTCTTCTCCCCTAAGTCCCTCGTAGCAGTGAGCCTGTTGCCAGCAGGACTCACTGAAAATAAAAAACCTAACAAAACTTTTACTCTAAGCAGCTCTTTAGGAGAGCCACCTAGATTGCACCCTTCTCGGCCGGGCACAAAAATCTAACTGAGGCTTGGAGGAGGGTCATAGGGGGAGGAGCCAGTGCACACCACCTGATCCTAAAGCTTTTACTTTTGTGCCCTGTCTCCTGCGGAGCCGCTAATCCCCATGGTCCTGACGGAGTCCCCAGCATCCACTTAGGACGTCAGAGAAATTAATGTGTTACTGGGCCCACAAAATTGTGGGGTGTGGTTCATCAAATCGACAGTGTCTAGGTCGACAATGTTTAGGTCGACCACTATAGGTCGACAGTCACTAGGTCGACATGGATGGAAGGTCGACAGGGTTTCTAGGTCGACATGTGTTAGGTCGACAGGTCTAAAGGTCGACATGAGGATTTTTTTTTTTTTTGTTTCGTTTTCTTCGTAGAGTGACCGGGATCCCAAATTAGTGCACCGCATCCCCTCGCATGGCTCGCTTCGCTCGCCATGCTTCGGGCATGGTGCCTTCGCTCCGCTACCGATTCGCTCGGCACACTTTACCGTTCCAATCGTAGTCCACGTGTAGAGGTATGCTTACAGGATCATCTTTTCCACATCCCCACTCTGGACGACCGATAACGATTAAATATAGACTGCATTGTATGATGGACCATCTTATCTATATTTTAACCTGCCCATGTGGACTCTACTATGTCAGGATGACCTCCAGGCGATTCGGTGATAGGATGGCCAACCACAGAACATCTATCCACCAAGCGATCATATCAGGGACAGCTACATTGCCAGTAGCCCGGCACTTTATGACATCGCGACATCAGGTGTCGGACCTCAGATCGAAGCTAATCGACTGGATCCCCCCACCACCTCGAGGGGGAGATCGCACCCTGCTGCTCAGAAAAAGAGAGAGTTCATGGATCTACAGATTGGACACTATTGCCCCTACGGGCATGAATGAAAACAACCCGTTGTCAATTTTCTTGAAATAATTTCTGAACCCTACAAGTATACTGATCACCCTAATTCTTGTACCCCTGTAGATACACATTATGTCTTTCAGTGTGATTAGTTCATCACTAATTTTGTATTATTTTTGTACTTTTCTTTTATGGTGATTTACACGTATGTTTTCCTCACAGTGATCTCACAGGTCTCTATATATACCTTATTATTTTTTCATTTTCATTTTTTCCAAAATGGTTTATGTTGATCTTTCTGTTATACCCATTACCAATGGGCTAAAGCATCTGGATCTCCACGGTTACCGACCATATGGTTGCCTTATATGATATAGGTGCACCACTGATATTCATCCCTATTGTCTAGTAACGCTACACGGCTCACTTCCGGTGTCACCGTAAGTGATGTCCGCGTTCCAATATGCGTTCCACCCCGGCTCCGGCGCAAATGGCGCCATCTAACAATGTGAAATGCCTCCTTGTGCCAAAACTAGTGTATATTATGCTCCCTAATGGTGCCCCACACCTTCTATGTACACTATTGATTGGTCACTCTATGCTCCCCTATTTTGTTGTGCCGCGCGGCTCACGTCCGGTGACACCGGAAGTGACGCCTGCGTTCCAGCATGCGTTCCATCATGCACTCCACTCCGGCTCCGGCGCAATAGGGCGCTACCTGCAGTAATTATACTCCTGAGCTCTAGCCATATGAGTATTATGCCATGTATGGGTGCCCCATGTCACTTTCATGAGCGGTACTTAATGTTTACGTTTGCGTTCCACCTTGCGTTCCACCCCGTCTCCAGCGTTACTGGAGGCGGAACTGGCGCCTTTTTAGAGTATAATAGGGGCCTGTGAGGCTCTTATTCGGTGCTCCAGTTTCCTACTTCTCTTTTACTTATGCTGCACTGCTGTACCTGTTGATTCTGTTGCTGTATACCTTGAAAAAGGTCCTGGTGTGGACCGAAACGCTGGATACTTCCTGGAAACTGTGAGATAGACTTTACAATAAATGTGAACTTTTTTGATTTTTTGAAACTTTAATCTGGAGAGTGCTATCTTTTCCACATAGTGGAGATACTGTTTGTTTTATATATATATATATATATATATATATATACATATACATACAAAGGGTTGGGTATGCGTGACCGGTGGTCAGGAGAATGCCAGTCAGCATAACTCTGCCGGGATCCCATAAGCGAAATGGTGTGGGTGGGGGGACGAGCGCAACATGCCCGCAGCGTGGCGAGCGGTGCAATAGTCCCTGCTAGTCGGCATGTCAACTGTCGAGATTCTCAGGGGGTAGGATGTAGGGGGAGATGTTGTGACTGGTGGTCTCCTGACCGCCGGTCACATAACTACAGCCCCATACACACACACACACACACACACACACACACACACACACATATATATATTACACATACCTCCCAACATCCACGATTATGAGTCAGAATCGGCTTTATTGGCTAGGTGTACTTGCGTTGCGTATACTAGGAATTTGCCTTCGGTTTGCTTTACAACAGCCAAGCAGGTAACCGATAAGCAGGTGTGTGTGTGGGGTGGGGGGGGGGGCAAGTGAAGTCATACAGAGAGGTATACCGTAGGGACACAAGTGAGTTACATGTACGTCTCGTCAGTCAATGTTCAGGAGTTCAGCAGGCAGACCGCTTGGGGAACTCGGGACTCCACTGCTGTGTGCGCCCGAAGAGGGTGTGTGACCTTGGAAAAAGGGGCATGTTTTCCCTGGAATGCCATGATGTCAGCTACACCTCCCGTTTTCATCATTGTGGGGGCATGCCCAGTGCTCAGATGCTGTGTACCCACTGCTCTGTATGAGGTGCAGCTCACCTTCAGCTATCTGCTGTGCATTGCAAAGCATAATTGCCTACTCTCCAGCATTCTGCAGGAGACTCCCTGAAATAGTAGCAATCTCCCTGACTCCCTGAATAGTACCTCAATCTCCCTGATTGCACCTTACCCCCATTATTTAGCTGTTACATTGTTGGGGGGGAAAATAAATCAGAGATACATACATTCAAATGGGATCATCAGTGCCATTTCCCTACATTAGTTATATGGCACAATGATCCCTATGGCTACATGCATTTTAAATAAGGTTTCTCGTGACCACTTACAGTATATGCAACCTCTTGTAAAACACAATACACAAATCCTTAAAGATATCCGTGTCAATATCAGTGTCTTTTCTTTAACAAGTAGCTCTTACTAACTTTGGGGCTCACTTACATTTGGATGTAAGTCATTTTTATGACAAGCCTCCCAGCTGTAGCAGTACAAGACTGCACTGATAGGTGTCACCTTCACAATCTTCCTGAAATGCTTTTTCAAAAGTGGGCAAGTATGCTGCAAAGCACAGAGAACTATAACGAGCATCTGTCTGATGGTGGCGTCAACAGTCACTGTAGAGATAGAGATGGAGGCAGGGCTAAAAAAATTAAAACAAAGGGCTAGATGCATCATCGCTTGGAAAGTGATAAAATGGAGAGTGAAAAAGTACCAGCCAATCAGGTCCCACCTGCCATGTCACAGGCTGTGTTTGAAAAATGGCAGTTAGGACCTGATTGGCTGGTACTTTTTCACTCTCCATTTTATCACTTTCCAAGCGATGATGCATCTGGCCCTCAGTCTGTTGGGGGGTGGGGTTGGGTCCTCAGAAACCCTCGTGTGTGGGCCACTGCATGTTTCATGGTAAATTCCCATAACTGCTCCATTGGTAATATGACAGCTCTCCCAAAACATAAATGCAACATACCAATTCATATGTTCCCGCTGATAATTTAAACGTTGGAGGCACGGTTATTAAATAATCAGCGGCATTGTTTAAGTATTAACTGATCTGCAGCACAAAGGCTTAACTGTAATTACAGCAGCAATGTTTTGCCAAAGAAGCAAAGTAACGGGAGCCCTAACTGCGATTGGAGTAAATAACGGAAGGAGGCGATGTGAGAACTATACAACACTACTCATGCACACTGAGGGTGGTCTTCTGTTTGCCGGTGGTCGGGCTCCCGGCGCTCAGTATACCGGCGCCGGGAGCCCGACAGCCGGAATACCGACAATTATTTTCCCTCGTGGGGGTCCACGACCCCCATAGAGGGAGAATAAAATAGTGTGGCGCGCGTAGCGCGCCACCGTGCCCGTAGCGTGGCGAGCGCAGCGAGCCCGCAAGGGGCTCATTTGCGCTCGCCAAGCTGTCGGTAAGCCGGCGGTCGGGCTCCCGGCGCCGGGATGCTGGTCGCCGGGAGCCCGACCGCCGGCCAGCCGTAGTGAACCCCACACTGACATTTTCAGCTCACAAACAGATACATTAGCAACAGCTTAATATACAGTATGCTCATATTGTTACCAGAAAGCAGCAGAAAAGTTTGTAATAAAAAAGTTCACATTATCCTATTATGAATTAAGGGATAACAGTAAATCACTGATGATTAAGGAAACTACAGTTCACTATAGACTCCGGTTTAGATATGCTGCTGCTAACAAAACTACTGATAATCTCATAAACACTAGAGATGTGCGGCGGGCACTTTTCATGTTTTGTGTTTTGGTTTTGGTTCTAATTCCTAGCTCGTGTTTGGGTTTTGCCAAAACCACCCTTTCGTGTTTTGGTTTTGGTTTGGAGCTGGATGATCTTAAAAAAAAACATAAAAACAGCTAAAATCACAGAATTTGGGTGTCATTTTGCTCCTACGGTATTATTAACCTCAATAACATTCATTTCCACTCATTTCCAGTCTGTTCTGAACACTGAACACCTCACAATATTGTTTTTAGGCCTAAAAGTTACACCAAGGTGGCTGTATGACTAAGCTAAGCGACACAAGTGTGCGGCACAAACACCTGGCCCATCTAGGAGTGGTACTGCAGTGTCAGACAGAATGGCACTTTAAAAAACTAGGCCCCAAACAGCACATCATACAAAGAAGAAAAAGAGGTGCAATAAGGTAGCTGTGTGACTAAGCTAAGCAACACAAGTGTACAGCACAAACAACATGGGACGTGCTGGAATTTGCCCAGATGTAATACATGCACAATATTGGTGGCACGGGATAGCGTACCCCTAAAACAAACACACACATGGCCAAGCCTGTAAAATTAATTTGGATTATAATAACCCTTTTATTTGAAGCTATTATAATAATATGCAGCACAGGCAAGCGTACCCCTACACCACACAGAGCAAACCCTGTAAAAATTATTTGGATTAAATATTA
This sequence comes from Pseudophryne corroboree, assembly GCF_028390025.1. Classification (NCBI taxonomy): domain Eukaryota; kingdom Metazoa; phylum Chordata; class Amphibia; order Anura; family Myobatrachidae; genus Pseudophryne; species Pseudophryne corroboree. The sequence continues at coordinate 328,739,790 of NC_086444.1, read as the reverse complement.
ATAATCCCTTTATTTGGAGTAAATAATGTACAGCACAGGACAGCACCACTGAACTTATATGGCAGCACCACTGGACTGGAATTATATGGACTTTTATGGAATTATACGGCAGGATCACTGGACTTATACGGCAGTACCACTGTAATTATACGGCAGGATCACTGGACTTATACGGCAGTACCGCTGGATATATACGGCAGTATCACTGGACATATACGGTAGTATCACTGGACATATATGGCAGAATCAATGGACATTTACGGCAGGATCACTGGACATATACGGCAGGATCAATGGACATATACGGCAGTATCAATGGATATATATACGGCAGAATCACTGGACTTATACGGCAGGATCACTGGATTTATACGGCAGTACCGCTGGACATATACGGCAGTACCGATGGACATATACGGCAGGATCACTGGACATATATGGCAGTACCACTGGACATATATGGCAGTACCACTGGACATACGGCAGCACAGGGACACCACTACTGGACTGATGCAGTACAACACAGCACCACTGCAATGGACTGGACTTATACAGCAGCACTGGACATATGGCAGCAGAGGATACCACTGTGACAGGTCACTGGACTGACTGATGCACAGGACACTACCACTGGTCTGATGCAGCACAACACAGCAACACTGTGAGGGACTTGTGGTTGTTGTTGTTATTATTATTATTATTATTATTATTATTATTATAATAATACTGTAGCAGTGGACATATAGCAGCAGCGTATACCACTGTGACTGCCTGGTCACTGGAATGACTGATGGCCAAGACACTACCACTGGTCTGATGCAGGACAACACAGTAACACTATAAGGGACTTATTATACAGCAGCACTGGACATATGGCAGCAGAGGACACCACTGTGACTGATCACTGGACTGACTGATGCACAGGACACTACCACTGGCAGTGCCAGATTAAGGTCTTAATGGGCCTGGAGCTGAAATTTTTGAAGGGCCTGTTGTGTGCTTCTGCAGGGGGTGTGGGCCTGTGATGGCGGCTACGGATATGGGTGCGTGACCAGTGCTGTATTTAAATATATATATGCATGGGTGTATGCGTGTTTGAAAAATACAAAACTCTATCTACATATCTTTCTCTCTATATATATCTATTTATCTATCCAGCAAGAGAGAGAGAGAAAGGAGAGTGTCACTGAGCGAATTTATTTTTTGGGTGCCCATAAGTAATGGGCGCCCAACGGAACTATTCAATTGTTTTGCCATGACTGCATGATTTCTGCTCGCAGTCTCTTGAGGTGGTGAGCAGAAATCTGTGAACAATTGGCTGTTGGAGAGCCCAAACTGCTGTTTTGGCAGCATGGCCAATAGTTTAGACTGGTTTAGCCACTTTACACAGTTTAACCAAGTGCTTTTGAGTGATAAGCAATAGGCGCCTGCGGAACTCACTTCCATTTGCATTACAATTGAATAGCTCTGTAAAGCTGCCATTACTTATGAGCATGCAAGAAACAATTAGATTCCACTCACTATGTCAAAGGACACAGTATGTCTCATCCAAAATATATATGTAAATATGTATGTATGTGTGTGTGTGTGTGTGTGTGTGTGTGTACTGTGTGTGTGTGTACTGTATGTGTGTGTATATATACAGTGATCGTGCTGAGCGGAAAAAAATTGTGGGTCCCTGGGACCCATTACTTTAAAAAATTGGGGTCCTAGTCCACTGATTCTGGGTCCCATCACACATCATGGGGGGAGAGTCAGGGAGAAGTTGGAAGAGCTGGGGGTAAGGGCAGGTAGTGAGGGGTAAGTGCAGACCGAAGCTAGGGCAGTACTGGGGGTTACTGGCAGTGGGTGACTAGGGAGACAGTGGGTGACAGTTGATAGAAGGAATTGAATGAGATCAGACAGGAAGGGCAGGGTGGTACCCTCTGTGGGGTACCTTGTTATAAAGCTATTCAATCCTGCTCAGAATCCAGGAGCTGTTTCCGGATCCATTCCCGCAAGCTAAATCTAACATCACCCCTTAGTGCCTGACCGTAACCACCCCCCCAGAGTTGCAGCTGGTGAGCGTGCATGCAGCAAGATTGAGGCTGCCATGTGGTCCCTGCAATCTCCCCCCACACAGCACCACTCACCCTGATGGGCAGTTCCTCTGGTCTTCGCTCAGTGGCATGGGTCATGGTCCCGAAGATCTCCTCAGCAGTGCAGGGGTCTCCGGAAGCTCAGAGGATGGAGCCAGGCCGCAGCGCAGGATCTCTAGGCCAGCAAGCATCCGGTAACATAGCGGTAGCTCAGCACACTGCGGGTGGAAAGTCAGCCGCCAGAACGAGGACACCAAGAGTATGAGACCAGCGGGCGGGAGTATGCAGGCGATGTCGGGGCTGGTGAGTGCTGGGAGGTGGCGGGGGCCGCAGCACAGCTCCCGGACCTAGAAAGCAGCAAGACGCATGGGAGAGAGTGGGATGGGGGGAGGAACAGTACACTGACACATTGGAGGGGGGGGGGGGCAGGACACTGACACATTGGAGGGAGAGGTGGGGGGACAGTACACTGACAAATTGGAGGGAGAGGTGGGGGGACAGTACACTGACACATTGGAGGGGGGCAGTACACTGACACATTGGAGGGAAAGGGGGGGACAGTACACTGACACATTGGAGGGGGAGCAGTACACTGACACATTGGAGGGAGAGGTGGGGGACAGTACACTGACACAATGGAAGGGGGGCAGTACACTGACACATTGGAGGGGGGCAGTACACTGACACATTGGAGGGAGAGGGGGGCAGTACACTGACACATTGGAGGGAGAGGGGGGACAGTACACTGACACATTGGAGGGGGGGGGCAGTACACTGACATTGGAGGGAGAGGTGGAGGGACAGTACACTGACTCATTGGAGGGAGGGGGGGAGTACACTGACACATTGGAGGGAGAGGGGGGGACAGTACACTGACACATTGGAGGGGGGCAGTACACTGACATTGGAGGGAGAGGTGGAGGGACAGTACACTGACTCATTAGAGGGAGGGGGGGCTGTATACTGACACATTTGAGGGGGGGCAGTACACTGACACATTGGGGGGAGAGGTGGGGGGACAGTACACTGACACATTGGAGGGGGGGCAGTACACTGACACATTGGAGGGAGAGGGGAGACAGTACACTGACACATTGGAGGGGGGCAGTACACTGACATTGGAGGGAGAGGTAGAGGGACAGTTCATTGACACATTGGAGGGAGAGGTGGGGGGGGCAGTACACTGACACATGGGAGGGAGAGGGTGGAGGACAGTACACTGACACACTGCGGGTGGAAAGTCAGCCGCCCAGATGCTGGAAAGAGGCTCTCAAGAGGAGAAGACCAGCGGGCGGGAGTGTGCAGGCGATGCGGGGCTGGTGAGCGCTGGGAGGTGACAGGGCCGCAGCGCAGCTCCTGGACCCTGAAGCAGCTAGACACGTTGCTGCAGCCGACTGCCCATTCACTCCACCACGGCACTAAACATGCCTTTCCTTGGCAGTATCGATGTGATGCTCCGCCCCCGAGTCCGTCCGAAGCCCCGCCCCCATTCGACCCGAGGCCCCGTCCCCTACCAATCCAAAATGCATGCTTATACAGTATAAGCATGCATTTTGGATTGGTAGGGGGTGGAGTCTTGGGTCGAATGGGGCGGAGCTTCTGTCGGACCGGGGGTGCAGCCTCACATCGATACTGGCAAGGAAAGGCAGGTTTAGTGCCGTGGTGGGGTGAATGGGCAGCCGGAGGTGAGTGCGCTGCTGTATGGGATGACAGGAAATATATTTTTTCCTGTCAGCACTGGCCGCACTGCAGGAATTCTCTGGGCCTATTTTCAATGGGGGCTTGGAGCTGCAGCTCCATCCGCCCCATTGTTAATCCGGCCCTGACCACTGGCCTGATGCAGGACAACACAGCAACACTGTAAGGGACTTATTATACAGCAGCACTGGACATATGGCAGCAGAGGATACCACCACTGTGACTGGACTGATGCAGCACAATACACCACCACTGAACTGATGCAGCACAACACAGCACCCTATACAGCAGCACTGGACATATGGCAGCAGAGGACACAAGCACTGTGACTGGACAGATGCAGCACAAGACACGGACACTGAGAGAACGGAGACACGTCCTCTCTCTACACTCCTCAATGCCGGAGTGAAAATGGCGGCGACGTGCGGCTCCTTTTATGGAATCCAAACCCCGCGAGAATCCGACAGCGGGATGATGATGTTTTGCCTCATTCTGGTTTCCGAGTCAGACAGGAAAACCCGAGCCTGAATCGGATCCGGGCTCGGAGAGTGAAGTCCACTAGGGTTCGGTTCTGTGAACCGAACCCGCTCATCTCTAATAAACACATTTCTTCGTTGATGCATTTAAAGTTTTTTAATCTGGTGTTTGATACATATATTTATCATACTTATAATTTTAATTTGGGGTGCTGGGTTTTGTTAAATCTGACTTGCTTAGCATCCTCCATGGAAACCTATGGGGCTGATTTTGCAGTCAAAATGGAGAGACCAGAGCAGATATCAGAGATATCCAGTAGAGGTTGGTCCCCAAGGGCTGCAAACCACACCAACATAAGCAGAGGGGGCAGTGGTGCTGAGAGGAGGGGGAAGGCAGATACTCTTCTTTACCCTGGTCCAGGCCTGAGTAGGCTCAAGCCTCCATCCACCCTTACCTGGCAGCAGCACTTGCAGCTCTTCTCCTCAGAACATGCTGCTGCGTGTTGGGCTGTAGTGTGGCCAGGGAGGCACTTAAAGTACTATTTTTTCTTTATTTTTTTCTAAGTCTGCACAGCCATGTCCCCTGAAAAGTACCTGGGCCTGGCCAGGCTCTCTACTGCCCTGGAGGGGAGCCGGATAAAACATGATCCTATCTGTACCAGTAAATGTTTGTTCATAAATTCTGCTTGGTGTCTGCAAGAATGTATACTCCCCAGGGGATTAAGTTTCAAATATCACAGCCACATCCACCAGGAGGGCCATATTTCCTGCAAGGCAACCTAGGTGCCCACAAAATCCGGCACAGGTATCTTCTTCTCAATCTTTCTGGGAAATCCCATTACTTGGACACGTACGGCGTTTCTGCAACAAAGTTTGATATTTTCTAGAGGAAGTAAAACAACAAATGATGTAAGGGGCATGAATCAGGAATGAATATATTGTGCTATGGATTGTTTGAAAGGGGGAGGGTGGGCAAACCGATATCTTGCCTAGGGACCCATGAGGTTTAAATCTGTCTCTGCCACCAGGACAGAACAATCAGTGTGCCCTACCTGTGTGTTTCTGTGACCCAGCTCGGTACCAGGGATTTTTCCCAGGAGCAACCTAGATCACATATGACCCGGTTTTTAGACCTGGGTTGCTCACAAAAGTATTTGATTGATATCAACTACAGGTGCCAGACCATGTGACAGGGGAGCACACATAGTGGAAATCTCAGTGGGGAGACACAGCAGGACACACAGTGTGGCACCCACAGCACCGGTCATTGGGGCAGACACAGAATAAGACACAGTGGGCAAAAACTGCAAAAAAAACCCCACTGTAAACCAGCTGCTCCAAGCTACTGAGTAGTAACTCTTCAGCCATGTTTACAACAGTGCAGTCCCTACCCATCAGCCAAGTCACCAGTGTTCATAATCTCATATGTGAGCTAAAAAAAAAAAAAGCATCCCCTTTATATGACACACCAAATTTACAAGGCAGACTCAAGTTCAGTGTGAACCCGTTCAACTCAGGAATTTCCCAGGCTTTTCATGTATTGTGAAATGGAGTTTGCGGCTGAGAGCTGAGCTGAAGCTGGGATGATAGACCCAAGTCGGAGCAATGTCTTTTAGGGGTGTTATGTGTGAAAGGAGTACAAAATAAAAGCTAATCTGTATAATGTTATTATTGAAGGAAGGACAATTAAGGTTTGTTGAATTCTACATATATTTAAAAATAAATTCCGTACCTACTTCCTGTGGGGGTGTTAAATTGGATAAAAGTGATGGAAATCACTTGCAATTATTTAATTGAACATACATTTGTAAATAGCCTTGAAAATAACCTTTATTTGTTTACTTTTGTTGTTGTTCTAAAATCTATTGGAGCAATTGATATTGTGTAACACAATTGCATTAAAATGCTACACATTCCAGAATCAAGTGCCACAAGGTTGCAGAGTTGTACAGCTACTATAATTACCACAATCAAATACATGAAAATTGCTGTTGATTAGTATATAATTGGTTTATTTTTTTCGTTATGTGGTGCTTTGTTGTCTCCAGGATATAGTTGTACACAATAAAATTAACATTCCTCCCACGGACAGAGATATTTTTGGGAGAAGTTAGCTTTTCAGTTTTAAGAACTTAGTAACAAACAATTCTTGCATTTAGCAGTTTATATTCTGAATACAGGAATGTTTAGAGTTTTCCACATAACTGTAGGTACAGATACTGTAAGTCAAGTGTCATCCGACCTGTGATTGCGCATAATCGTGTGCATGGGCACGTACATACGCACCTGCTTCCATAGTTATTCAATAGGTATGCATTGTGTGTGCGCACCCTGCAACTATTCACAACAGGTTGTGAATAGTCACTGTCACGATCCTTTCGCACAAGTGCTAAGGATTAGAGGAAGGGACATCTGTATAACAGTGATGGAGCACACACATCAGGCAGCTACTGTCCTGTCCTGCTGATGCCTTGGTTGGAGGATTGTGAAAATCCAACATGTTGAAAATCCTCGATTCACTGATTTCTACCCACAAATGATCAGAATCGGCAAGTCAGGAATTTTTTACCTGTAGTATGTTGCTGATTCCCCAATGTATTTTTATTGCCGATCAGTGGATCGGCATCAGTAGAATGGAGAATCGTCGTATAGATGTAAGGGACACATAAGTAGAGGCTCTGTACTACAGTTATTTGTAGATCCAAAGAGGACAGTTAGACTGGGGCAAATTTTTTGGGGGTTCATTTATTTTTGTTGTATTGGGTTGTTTTATTAGAAGTTTTGGGTGCTGCAGTTATTGCTAAGAAGAAATCAACATCAGGAATTCTTATTATCAATATCTATAAGCATTAGATAAAGTAGAACCAAAAAACTAATACAGTTCACCAGTGATGTAGCCTGGGCTACCTCACAGATAGGTAGAGCATGCAGAGAGAAGACATCAGCCTGCCAGCATGGGTCTGTTCTTGGTCCTCTCCTTTTCTCTCTCTATACGTCCTTTTTAGGTGAACTCATTAGCTCTTTTGACTTACAATATCTGCTGATGATACTGAAATCTACGTTTCCTCCCCTGACCTCTCACCTGCTCTCCTCACTCGTGTATCTATTAATGGCACTACTATCTCCTCTAGCCCCAAGTGCACTGTCCTGGAGTAATCCTTGACTACTCCCTCTCCTTCAACCACACATTCAGCACCTCTCACAAACCCCATTGGTCATCTGCATCTCAGAAATATTTCCAGGATCAGACCCTTTCTCACCCAGGATGCCACTAAGATCCTTATCCACTACTGGTCATCTCCATTCTGACTTACTGTAATTTTCTCTTATCTGGCACATGTGACAAATACCTCTCTCCACTGTAATCTATCCTCAGTGCTGCTGCCCAGCTAATCTTCCTCACCAAATGTACTAAATCCACCTCCCCTCTCTTACAAGTCCTTCACTGGCTCCCCTTTCCCTTCAGAATCCATTTCAAGATTCTCACACTCACTTACAAAGCCCTCACCCACTCCTCTCCCAGTTAAATCTCTGACCTTATTTCCCTTTACAATCCCGCCGGTCCTCTTCGCTCTGCTAATGCACGCCACCTCTCATGCCTACTGATAACCTCCCCCCATTGCTACCTCCAAGATTTTGCACATGCTGCTCCCTTTCTTTGGAATTCTCTACTTCTCCCCCTCAGACTCTCCACCTCTCAACAAAACTTCAAATATGCTCTCAAGACACACTTCTTCACCATTACGCTCACTTTCTACCCCATCTGTGTCACCCCTGTCTGTGTGCCCCTCCCTTTTAGAATGTAAGCTTTCACTAGCATAGCCCTCTTCCCTCATGTGCTTTTACATCTTTTACTTAACCTATCTTCTTTTCAATACTCCCTTTGACGGCACCAAATCCCTCAATTTTCAACTTATTTCAATTATGTCTGCTGATGCAGCTATGTTTGTATACCATGTACTTGTCCTATATTTGTATTGAATTGTTAGTCACTGTCTTCTTGTTTTGCTTATTTCAAGGGCATAGCTACCATAGGTGCAGGCAGTGCAGCTGCTATGGGGCCCAGAGCTGAGAGGGGCCCACCTTTACTGTCAAAGTTACATGTGTTATATACATGTTTCGCCATTGGGTGGTACGCAGGGGTCCTTTCAAACTTTTTCCTTGGGGGACTGCAATATATCTAGGTATGCCCCTGGACCTGCTCATTGTAGTGTGGTATAACATGAACTGGAGGGCATTTTAATGTTATATAATATGAACAAATATATTACAATGGGAATTGGGGGTACTGTGCGGCATAATGTGTACTGGCAGCTCTGAAATGTGACATAGGGTGAACTTAAGCACTACTGCGATTCATAAAAGAAACTAGGGCACTACTATGGGGCATAACATTAACAACTGCTGCAGAGAAGTGTCTCTCTAGAAGTATTGGGACGGAGGGCCTTTCAAAATGCTGCTATGGGGCCCACATGGTTCCGGCTATGCCACTGGCTTATTTGTTTATGTACTCTGTAATTGGGTGCTGTGGATCCCATGTGGCGCCATAAAAATAAAGGATAATAATAATAATAATAATAATAATAATAGTACAGTGTGCTTTGTTCAGGGCTGCCAAACACAGTCTGGGCACTAAATAAGAGCAGTGTGATATAGTGGGCACTGTGATAAATGGAGACACTGTTATATGGAGGCACAATGTGGCACTATTTTGTGAAATGGGGGTACATACTATGTGACATTTGTAAATGCTGATTTACATACAGGACTAAAAGCAACACTTTAAAAAGACATTTCATACACTTTATATGGAGCTGCTGCGGCCGCTATACTTAATCCTCAGCCTACGTACTTATTACACCATTAGCGTACAGAGTCCCGTACCGTGTACAGACTTTGCGTACAAACGCCGCGCTGGCTGTACAAAGTACACTCAGCGCGTACACACCCAAAGATACACCGTGAACCCTTAACAGCTATGCATGCGATAGTATTACACTTTAAGCCTTAGCAGGGAAAGGAAAACACGACACCAGATTGTATTTAAAATGCCGGGTTCCGACACCACAAAATATTATTACTGAAAGGGGGTTACAATAACAAAGCAATACAATACAAAAGAATAATGGCTACAGTCAATGGTACATACTTGTATGGTTTTTCGCCGCACTACCCAGTCTGGTCCTCAGTCATCTAGATAGACAACTTTTAGAGTCTTGTGTGACCAGGCCTGCAGCTGGCTCTTTTTATACAATCTTCCAAAACGTAACACAATGGATACTGTTATCTCTTTGTCCATTGGACACAGGGATGGTCATTTACAGTACAGGAGAGGTCATAGGTTGGTTTGAATAGGTGGGCGATGTCTGTTCCAGATGCACTTGTGGGTGGTCTCCTCTGGGTTCCCGCCGCATACCTAATGTACAGTAAATACAGTTTATATCTATATTCTGCTCCTGCACATAACTATTCGCAGGAACGTGCGATCTTCTGCAAACCAACACCGGAATATTACCCTTAAAATACCCTGCAGCTGGATACCAAACACCACCTTATAACCTTGTTCTGTCCCCTCCTATCCTGTAAAGGTGAATCCCTTTGTTCTGATACCATTTAAACTGTTGTAACTTGCTGGTGTGGTGCAGGGAGACTATGGGGGTGATTCCGAGTTGTTCACTCATTAGCTGCTTTTAGCAGCATTGCACACGCTAAGCCTACGCCTACTGGGAGTGTATCTTAGCTTAGCAGATTTGCTAACGAAGGGTTTGCTAATTTTCTCGTAACGATTACCCCGCAGTTTCTGAGTAGCTCCAGACTTACTCAGCCATTGCGACCAGCTCAGTCCTTTTCGTTCCTGGTTTGACGTCACAAACATACCCAGCGTTTGCCCAACCACTCCCCCGTTTCTCCAGCCACTCCTGCGTTTTGCAACTCTAACGCCTGCGTTTTTCCGCACACTCCCATAAAACGTCCAGTTTCTGCCCAGAAACACCCACTTCCTGTCAATCACACTACGATCAGCAGAGCGATGAAAAAACTTTGTTACGCCGTAAGTAAATGACCAAACTTTTGTGCTAATTTACTTGGCGCAGGCGCATTGCGTACAATGCGCATGCGCAGTTTGCGACTAATCGCTCTGTAGCGGAAAAAAAATAATGAGCGAACAACTCGGAATCACCCCCTATGTGTACATTGTGCACTATTTGGATTAATTATGTAATGTGTTTTGATAGTTTTTCCATGCGTCCACAAACTCTACCGTAAATACTCATACCACGCGCTAATGAGAAGGACTGCGGGAGCGACCATACGCAAACTGCGAATATGCGCACGCATGGCAGAACAAGTACACGCACGGAGGCCATCTGTGTGTAGTTTGTACGTGATGTGTGTACTGCAATATTTTTCGACTTTGACACATTATTCTGTGAGAAATGGGGGCACAACTTTACGTGGCATTTTGTGTGATAAATGGGAGCAATACTGTATGTAGCATTATTAAAATGTTGCTACACATGACCCCTTGCTGTTGCTAAACAACACTATAAGCACTGCTAAAAAATGCCACTTTGATGGTGCACACCCTAATGAAATGTGCTGTGCATGCCTATGGAGCTACTGCTATAATATGGGCACACAGTATAATCGATTTCAGTAACGGAAATGGGTTGGGGTATTGCTGTCAAGTGAGAGAATTGCTGTCATGTGAGGACCACTGCCGACTTCTGTAATGTGTTTGGATTGCTGGAATGTTTAGCATACCTCCCAACTTTTGCATTCTGCAGTCCAGGACCCTTGCACGCCTCGGGTGGGAGGGGTGAGGTCTCTGTTCAGGGGGCGTGGCCTTGTGGCACAACCATTTTTATACCATTTGGAGGGCATGCCCAACACTCTCTGAGCAGCTGGGTAACCCCCACTCACCTCCTTGCACTCTATACAGGTATTGCTTGCTGCTTTACAGAGCAGAGCAGCGGGTGATCAGAGGCTCTCCCAACCTCCCCCTCTCACACGTGTGGGACAGGAGGACAGTGTCTGAATAGTAGGAGTGTCCCACTGGAATCAAGACAGTGGGGAGGTACGATTTAGGGTTGCTGTAGTATGTGTGTGTGTGTGTGTGTGTGTGTGTGTGTGTGTGTGTGTGTGTGTGTTTACGGATAGTAATGTATTACTAGGGGTAATTATTGATATCATTTGGCTGTAAATAACATATTTACAGTACACGCTGATATTTACATTTTTATACACCTGGGCCTGGCTCACCTATATTTTCATTTTTCCACCTTTGTTCTCCCTCACAACTGCAGTCCACCTTGACTGCTATTATCCTACTAGAGCTTATAATGTTGTGTCTTATTTGAAGTGGGCCTCTGATAGAGTTCCCCATATAATAATATGTTATCTGTTTTTGGCATTTGTGACAGTTTGTGATAAAGCACACCTGCTGAGTTTAGTGAAGGATGGAAACAGATCTCTACTAGCCTGATAGCCCTGGCTCATAGCAGCTCTGGGATCTGGCCAAAATAAAAACATACAGACATTCCAAGGTTGGTAAGTAAATTGTCATATCAACTGTTTCTTTGCTACCATATTTGGTGTATACTTGCCTACTCTCCTGTAAGCTATGGGAAACTCCTGATTTTTTGGGTAATACTCCGTACCCATGGAAGAGTGACAGGATCTTCCATATCTCTCCCACAAATGTGGGCACACAAATCATGGCAATTTTGCTGTAACATGACAGTCTGACCCCACCCCCTGAAGTGGCCAACAGCATCTTCTCTCTGGGCTTCTCCCGGAGACGAGACCTAAACAGTAGGTAAGTATGATTTGGTCTGGGCTCAATTTAATAGTAATACAGTAATCTGTGTTATCGAGTGGCTGCATTTTTTGTTAGTGTGTATTATTTGATATGGGGAAGGTATACATGGGACATTATAACGTAAGTGTAATTTAAAGATGCTGTGTTTATGTATACACCTTTAAAAACCGCCAATTATATAAAACTGAAATTCTCTGCATTTGCTTTTATTTTAGGTATATACAGTAGGACTCATTGTCAGAGCTGCACATAAGGAAGATACATATCTAGGTTTCCAAGAACTTTGTGGGCCCTGCACTGCTCAAAGACAGCATCTACCACCTACCTGACTGGCATTTCTGTAAAGTCTCTGCTGCTTAGTTCCATTTCTACCAGTGGGCGAGCTGTATGATTGCACAGGGCACCCACTGCAACACCTGCTGGTTGCTATTACTGGTTCCCATGTCTCCCACCCATAGTACTCCACTCGCTGGGTGGAGTTTTGTGAAATGACGCTCAGCGAGTGGAGTACTATGGGTGGGAGGAGGAGAAGCTGGTATTTGCAAGAAGCCATGCTGGAAACACTGGCGCCAATGAGCATTACACCCCTGGCAATGACCATGACACCCACAGCAAGAAACCCCTGGCAATGAGCATTACCCCCTGACAACGAGCATGGAACCCAGAGCATGAAACCTATATTAATGAGCAGGTTTTTTAAAAGTAATTAGAAGCCTTCTTGTGGGGCATAATGTATCACAGGCATTGTGGTGTGAGGCATAATATGGTGCAAGGGGCATTACTGTGTGGGGCTTAATATGGTGGAATTTTTTCTTTCCTGTGGTGGCTGAGGTCTGATGGTACAGGGTCAAAAACTGGGGTGTAAGGTAGTTTTTTCCTGCGAGGCCACACCCATTTTAAAGAGAGGGCATGCCAATTTAGCTAGGGGTGCATACAAAATATATTTTTTATGTCTGGGGGAGGGGCTTTTTAGAATGTCTTTGGTGGTGGTGGTAGGCAGCACATTTTTTTATTGTTCACACTGGGAGCCAAATTATCTAGAAACAGCCCTGCTGCTGCTCACAGTGTGTTGACATCACACATCCGTAGAGGCAGGAGGTGGCTCAGTGGTTCTGAGATTGGAGATGGGTTTGTGTGCAAACTGTGGACTGGGATGGTAACTGTGATCGTAGGTTGTCAGTGTCTATGGTAAAAATGTAACTACGAGTACAGTACAACGGTGTTTGTTTAATATATATGGACCGTTCACTTCACTTAAGCTGGCCACAGTGGTGTCACAAGGGCAGTGGCGTAACTAGAAATTTTACTCCCCCAAGCCAAAAAATTCTCTGGCGCCCCCCTCCCCCCCTCCCTTCCATAATTGGCACTAGTAAAGCAATGAATCTGCGCGTGCCGCAAAAAGGGGTGTGGCTTTGTTGGAATGGGCGTGGCTTCGCATAAAGGAGCATGGCATTGCAGGAAGACTACCTTATACCCCAGTTTTGCAACCTGCACGCCCAGACGTTGGCCACCACAGGAAAGAAAGATAATCCTGATTCATGTCCCTTACATTATTTGTCATTTTTCCTCCTTATAGTAATGCCCAGTATACATTATGCCACATACTGCAATGGCCCTTAGACATTATGCCACACACAATAATGCCCATGACACAATATGCACACACCATAATGCCCCCGACACATTATGCCACACACCGTAATGCCTGTGACACATGACAGGAATCGCAATGCCCGTTATACATTATGCTACACACTGCAATGCCCCTGATACATTATAGCACATATAATGCCTGTGACACATTATGACACACACCGCAATGACTCTAAAACATTATACCACATACCACAATGCCCGTGATATAGTATACCACACACCGTAATGCCTGACACATTATGACACACACCACAATGTCCGTGATACATTATGCCACACACTGCAATGACCCTGAGACATTATACCACATACCACAATGCCAGTGATATAGTATACCACACACCGTAATGCCTGTGACACATATTGCAATGCCCGTTATACCCTATGCCACACACCGCAATGCCCGTTATACATTATGCCACACTGCAATGCCCCTGAGATATTATACCACATACCACAATGCCCGTGATAAAGTATGCCACACACCGTAATGCCTGTGACACATTATGACACACACCGTAATGTCCGTGATACATTATGCCACACACCGCAATGCCCATTACACATTAAGTCCTACAGTAAGGCTTCTAATTACTTTTAAATTACCTGCTCGTTGCCAGGGGTTTCATGCTCTTGGTTCCATGCACGGTGCCAGGGGTTTTCATGCTCAGGTTGTCATGCTCGTTGCCAGGGGTTTCATGCATTGGGTGTCATGCTCGTTGCAAGGGGTTTCATGCACTGGGTGTCATGCTCGTTGCTAGGGGATAGTGCTTGTTGCTAGGGCTGTGCTCCCAGTGCCACATATGCCCCCAGTGCCAGATATTCCCCCACAGTGCCAGGTACTCACATGCCCCCAGTGCCAAATATAGCCCCCCCCATGTGCCAGGTACACATATACCCCCCAGTGCCACATATGCCCCCTCAGTGCCACATATGCCCCCCGAAGTGCAAAATATGTTCCCCCTCTCCCTGTGCCGAATATGCTCCCCCAGTGCCAGTTAAATTCCCCCATCCCCCCCCCCCCCCGCTCCTCCGCTGTTTTGTGATGGAGGGACACGGAGGGCACAGCGCGCGCCTCTCCTGTGTCCCTCCTGCGTCCCTCCTGCGTCTCCGGCATGTCTATTAAATGAAGTGCCGGTTCGTGAGCCAATCAGAGCTCATGAACGGGCACTTCATTTAATAGACCCGCCGGAGACGCAGGAGGGACACAGGAGGGACACAGGAGAGGCGCGCGCTGTGCCCTCCGTGTCCCTCCATCACAGCAGCGGAGGGAAGGAGGGAGAGGAGACAGCAGATTGACATGCGGACGGCTCGTCCGCATGTCAATCTGTGCTAAATCAGTGGCGGCGCCCCCACAGCCCTGCGCCTCCAAGCCACTGCGGGGGCAGTAGTTACGCCACTGCACAAGGGGGGAATGGGGGGATCGTCCCGCTCCAGCAGGTGACACCAAAATGCCGGCTCCTGCACAGTGACAGGAGCTGAGTGCTGCACTGTTATATTATGTGCAGCATTCTGCTCCTGTCATTGTGTAGGAACCAGCACTGCAGGGACAGCACTACCCGGGAGTCAGCCCTCACCTCCCACACCGCCCAAGTGACAAAAAAAATGGGTGTCGGGACGCGAAGCCCTGCCCCTTCCCGCAAAACTCTGCCCCCTTTTTGGTCCTTCAATGGACTAAAAACGGGTGCCAACCGAGAAGCCCAGCCCCTCTAATTAAGCCCCTGCCCATCCTGATGAAGCTCCGTCCCATTTTTCCCGCCGCCGCAGCGGGTGTTAAGGACGTGAGTGACGCCTTTGACTGGCCATACACCTAAAGATTAATTGTCCGATCTGGTCGGTTGGAATTAAAATCTCGTAATGGATGAGAGCAAATGACAATTGACCATTTGCTTCCAAATAATGGAAAACAGGTGTATGGGCAGCCTTAGGTGCACACAGGCTTGTCGCTAATGGGTTCGTCCTTATCTGCTATGAAGTTGGGACTTAGAAGATACTGCCTTAACTTCAGTTGATTAATTAAATATAGAGAAATACAATTTTTATACTTTTCTACAACTAAGACATGGGCATATGACAGTGGTTCTCAAACTGTGTGCCGTGGCACCCTGGGGTGCCTCAGGTTACTTGCAGGGGTGCCCTGGGTTGGTGGTCCATGACCAATTAAAATGATCTATTGCCAATGTTATAGGCAAAACTAGTGCTAGTGGCTGCCAATCATAAACTATGTGGACAAACAGAAGCAAATGCCTCACTACCCAATGGAACCTAAAGATGACATATAAACACAATTTACTTAATTTTTCTTTCTAAATTTCTCAATAAAAAACTTGTAGCCTAGGGGTGCCCTGAAAAAATTCTGATACTCTAGGGCGCAGTGATTCAAAAAAGTTTGAGAATCACTGGCATATGGTAAAAAAAAAAGGCATATCCTGCTCATCTGTTACATCTGCTTTAAGTTGTGGGTGCAGGGTGTGCGGTGTGGACCCAGGGGCACATGTGTAGCACACACATTGCAGCCATTATAGGTAGGTCATTGGTTGGTGCTTGGTGCCTGTAAATCCGTTCTCCCTACATAACAAATACCATAAGTGCTGATTTTTTGGGGGAAAATTTGTCAGGAAGGTATTCATACAAAATTGCTCTGATTTATAAAGCATTGGGATGGGGGCTGCATGTAAACCGTATGGGCCCTACACACTTGCCGAGGTGTCTGACGGCCGATTGTACATTGCTTCTCACAGCACATTGCACATTATCAGTTTACTCTAAATAATGACAGCTTTTAGAAATGCGAGGATGTGTCTGTTTCAGTGCTGCAGTGTATGGAGAGGAGCCATATATTACTAAGGAGAAAGCCTGCAATCATATGGTGGTGAAAGTGTGATCTTCTTGTCTAGCTATATTTTTTCGGTATTTACGATACATTCGCTTCACCAAATTTTTTTTTAAATGTATTCTGTCCTGGCCAATGTTACATTAGTTTTCTTGTTTTTTTTTAAACTGAAAACCTACATTTATATTTTGTTAACAACCTTGGACAAATATCTTTTGACATGTGCAATATATAGTGAAACAAAGAGAAAAGTTACAAAATCATCTCATGAGCGTAAGAATACAGAATCTGTGTACCAAATACAGGTTGTCCTGGTCAGCGGTGCAAGTATGCGGGTACGCTCGGGTACGGAGTACCCTTAAAAATTTGGCAGCGGGTACACAGTACCACCTGTCACACACTTTGCCATTACCACAATTATAATGTGCCACAAAGCAACAAGACCATGGTGCTTGGCAGCATGACGGCTCCTCCCCCTTTGTCAGGGTTACTGGGAGTGCGACAGTGGCTGTATTTTCCTGTTATAATGGAGGCATTACTATATACTGATATTAAATTGGGGGCATTACTATATATTTCTATTATACTGGCGGTATCACTATATATTTCTATTATACCGGAGGCATCACTATATATTTTTAGCCTTGCCTCCAGATTCCCCCCCCCAAAAAAAGGGGCTGGCATGTGGCCATGCCGCTAGTGTCATGTAGCCACTCCTACCAGCAGCATGTGACCACGCTCCCTTACAACGCATGACCACACCCATTTTTTGGGGGTGGTCTTCGGATTGCCGGCGGTCGGGCTCCCGGCGACCACCATACTGGCGCCGGAATCCCGACCGCCGGCATACTGACATCTTTTCTCCCTCTTGGGGGTCCACGACCCCTCTGGAGGGAGAACAGATAGCGTGGCTCGCCACCGTGCCCGCAGCGTAGCGAGCCTGCAAGGGGCTCACTTGCGCTCGCCCATCTGTCGGTATGCCAGCGGTCGGGATTCCAGCGCGGTATGCTGGTCGCCGGGAGCCCGGCCGCCGGCATACAATACTACACCCATTTTTTGGTACTCAGTACCACTAAGAAAATACTTCTACTTGCACCACTGGTCCTGGTGACATTATGATAGAACATCTGTTTAATATTAATGTGCTTTGGTCTTCTGCTTTAAAAACAAACAAAATATACAGCAAGTGGCACTTACAGTCAGATGAGTCAGTTACCCACAAGCCGCGGTGTAAGTGCAGCATTATGCCGAACGTACTGTACCTCCAGACTCACAGAATTTTGAGATCAGGTTGCGATTATGGGTCAAATCAGTTAGCCCCCCTTTGCGACTAATTGAATTGACCCCTTAATCTAGCAATGTAGTCCTGTTCTCTAGTATGGCAGACATCTTTGATAGATTCCTAGACATCATTATCATATCTTTGTAAAACATTGACTTCACTCCAAATCTCAATGTAATGCCTTCACTTTGAATAGACTTTTGGGGAGATGAATCAAATTTTCTAAAGAGATGACAAAGTTGAGAAATTGCTCAATCAGCATCTACCGATTATTTTATAGGATGTACTTAATAAATGCTAGTTAAAAACTGATTGTTGCTATGGTCAACTTCTCTACTTGTCTACTCCAATCTTTTGAAGGTTAAACAAATTTTTCCCCTTGTCTATTATGGTCATCCTGTAGCTAAAGGAATAAAGGCCATTGAATTGGTTCTGTTAAACTTCCATCTGATTGGCTGCAGCTATGAACCAATCATATATGTGAGAACAGATTTAAAAATGTTCAGCCATCCTCTGCTCTGCCCCACCCCTCCCAGTCCCGCTATACCTATCTCTGTTCCTAGTCATCTTCTGTCCCATCATTGCAATTATGGTACACATGCACATAACACTTAACATGCATGACATGCTGCATGGGAAATGGGGCGCCTGCTCTGCACGTTATGTGCATTTTTGTCAGCAGTGAGTTTTAAATAACTTTGCCCTGTTGCATTTAAAATATAGACAAATCATAAGGTTTACAACCAAAATGTGAAATGTGATGTCAACAATCATAATAACCTGCTAGCTGGTGTCTCAGACGCTGATAAAAGACACTTTCTTTGACTTCTTTGAGAGACGTTGGTTTAGAAACTGCAGCGTAAGAGCAGTTGAAACAGATACATTTCAGAAATAAAGTCCCCTCCACCTTCACCAATCAATCGGCTCTGGAACTCTGAGCCTGGGTTGATATTGAAAAAAGCGGCAAAAGGAAGCAAGGGATTTTAGATATTTTTCAATAACCAGCACCGGGCTGAATCAGGAGGGCGGATAACGCTATATTATGGAAACACACAATTTGGGGTCCCCCTGCCATAATGTTAACCAGCCCCAAACTGGTCAGCACAGGGATGGATACCCTCAGAAAGTTGGGACCCCCTAAAAAAAAGGGTTCCCTTCTACCGAGGGATAACCAGCCCTGGGCCTCCACTAGTAGTGGTGGTTGTGGGGTGAATGGTAATTAAGTAATTAACAATATTGTTCTTTATGGGTGGCCTATAAGATGGTACTTGTAGAAACACATTAAGGTCCTGCTGGAGTCTGTAGCTTGCCTGTAAAGAAAATATTCAAATAAATAGAAGATGGACACCGAATGTAGTGTTTTCATTTTTTTTTAAAAAACACTGCACACATCCCTCATCTCCACTTTAATGCTCATAAAACACAGTATATAACTAAAAGTTTGGTTATAATATGCAATAGTGAAAATGTTGACAACACACGTTAGCATTAGGCTTGGGTTTTACATCGTTTGTTGACATTGTCATCTTGTTTACCATGTCAACATTACAGTATGCTGTATTTGTTATGAATGTCGATATGGTGACTGTCAATATAATATATTAAACTCTAGAAGAGAACATAGATTGAACGAAAAGGAAAAATCGGGAGTCCATACGGGAATAACAATGTACAATATCCTACTAAAGATTATTTCCACTGCTTCCACTTATTTATTGGTTCAAAATTCCAGGATTAGTAGGGAGGTGCTCCCAAGAATAAGATCATACTTGCCTACTTTCATGTTTTCCTCTCCTGGGAGATGCCCAAGGAGGAGAAACAGGTGAGCGGTGATAGGGGCTGTCTAATTGCATCATTAGCCCCCATCCCCCTCTAGAGGAAAATAAGCTGCCATTGGGGCACATTTGCATAGAGGTGGGGCTAAAATAACACGATTAGCATATTCTATTGTCATTAGGTTCCGCCCCTCCGCAGGGACCACTGATTTACTTTATTTATCTCCTCATTCTGCCTACTTCACTAGTAAGTGGGCATAAAGCGGGAGAGGTACTCACTCTTCCAGTGGTGTTGGGGACTACCTGAAAAAATTGTGTGTCTCCCGCAGGACCCGGCGTAATAGGCAAGTATGAATAAGAAGCAATGCTAGAAATGAGTGTAGACAAAAAATAATTATTCTGTAGTGGGGCACTCACATCAAGCAGAGTAGGATTCAATGGCTGAGATTAAAATCTTCTTGACACTGGCAGCCACTAGCTGGCGCCAAATGGAGATTGGAGATATTCAAATGTAGCTCCATTCGGGTGTGATAGGATGCCGGCATCCATGTTTCATCTCGTGGGTGAGGGTGGGAGTGAGCTGAAATGTGTAAAAAGGGACCCGTTTGGGCGCCCAAACGGCACTTTTCCTGATTGCACCTATTAGTTTAGTCGGGTTTAGCTGCTTTACACGGCTAAACCCAACACTAATGGGCATAATCAGCGCGATAGGGGTTATCAGATGAATATCGCCCACTGCAATTTCACTTTAGACAGGAGATCAGGGGCGATAACATTTGAATTCCCCCCCACCCCAATTTATCTAACTTTTAATAGTTTACTAGTTATATTTCATGAATCTTACTGCTTAATATGAGTGCTCCACTATAGAATACTTGTCTTCCTACCCACTCATTTCTCATAAATATAGTACAAATAAGGGGTGCACTCACCAGTTTCTTAAAACTATTCTATAGATTTTATTCAGGCAGCATCATAGAGAAAATTAACTAACATTTTGGTCTAACAAGGGACCTTCATCATGCAATAGCACTACTTACAGTTAATCATCATACATTTGCCTTCAAATTAGAGATGTGCGTCTGGCACTTTTCATGTTTTGTGTTTTAGTTTTGGTTCTAATTCCACTTTCGTGTTTTGGTTTTGGCTTGGTTTTGCCAAAACCACCCTTTCGTGTTTTGGTTTTGCATCTGGATGATTTTTGAAAAAAACATAAAAACAGCTAAAATTACAGAATTGGGGGGTGATTTTGCTCCTACGGTATTATTAACCTCAATAACATTCATTTCCACTCATTTCCAGTCTATTCTGAACACCTCACACCTCACAATATTGTTTTTAGGTCTAAAAGTTGCACCGAGGTTGCTGGATGACTAAGCCAAGCGACACAAGTTGACAACACAAACACCTGGCCCATCTAGGAGTGGCACTGCAGTGTCAGACAGGAGGGCAGATATTAAAAAAAAGGCCCCAAACAGCACATCATGCAAAGAAGAAAAAGAATTGCAATGAGGTAGTTGTATGACTAAGCCAAGCGACACAAACAATTGGCCCATCTAGGCCTGGCACTGCAGTGGCAGACAGGAGGGCAAATATATATAAAAAAGGCCCCAAACAGCACATTATGCAAAGAAGAAAAAGAATTGCAATGAGGTAGTTGTATGACTAAGCCAAGTGACACAACCACCTGGCCTATCTAGTAGTGTCACGCAGTGGCTGAATGTCGAGAGTTGGCCGCAATTGTTAGGTCCACTGACAGCATCTCCAGCACGCTCCAGTCACTTTTAAAAAAATCTGTAATTGGTGGACTTATATGGCAGTACCCCAGTACTAATACAGCAGTACCCCTAGACTCATACGGCAGTGTCACACAGGATGGCACTTTTCAAAAACTAGGCCCCAAACAGCACCTCATGCAAAGATGTCGAAGAGGTGCAATGAGGTAGCTGTATGACTAAGCCAAGCGACACAAACAATTCCAACTGGAATTATACGTCCAAATCACTGGAATTACGGTGTATGTCCAAATCACTGTAATGAATTGGCAAAATCACTGGAATTATACGTCCAAATCACTGGAATTAATTGGCAAGCTCACTGTAATTAATAATTATACATCCAAATCACTGGAATTAATAATTATATGTCCAAAGCACTGGAATTAATAGGCAAAATCACTGTAATTAATAATTATACGTCCAAATCACTGTAATTAAAAGGCAAAATCACTGTAATTATACGTCCAAATCACTGGAATTAATTGGCAAAATCACTGTAATTAATAATTATACGTCCAAATCACTGGAATTAATTGACAAAATCTTGGTATCCCATGATGGGATTTGTTAATGGGGACACAATACCTCCATCAATTGTCTAAATCCCACTGCACTAATGGAGGATACCGGACGCACGTCTAACACCAACATAAGTGTCAAGGCCTCAGTTATGAGGGCTTCCATCGTCATATGAAGCTGAACCACTAGCCATGAACATAGGCCAGGGCCTCAGCCATTCCTTGCCACTCCGTGTCGTAAATGGCATATTGGCAAGTATACGTTTTCTCCTCAGACTATTTACATTTATTTTTTGGGGTCTTTTTACTGAACTTTGGCTTTTTGGATTTTACATGCCCTCTACTATCACAATGGGCATCAGCCTTGGCAGACGACGTTGATGGCATTTCATCATCTATGTCATGGCTAGTGGCAGCAGCTTCAGCACTAGGAGGAAGTGGTTCTTGATCTTTCCCTATTTTATCCTCAAAATGTTTGTTCTCCGTTATTTTTCTGGAGTTATATAACACAATATGCGGCACAGGAATGGCTGATGGCCAGGACACTACAACTGGTCTGATGCAGCACAACACAGCAACACTGTGAGGGACTTGTTGTTATTATTATTATTATTATTATTATTATACGGCAGCAGTGGACATATAGCAGCAGCGTATACCACTGTGACTGCCTGGTCACTGGAATAACTGATGGACAGGACACTACCACTGGTCTGATGCAGCACAACACAGCAACACTGTAAGGGACTTGTGGTTGTTATTATTATTATTATTATTATTATTATTATTATTATAATAATAATAATACTGTAGCAGTGGACATATAGCAGCAGCGTATACCACTGTGACTGCATGGTCACTAGAATGGCTGATGGCCAGGACACTACCACTGGTCTGATGCAGCACAACACAGCAACACTGTGAGGGACTTGTTGTTGTTGTTGTTATTATTATTATTATTATTATTATTATAATACGTCAGCATTGGACATATAGCAGCAGCGTATACCACTGTGACTGCCTGGTCACTGGAATGATTGATGGCCAGGACACTACCACTGGTCTGATGCAGCACAACACAGGAACACTGTAAGGGACTTATTATACAGCAGCAGTGGACATATGGCAGCAGAGGACACCACCACTGTGACTGGACTGATGCAGCACAATACACCACCCTGAACTGATGCAGCACAACAGAGCACCCTATACAGCAGCACTGGACATATGGTAGCAGAGTACACAAGCTCCGTGACTGGACAGATTCCGCACAAGCCACGGACACTGAGGACACTGAGAGAACAGAGACACATCCTCTCTCTACACTCTCCAATGCCAAACGCTTGGCTCCTTATATGGAATCCAAATCCCGCGAGAATCCGACAGCGGGGTGATAACATTTTGCCTCATTCGGGTTTCCGAGTCAGGCAGGAAACCTGAGCCGGGCTCGGAATCAGGTTCAGAGCGTGAATTTTGGTACGGTTCGGTTCTCTGAGAACCGAACCCGCTCATCTCTACTTCAAATATTTTTTTTTCTTTTAGTCCTGTCTTTTCTAGCAGTACAGTACATGGAAGGTGGTGTATTTGTCATATTGTTATATTAAATTACTAATTTTATTCCTAACATATATTATAAAACTCCAGCAGCAAGATTCTTCTTTATGTCAATGCAAAATCAATGCAAATCTCAACTACGCATTGTTAGCTGTCTATTCTATAACTGTATTTATTTATAAAAGCAGTTATCTTACTTTAAAAGCTTAGATCTATTTTTTAAGGTAGTTTTTTATAAGTCCCCTGTGTTTCAGCTAATAATGATTCACTTTGGGCATTAGATTTAAATGACTGTGAGACTGCAACATATCATTTTCAGCTTACCACATAAAGGTAGATCATTTTGCTTGTGTACCATGCCCACACTATTGCTGTAATCACATTTCAAAGACTAACGCTCAGATTTTATAATTTTCCATTATTATTTCTAAAACACAACATAGGTTTATCAGAATTTCTAAGAATGGGGTCAATCAAAAATGGATTACATTTCTGTGGGCAATTTTTTTTTTTACTTTTGAGATTATGTAAACTCACAGAAACATACATGATGACTTTACAGATGGTGGGTATAAGGCCACGTAGTCCACATCCAAAAATTTGGAATATGGTCTGTGCCCTGTTAATATATACTTGTGTAACTAATATGTTTGAATTCACAGAAAGCAGTGGTTATCCAGCCGTTGTTTTATGGATTTCTTCACAAGTTTCACTATTCCCCTTCTTAGGATGAGAAATGGAGTGTACACAGTATAAAAGTCAACAGTGTAGATTTTTCTGGGGTCTATTGAGAATTTTGGTGAGTGAAATGAGTGTGGCCAATGAAAAAAGGAGTTTGTCACCTACTAAATGAGTGAGCTTTAAAGTAAGCATAATGTGGCAGATTGAATGTGTGTCTCAATCAGAAACATTGACAAATATAATATTGTTATGATGCTCAAGGACATGTCTAAGAATAACTGCCTAATATCACCTGTATAAATATTGTGCTGTTTTCTTTTCTAAAATAACATCTTTCATTGTTTCTTTATATATCAGACACACTAACGCCGTAATCTACAGTAACCTTAAAAAAGTAATTCTGCGTCCGAATAAGAACCTCCATCTCTGCTCTGTTTCTTGCACCTTCTCTTTTATCATCTTCCTCACTCACAGACAAATGTATGAAGCAGTGATTACCCCATTTTTCTGTATATTTGTCACAATAAGGTTAAGTAACAGCCTTTCTTAAATGTATTAAAAGTAGGGATGAGTGAGAACCGAACTCCCCCCCCCCCCCCCCTCGAACCTAGGGGATCCAGGGTGAGCCGAGCCACAACTCGGATCTCCCTGCCTGCCCTGGATCCTCAATCAAGGCAAAACCTCAGGATCCCGTTGTCGGAAGTTTTCCATAGTAACCTATGGAAGACCGCTGATTGGCTGAGAGAGCCGTCTGTCATAGATCTCAGCCAATCAGTGTTTCCCCATAGGCTACAATGGGCAAGATGGATGCCCCCACATCACTAATAGTGCCGTCGCCTGCA
This sequence comes from Pseudophryne corroboree, assembly GCF_028390025.1. Taxonomy (NCBI): domain Eukaryota; kingdom Metazoa; phylum Chordata; class Amphibia; order Anura; family Myobatrachidae; genus Pseudophryne; species Pseudophryne corroboree. The sequence continues at coordinate 328,714,800 of NC_086444.1, read as the reverse complement.
CATGCAGCACTGCCACCCGTACTGCCAATACTCCCACACTGCCGGCACCCCCGCACTGACAACATTGCACTGGAGACACTGCCGGCACTCCTGCACTGAGGACACCCCCGCACTGCCGGCACCCCTGTACTAAGTACACCTCCGGCACTCCCGCACTGCCGACACTGCTGGCATGCCTGCACTGAGGACACTGCCAGCACTCCTGCACTGAGGACACCTCCAGCACTCCCACACTGCTGGCACCCCTACACTAAGGACACTGCCGGCACGACTGCACTGAGGACACCTCCGGTACTCCTGCATTGCCGGCACTGCTGGCACTCTACACTGCTGACACTGCTGACACCAGCACACTGCCGACACTGCTGGCACCACCACACTGAGCATACTGCTGGCACTCCTGCACTGCCGACACTGCCAGCACCATTGCACTGAATACATCGATGACACTCCTGCACTACCAACACTACCACTTTAAGGACATCGCTGGCACCCCTACACTGCCGACACTGCCGGAACCACTGAACTGAGGACACCGCTGGCACCCTTGCACTGCCGACACTATTGGCACCACTGCACTGCCCGCACTGCCAGCACTACTGCACTGAGGACACCTTTGACACTCCTACATTGCTGACACTGCCGGCACCCCTGCATTACCAACACTGCCAGCACCCCTGCACTAAGGACAGTGGCGGCACTCCTGCACTGAGGACACCTCTGGCACTCCTGCATTGCTGGCACCTCACACTGCTGACACTGCTGACACCACCGCACTGAGGACACCACTTGCACCTCTGCACTACCAACTCTGCTGGCACCACAGCATTGAGGACACCGCTGGCACCCCTGCACTGCCAGCACTGCTGACACCACTGCACTGAGGACACCGCTAGCACCCTTGCACTGCTGACACTGTTGGCACCACTGCACTGGAGTCACCACTTGGACCCGTGCACTACCGATACTGCTGAATCCACAGCATTGAGGACACCACTGGCACCTCTGCACTGCCGACACTGCCAGCACCACCGCACTAAGGACACCACTGACACCCTGCACTGCTGGCACTACCGCTCTAAGGACAGCGCTGGCACCCCTGCACTGCTGACACTGCTGGCACCAATACACTGAAGACACCGCTGACAACCTCGCACTGAGGACCCTCTGTCACAGTAAGTGCACTATTGGTGTATCTAACCTGCACTGTATCTGACCTGCACTGTAACCTTTGCTGTGTCTGACCTACACTGTATCCAACCCACATTGTATTTAACCTGCACTGAAACCCGTGCTGTATCCGACCCACATTGTATTTGACCTGCGCTGTATCCAATCCACACTGTATCCGACCTGCACTGTAACCAACCCACACTGTATTTGACCTACACTGTAACCTGCACTTTATCCGACCCACACTGTATCTGACCCACAATATGTACAACTCTCAGGGTATGTGACCTGCACTGTATCTCGCACTGTATCCGACGTGAACTGTGGCCTTGCACTGTAGCCAACCCTCACTGTATGTGGCACACACTATATCCAACCTGCACTGTAGCCTATACTGTATCCAACCCACACTGTATCCAACCCGCACTCTGACCTGCACTGTATCTGACCCGAACTGTATCCCGCATTGTATCCGATCTTTACTGTATCTCATACTGTATCCGACCTTGCACTGTAGCCAATGCTCACTATATCCAACCCGCACTCCGACCTGCACTGTATCCAACCCGCACTGTAACAGTGCAACCCGAACTGTAACCTGAACTGTATCCTTCTTAAATGTATTAAAATGCACAATTTTCTTAAATGTATTAAAAAGGCATCTGTAAATAATGCCGCTGCCATAGCCAATTGTGGCAGCAAATAGTAATGGATACTAAGATGGTGCTATGCACATTTACACTTTCCTGCCACTGGCTACGGACTCACAGAAACATACAATTTGACAGCAGCTAAGAACCACTTGGCCCATCTAGTCTGCCCTTTTTTTTATCCTTTAGGTACTCTCAACCATTTTTGATCCTTAGTTCTTTCTAAGGATATTCATATGCCTATCCCAAGCATGTTTAAATTGCTAATTAGTGTTCCTGTCCAATTCCTGCTTTTGGCCTGGTGGTCTATAAATTACCGCAGTGCAAATAGTGTCCTTCTCCTCTGTTTCTATAGTCATCCAAAGGGCCTCCGTTTTTTTCTTTCATATTTTTTATTAAAGTTAAATTATCTGTTTGGGGATGTTTTTCAATGTTTGGTCAATTATTATTTGTTTTTCTGTTTACAGAAATCATGTTTTGTCCTTCACAACACGGCCACACATCACTAAGGGCCTAATTCAGCATGGATCGCTATTCAGAGAAATCGCAAATCAAGCAATTATCGAACGACTGCACATTCATAGCGTTCACATTGCGCATGCGCGAGCGGTAGTAGCAACAGAAAATGCATACAGATCGTAATCGCAATGTAGCCGCTATTTGACAGGAAGCCGGCATTTCCGTGCAGAAACTTGCCATTTTCTGGGTGTGTCAGAAAAAACGCAGGCATGCCCAGATGTTTTTGGGTACGGTCTCTGACGTCAACGCAGCTTCCAGGCTGTCTCAGTTGCAGATTTGTGGCAGCCTCAGACCTACTCACATTTGCTCAGATGGCAAAGTTTTTTCAATGTTCCGGGAATTATGTATGCATCTGCGAGTGGATAGCGATCTGTGATACATTCGCTATTTTGCACGGGGTATTTTTTCTTTCTGTCGGGGTGGTGCCTTTCTATTCACAGACAACTGCAATTTCTCTGAATAGCATTCCATGCTGAATTAGGCCGTAAATATAAAACTATTGTAGGTCTGTTTAAGACTATGGCTAACCTCAAATGGCCAAATGATCAAAGGAAGTAATTAGCACTGTGTTTAAGTAAACATCAGGCAGCATACAACAATAAATTATGATTCACTGAACCCCACACAGGCAACACCAATTACAGTCAAGTCCTTACATCAAAAATGTTAAAAACATACATGAGTTTGCATAAGAGGAAAATGTAGTCGTTAGAAAGTAGCTGACTTTTCATCAAAAACACAGATGAGATGCAGATTAAATTTTATAGCAGGAGAAATTAATTACTGACTTTTGTAGCATTAATGCAGTCCATCTGTAGTGTTGGTTTGTATTAAATTTCCTTTCAGTTTACCTTCAGGTTAATGCTAGTATAATGTAGAGATGAGCGCCGGAAATTTTTCGGGTTTTGTGTTTTGGTTTTGGGTTCGACCGCGTTTTGGCAAAACCTAACCGAATTTTTTTTGTCGGATTCGGGTGTGTTTTGGATTCGGGTGTTTTTTTCCAAAAAACCTAAAAAACAGCTTAAATCATAGAATTTGGGGGTCATTTTGATCCCAAAGTATTATTAACCTCAAAAACCATCATTTCCACTCATTTTCAGTCTATTCTGAATACCTCACACCTCACAATATTATTTTTAGTCCTAAAATTTGCACCGAGGTCGCTGGATGACTAAGCTAAGCGACCCTAGTGGCCGACACAAACACCGGGCCCATCTAGGAGTGGCACTGCAGTGTCACGCAGGATGTCCCTTCCAAAAAACCCTCCCCAAACAGCACATGACGCAAAGAAAAAAAGAGGCGCAATGAGGTAGCTGTGTGAGTAAGATAAGCGACCCTAGTGGCCGACACAAACACCGGGCCCATCTAGGAGTGGCACTGCAGTGTCACGCAGGATGTCCCTTCCAAAAAACCCTCCCCAAACAGCACATGACGCAAAGAAAAAAAGAGGCGCAATGAGGTAGCTGTGTGAGTAAGATAAGCGACCCTAGTGGCCGACACAAACACCGGGCCCATCTAGGAGTGTCACTGCAGTGTCACGCAGGATGTCCCTTCCAAAAAACCCTCCCCAAACAGCACATGACGCAAAGAAAAAAAGAGGCGCAATGAGGTAGCTGTGTGAGTAAGATAAGCGACCCTAGTGGCCGACACAAACACCGGGCCCATCTAGGAGTGTCACTGCAGTGTCACGCAGGATGTCCCTTCCAAAAAACCCTCCCCAAACAGCACATGACGCAAAGAAAAAAAGAGGCGCAATGAGGTAGCTGTGTGAGTAAGATAAGCGACCCTAGTGGCCGACACAAACACCGGGCCCATCTAGGAGTGGCACTGCAGTGTCACGCAGGATGTCCCTTCCAAAAAACCCTCCCCAAACAGCACATGACGCAAAGAAAAAAAGAGGCGCAATGAGGTAGCTGTGTGAGTAAGATAAGCGACCCTAGTGGCCGACACAAACACCGGGCCCATCTAGGAGTGTCACTGCAGTGTCACGCAGGATGTCCCTTCCAAAAAATCCTCCCCAAACAGCACATGACGCAAAGAAAAAAAGAGGCGCAATGAGGTAGCTGTGTGAGTAAGATAAGCGACCCTAGTGGCCGACACAAACACCGGGCCCATCTAGGAGTGGCACTGCAGTGTCACGCAGGATGTCCCTTCCAAAAAACCCTCCCCAAACAGCACATGACGCAAAGAAAAAAAGAGGCGCAATGAGGTAGCTGTGTGAGTAAGATAAGCGACCCTAGTGGCCGACACAAACACCGGGCCCATCTAGGAGTGGCACTGCAGTGTCACGCAGGATGTCCCTTCCAAAAAACCCTCCCCAAACAGCACATGACGCAAAGAAAAATTAAAGAAAAAAGAGGTGCAAGATGGAATTGTCCTTGGGCCCTCCCACCCACCCTTATGTTGTATAAACAGGACATGCACACTTTAACCAACCCATCATTTCAGTGACAGGGTCTGCCACACGACTGTGACTGATATGACGGGTTGGTTTGGACCCCCACCAAAAAAGAAGCAATTAATCTCTCCTTGCACAAACTGGCTCTACAGAGGCAAGATGTCCACCTCATCATCATCCTCCGATATATCACCGTGTACATCCCCCTCCTCACAGCTTATCAATTTGTCCCCACTGGAATCCACCATCTCAGCTCCCTGTGTACTTTGTGGAGGCAATTGCTGCTGGTCAATGTCTCCGCGGAGGAATTGATTATAATTCATTTTAATGAACATCATCTTCTCCACATTTTCTGGATGTAACCTCGTACGCCGATTGCTGACAAGGTGAGCGGCGGCACTAAACACTCTTTCGGAGTACACACTTGTGGGAGGGCAACTTAGGTAGAATAAAGCCAGTTTGTGCAAGGGCCTCCAAATTGCCTCTTTTTCCTGCCAGTATAAGTACGGACTGTGTGACGTACCTACTTGGATGCGGTCACTCATATAATCCTCCACCATTCTTTCAATGTTGAGAGAATCATATGCAGTGACAGTAGACGACATGTCCGTAATCATTGTCAGGTCCTTCAGTCCGGACCAGATGTCAGCATCAGCAGTCGCTCCAGACTGCCCTGCATCACCGCCAGCGGGTGGGCTCGGAATTCTGAGCCTTTTCCTCGCACCCCCAGTTGCGGGAGAATGTGAAGGAGGAGATGTTAACAGGTCGCGTTCCGCTTGACTTGACAATTTTCTCACCAGCAGGTCTTTCAACCCCAGCAGACTTGTGTCTGCCGGAAAGAGAGATCCAAGGTAGGCTTTAAATCTAGGATCGAGCACGGTGGCCAAAATGTAGTGCTCTGATTTCAACAGATTGACCACCCGTGAATCCTTGTTAAGCGAATTAAGGGCTCCATCCACAAGTCCCACATGCCTAGTGGAATCGCTCTGTGTTCAGTTTTCTAGCGAGAGGCTGAGTGCTTCCATCCTCATGTGAAGCTGAACCACTAGCCATGAACATAGGCCAGGGCCTCAGCCGTTCCTTGCCACTCCGTGTGGTAAATGGCATATTGGCAAGTTTACGCTTCTCCGACAATTTTATTTTAGGTTTTGGAGTCCTTTTTTTACTGATATTTGGTGTTTTGGATTTGACATGCTCTGTACTATGACATTGGGCATCGGCCTTGGCAGACGACGTTGCTGGCATTTCATCGTCTCGGCCATGACTAGTGGCAGCAGCTTCAGCACGAGGTGGAAGTGGATCTTGATCTTTCCCTAATTTTGGAACCTCAACATTTTTGTTCTCCATATTTTAATAGGCACAACTAAAAGGCACCTCAGGTAAACAATGGAGATGGATGGATACTAGTATACAATTATGGATGGACTGCCGAGTGCCGACACAGAGGTAGCTACAGCCGTGGACTACCGTACTGTACTGTGTCTGCTGCTAATATAGACTGGATGATAATGAGATGTAGTATGTATAAAGAAGAAAGAAAAAAAAACCACGGGTAGGTGGTATACAATTATGGATGGACTGCCGAGTGCCGACACAGAGGTAGCTACAGCCGTGGACTACCGTACTGTACTGTGTCTGCTGCTAATATAGACTGGTTGATAATGAGATGTAGTATGTATAAAGAAGAAAGAAAAAAAAAACCACGGGTAGGTGGTATACAATTATGGATGGACTGCCGAGTGCCGACACAGAGGTAGCTACAGCCGTGGACTACCGTACTGTACTGTGTCTGCTGCTAATATAGACTGGATGATAATGAGATGTAGTATGTATAAAGAAGAAAGAAAAAAAACCCACGGGTAGGTGGTATACAATTATGGATGGACTGCCGAGTGCCGACACAGAGGTAGCTACAGCCGTGGACTACCGTATTGTACTGTGTCTGCTGCTAATATAGACTGGTTGATAATGAAATGTAGTATGTATAAAGAAGAAAGAAAAAAAAAACCACGGGTAGGTGGTATACAATTATGGATGGACTGCCGAGTGCCGACACAGAGATAGCTACAGCCGTGGACTACCGTACTGTACTGTGTCTGCTGCTAATATAGACTGGATGATAATGAGATGTAGTATGTATAAAGAAGAAAGAAAAAAAAAACCACGGGTAGGTGGTATACAATTATGGATGGACTGCCGAGTGCCGACACAGAGGTAGCTACAGCCGTGGACTACCGTACTGTACTGTGTCTGCTGCTAATATAGACTGGATGATAATGAGATGTAGTATGTATAAAGAAGAAAGAAAAAAAAACCACGGGTAGGTGGTATACAATTATGGATGGACTGCCGAGTGCCGACACAGAGGTAGCTACAGCCGTGAACTACCATACTGTGTCTGCTGCTAATATAGACTGGATGATAATGAGATGTAGTATGTATAAAGAAGAAAGAAAAAAAAAACCACGGGTAGGTGGTATACAATTATGGATGGACTGCTGAGTGCCGACACAGAGGTAGCTACAGCCGTGGACTACCGTACTGTACTGTGTCTGCTGCTAATATAGACTGGTTGATAATGAGATGTAGTATGTATAAAGAAGAAAGAAAAAAAAACCACGGGTAGGTGGTATACAATTATGGATGGACTGCCGAGTGCCGACACAGAGATAGCTACAGCCATGGACTACCGTACTGTACTGTGTCTGCTGCTAATATAGACTGGATGATAATGAGATGTAGTATGTATAAAGAAGAAAGAAAAAAAAAACCACGGGTAGGTGGTATACAATTATGGATGGACTGCCGAGTGCCGACACAGAGGTAGCTACAGCCGTGGACTACCGTACTGTACTGTGTCTGCTGCTAATATAGACTGGATGATAATGAGATGTAGTATGTATAAAGAAGAAAGAAAAAAAAAACCACGGGTAGGTGGTATACAATTATGGATGGACTGCCGAGTGCCGACACAGAGGTAGCTACAGCCGTGAACTACCGTACTGTGTCTGCTGCTAGTATAGACTGGATGATAAATAATGATATAAAAAATATATATATATCACTACTGCAGCCGGACAGGTATATATTATATAATGACGGACCTGCTGGACACTGTCTGTCAGCAGAATGAGTTTTTTAATTTTTATAGAATAAAAAAACACCACACAAGTCACACGACGAGTGTACTTTTTCAGGCAGACATTCAATCACAATATACTATACTGGTGGTCAGTGTGGTCAGGTCACTGGTCACAGTGGTCAGTGGTCAGTCACACTGGCAGTGGCACTCTGGCAGCAAAAGTGTGCACTGTTTAATATGTACTCCTGGCTCCTGCTATAACCTATAACTGCTCCCCAGTCTCCCCCACAATTATGCTGTGTGAGCACAGTCAGATATTATACATAGATGATGCAGCACACTGGGCTGAGCACAGATATGGTATGTGAGTGTGACTGAGTCACTGTGTATCGTTTTTTTCAGGCAGAGAACAAGAACAGAACGGATTATTAAATAATAATAAATTATAAAACTGCACTGGTGGTCAGGTCACTGGTCATCAGTCACTAGTATAACTCCTCCTAAGCTCCAGTAAGTAAATGAAGTGTCTCACTCTCACTCTCCTATCTATTTTAATTTCTAAACGGAGAGGACGCCAGCCACGTCCTCTCCCTATCAATCTCAATGCACGTGTGAAAATGGCCGCGACGCGCGGCTCCTTATATAGAATCCGAGTCTCGCGATAGAATCCGAGCCTCGCGAGAATCCGACAGCGTGATGATGACGTTCGGGCGCGCTCGGGTTAACCGAGCAAGGCGGGAAGATCCGAGTCGCTCGGACCCGTGTAAAAAAACATGAAGTTCGGGCGGGTTCGGATTCAGAGAAACCGAACCCGCTCATCTCTAGTATAATGCTAATATTATGATTTTAATAACCATTTTATGTCAGCACTTGGGAGTAGTCATTGTTCAATTTACCTATGCAATAAAAGCACTGCTTTGCAATACAATCATATTTCATTTACATTTGATGGGAGTAGTGATCGTTCAATTTATCTATGCAATAAAAATACTGCTATGCAATACAATCATATTTCATTTGCATCCGCTGGGAGTAGTGATTCCTTGCACATGTACAGTTCACTCGCAATAAGATCTTGCAGTTATTTAAAATCAATCAATTGTGTTCTGGGGTTGCCAGGAGCCATGAGCTCTTGTGCTATGAGATTTGGTGTGATTGCCCAAAGGATGAGTTTTTTCTCCTCCACATAGTCAAGTGACATTAATACATTTTGGCATGTTGTGAAAAGTGTTTTATTGATAAATGTAACCCCCAGTTCTCAAACACTGCTGTCCTTCAGAGAGAGAAAAAGAAACAGACACAGGGGTATATTTACTAAAAATCGTATTTTCCCGTTTGAGGTCAAAGTTCAATCACGAATGACATCGAAAGTGTTAATATGCAACTTTTTGAATTTAGTACAACTAATTTACTCAGCTGCCGTATTCTGCATTTTCGGTTTTACCGATGTCGATGTCATTCGTTTTTTTAGGCAGTGTTTTACGTGAGTGACTTGTAAAACACTGCCGACTTTAATACAATGAATCTCGGCCGGATCTGAGAGATCCGTGCTGGGCTTCATTGTGCACCTTTATTAAAAAAATAAACAGTGTTAAAATCATAAAAAAAATTGCGTGGGGTCCCCCCTCCTAAGCCAAACCAGCCTCGGGCTCTTTGAGCCGATCCTGGTTGCAAAAATATGGGGAAAAAAATGATAGAGGTTCCCCCATATTTAAACAAACAGCACCGGGCTCTGCGCCTGGTCCTGGTTCCAAAAATACGGGGGACAAAAAGCGTAGGGGTCCCCCGTATTTCTGAAACCAGCACCGGGCTCCACTAGCCAGATACATAATGCCACAGCTGGGGGACACTTTTATATAGCTCCCGGCGGCCCTGGCATTACATAACCAACTAGTCACCCTGGCCGGGGTACCCTGGAGGAGTGGGGACCCCTTCAATCAAGGGGTCCCAACCCTCCAGCCACCCAAGGACCAGAGGTGAAGCCCGAGGCTGTCCCCCCCCATCCAAGGGCTGCAGATGGGAGGCTGATAGCCATTTGGAAAAAATGAATATTGTTTTTAGTAGCAGTACTACAAGTCCCAGCAAGCCTCCCCCGCAAGCTGGTACTTGGAGAACCACAAGTACCAGCATGCGGAGGAAAACCGGGCCCGCTGGTACCTGTAGTACTACTACTAAAAAAATACCCCAATAAAAACATAAGACACACACCTTCAAAGTATAACTTTAATGCATACATACACACCTCCATATACACATACTTACCTTATGTTCACACGAGGGTCGGTCCTCTTCTCCATGTAGAATCCATGGTGTACCTGTGGAAAAAATTATACTCACAAAATCCAGGGTAGAAGGCTCCTCTTGTAATCCATTTGTAATCCACGTACCAGTCAAAATAAAAAAACGGACACCCGACCTCGCACTGAAAGGGGCCCCATGTTTTCACATGGGACCCCTTTCCCCGAATGCCAGAAACCCCCTCTGACTTATGTCTAAGAGGGTTCCTTCAGCCAATCAGGGAGCGCCACGTTGTGGCACCCTCCTGATTGGCTGTGTGCTCCTGTACTGTATGACAGGCGGCACACGGCAGTGTTACAATGTAGCGCCTATGCGCTCCATTGTAACCAATGGTGGGAACTTTGTGGTCAGCAGTGAGGTTACTTTCAGTCAACCGCTGACCACAAAGTTCCCACCATTGGTTACAATGGAGCGCATAGGCGCTACATTGTAACACTGCCGTGTGCCGCCTGTCATACAGTACAGGAGCACACAGCCGATCAGGAGGGTGCCACAACGTGGCGCTCCCTGATTGGCTGAAGGAACCCTCTTAGACATAAGTCAGAGGGGGTTTCTGGCATTCGGGGAAAGGGGTCCCATGTGAAAACATGGGGCCCCTTTCAGTGCGAGGTCGGGTGTCCGTTTTTTTATTTTGACAAGTACGTGGATTACAAATGGATTACAAGAGGAGCCTTCTACCCTGGATTTTGTGAGTATAATTTTTTCCACAGGTACACCATGGATTCTACATGGAGAAGAGGACCGACCCTCGTGTGAACATAAGGTAAGTATGTGTATATGGACGTGTGTATGTATGCATTAAAGTTATACTTTCAAGGTGTGTGTCTTATGTTTTTATTGGGGTATTTTTTTTAGTAGTAGTACTACAGGTACCAGCGGGCCCGGTTTTCATCCGCATGCTGGTACTTGTGGTTCTCCAAGTACCAGCTTGCGGGGGAGGCTTGCTGGGACTTGTAGTACTGCTACTAAAAACAATATTCATTTTTTTACACAATGGCTATCAGCCTCCCATCCGCAGCCCTTGGATGGGGGGACAGCCTCTGGCTTCACCCCTGGTCCTTGGGTGGCTGGAGGGGTGGGACCCCTTGATTGAAGGGGTCCCCACTCCTCCAGGGTACCCCGGCCAGGGGTGACTAGTTGGTTATGTAATGCCAGGGCCGCCGGGAGCTATATAAAAGTGTCCCCCGGCTGTGGCATTATGTATCTGACTAGTGGAGCCCGGTGCTGGTTTCAGAAATACGGGGGGACCCCTATGCATTTTCCCCCCCGTATTTTTGGAACCAGGACCAGGCGCAGAGCCCGGTGCTGGTTGTTTAAATATGGGGGAACCTCTATCATTTTTTCCCCCATATTTTTGCAACCAGGATCGGCTCAAAGAGCCCAAGGCTGGTTTGTCTTAGGAGGGGGGACCCCACGCAATTTAAAAAAAAAAAACACTTTCCCATCCTCTTCCCACTGATAAACATGCACGGATCTCATGGATCCCTGCATGCCTATCCAAACACGGGATAAAAAAGCAGGTCTGGTTTTTTTTAGCACTTTTTCACGAACTGTATTTCAGCACGGCAGTGTTTGGCTATTGTCGGCAGTGTTTGTGATTTGCACTTTTTAGTAAATTACCGATTTCTACCAAATTGCAGGCGTATTTGACCGATGGTGTATTGATTCGTGATTTTTTCCTAGGACTTCCAAAATATTACGAATGCCCTCATCACTGCCGAGATTTTTGCTTAGTAAATTAGCGAAATGACACTTTGAAGAAAAAACGTCATCTCGGTCAAAATCGGGACCTTAGTAAATATACCCCACAGTTGGTAAGAAATTATCAGCACATTCCCTAAATCGAAATGTGCACCTGCCAGAGAAGTGGGTGATTCAGTGGAAGGCACCATTCTCTTAGTCAGTCCATCACTCTTTTAATGGGGCAGAATTAGGGTTGTGGATATCTGGGCAACTGGAAACCCCCTAGTTTCTAGACTGTAAGCTCCAATGGGATCAGGATTGATGTGAATGTCAAATATTCTCTGTACTGCCTCATAATTAGCAGCACTATATAAATAGGCTACGTTTTTTGTCACTTGCCAACTAACATACAGTATAGCACAATCTGAGGTTACTTATCAGTCGTGGTATTGCTAGATGATCCTCATGCATGATCTGTCTGTTTTGAATGGTTTAGCCACATCTCATGCATGTGTTCAACACAGCCAAGGTGAGTTATTCTATACTGCAACAGAACAGGACTGATACAACACAGCTGGGCAGAGATCTCTGGAGGAGTGAGTTATCATAACATCTCTCCATTTACTCTTTTTAAAATAATATTTTTCAGTGCTAAGACATGCTACATTGCTGTGATAAGTGGCAATGTAGAACATCTCTTAGCACTGAGAAAAGGGATCATTTGATACATCTTCCCCTAGGTCTGAAAGCTCCACAAGCAGGTCTCTCCACCTGCTTGATATCCCTGTCTTGAGGAGTGTGGATTAATAGATAGACAGATAAAGATCTATAGTCAATAGGTCGACACCTTACTCACAAAGGAGCTGCCAGGTTTCTGGAAGTCCTGCTGCTGGTAGCTTGATCTCTGTCATGCTGAGTGTGTGTGACTGTATGTGTGTGTAGTGTTAGCTATTTATATACAGTATATAGATGCTGTATATCTGTAATGGGAAGGCTATAATGATGCTGCTGAACTACTGTATATACACCAGTACGGGCACATGTAAGCTTGCCAGTCCTCATATAGTTCCTGGCCAGTCTGGGGATAGAGGACATCAGTAGTCACCAGCAGCTGGCTGGAGGGTCTGTGCATGGCCTGTGCGGGGCATGGGAGGGACGAGCACAGGACCCCGCCCCTACAGCGGCATGCAGTATATATAAAGCAAGTTGGTTATCTGCCTCCTCCTCACCCGCATCAACTGAGGCCCCAGAACTGACCCCTCTTCCTCCCAGTCACCACATTGCTCCCCCCCACACAGGGTCTCACCCCTTCCTGCTGGACTGATTGACCTTTTCCCCATGCCGGTAAGTGCCTCTGCTCTGAGCGCTGCGCGACCGTGTTGTGGTTCCTGCATCCATTTCCTGGTTACTGCTGCTACTTGTTGCCGAGTCCTGGAATCACAAGTAACTTGGGGTTGCAGCGTAGTTTTTGGAGGAGGGGGTGCAGAGTATGCGGTATATGGTGGGACAGGACCTGGAGGAGGGGTGTGCCCTGTATATAGGGGGTATGTTCCAGTGTCTAGTTTCTTGTTGGAAGCATTGTCAGCCAGTCCCTGTTTCTGAAACAGTTCCTGCCTTGCCTAGCCATTTTACTAAGGATTTTCTCTGCTAAGTGTCAGTACCATTATACATTGACTTAGCGGCTTCAAGTATTTGCGGTGTGCTCAGTGCTTGAACTATTGCTGTGGACCTCACCTGTGCTTTGCTGGGAATCCTGGCTAATTTACCATTGCAATCTCTCATTGAATTTCTGCATAAACTCTGTTTTATACTCTCATTCAGCCTTGGATTATCACTGTGGTTTCTTGTTTTATACATTACTAGCTGGAGTACCCGACGTTGCCCAGGATTTTAAGAATGTTTGTTTCCAAAAATTAATTTAAATATTAAACACACAGTATAAATAACATAGTATAAAAAAGCATGTAAAATGTTATACACATCAATAAAATGAAAACCCAATGTGCTGCTGGGGGACTGTGCTACTTCCACTATATAACTATATATCGCTGCTGTGCGTTTTCGTACAGCGGGTGATCTGGTCGAAACTGCGCATGACACACTGTTTATCTGACTGGTCACATCATGTGCAACCAGATCAGATATGGCACTTGCTGGTGTGGTTGTATCTGATGCGACCAGTCCAGGCAGGTGGTTAAACTGAGTTTTTGACATTGATACACTCAGGAGCTGAAGTGGGTAAATTGGAACATGTTTTACCAAATTATTTTTTTTACACATTTTCTGAAATATTTCTCCCATACCTGTTGTGACAACATGGGGTAATTAGCTTGGTAGAGGGGTGAATTTGTGCATCTAGGTGTGCAAACAGGTTCTTACACAGCTTTTTAGGAATAGTGCTTTACTTTCAGCATAAATGGAACAACACAAGTGAACAGAAAATAACATATGCCTAGCCCCTATTCAGGGCACTGACTTACTTCTTCGCCCCTAACTAACCTTGGGTATTTAATGTGCAAACATAAAGTCTTCTAAAGGAAAAGTTTCAGTCCTGTCTTTCACAGGTACCATGCACAGCCTCAGTCTTGCATCCTGTAAGCATAACACAGGCTTTGGCCTGCTCACACTCAAGGCTCCCCACCTGGCTTCTTCTCAATAAAGTGTAGCTCAGTCCCAAAGTTTCATGGCCTTCTCTGTCTCCTACAGGTTTAGACTCAGGCCTCCTGGACCTCAGTGACTCAAAAGAACAATGACCTCTGTCTTACGTTGTCTCAACAGGGCAGCTTACCCCAATGGTCACAATGTTCCCCACAAATGGCCTGCTGAGTAAGCCTCAGCTTACGCAGGCTGGCCATCACAGACCTTGGCCTCTCCACTCCCGCCCATCCCCACCCTGCCTCCCGAATCCCGAATGCAAAGAAGCTTATGGTGGGCTGCCTGCGATCACACAGGAACCATTCTGCACATGTGCAGAACTGGTCTCTCACCTGCGCAGTTTCATAATAATCATGAAACTGCGCAGGTGATCACTTAAGAAATCACTACTGATTGAGGGTTTGTGTCCTCAATAGTATAGGGTAACTTTCTAAGTGGTCTATTCATGTAAAAAACAAAACAAGAATTGTTTCTTATCACCATACTTCACTCCAAAGAGGCTACAGGGGCTACCTGGAGGTCAAGGGGCGGAGCCAGCATGGGTGCTGGGCAGAGATCAGGGAAGCATTGATTTTTCCTGCAGTTACTGCTCCACAGTTCAGATTGCATCATCCTGGGATGGCAAATCTGAATTCCATGGAGAATCAGAAAGCAGGTCTTTCTGTTCCTTCAGGAATCACACTCACCATACAAAAGTATGGTGATGCAATTCTTGCATGAAGTGGAGGTGCTGCTGGAAAAGTTAGGAACTTCTCCGCGGTAACCCACTCTTTGAAGAACCCAAAGCAGAGAACAGCCCTGTTTTCCGCAAAACAGGGCTTTTCTCTGCTTTATGAATATACCCCTAAATCTATTGCATACCCTACAACTTATCCAATTTACAAATGGTTTAAACCACATTTTAAGGTTTTTAGTGAGATGGTATGGAAGGGAGAACACTAAACTGTGGAAGGGGGGCATTGGGCTGAATGAAGGGGCCCTGGTACATGACCTCCATGGTGGTAGAGGGGGTTTAAAATGTGGGGAAGGGGTGGATAGTGGAGTGGGCTTAATATTTCCAGTGGGAGAGCAGCTTACTTGACTGTGGATATCTCTGTTTCCTGGGGATAGAGACTTAGCTTCAATTGGATAAAAAACTAGAGAGTCCCATCTTTCAGGAGGTACTGATGCCTTGGTAATTGGGGTGCAGAGCTGAAGACATCCACTGATGAAAATATAAATCTGCCTACCAGGCGTATGGAGCTGGAAAAGGGGTGGATGCTGGAAGGATGATATCTCCAGTTCTGGGCATGGTAAAGGCAAGCTGTCAGTGGCCACCAAAAGGTGAGAGTGCCACCTTTTGGAGTATGTCCTCAAAAAAAGTCAGACAGAACTGGAGATATCCAGATAGTAAGAGAAATTAACCGGCTTGCACGGGGACAGCTGCTCTGAAGTTGGATATCAAGAGCAGATTTCTAAAAATGTGGTACCCCTGGAATGAGGGGACTCTCAGCTGTCAGCCTAGGGCCCTCAGACTCCTGGGGCCTTTGGCCAACTACCCATTAAACCCAATGAAAAAGACAGCCCTGCCAACTAGACTGGGCAAAAGCATTGGTTTAGTCCAGATGTGTTACCAACTGTTACATTTTAAAGATCCACAGGTGACCTGGAAAACATGAACTATTTGGGGTCCTAAGGACTGAGCTTGAGAACCACTGGTATAATCTATGATCACTTATGTCTACTAAAGTTTATAGTATCCAAACCTTAAATGGTTCTTACATTGCCACATCGAAGGTTCAGATGTAAATTAATACAAAGCAAATGTCTGTCTCTTACAATCATTCTTAAAATCTAAGCAATCTAGTCAGATTGCTTAGATTTTAGGCTGGGATCGCTCCGTGAGTACCCCCACTTTAGTCATTAGGCTTCAGTCTCCCTGCTGATGTCCACGCCGCTCCAGCCCCCAGCTGAATCAATGACAGCTGGCAGTGCAGATAGACTCCCCCCACCTCACTCTTGATGTCTGCAACTGCTCAGAACAATCACCAAGTGTGCTGGTCATTGCCACAGCAATAATTCATGGGTATTTAGGCTCTGTCTCCAAACACACAAAAGGCAAAGATCTGAATCACAGGTCATTCACCAAGGATTTACCCAGCTGGCTAGTCCAACACTGCCTGCCACTTGAACCTGCTTGACCCTGACAAGACAGGACTTTAGCATTCTAAAGTAGGCTGAGTATAACAATGGCGTGTTCTCACAATTGGCAATGATGCAGATCGAGACCATGATGACACTGTATCTTTCAGGTCAGGGACAGGTGCAAACAGCAGATGATGATGGTTGTCAGCGCTAGTGAATGGCTTGTCATTATCTTTTTTTTGAATGCTCTGTGATTTATTCCATGCTTCACCACATACAGTATTAAACTTTTGTGGGCATGTTTAAGCAAAACAAATTTTTCCATACATTTGATGGGTATATGCCATATAGCTTTAAATTTTCATATGAATCCTATCCTACATATACCATATTAGGACTTTTGAAGCAGTTTGCCAAAAGAAAGGGAGTGTTTTAAGAATCTGTGTAAAAGTTTCCTGGGATGTCACAAGCCACATTGATAGCAAGCATTTTTGCTGGACCACACATTCAAAAACTCCTAACAGACATTAAGTTTGCTAAAGAAAAAAAAAAGAAAATGTTGAAAAAGTGACTGAATGCTTTTAAGGAAGTTGTAAAGTTGTTCCTGGAGGACTTCAAAGATCCCAACTACAAGCAAATAGTGGAAAACATGCTAGAAAAAGACAAAGCATTAGGTTGTTCAATGAGCTAGAAAGTGTACTGGACTTTCAGAACGATCACTTAGAATACTTTCCTGAACACCTGCAAGAGACATTAGTATACTGTACATAAAGGACATGTAACAACAATACCAAGAAGATGGAATGTCATTATAATGGAAGACAACTATTGGATGTTGCAAGATTTGTAGAGAAAAGAAAGACAGTATAAGGACTTGTAAATGTAACTGGCCAACGGAGGGCTCCTCATTCCCTTCACAGCTCCACACATACCTGTGAAAAACAGTGTTTGTCTCCTGATGCTGCCTTTCACTTTCCACCGTGAGCGGTCACCTATGGCTTCACTATTGAGTCACTCAAAATTAAATCAGTGACACAGTGAAATTTAAATCAGTGACACAGTGACAGGACAGCAGGTCTTTCAGAAATGCTTTTCTTGCTATGCAAAAATGATAAATAAGTATGAAAAATATTTTGTTCTTGTTGAGAAACAATTGTGTAAAAAAAAAAACTAAAACACTTAAATATTTAGTTTACAAAACAGCAAAATATACAGTTTTCACTTTTCATTTAATTATATGTAACAATATATAAGCGCATGTTCTTGATTTAAGTTTGTACTTCAAAGGAAAATTTGCTATATTGCCTGGATAAGTGGGATCTGTAGGATTTACTGACAATCGGGATGCCGGAGGTCAGTATATCAACAATGGCATCCCAATCGTCAGTATGCCGGCACCGGGGCTCACCACACAGCGGGCTCGGTGGCTTGCTGCGCTCACAACAGGTTCTATTCCCACTCTATGGATGTCATGGACACTCACGAGTGGGAATAGCCCCTGTTAGCCGGGATTCCAGCTGTCGGCATGAGCCGGCAACTTAACAGCATACCAGATAAATCCCTTGCAGATAGTGCCCTTCACCCCAAACCAGTCCTCTTAAAGATGTACCATCGGCAAATTGATATCAACATTTGAATCTTAATCGCATAATGTCGGGATATGATCACAGGTTGATTGACAGGCTGCGGGTGTTTTTGGACATACACATGGCATTTGCAGGGACTGTTTGTAAAAATGCAGGCATGTCATGGCTATTTTCAGGGTGTGCATCTGAAGTCAGCTGCGGTTACCGTGACTTAAAACATGTCTCCCAGTGCAATTGCATTTTCATTATTCTGAGTAGCCCTGGCTCAACTGCACTGTCAGTGGTGCACGATTTTTGCGATGCATTCTCAATTCTGTGGCTGCATTTGCAGAATTGCAAACGCATCAGTGGGTGGCTTGTTTTGTGCTCAATGGCTTTTTGAGTATACTGGGCGGCTTTTGCTGTGCGATTCTATGCAGTTGCAGTTATGCTACAATCGCAGAACTGCGACTGAAGCTGAATAAGGGCCTAGATTCCTTTTCAGTTTCTGATAAAAAATAAATAAATTTGAAGTTGAAAGGAGTGTGGGGAGATTTTAAGTTCTAAGATGATAACCAATAAGGGAAAGGGGAATGGGGGGAATATCTTCTGCACAAGTCGAAAATCTCGATAATGAATACCCCAGTAATACATATATTGTGGTTACAATTCTCAATCATATGTTGGGGGTGCTACCATAGACAATAAAATTGAGAACAAAAAAGAGGATAGAAAAGATTGTCTCTTTGTTGGCGCACGGAAAGAAGAAAAGATTATAATTAATCTAAAATATAACTTTTAATGTCAAACGATTAAGATGATGTGAAATATATACGGAAGAATATTATTAAATAAAAGATACTGTATCAATTAAAACTATTCACTGTGTGTAATTTGTTATATTACCATATGCTGTGTTATTGGTGTTTATAGAACCAGGACCACCATATAATAATCTCACTATTCAGTATGAGGATAAACTTTAATAAATATGATTATACATTCAGGGTCCGACAAGTTACTGCAGCCTTCAAAATCCTCACTATTATGAAACTACACCCTTTTTTCAGAGCAGCATGAATTTGCTTGCTTAAATTTCACTGTGTAAAAATGTTGAAAGGAATTTGATGTAAAGTAATAAGTGTATGCAATAGGACCAGGATCATCTTAATAGAATGACCAGCCATTTAGAAAATATGTAAAGGAGTAGAGTCAAATTATCTGTGGATAGATTAAAACATATGTGTATAGATACCTTGCATGCTGGGTCTTATTAGATCTCATGCAGCATAACTACTAAGAGAAAGCACTCGTGGACAGTTTACTTTACATGTGTTTTGTACACTGAGCGTTGTGGGATCCTATGCGGTGTAATAATGATCTGTAATTTTAAACAACTCTGCACAACACATGTGTAGTTTAATGGCTCTCTGTGAAATACTCTTAATATAGGCTGTTAAATGCAGGGAGTTTTAGCACATAAGTCTGAGTGAATTAATGCAGCAAATGGCACATGTGCTGAAATCCATCTAACTATACGGGACTGAGTGTAATACAGTTTACCATACGGGGGATATTACAACATTTGTAAGCCACTATAAAATCAGCTGCAAAGCAGCATCTTGTTACATGCTTCCTATTCACACTTTTTAGGATAGGAATCACATATGGAGCCAATTATACTAATTAGACTAAGGTAGTGTGCTGTATATTGGGAATACACATGGAATACCACTATATATAAATGACAGCAGCCCCATGTGAATTATACCCGTGATAAGGCTTCTGTAACCCTTTGAAACTGATGAATATAGAGCAACGGCGATATTTAATGTAGGAGTGTGTAGCATTGGACACAATTGCATTTACTAGTTGATTGTTTAAAACCAGCCTGGCAGCAGCATTATACTACACATTTCAGAGACTGCTAAGAAAAGGATGTATACATGAAGCTGATTTAGGTGGCTAACCCAGTGGCACACAACATGATACAATATTGTATTCTGGCATAAATATACTGTATTCAATTAGGCTGTGACTGATAGGCAGGAAAATGGTTTACTTATGATAAATCCTGTAGATAAGAATACTATAATTTCAAAGTCACGAGCATATATTTTGATGTCAGGATCTTGATTAGCTGTCCCCGTATTATATACTGTTCTATTTTCACTCATAAGCGTTTGTGTAAAGGAAAAAGACCCAACTGTACGGGCTGCTACAATGTTGCAGCATTGGGCAATAAAACAGCAACACTGTAAGATCTAGTATGACACGGTGTGACTCTTCTTAATAAGCCTCCTAATAACAGTCTCTGTAGGCAATGTGCTTCTGCTATTATATATGCATATTAATTACTATAGCAATATAGGCAGGGGCATTGAATACCAACGACAAATGGTAATCCATGTCAGGGTTATATTTAAACTGTTATGACAATAGGGAATTAAGGACAAGCAGTTATATATAACTCAAAGGCAAATAATAGTGAGGATTTTGAAGGCTGCAGTAACTTGTCGGACACTGAATGTATAATCATATTTATTAAAGTTTATCCTCATACTGAATAGTGAGATTATTATATGGTGGTCCTGGTTCTATAAACACCAATAACACAGCATATGGTAATATAACAAATTACACACAGTGAATACTTTTAATTGATACAGTATCTTTTATTTAATAATATTCTTCCGTATATATTTCACATCATCTTAATCATTTGACATTAAAAGTTATATTTTAGATTAATTATAATCTTTTCTTCTTTCTGTGCGCCAACAAAGAGACAATCTTTTCTATCCTCTTTTAAGTTCTAAGATGAACCAACTACCTGTATTTATTAACAGAATTCCAAAGAACCCTAGATTCAATTAAGTGAGTTGATGGTATTCCCCAGAGTCAGAGTTACATAGAACACTTACTAGAGAAAAGAAGACTCACTTTTGGTGGCACTATTACAATAAATATATAAGTATTAATTCAAATATAACCTTTATTGGGTATGTATTAAAATGGGATGCAGAGACAGATGGCAGAAACCCGACAGCCAGCATTTTACTGACTGCCGCCATACCGACACCTGCCCTAATTCTCACTCAGTTGATAGGTCCACACTACCAACCGAGTGGGAATATAACCTGTGGCGAGCCTGCTAGGGGACTTTTGCCACCTCGCTGATGGTATTTCGGCAGCTGGGATGCTGATATCGGTATACTGACAGCCGGTATCCTTTCTGCTGGTATATTGTACCAAATCTGTTAAAATGGTGTCAAAGTCGAAAATATTATAGGCACACTCATCACGTACAAACACCACACAGATGTCCTCCATGCAGGTGCTTGTTCTGTCGTGCATACGCATACTAACAAGCTACGTATAATCACTCACGCGGTCTTGCGTGTTAGCACGTGGTATGAGTAAATATGGTAACATACGCATTCGCACAGAAAAGCCACAAAAGCCATATTCAATATTTTATCCATATAGTGCATAACTCACACACAGTCTGTACATCTTTCAATAGCAAGTTACTGTGCACACACAAATTAATCAAACCACTCATACTTATAGAAAGGCGACTCACAAACAGTGTCTTGAATGTATCAGACTTGTTTACGCAAAGCTTTGTAATCATGGAACATGGACCCTGGTCTATGGGAAAGATAAATACCATTGTTTGACCCCCCCCCATTGTTCTAGAGTTTTCCAGTATCTGTTGAAGACAGCAGATACTGGACTGTCAATGTTTTACTAGAAGTCAGGACAAACAAGAAGACAATATCCTACACAAAACACACGCCAGAAACCTTGCTTGTACAATAACTTGAAAAAACTCGATTAACAACTTACAAAAGCACATACCAGACATATATATATATCAGAGGTATAACATTTATAGTCTAAACTCATGGTAATATACAGTATGTATACTTCATAACTAATTGTAATAGCAGGAATGTATGTTTGTGTGTGTGTGTGTGTGTGTGTGTGTGTGTGTGTATATATATATATATATATATATATATATATGTATATATATCTTGAGGATGGAAATGGATAATCATATCATGTGTGGGATCATATTGTTCAGGGTCACATAAACAGTACCGGTGGGTATGAGGATATTGTCGCATATTGCAACAATAAGTTATTAGTAATTCCAGATTTATGTATGATTAATGTGGTGGGTTTAATTGGTCATGGGGCGGGAACACAGATGTAAACAACGGTAACCACATCTCAAGACTTAGCCATCGCCCACCGCTTGAGCTGACCAATGATCCCCAGTGCACAGGATATGTTCCACCCCCGAACCAATGGAAGAAGAGCATACAGTTTCCATTGTTTCATGCTTTGGAATACTGTATAAAAGCCAAGACTCCTGGCCGGTCAGGCACGTTCTCTGAAGGTCATCTTTCCAGATAGACTGAGGACCGGAACCAGGTGGCGCTGGCGAACAAACGTGTGTATCATTGATTGTAGCCTCTTCTCTTATTGTGATTGTATTATTGTTGTAACCCCCTTTTAGTAAATACCTGTTGGTGGGTCGGATCCCAACATATTTAAATACAATTGGTGTTGTGTCCCTTTCCTGCTAGGGGTTATAGAGTGTATTCCGCCTCACGTGTAGCTACTCTGTGCTTACAGCGTGACGGCGTGCTTACGCAATGTGTACGCATCTGTTTGGGGTTTCACACACATACGCATAGCGGTTGCAGCGGCCTGCACAAATATAAGTTGAAGGTATTGCTTTTTCTTCCTGAAAGTTAATCTGCATTAACAATGGATAAGAGGTCAGATTCTGGCATAAAATCAACAATCAAAGTGTTCCATCCCAAAAATTCTATATATGTATATGGCTGTATAATACAGCTAAAAAATTCTGAAGTGTTTATTGAATCATCTACTAGTTTGTCATTCACAGGTAGCAATGATCTTTAAAAATCTTACAAATAGTGCAATAATTCAATATTTCATAGAAATCTTATGGCTGCATAGAAAACAAGGGTTCCCAGCTGTTCCCAGTATTGGAGATGTTCTAAATAATATATCAGATCAATAGGCATGATCTTACAGCCTTATTTCATATACTCCAGTTAAGAGCTACCTTCCTGTTTCTGGCACTTCTATCAAGTAGTGGATATTCAGTATAACTGATAATTCCAGAGAGACTTCTTGTGTTCTATATTGTTTCAATATTTAAAACACAGATGCTACACAGTGTATGATCAATACTGTATCAATTTTCCTTATATATTTTTTGTCAACACAGCAGTCATGACTACACAACAAGAACTTTGCAAAAGGTTGTTACATGTTATGGCAACGGGGAAGGGGGGGTCAAAGGGTACACCTGTACCAGGCCCAGTGCTGCAAGTATGGTGGTATGGGGCAGTACTGGGCCACCGGTAAGAAATTGCCAGCCGGTACGCAGTATCGCCAGCCCGACCGTCATGCTTGCAGCATGAGGCTGTGAGCTCTGCTGTGTGTGAGGGGAGGAGGGCAGCATGTATCTCTAATGAGTTGCTGATTTGTTAGCCAATCAGAGTTCATGGACTGGCAGCTGTGGATCCTGATTGGCCGCGAGCTTTGATTGGCTCACGAACTGGTGCCTAATTGGAGATACACGTAGCCGGAGACTGTACTGAGGGGCAGGAAAGACGCGCATGGCGCTCTTCTCCCCTCACACACAGCAGCCAGCGGCAGCAGCGGTAAGCAGCACTGGGGGGCTGTACCTGGCACTGTGGGGCATATGTGTATCTGGCACTGGTGGCATATGTGTGTCTGGCACTGTGGGGCATATGTGTATCTTGCACTGTGGGAGCATGTCTGGCACTATGGGGGCATATGTGTATCTGGCAATATGGGACATATGTGTATCTGGCACTATTGGGGGTATATGTGTATCTGGACCCCAGTATGTGTATCAAGCCCCAATTTTCAGTGGCCATGCCCCGTGTCACATGTGGCCACACCCATTTTTTGGTTTGCATGCCTTCGGCGTGTGCACACACATTACCACTATTAAATTTTTTCTAATTGCACCACTGACCAGGCCACAAAGATCAGAGTGGCCCCAAGGATATGCCACTAAGTGTCTGGCATGGGTGTGAGCTGTCTTGTCAAAATAAGGCAGTGAGCTGTAGGCATTGTGTGGGTGCAGGCTCAGAGTGACAGGAGTCTCTCACATATAGTGAGTGTGCGCCAATTCTTCTGGGTCCAGCTCTATTGCAGGCAGTTACAGGACATGGCAGCAGCTCTGCAGGCCAGGATTCCCATTCCCTGCGCCAGCCTCTTCTGGTGGGGTGTGAAGGCCACACGGTACCTGCTGTGCGGTGTTTGGGTCTGGACACTAGGGAGTGGAGTACAGGTGAGTCTATCCCCGGAGTAAGAGTGGATTGTTGAGGGGCTACAGGGATTTGGAATGGGGTGGGGGAGCTGGGAATGCAGCATGGAGTCATTGGGGAGAGACAGACTGTGGGGTGTGTGGGAAGGAGAGATATAAATATTTATATATGTGCATAAAATAAAAAATATACATTTATTTATTAACAGTTTCTCATATAGCGCAGCGGATTCCATTGCTAATATATATATATATATATATATATATATATATATATATAATATATATATATACATATACATATATATACAAGGGTAGGTAAGGCACCCCACAAAGCTGATACTTTTCAATAGCCGGTGCCTCCGTAAACCATCACATACAACGGAAAGAGACGTGGCACTCGTGTTATAATAAACAAAAGTCACACACTAGATGTGGTTAAGCAACGTTTCAGTGGTCTGCGCCACTGTCGTCAGGCTTTATTAAAGTACAACAGTAAAAACATACCTTTATAGACACCCACGTGAACTCTATTAGCAGGTCCATAGCCGAACATCCGTCCAGAAGCATCGGAAATGACGTAATTAGTGACAAAATCCCATCACCAAGTAAACCAGAACACACACAGAGATTCTGTACAGAAAAGCAACCAACAAAAGCAAGTTACTTTAGTAAACATTGTATCTTCTTACAACACACCTTCAATATAAATTGTAAACATTCACAACATATGTAGCAACCAGTCTAATAAAGAATAAAACTTTATCTAAAAAAACAAGAGTATGAAAGATGCTCATTAAGACCTCTAGTTTGTATTACATCAAGTTTTGATATCCACCTAGCTTCCAATTAAAGCATTTTCAACGCCCGATCATCTCCCCTGATATCCAGGGGGACGTGGTCAATCATCCTATAACGAATACTATTTACAGGATGTTTACACAAAGTGAAGTGCCTAGCGACGGGTTGCTCACTATTCCCCATCTCCAGAGCACCCCGAATGGCGGACCGGTGACAAGTCATTCTTTCTTTGAATTTTCTCTCAGTTTTTCCGATATACTGCAGCATAACCCGCAGGGGCATACAATTTGATATACTACATGCGCAGTATTGCACGTTAATAGATTATTACTCATTATTTTCCTACCCGTGTGTGGGTGATTGAAAGAATCACCTGCCAATAAATATTGACCGGTAACGCACGAACACTTGATGCATCCTATTTTCTTGTTTGGACCTGATAAAAAGTGTGTCAGAGGCTGTTCTTTTTCTAATTTCATTTTAGAAACATCTGTTTTAACGAGGTAGTCTCTAAGATTTCTACCCTTAGAAAAGCAAAGCATCCGTCGTGTTCCAGATAATGTAGTTGTAACTGTCTGTCTGTCTAAACCAAAGGCCAATTCTTTTTTGCTATTGTTATGCACACCAGTGCCTGCAGGAATGTACTGGTGTCTGAACTGTTATGCACACCAGTGCCTGCAGGAATGTACTGGTGTTTGAACTGTTATGCACACCAGTGCCTGCAGGAATGTACTGGTGTCTGAACGGATAGGGATGCAAAACAAATGAACTCACAGACAGACTAGGGAATATGACATTACGTACACAGAAGGTGATAGGGTAACAAAATAAACACAAAGTGAACAGAGAAGCCCAGAGGCTAAGAAACTGGGTGTCTCCCTAGTATTAGTAATGCTCAGATGGAAAAAGCAAGATGTTGTGTTTTAATACGTAGAGAACCCGAAATGCTGTTGCTAAGGGCAACAGCAAAACCCTAAAGGGTTACCAACGGGTGTGGCAGTAAACTCCTTGGTCAGAGATGGAATGATAGACACAAGGAGAGTCTCCACAATCCTAATTCTCACTTGCAGTGCACAGGTTCAGCTTACTGCCACTAAACTGACCCCTGAACACCTTGCACAGTGAGACAGGATTTAGGCAGGCAATTCTGAGAATACAGCCGCAAACTTGCTAAGTTCACAGAGTAGCAAAAGAACCCCAGCAAGTTAAACGACTGACTCCAGTCTTACTGCTAGGTCTGGATTGGCAGAGTGTAATACCAAATCCCCAGGCCTATTTGCAGTAAGCAACAACAAATACAAAGCTACACAGTACTGGCTAACTTTTAGGAACTGACTAACCAACAAAGATTCAGCAGCATCTACTTAACCTGAGAAGAGGCCTTATATAGCAGGTGCTATCCACGCCCCACTCAGACCTCACAGACTGTGAGCACAAAAACCAGCACCGGATCCCCTGCCGTGCACAGAGCCTGTAACCACTGCACAGCAAAAGACCCGAACCGGAGTATCAGCTGCGCTCAGGTTACTCCGCTAGCACTAGTCTCCCGGTTGCCATGACGATGTGGCAGCACAGGGCAGGAGACCCTAACAGTACCCCCCCTCTGACGAGGGGTCAAAGAACCCCTACCACCGGGTTTATCGGGGAACTGCGAGAAGAAAGAGCGTATCAGTCTGGGGGCATAAAGATCACAACTGCGCACCCACGACCGCTCCTCCGGGCCATACCCCTTCCAGTGCACCAAAAATGACAGCCGACCCCGAACCATCTTGGAGTCAAGAATCCTTTCAACAACAAACTCCCTCTGACCACGTATCAGAAGAGGAGAAGGTCTTCCACTGGAAGAAGGATTACTAATCGCCCGTTTTAAAAGGGAACAATGAAATGTTTTATTGATACCCAAAGAACGGGGCAGATCTAACTGAAATGCCACCGGATTGATAACCCTGGTGATCTTATAAGGGCCGATGAACCGGGGGCCTAACTTATGAGATGGCTGTCTCAACTTCAAATTCTTGGTAGACAACCAGACGAAGTCTCCTAATTTGAAGCTGCAGGGTCTTTTCCGCTTATCAAAAACCCTTTTGGTCACTAATGACACAGACACAAGGGCTTTCTTCACTTTCCTCCAAATACCTCTAAGGACCGAAACCACAGAGGAACCACCAGGCGTGGAGTCCAGGGGATCAAAAGAATCGGCCTTAGGATGATGCCCATACACACAAAGGAAGGGAGAGATCCCTGTAGCAGAGTGAGCCGCGTTGTTATAGGCAAACTCCGCCATGGACAGATGAGCAACCCAGTCAGTCTGACACTTGGAGACATAACACCTGAGGAACTGCTCCAAGGACTGGTTCACCCTTTCAGTCTGCCCATTAGACTGCGGATGGTAGCCTGACGACAAGCTGACAGAAATCTGGAGATCGGAACAAAATGCCCTCCAGAATTTGGCCACAAACTGGGATCCGCGGTCAGAGACCACATCAAGTGGCAACCCGTGGAGACGCACAACATGCAGCATAAATAATTCAGACAGGCGTCTGGCCGATGGCAGCCCAACCAGTGGAACGAAGTGCGCCATCTTCGAAAACCTGTCAACGACAACCCAGATGGCTGTCATCCCCGAGGATTTGGGCAAGTCCACCACAAAATCCATTGAAATGTGGGTCCATGGCTTAGAATGGGATAGAGAGTGGATGTAATGGGCCAACAGGAACCCCTCTAGGAGTCTTATTTCGGGCACAGATGTCACATGCCCGAACCCACTGATCCACATCCTTAGCCACCGAGGGCCACCACACCGCCCTAGATAGCAACTCCCGAGTTCTGGCAATACCCGGGTGACCTGCCGACTTCTTGGCATGGAATTCCAGGAACACTCGCTGTCTTAACCTAGGAGGCACAAACAAAAGACCTACCGGAAGGTCTGGAGGAGCCTGCTCCTGTGCTCTAAGGACTAATGATAAGAGGTCCCGGGTAATGCACACTTTAATACATGATGGGGACACAATGGGCAACAGCTCCTCGGTGGTCTCCTGGATTGGAGCAAAACTCCGCGAGAGCGCATCAGCCTTGATGTTTTTTGACCCAGGGCGATATGTTATCAAAAAATTAAAGCAAGCAAAAAACAAAGCCCATCGTGTCTGCCTGGCATTGAGACGCTTCGCTGACTCTAAATATGCCAGATTCTTATGGTCGGTGAGAATTGAGACCACAAACTTAGCCCCCTCAAGCCAGTGTCTCCACTCCTCGAGTGCATCCTTAATAGCCAACAATTCCCGGTTACCCACGTCATAATTCATCTCGGCAGGCGAAAATTTACGGGAAAAGTAAGCACAGGGATGAAGGCGATTATCAGACACTCCCATCTGAGAGAGCACTGCCCCAATACCCATCTCAGAGGCATCCACCTCCACCACAAAAGGACGCTCTGGATCTGGGTGTCGCAGCACCTTGGCCGATACAAATGCCCTTTTGAGACGGGCAAAAGCCGCTTTAGCCTCACAAGACCAGTGAGCAACATCCGCCCCTTTCTTAGTGAGTGCCACCAAGGGCGCCACTATAGACGAAAATCCAGCGATAAATCGTCTATAAAAATTTGCAAAGCCCAGAAAACGCTGAAGCGCCTTCAAACTAGTGGGCTGCACCCAATCCAGGACTGCCTGTACCTTGGAACCCTCCATTTGGAAACCTTCTGGGGAGATAATATATCCTAGAAATGCGATTTGCTGGACTTCAAATTCGCACTTCTCCAGCTTCGCCCCAAGCTGGTGGTCTCTGAGTTTCTGGAGGACTAAGCGTACATGCTTCCGATGTTCCTCCAGGGAATGGGAGAAGATTAGGATGTCATCTAAGTATACAACTAAGAATCTATCCAAATATTCCCTGAGTACATCATTCATGAAATCCTGGAAGACTGCCGGGGCATTACAGAGCCCAAAAGGCATCACCAAATATTCATAATGCCCTGAGTGGGTATTAAAGGCAGTCTTCCATTCATCCCCCTCTCTTATTCGGATTAGATTGTACGCACCGCGTAGGTCAATCTTAGAAAAAATGGTGGCAGTACGAAGCTGGTCAAACAAGACCGAAATGAGAGGCAGTGGGTATGAGTTTTTAATCGTGATACGGTTCAAGTCCCTGAAGTCGATGCAGGGTCGCAACGAACCGTCCTTTTTACCCACGAAGAAGAACCCCGACCCAACTGGAGACTGTGAAGGTCTGATAAATCCCTTAGCCAAGTTCTCCTGAATGTACTCTGCCATAGCCTGAGTCTCAGGACGTGACAGGGAGTACAGCCTGCTCTTGGGAAGCTTAGCATTTGGCAACAAATCAATGGCACAGTCATAGGGGCGATGGGGAGGTAGTACCTCTGCAACTTTTTTGGAGAACACGTCCGCAAAATCTGCATAACACCCTGGCAATCCTGGCAAACTTAGCTGCGAGAGCCTGACTGGAAGGCTCAAGCAACTCCTGAAACAATCAGTACCCCAACTAAGAATCTCCCCAGAGACCCAGTCAAATTGAGGATTGTGGGCCCTTAACCAGGGTAACCCCAACACCAATGGGGCAAAAGTACAGACAGTCACATAAAAGGACAATTTTTCAGAGTGTGTGGCTCCAATAAACAAAGAAATCTGGCTAGTGCAAGAGGTAATTTTACCTTGGGATAATGGTTCCCCGTTTAACCCACAAATCTCAATTTCCGATGCCAAGGGTACTAAGGGAACAGAGTGTTTCAGGGCGAATTGGCGGTCCATAAAAACCCCGTTGGCCCCACTGTCCACAAAGGCCTCAGTCTTGACAGTTTGACCGAGGATCTTCAAGGTCACCGGAATGATAAAAGTCTTCTTGGGAAATTCTGACTTCTGGCCTGACAGGATATTTCCCATCACCCTCAGGCCCTGAAGTTTTCCGGCTTTTCTGGGCATGATACTACCACATGACCTTTATTCCCACAGTACAAACACAACCCCTGCTGTCTCCTCTGCGTCTTCTCACGCGAGGAGAGGCGGATAGCCCCAATCTGCATAGGCTCCTCGGAAAATTCCTCAGAGTCTGAGGTTCCCTTGGGAAAGAAGGAAACCTCGGTCTCCCTTTCAAGCCTACGCTCTCTCAGCCGTCTATCCACCCGGATGGATAACTGCATGAGCTGATCCAAGCTATCAGGCAAGGGATATTGAACCAGTTGGTCTTTTATCTGGTTAGAAAGACCTCTTCGGTACTGGTGTCTCAGGGCTGGGTCATTCCACTGGGTATCATGGGCCAACCTCCGAAACTCCGTACAGTAAACCTCAACTGGCCTTCGCCCTTGCTTAAGGATCGAAATCTGAGCCTCGGCTGAGGCCGTCTTGTCAGGGTCATCATACAGCATGCCCAGTGCCGTAAAAAAGCATCAACACTTTTAAGCGACGGACAGTCAGGCTGCAACCCATATGCCCAGACCTGTGGGTCTCCTTGTAGCAAGGAAATCACTATGCCCACCCGCTGAATCTCCGACCCAGAAGACTGAGGCCTAAGCCGGAAGTATAGCTTGCAGCTCTCCTTGAAACAAAAGAACTGCGAGCGATCTCCAGAAAAACGATCCGGGAGATTTACTTTCGGCTCCTTAACCCCTGAAGGTGCTGCTGCTGCGGGAGCTCCGCCAGCGGCCTGGGAGGTGTGCATTTTAATGGACAAATCATTAAATTGTCGAGTCAGGACCTGCACCTGATCGACCACCTGTTGCAACGTATTTTGAGGGGTATGCTCCATATTCCCACAAAATTTCAACAGGAGTATTTGGCTGCTGAATATGTTATGCACACCAGTGCCTGCAGGAATGTACTGGTGTCTGAACTGTTATGCACACCAGTGCCTGCAGGAATGTACTGGTGTTTGAACTGTTATGCACACCAGTGCCTGCAGGAATGTACTGGTGTCTGAACGGATAGGGATGCAAAACAAATGAACTCACAGACAGACTAGGGAATATGACATTACGTACACAGAAGGTGATAGGGTAACAAAATAAACACAAAGTGAACAGAGAAGCCCAGAGGCTAAGAAACTGGGTGTCTCCCTAGTATTAGTAATGCTCAGATGGAAAAAGCAAGATGTTGTGTTTTAATACGTAGAGAACCCGAAATGCTGTTGCTAAGGGCAACAGCAAAACCCTAAAGGGTTACCAACGGGTGTGGCAGTAAACTCCTTGGTCAGAGATGGAATGATAGACACAAGGAGAGTCTCCACAATCCTAATTCTCACTTGCAGTGCACAGGTTCAGCTTACTGCCACTGAACTGACCCCTGAACACCTTGCACAGTGAGACAGGATTTAGGCAGGCAATTCTGAGAATACAGCCGCAAACTTGCTAAGTTCACAGAGTAGCAAAAGAACCCCAGCAAGTTAAACGACTGACTCCAGTCTTACTGCTAGGTCTGGATTGGCAGAGTGTAATACCAAATCCCCAGGCCTATTTGCAGTAAGCAACAACAAATACAAAGCTACACAGTACTGGCTAACTTTTAGGAACTGACTAACCAACAAAGATTCAGCAGCATCTGCTTAACCTGAGAAGAGGCCTTATATAGCAGGTGCTGTCCACGCCCCACTCAGACCTCACAGACTGTGAGCACAAAAACCAGCACCGGATCCCCTGCCGTGCACAGAGCCTGTAACCACTGCACAGCAAAAGACCCGAACCGGAGTATCAGCTGCGCTCAGGTTACTCCGCTAGCACTTGTCTCCCGGTTGCCATGACGACGTGGCAGCACAGGGCAGGAGACCCTAACAGCTATATTGGTAATTGATTCTGACTTAGTATTAAATTTATTGACCCAAGGGAATTTAATCTGGTGATCTTCCGACCTTATATTTTTCTTAAGGATATTTACTCTATCAAGAGACATGACTTTCATTTTAGCTGAAATCAACACATTCTTAGAATATCCTCTCATCAGTAACTTTTCAATGAGAGTATCAATTTGCTGTGAAGCCGAATCCGCATCACTATTCACTCTTCGTATAAGGATTATTTGTGAATATGGTAACCCTCTTTTTAGGGAGGGTGGATGGCAACTACGTGCATGCAATAATTGATTGCGGTCGGCTTCACGAAAATTGACGTACTTAATACATTATCCAGGATCTTTATCTTCACATCCAAAAAATTAATTTCTGATTGATCAGTACAAAATGTAAATTTATTAGCACCAATGCCTAAATTATACTGTTCTAATATATTAATCAGCCCTTGTCTATCACCCGTCCACAACACAAATAGGTCATCAATATAGCAATTAAACAAGATGGCTGGAGCGAGACATGATGTCCCAGATGTGCTCAATTGGATTCAGGTCTGGGGAACGGGCGGGCCAGTCCATAACATCTATGCCTTCGTCTTGCAGGAACTGCTGACACACTCCAGCCACATGAGGTCTAGCATTGTCTGGCATTATGAGGAACCCAGGGCCAAATGCACCAGCATATGGTCTCACAAGGGGTCTGAGGATCTCATCTCGGTACCTAATGGCAGTCAGGCTACCTCTGGCGAGCACATGGAGGGCTGTGCGGCCCCCCAAAGAAATGCCACCCCACACCATTACTGACCCACTGCCAAACTGGTCATGCTGGAGGATGTTGCAGGCAGCAGAACGTTCTCCTTGGTGTCTCCAGACTCTGTCACGTCTGTCACATGCTCAGTGAGAACCTGCTTTCCTCTGTGAAGAGCACAGGGCGCCAGTGGCAAATTTGCCAATCTTGGTGTTCTCTGGCAAATGCCAAACGTCCTGCACGGTGTTGGGCTGTAAGCACAACCCCCACCTCATACCACCCTCATGGAGTCTGTTTCTGATCGTTTGAGTAGACACATGCACATTTGTTGCTTGCTGGAGGTCATTTTGCAGGGCTCTGGCAGTGCTCCTCCTGTTCCTCCTTGCACAAAGGCGGAGGTAGCGGTCCTACTGCTGGGTTGTTGGCCTCCTACGGCCTCCTCCACGTCTCCTGATGTACTGACCTATCTCCTGGTAGCGCCTCCATGCTCTGGACACTACGCTGACAGACACAGCAAACCTTCTTGCCACAGCTCGCATTGATGTGCCATCCTGGATGAGCTGCACTACCTGAGCCACTTGTGTGGGTTGTAGACTCCGACTCATGCTACACTAGAGTGAAAGCACCGCCAGCTTTCAAAAGTGACCAAAACATCAGCCAGAAAGCATAGGAGCTGAAAAGTGGTCTGTGGTCACCACCTGCAGAACAACTCCTTTATTGGGGGTGTCTTTATATTTGCCTATAATTCCCACCTGTTGTCTATTCCATTTGCACAACAGAATGTGAAATTGATTGTCAGTCAGTGTTGCTTCCTAAGTGGACAAGTTGATTTCACAGAAGTGTGATTGACTTGGAGTTACATTGTGTTGTTTAAGTGTTCCCTTTATTTTTTTGAACAGTGTATATATATTTGTTGCCGGCCTGAGAAGCAGCGTCAAACAATTTCAATGCATTAGTCATAATTACACAACACAGACCTTAGAACAGGTGTATACAAGGTATGCAGTTGTATCAGTAACCTTCACAGAGAATATCAAGTAGATAGATAATTCTGTGTGCAAAGGGCATGATATATTGTATCACTTCTCTGTATACATTTGTATCAATTCTGCAGCACAGTGGTCATGACTTTGTGCCACTTTAGTTCTTGTAACCAAATCACATCACCCTTTTCAAGAGATACCTGAATAAGTATACCAGGTTCAAGTTGTGTAGAGAATCCAGTGCAGGGGGGAACTGGTCAGCATATCTGTATCTCCCTGTCCCTACTATTTCACACTCTAAATCTGGGTACACACTGGATGACATTTTGAAGATTTTGCCGATAATGACATCTCCAAATGTTATTTTTGTCAAATACTCCAGTGTGTATGCACGATATCATCAATGATGCGTACTCCTGCGGGTCGTTAACACGTTCTTCTGTCATCTGTACATGCAGGTCAATTCCGGCAACGTCACTAACGACAAGGTGCATATCATCCAGTGTGTACGCTACAAACGACGTGTACTGTATGTCATTGGTCGTTTGTAAAAATCGCCCTGTTTGTATACACTATGTTGTTTGTCCAGAACTCTGGGAAGTTCAAGGCAATCATTCAATGATATCATTCATGGTTCAATATCATTCATGGTTCATGACACATAGTTTGTACCCAGTTTAAATTAACAATTTGTAAGATCAATGAATTTTCTAGTCAGGTTCAGGTTACACCACTTTTGCCCTGCCGCTTATATTCCTGAGGGTGATTCAGCGTGTAATAACTCAAACAGGGAACATCTGAGTAGATGTTTTAGGTATTAAAAAATATAATTTCTTCCTAATCTGCTGTTTACCGCTCCTCAGCACTCAAATAATGGGAGCCATGTATGCAAAAAGTGGGGATTAGACCTCCAAGTGTATAAAGAAATCAGGCCCAGATTTATCAAGCCATGGAGAGTGATAAATTGCATGGTGATAAAGTACCAGCCAATCAGCTCCTACAGTAACTGCCATGTTATAGGCTGGGTTTGAAAAAATGACTGGTTGGTACTTTATCACCGTGCAATTTATCACTCTCCATGGCTTGATAAATCTGGGCCTCAGTGCAGGGAGAACAGGCCAACTGGTTTCTCTGTCTCTGTTATTTCACTCTAAAGTTAACAAATGTAGGGTCAATAACCAAATTAACTTCCTTGTCCCAAAAGATTAGGGGGCCGATTCAGACCTGATCGCTATGCTGCGTTTTCTCACAACCTGCGATCAGATCTGAACTGCGCATGCTTATTAACTACAATGCACAGGGATCGCAAGGAGATTGACAGGAAGAGAGCATTTGTGAGTGGCAACTGACCATTTTCATGGAGTGTCTGGAAAAATGCAGGCATGTCCAAGCATTGGAAGGGAGAGTGTCTGACATCGAATCTGGTCCCGACAGGCTGATGTGATCGCAGTGGCTGAGTAAGTCCTAGGCTGCGCAG
This sequence comes from Pseudophryne corroboree, assembly GCF_028390025.1. Classification (NCBI taxonomy): domain Eukaryota; kingdom Metazoa; phylum Chordata; class Amphibia; order Anura; family Myobatrachidae; genus Pseudophryne; species Pseudophryne corroboree. Next base: position 328,679,510 of record NC_086444.1, on the reverse strand, counting down.
AGACTGCACAAAATCAGTTTGTGCAGGTCTGCTACACATGCGATCGCACACTTGCACAGCAAAAATACACTCCCCCTGTAGGCGGCGACTATCTGATCACAGGGCTGCAAAAATCGCTGCCCAGCGATCAAGTCTGAATTACCCCTTAGGTTACTTTCCCTTTTGCCCTGCTGTTTGTATTCCTGAGGATAATTATGAGTATTGGCTTAACCAGGAAACATCTGAGTAGATGTATAGGGTATATTACTTATATAGCACACTTACATTTGTTTAGCGTTTAACCGCTCCACAGCATTCAGTTGTTGGGAACCATGTATGCAGAAAGGGGGATTAGACTCCCCAGTGTATAGAGAAATCAGTGCAGGGAGAACAAGCCAGTGTATGGATTTCCATGTTCTGCTATTTCACTTTAAGGTTAACAGAGATAAGGTCAATAACCAATAGAAATCCTTGTCCCAATAGATCAGGTTACTTTTCCTTTTGCTCTGTTGTTTATATGGTAATGGTAGTGGTGGTGGTGGGGGTCACAGGGGGGGTTTGGGCATAGCAACGGGCAGACACGGAGGTGACCTTTTAATTTAGTATGAAAACAAAATCAACATATTCAAGTTAAAAAACATTTAATATAGCAAATATAACTTTCATCAATATAAAGGGAATAAATAATGGAAACCATTTTTGGGTATAGGTTTTTTAAAAATCACACTAATTGCTTGAAGATAATTTTGAATATTAAAACTGCATTTTTAGCTTTTTTTTCTTTGTACTTTATGATTTCATAAAATTTTGTTTACAATTTTCAAAAAATCTTTCATTAAAAATGTAAAACCAAATGCGTGACAGTCACAACAAATAAACATAAAAAATGTAATCTGGTTTAACCAGCAAGAATGCTAAAATATGTGTTGTCACACAGCAGCAAAGCATCTCTGGTTATTAGCAGCGGCTAACAAGGGTAGTAAACTGTAGGCATAATTACTTTTCTGACAGTTTACACAGCTCAGCAGTGGAAGCTGTGTAACATTCACTTACTTTCCTGTTGTTAAAATATAAGCACTGCACAGTTCAGATGAGCTTGGAAAAAAAGGACGTTGGCAGTGCAGTGATTTCTTCAAAGGGATCATTTTGAAGTGCGGTGGTCAATGGGTTAAGCAGTGGATTCCAGAGGAGAGCTCACTTGTGACACTGAGATCTACCTTATGTTCTACGTGATTATTTCAGTATATGAATCCCTTATAGATGCACTGGAAAGATCAAAATACTAGAGATGAGCGGGTTCGGTTTCTTTGAATCCGAACCCGCACGAACTTCACTTTTTTTTCCACGGGTCCGAGCGACTCGGATCTTCCCGCCTTGCTCGGTTAACCCGAGCGCGCCCGAACGTCATCATGACGCTGTCGGATTCTCGCGAGGCTCGGATTCTATCGCGAGACTCGGATTCTATATAAGGAGCCGCGCGTCGCCGCCATTTTCACTCGTGCATTGAGATTGATAGGGAGAGGACGTGTCTGGCGTCCTCTCCATTAGAATAGAGATAGATAGATTAGATAGAGAGAGATTGTGCAGAGTCGCAGACAGAGTTAGTTTACCACAGTCAGTGACCAGTGCAGTTGCTAGTTAACTTTTATTTAATATAATATATCCGTTCACTTCTCTCTGCTATATCCGTTCTCTGCCTGAAAAAAAAAACGATACACAGCACAGTCAGTCACACAGTGTGACTCAGTCTGTGTGCACTCAGCTCAGCCCAGTGTGCTGCACAGTCATCAATGTATAAATTAAAAGCTTATAATTAATTGTGGGGGAGACTGGGGAGCACTGCAGGTTGTTAGCAGGAGCCAGGAGTACAATTATATTAATTAACAGTGCACACTTTTGCTGCAGGAGTGGTGACCAGTGCCTGACCACCAGTATAGTATTGTTGTATACTACTAATATCTCTTTAAATATCAACCAGTCTATATTAGCAGCAGACACAGTACAGTGCGGTAGTTCACGGCTGTGGCTACCTCTGTGTCGGCACACGGCAGGCAGTCCGTCCGACCAGAATTGTATTATTTATTATTATATACCTACCACCTAACCGTGGTTTTTTTTTCATTCTTTATACCGTCATAGTGTCATCCTAATTGTTACGAGTATACTACTATCTCTTTATCAACCAGTGTACAGTGCGGTAGTTCACGGCTGTGGCTACCTCTGTGTCGGCACACGGCAGGCAGTCCGTCCGACCAGAATTGTATTATTTATTATTATATACCTACCACCTAACCGTGGTTTTTTTTTCATTCTTTATACCGTCATAGTGTCATCCTAATTGTTACGAGTATACTACTATCTCTTTATCAACCAGTGTACAGTGCGGTAGTTCACGGCTGTGGCTACCTCTGTGTCGGCACACGGCAGGCAGTCCGTCCGACCAGAATTGTATTATTTATTATTATATACCTACCACCTAACCGTGGTTTTTTTTTCATTCTTTATACCGTCATAGTGTCATCCTAATTGTTACGAGTATACTACTATCTCTTTATCAACCAGTGTACAGTGCGGTAGTTCACGGCTGTGGCTACCTCTGTGTCGGCAGTCGGCAGGCAGTCCGTCCATCCATAATTGTATTATTATTATAATATATACCACCTAACCGTGGTTTTTTTTCCATTCTTTATACCGTCGTCATAGTGTCATACTAGTTGTTACGAGTATACTACTATCTCTTTATCAACCAGTGTACAGTGCGGTAGTTCACGGCTGTGGCTACCTCTGTGTCGGCAGTCGGCAGGCAGTCCGTCCATCCATAATTGTATTATTATTATAATATATACCACCTAACTGTGGTTTTTTTTGCATTCTTTATACCGTCGTCATAGTGTCATACTAGTTGTTACGAGTATACTACTATCTCTTTATCAACCAGTGTACAGTGCGGTAGTTCACGGCTGTGGCTACCTCTGTGTCGGCAGTCGGCAGGCAGTCCGTCCATCCATAATTGTATTATTATTATAATATATACCACCTAACCGTGGTTTTTTTTTCATTCTTTATACCGTCGTCATAGTGTCATACTAGTTGTTACGAGTATACTACTATCTCTTTATCAACCAGTGTACAGTGCGGTAGTTCACGGCTGTGGCTACCTCTGTGTCGGCAGTCGGCAGGCAGTCCGTCCATCCATAATTGTATTATTATTATAATATATACCACCTAACCGTGGTTTTTTTTTCATTCTTTATACCGTCGTCATAGTGTCATACTAGTTGTTACGAGTATACTACTATCTCTTTATCAACCAGTGTACAGTGCGGTAGTTCACGGCTGTGGCTACCTCTGTGTCGGCAGTCGGCAGGCAGTCCGTCCATCCATAATTGTATTATTATTATAATATATACCACCTAACCGTGGTTTTTTTTTCATTCTTTATACCGTCGTCATAGTGTCATACTAGTTGTTACGAGTATACTACTATCTCTTTATCAACCAGTGTACAGTGCGGTAGTTCACGGCTGTGGCTACCTCTGTGTCGGCAGTCGGCAGGCAGTCCGTCCATCCATAATTGTATTATTATTATAATATATACCACCTAACCGTGGTTTTTTTTTCATTCTTTATACCGTCGTCATAGTGTCATACTAGTTGTTACGAGTATACTACTATCTCTTTATCAACCAGTGTACAGTGCGGTAGTTCACGGCTGTGGCTACCTCTGTGTCGGCAGTCGGCAGGCAGTCCGTCCATACATAATTGTATTATTATTATAATATATACCACCTAACCGTGGTTTTTTTTTCATTCTTTATACCGTCGTCATAGTGTCATACTAGTTGTTACGAGTATACTACTATCTCTTTATCAACCAGTGTACAGTGCGGTAGTTCACGGCTGTGGCTACCTCTGTGTCGGCAGTCGGCAGGCAGTCCGTCCATCCATAATTGTATTATTATTATAATATATACCACCTAACCGTGGGTTTTTTTTCATTCTTTATACCGTCGTCATAGTGTCATACTAGTTGTTACGAGTATACTACTATCTCTTTATCAACCAGTGTACAGTGCGGTAGTTCACGGCTGTGGCTACCTCTGTGTCGGCAGTCGGCAGGCAGTCCGTCCATCCATAATTGTATTATTATTATAATATATACCACCTAACCGTGGTTTTTTTATACCACCTAACCGTGGCAGTCCGTCCATAATTGTATACTAGTATCCAATCCATCCATCTCCATTGTTTACCTGAGGTGCCTTTTAGTTCTGCCTATAAAATATGGAGAACAAAAAAGTTGAGGTTCCAAAATTAGGGAAAGATCAAGATCCACTTCCACCTCGTGCTGAAGCTGCTGCCACTAGTCATGGCCGAGACGATGAAATGCCAGCAACGTCGTCTGCCAAGGCCGATGCCCAATGTCATAGTACAGAGCATGTCAAATCCAAAACACCAAATATCAGAAAAAAAAGGACTCCAAAACCTAAAATAAAATTGTCGGAGGAGAAGCGTAAACTTGCCAATATGCCATTTACCACACGGAGTGGCAAGGAACGGCTGAGGCCCTGGCCTATGTTCATGGCTAGTGGTTCAGCTTCACATGAGGATGGAAGCACTCAGCCTCTCGCTAGAAAACTGAAAAGACTCAAGCTGGCAAAAGCACCGCAAAGAACTGTGCGTTCTTTGAAATCCCAAATCCACAAGGAGAGTCCAATTGTGTCGTTTGCGATGCCTGACCTTCCCAACACTGGACGTGAAGAGCATGCGCCTTCCACTATTTGCATGCCCCCTGCAAGTGCTGGAAGGAGCACCCGCAGTCCAGTTCCTGATAGTCAGATTGAAGATGTCAGTGTTGAAGTACACCAGGATGAGGAGGATATGGGTGTTGCTGGCGCTGGGGAGGAAATTGACCAGGAGGATTCTGATGGTGAGGTGGTTTGTTTAAGTCAGGCACCCGGGGAGACACCTGTTGTCCGTGGGAGGAATATGGCCGTTGACATGCCAGGTGAAAATACCAAAAAAATCAGCTCTTCGGTGTGGAGGTATTTCACCAGAAATGCGGACAACAGGTGTCAAACCGTGTGTTCCCTTTGTCAAGCTGTAATAAGTAGGGGTAAGGACGTTAACCACCTCGGAACATCCTCCCTTATACGTCACCTGCAGCGCATTCATAATAAGTCAGTGACAAGTTCAAAAACTTTGGGTGACAGCGGAAGCAGTCCACTGACCAGTAAATCCCTTCCTCTTGTAACCAAGCTCACGCAAACCACCCCACCAACTCCCTCAGTGTCAATTTCCTCCTTCCCCAGGAATGCCAATAGTCCTGCAGGCCATGTCACTGGCAAGTCTGACGAGTCCTCTCCTGCCTGGGATTCCTCCGATGCATCCTTGCGTGTAACGCCTACTGCTGCTGGCGCTGCTGTTGTTGCCGCTGGGAGTCGATGGTCATCCCAGAGGGGAAGTCGTAAGCCCACTTGTACTACTTCCAGTAAGCAATTGACTGTTCAACAGTCCTTTGCGAGGAAGATGAAATATCACAGCAGTCATCCTACTGCAAAGCGGATAACTGAGTCCTTGACAACTATGTTGGTGTTAGACGTGCGTCCGGTATCCGCCGTTAGTTCACAGGGAACTAGACAATTTATTGAGGCAGTGTGCCCCCGTTACCAAATACCATCTAGGTTCCACTTCTCTAGGCAGGCGATACCGAGAATGTACACGGACGTCAGAAAAAGACTCACCAGTCTCCTAAAAAATGCAGTTGTACCCAATGTCCACTTAACCACGGACATGTGGACAAGTGGAGCAGGGCAGGGTCAGGACTATATGACTGTGACAGCCCACTGGGTAGATGTATGGACTCCCGCCGCAAGAACAGCAGCGGCGGCACCAGTAGCAGCATCTCGCAAACGCCAACTCTTTCCTAGGCAGGCTACGCTTTGTATCACCGCTTTCCAGAATACGCACAAAGCTGAAAACCTCTTACGGCAACTGAGGAAGATCATCGCGGAATGGCTTACCCCAATTGGACTCTCCTGTGGATTTGTGGCATCGGACAACGCCAGCAATATTGTGTGTGCATTAAATATGGGCAAATTCCAGCACGTCCCATGTTTTGCACATACCTTGAATTTGGTGGTGCAGAATTTTTTAAAAAACGACAGGGGCGTGCAAGAGATGCTGTCGGTGGCCAGAAAAATTGCGGGACACTTTCGGCGTACAGGCACCACGTACAGAAGACTGGAGCACCACCAAAAACTACTGAACCTGCCCTGCCATCATCTGAAGCAAGAAGTGGTAACGAGGTGGAATTCAACCCTCTATATGCTTCAGAGGTTGGAGGAGCAGCAAAAGGCCATTCAAGCCTATACAATTGAGCACGATATAGGAGATGGAATGCACCTGTCTCAAGTGCAGTGGAGAATGATTTCAACGTTGTGCAAGGTTCTGATGCCCTTTGAACTTGCCACACGTGAAGTCAGTTCAGACACTGCCAGCCTGAGTCAGGTCATTCCCCTCATCAGGCTTTTGCAGAAGAAGCTGGAGGCATTGAAGAAGGAGCTAACACGGAGCGATTCCGCTAGGCATGTGGGACTTGTGGATGCAGCCCTTAATTCGCTTAACAAGGATTCACGGGTGGTCAATCTGTTGAAATCAGAGCACTACATTTTGGCCACCGTGCTCGATCCTAGATTTAAAGCCTACCTTGGATCTCTCTTTCCGGCAGACACAGGTCTGCTGGGGTTGAAAGACCTGCTGGTGACAAAATTGTCAAGTCAAGCGGAACGCGACCTGTCAACATCTCCTCCTTCACATTCTCCCGCAACTGGGGGTGCGAGGAAAAGGCTCAGAATTCCGAGCCCACCCGCTGGCGGTGATGCAGGGCAGTCTGGAGCGACTGCTGATGCTGACATCTGGTCCGGACTGAAGGACCTGCCAACGATTACGGACATGTCGTCTACTGTCACTGCATATGATTCTCTCAACATTGATAGAATGGTGGAGGATTATATGAGTGACCGCATCCAAGTAGGCACGTCACACAGTCCGTACTTATACTGGCAGGAAAAAGAGGCAATTTGGAGGCCCTTGCACAAACTGGCTTTATTCTACCTAAGTTGCCCTCCCACAAGTGTGTACTCCGAAAGAGTGTTTAGTGCCGCCGCTCACCTTGTCAGCAATCGGCGTACGAGGTTACATCCAGAAAATGTGGAGAAGATGATGTTCATTAAAATGAATTATAATCAATTCCTCCGCGGAGACATTGACCAGCAGCAATTGCCTCCACAAAGTACACAGGGAGCTGAGATGGTGGATTCCAGTGGGGACGAATTGATAATCTGTGAGGAGGGGGATGTACACGGTGATATATCGGAGGGTGAAGATGAGGTGGACATCTTGCCTCTGTAGAGCCAGTTTGTGCAAGGAGAGATTAATTGCTTCTTTTTTGGGGGGGTCCAAACCAACCCGTCATATCAGTCACAGTCGTGTGGCAGACCCTGTCACTGAAATGATGGGTTGGTTAAAGTGTGCATGTCCTGTTTTGTTTATACAACATAAGGGTGGGTGGGAGGGCCCAAGGATAATTCCATCTTGCACCTCTTTTTTCTTTTCTTTTTCTTTGCATCATGTGCTGATTGGGGAGGGTTTTTTGGAAGGGACATCCTGCGTGACACTGCAGTGCCACTCCTAGATGGGCCCGGTGTTTGTGTCGGCCACTAGGGTCGCTAATCTTACTCACACAGCTACCTCATTGCGCCTCTTTTTTTCTTTGCGTCATGTGCTGTTTGGGGAGGGTTTTTTGGAAGGGACATCCTGCGTGACACTGCAGTGCCACTCCTAGATGGGCCCGGTGTTTGTGTCGGCCACTAGGGTCGCTAATCTTACTCACACAGTCAGCTACCTCATTGCGCCTCTTTTTTTCTTTGCGTCATGTGCTGTTTGGGGAGGGTTTTTTGGAAGGGCCATCCTGCGTGACACTGCAGTGCCACTCCTAGATGGGCCCGGTGTTTGTGTCGGCCACTAGGGTCGCTAATCTTACTCACACAGCTACCTCATTGCGCCTCTTTTTTTCTTTGCGTCATGTGCTGTTTGGGGAGGGTTTTTTGGAAGGGCCATCCTGCGTGACACTGCAGTGCCACTCCTAGATGGGCCCGGTGTTTGTGTCGGCCACTAGGGTCGCTAATCTTACTCACACAGCTACCTCATTGCGCCTCTTTTTTTCTTTGCGTCATGTGCTGTTTGGGGAGGGTTTTTTGGAAGGGACATCCTGCGTGACACTGCAGTGCCACTCCTAGATGGGCCCGGTGTTTGTGTCGGCCACTAGGGTCGCTTATCTTACTCACACAGCGACCTCGGTGCAAATTTTAGGACTAAAAATAATATTGTGAGGTGTGAGGTATTCAGAATAGACTGAAAATGAGTGTAAATTATGGTTTTTGAGGTTAATAATACTTTGGGATCAAAATGACCCCCAAATTCTATGATTTAAGCTGTTTTTTAGTGTTTTTGGAAAAAAACACCCGAATCCAAAACACACCCGAATCCGACAAAAATAATTCGGTGAGGTTTTGCCAAAACGCGTTCGAACCCAAAACACGGCCGCGGAACCGAACCCAAAACCAAAACACAAAACCCGAAAAATTTCAGGCGCTCATCTCTACAAAATACTCCTGTGACACAGAGTAGCCATATTGAGAGTGTAATGTTCTACTAACAAAAGAATATATACTTCTTTATCAGATTGTTTATTCCATTATTGCTATCATTTCAACCTACTGCAGCATTAAAGACTATAAATACTGTGGCAGAGACAGCAGTTTTCCATGTGAAAGTAATGTGGAGGATCCAGACCAGGTTTTAGAAGCAGTAGCGGACTCCCAGGTGTGTGATCAGCAGCACCTGGGATTTCCTGATATAAGGGTTTCCAGGGCAGAGTCACCTTGCTCTTGACGGTGGAATAGCTACCCGAGTGATAGGCCGGGTTGTGTGGGTTAGACTAGGGACCACTGGAGCCTATCAAGAGTCTGCTATGCTGTGAGCACCTGTATGCTACTGCCTGTAATACCAACTGTATGAAATGAACTTGCTATGTGGTGACCTGCTATGCAAAATAAACACCGAAAGTGTTCATGTAAGTCCCCGTGTGAGTGATCCTTGTCACATTATTGTCTTATTTTATCTTACATGGAAAGCAGTCGGTAGGATACTGGGCACAGACGGTATGTGCTATAAGCCATAACAACACATCACCACTACCAGTCACTACCATACTATAATGGTACAGTCTTGTGATACTGCGCTAATAAATAATATATACATACAGTATAAATAATACATACATTTATCTTATATAAAATAAGATTGTTGATAATATATGACAATCTTCACAATGTCTTTAGCTATACTTTCATATGGTATGCAGTTAAGTTGCCAGCAGTTGGGATCACAGCGGTCAGGATACCGATGCCGGGATCCCAACCGTTGACAGTGCCCACAGCCGGAATCCCGGCTAACAGAGGCTATTCCCACGGGTATGGGACTCCAGGTCGACACCACTTAGGTTGACGCCACTTAGGTTGATACCACTTAGGTCGACACACCACAGGTCGACACCTGAAGTATGTCAACATGAACAAGGTTGACATGGAAAAAGGTCGAAATGAGTTTTTATGTTTTTTTGGTATCGTTTTCTCCGTAATGTGACCGGGAACCCCAATTAGTGCACCGTGTCCCCTCGCATAGCACGCTTCGCTCACCATGCTTCGGGCAAGGTGTCTCGCTCCGCTGCCGCTACACTCAGCACAGGTTACCGTTCCCAATTGTAGTCTGAAAAAGGTTAAAAAATGGGAAAAAAAATGAAAAACTCATGTTGACCTTTTTCCATGTCGACCTTGTACATGTCAACCTTTTGTCCATGTTGACCTATGTCAGGTGTCGATATAAGGTGTGTTGACCAATTGGTGTCGACCTAAGTGGTGTCGACCTGGAGTCCAGATACCATTCCCACTTGTGGGTGCCAACGACACTCATTGAGTGGGAATGGAACCTGTGGTGAGCGCAGCGCGGTGAGCGTAGCAAGCCCACAAGGGGACTCTTCGCGCACACCCCACTGCCGGCATACTGACGATTGGGATTAAGTTAGCAGTATACTGACGGCTGGCATTCCGACCATCGGTAAATCCTACTGATTCCTTTCATGTGATGTGGAATTACATGGAAAATGAAAATAATCCTCATCTCCACCCAAATACACTCCATTGTTGTAAGGAAACATTTTGTTGTTGGTTACATAGCCTGAGGCTTGCAACACATTATTATATGTAGTTTTCTGGGTGAAACTGAAGTTAACAGTCCACCAGGAACTGTTGGCTAAATGTTAATAAAGTTTCTGATTGCTCCTTTACCTAGTAATGGGCAAGTGCACACAGCTAACACAATTATCTTGTGTGTGTAGTTGCTAGTAGTACTGCAAAATTACCCTCCGGATGACCTGTGGGGATTGCTCCTAGTCTTGACACTGATGTTAATGCGCAAGTTTGCTGAATGATAGTATGTGGGAGGGACTTTAAGACCCTCTATATCCTCAACCCTGATAGAGTGGGGACCCCTCCTTTGAAAGATGAGTTCCCTCTTTTAAATGAGGTGACCACATAAAAGTTAATACTTGGTGATCAGTGTGACCCTACACTACAGAAAAATTATTATATCCAGGTCTCTCGCCATCCTGGTATTCCAAAAAATTAATGGTAAGTACATTTAAAAAAGGGAGGTCCACTCTTTCAAATGATGTGGTCTTCTACTAGTTATTGTCTGGTGATCACTGGACAAAGGGGGTAATTCTGAGTTGATCGCAGCAGGAACTTTGTTAGCAGTTGGGCAAAACCATGTGCACTGCAGGGGAGGCAGATATAACATGTGCAGAGAGAGTTAGATTTGGGTGGGTTACTTTGTTTCTGTGCAGGGTAAATACTGGCTGCTTTATTTTTACACTGCAATTTAGATTGCAGATTGAACTCACCACACCCAAATCTAATGGGCCCTACACACTGGCCGACATGACTGCACGATATGAACGATCTCGTTCATTAATGAACGAGATAACGTTCATATCGTGCAGTGTGGAGGCTCCAGCAATGAACGATGCGCGGCCCCGCGCTCGTTCATCGCTGGTCCCCCGTCGGCCGTACATGCAGGCCAATATGAACGATCTCGTCCATATTTGCCTGCACTTCAATGCAGCCGGGTGACGGGGGGAGTGAAGAAACTACACTCCCCCATCACTGCCCCCCCCCCGCTGCCTAGTCGCTCATCGGCCGTATCCGCCATCGGGCAGTTTGGCGGCGGATCGACCAATGTGTAGGGCCTATAACTCTCTCTGCACATGTTATATCTGCCTCCCCTGCAGTGCACATGGTTTTGCCCAACTGCTAACAAAGTTCCTGCTGCAATCAACTCAGAATTACCCCCAAAGTTACCCAATGCTACTGAAAATGTACCCTCTCACCACCTTAATGGCACCAGCAACATTGTGGGTACCCATAGTTAAAAAAACAGGAGTTTACGCTTTCAAATTATGTTGCCCACTTGTAGCTACATTAGATAATATTACTGCACTATGGGAAATAGATGTTTTCAGTATATGGGTGGGAGTACACTACATACACTAACATGCCCATAATTACTCCTGTAAATGTGGGGTCACACACACATGAAAAAGGTAGTCCTCTCTTTCAAATGATGTGGTCCCCTTAGAAGCTATTGTCTGGTGATCTTGGGATTATCAGACAATGGGCCTAATTCTAATTCAGACCTGATCATAGCAGCAAATTTGTTGGCAGATGGGCAAAACCATGTGCACTGCTGGGGAGGGGGGGTGAGAGATATAACATGTGCAGGGAGAGTTAGATTTGGGTGGGTTATTTTGTTTCTGTGTAGGGTAAATACAGGCTGCTTTATTTTTACACTGCAATTTTGATTTCAGTTTGAACTCACCCCACTCAAATCTAACTCTCTCTGCACATGTTATATCTGCCCCCCTGCAGTGCACATGGTTTTGCCCATCTGCTAACAAATTTGCTGCTACTATCCGGTCTAAATTAGGCCCAATATCACCTAGTGTTACGGTTTTCAGTAGATGTGGAAAACACCCTTCCACACTCGTTATATTTCTGCAGACGGGCGTGATATAATCATTTCGAATCGCTACCCCCGGAGTAGCGAGGGCACCCAATCCTTTATGCAGCTAAACCTAATTACTATTGGTGCGATATGATATACAGGGCATTTGAATACTGCCCTGTATATCATAATGTGTATTGGTGTACTGTGTTGCATAATGTGTACTGACAGCCCTACAATGTGACATAATGTGTACTAGGCCATAAAATACACTAGGGAACCATTATGATTCAGAAAATAAACTAGGACACTACTGTGGGGTATAACGTTAAATAAGACACTATTAGGGTTTAGAACATGAACTAGGGCTCAATTTTGGATCATAAAATTAACAATTTCTGCAGAGAGGTGTCTCTCTTGAAGCATTGGGACAGGGGCCCCTTCAGATTGTTGCACTGGAGCCCACTTATTTGCATGGTATTTTTTCCCCCGCAATATATGTTTATTGTCTTTTGAAAAAAGATTACAAAGCAAAATCAAATAACAATATATCAAACAGCGTAGGAAAAATCACACATGAGTTTGATGAATCATAAAAATGCTTACAAAATATAAAAACAATATAAAAATGTATCCAGTATAGTTCAAATAGCATATTAGAAACAAAGAAAGATCCAACAAAACAAAGACAATACACAAAAAGGGAGAAGATTGGACTAGAAGGGGGGGGGGGTAGACACGGGGGGGGGGGATCATTGGTAGCCCTAAAGAGCAAGTAGAGAAGATAATTGGGACAGGCTAGCCTTCTGCATTTACAAACGTTCTTGCTGGATTTGGATTTGACTCTCATTCATCATCCTGCTTTGGGTTTGGATTTGCCAAACCGCCATGACTGGATTTGGATTTAAATTTGCATTTAAAAAAAAAATTTGACAAAAAAAAAGCTAAAATCACACCATTTGGGCATTTTTTTTGTTCCTTTGGTATTAATAACCTTAATAGCATTAATTTCCAGTAATTTCCACTCAATTTGACCACCTCACAGCCAAAAGAGGACTCTGCTATCTGGCAATACCCTGAACTTTGCACCCGCTTAACAGTACTTGTCTCTGAGCAGCCCCATTCATCTCTGCACTGTGACCACCATAATTCGCTTCCTCACAGCATGCGGCTAACTAGCCTCCCGCAACTGCCGAACGGTAACAAGCCACAGCAGTACCGTACCCTGGAGAGGCACTGCACGGACACCGCACTTCTGGCAGAGTTGCATCTTACCAACATGCGGCATCCAGCCTCCCGCAATCACTGAACGGAATATATCCCTCTCGCCAAGCAGCCACGCTGTGGGCACTGCAGGGAAGATTCCCGGTGGGCCGGCGCACCCCCGGGGCCTGTTTTGTTTGAGGACATGTGGTCCTATTTATACTGTAGACATAGTGAATAAGATGCCAAACAATTTGCATATATGAGAATGACTTTGCTACTTAGCCTGTGATTGCAGATGATCTAGTGTATGCTCTGTCTGCCTGCTTGGCTGACATATAAGATTGAGTGAATAGTGATTGGGATATGGTTGGTGTAATAAGCAAGAAACTATATCTTTCTAAAAAAAATTATATTGTTTCCTAAACTCTAAAGGTGTATCATATAATGTGCTCATAACATTTAATTTTATTTCCTGTTAACTTCCCCTTGATGCTGAACATCCCCACTATCTGGAAAGTCTTGGGGGGAGGGTGCTGCTACCATGGCCCATGGCTAGACCTTACACCTCTGGTGCCTCCCAAGTGGGGCCACTAGTACAAATTTTTCCAGGGCCGCTTTTTGTTCCCAATCCGCCCCTATTATTCATTATTCACTATCCCTATTCAGAGTACAATCAGTGCTATATGGTCTCTTGCTGCTACTCAGTCACTATTATTGGTAGATAAGTCTTGCCTTTATACCATCAGGGTGCAAAGCAATATCATTATCTCACGGTATCTAAGTTTTGCTAATCATTTTGTGTATACATGTTTTTATTTTCTTTGTTTAATAAACCCCTTTTTATACACGTCGGCTCTCTGTTATCATAATTTTCCCTGTTACTTTGCGCAGCCATTTCTACTTTAATTTCTATCTCAATTGTTTAAACACACACAGTGTTTAGTACGGCAGCGCATAGTACCAGGGTAACTTTATTCATTTATATGTGGTTAATCTAGAGGCGCTGTTAAAGCAGTTATTTGTTTCTCACAGCCAAAGGTGTAGCTAGGTGTCATGGTTCCCAGAGCAACAGTATGTTTCGGCACCCCCTATACTGTACTGAATTGGGTGCATGTTACATTTGAAAAGAAAAAATATAGAAAAATCCAAAAGTGGCGACAGGGCCAGTTATAGACCTTGTGGATCTCAGAGTGAAAGTTTCTTTTGGGCGCCCATCATGTTTAAAACAGGGAAAGTGTGCGCCAATGGAGCGCAAGAAAAATATATGGAAGGTTATGCCACACTAGAGCTGCTTATACATGTTTCTCTGCAGCTTCTAATGCAGAGAGAGGTGCTGCAGCATCAATGTAGAGGAAGGTGCTGTAGCAACTGGGGCAGATAGGGGTGCTGCAACAGCCTGGGCAGAGAGAGGTGCTGCAGCAGCTGGGACAGAGAGACATGCTGCAGTAGCTGGGACAAAGAGAGGTGCTGCGGCAGCCGGGGCAGAAATTGGTGTGGCAGCAGTTGGAACAGAGAGTGGTGTAGCAGGACAGAAATAACCCTGTTGCACAGCTATAAGCAGAGAGTGAGACTTATAAAGAGGGCAGCAGAGCTCCGGCATTTGCTGGCTGTCATTGTCTCTTGCTGTCTCCTCTGACCTGCCCTGCTTCCTACCTAGTCTCTGAGTCCGAGTGAGTGTGTGCCCCTCTGCTTCTCCTCCTCTTGCTCAGTGGCTGCCTGTACAGCGGCCCGTGGTATAGCGGGCAGAAGGAGGGGGTGAGCAGGCGGCGGGCGGTGCGCCCTTTAACTTTTCTGGCACCTGGAGCTCGTGCTCTACCGGAGCCACCCTCACTACACCCCTGCTCACAGATCATAATATTGTTCACCAAAAGGAACAAATTAAGGCTGTTGGGTGCCCAGGGCAATGAAGTTGTGGTGGCCCCCACTACTAAACAACCCTCCCCATAATGGAGACACACACACACACACACACACACACACACACACACACACACAGTGACTCTGCGCTGTGGGTGTCCTTGTCCGAGTGAACGGCTGTGCATGCAGTTTTCTTATGGAGCAGCATCCTCTGAGAGCTGCTGCTTTTGTAACCACAGAACCAAGAGGGAAGCAACACTGTATAACTTACGGGGCACCAAGATGGTAGGCGGCAACAGGCAGTCACACATCTGTCAATCTGACAACTCAGGCACCGTTGTCAGTCTCAGCGCGACGGTGGCAGATAGTGCCCTTGGAGATTGGCAGTATACTTGCCTGCATGCCTTGCCTAATTGTCCGGCCTGCTTGCCTCCAATTGAAAACGCAGTATGTGGGGGCCCCGGGACGGCTGACCATCCCTTATTCCAGCCCTATTCACCAACATAGGCCAAAGGCTGGCTAAACTGCTGTTTACAGTGTGTGTTTGATACAGTATGGATCAGATATAGGGCGGGTTGGATACTGTGTGGGTTGGATACAGTGCAGAATACAGTTTTGGTCGGATACAGTTTGGGTCACATACAGTTCAGGTCGGAAACAGTTTGGGTTGGATACAGTGTGAGTCGGATACAGTGCGAGATACATTGCTGGTTGGACACAGTGCAGGTTGGATACAGTGCAGAACACTGTGTGGTTTGGATACAGTGCAGGGCATATACACAGATAATGCACTTGTTGTGACAGGGGGTTCAGCTGTGTCCTCGGTGTGGGTTGTCAGCATTGTCGGCAGTGCAAGAATGCTGGCAGTGTCCTCAGTGTAGGGTTGACGGTGGTGTGGTAACTGCTGGGGTGCTGGCAGTGTTGGTAGTGATTATGGTGTCCTCGGCACAGGGGAGCTGGCAGTGTTGGGGTGCCGGAAGTGTTAATACTGCTGGCTGTGCAAGCAGTGCGGGAGGGGGGGGGGGCAGGGACTATATCACCTCAGAGATGCTGACACTGGCGGGTGCTGGCGATGTCAGCAGTGGAGTGTCAGCGGTGTCCTCAGTGTGGGGGTGCCAGTTGAGTCGTAGTGTGGGGTTGCCAGCTGTGTCAGCAGTACAGGAGTGCCAGCAGTGTTCTCAGTGCGGAGGTGTTGGAAATGCTGGAGTGCCAGCGGTGTCCTCATGAATGCGGGGGTGTCAGCAGTTTCGGTGCTATCCTCAGTGCGGGGGTGCTGGCGGTGCAGGCATTGTGGGAATGTCAGCAATGTGGGCGACGGTGTCATTAGGGCAGCGGAAGCAGCCATCTTGCTCCATTAAAGTCTATGGGGATGCGCTGATTGGCTGAGCCATGACAGAAGACTCTCTCATCCACTGAGTGGTCAGCCCACTGATTTCATTGGGACTTTGAAACTGCGCCCCAGGCAAAACCATGAGATCCGATAGCAGGATCTCATGGATTCTCCTCGTATAGGATCCAAGGCAGCCAGGCTAATACGACCCCTGTGTTACAAATATAGCAAAAAGGTAAAAAAGCAGTGCTTCAAACAAAAGTGCAGCAACAATTGCAGGAGTGTCACAAAACCCTATAGAATTACAAAGTCAAAATATTTTTTGCAATCCTGTGCACCACTGGGATCATATAGTCAGTTCTAAATAAGTTCTTCAAAGGGTTGGTATCAATCATACAAATCAAGGGTTACTGTCCTTTCCAGTAAAGGTATCTTCCTTAACAGATGTCATTTATTTGCAATGGTAGGGTGACCTTCTCACAGTCTTTTTGGACCACACTCATCCATTTAATAGAAATAGAATAAAAAGAAAGGAGTATATATAGTGAAATACCACTTGTTTTTTAATTCTTTAAAAACATAGAAAACAGAGATATCTCTTCAAGGTAAATAAAATCCACCAAAAAAACAGCATATGTACCAGAAGGAGTGGGGTGTCAAGATTGCCCACCCTAAACAAGCATGATGATAATATTCAGTACCCTCCCGGGTATGGGACACTGAATCTGCATTGTGAATGGCACCTCCTTAATCTCCTCACACCAGGACTTGTAGGTCTGTCTGGTCACCAACGCGTTTCAGCTCTCATGGAGCCTTTTTCAAGGTATATGGTGGACCTGAGATGGTATACTCTATATATACCCTCAGAAATTACCTGATTGGTCAGACCAGACAGAGATAAATTTTCACATTTCAAATATATTACGGTGGATATAACAGTACATTTACAACCATAGTAATCATTTACCATATTTCTATTCTAAAAGCATCCTATTTCAGATCCCAAATAATGTTTGAAACAATAAAAACAAGGCATGCATTCCAAATCACGTGGAACATATGCTACTGCAGGGTTCCGGCTTCCTCTATTACCGGAAGTTCCCTGAACTTCTGGTAATGTGGACGCACACGTGAATGTGACCTCCGCTATAGGGAGTACATCCTCTAACTTCGGCTCAATGGAACGCACCTGGAAATGCGGACTTCACTGTGTGAAACACGTGAATCCGGATCCCACTGTGCGCAGCGCAGCTCTATGACATTCTGCTGTGTAATATACATTTTCCGGTGGTTGGACCGCATACATGGATCCAGATTTCACTATGTGGAACACATCTCACAAGTGAATCCGGACCCTAATTGTTTGGAGTGCATCATACTAATATTCCTCACCGGAAATAGCATGTGCGTCCACCAATTTAAAAATGTAAAAAATGCCAAAGATAATGTACCAATAAAATACATAAAAACATACAATAAATATATAAACACAGGTCATTTCCGAGGGTATATGTAGAGTATACCGTCTCAGGTCCACCATATACCTTGAAAAAGGCTCCATGAGAGCTGAAACGCGTTGGTGACCAGACAGACCTACCAGCCCTGGTGTGAGGAGATTAAGGAGGTGCCATTCACAATGCAGATTCAGTGTCCCATACCCGGGAGGGCACTGAATATTATCATCACGCTTGTTTAGGGTGGGCAATCTTGACACCCCACACCATCCGGTACGCATGCTGTTTTTTTGGTGGATTTTATTTACCGTGAAGAGATGTGTCTATTTTCTATGTTTTTAAAGAATTAAAAACCAAGCGGTATTTCACTATATATACTCCTTTTTTTTTATTCTATTTCTATGAAATGGATGAGTGTGGTCCAAAAAGACTGTGAGAAGGTCTCCCTACCATTGGAAATAAAGGACATCTGTTAAGGAAGATACCTTTACTGGAAAGGACAGTAACCCTCGATTTGTATGATTGATACCAACCCTTTGAAGAACTTATTTAGAACTGACTATATGATCCCAGTGGTGCGCAGGATTGCAAAAAAAAGTTATTGTTTTTCTGTTTTTGTAAATACGAGCCCTGACTTGGATTGCCTTAGATCCCGTAGTTCAGAGTGGTTCAGATTTCTTAAAATCCGAACCCCTCTAGTGCAAAGTAGAGGTTAACTCCTGATCCTCTCCGGGGTCACTCAGAGGTCCTCCATAGACATGTTCTATACATGTATATTCAGGCGAACCATTGCTTAAAAGTGGGTGGGGAAGTGAATCGCCAGCGAACCAAGATCACAGCTTTCATGGCACTATTGAGGAACTCCAATAAGGTGTTTTTATAGGCTACCAAAAGGCCAGTGTATAAATTAAGGAGCCAGAAAGAGGGATTAGAAAGGGTCTCCTCACCCACTATTGACTTGGAAATAAATATCACTTGGTCCCAAAAAGGGCCAGCATCTACTTACTTACAATGCCAGCATCTACTGTATCCGGCACCCCAAAAAACATCTTAGCTAAAGTAATGGGACACCTATACCAACTAGACAGAATCTTAAATTGTGTCTCAATCAAAGAATAGCTAACAGAACTAATGTATTCTGAAAGCTTCTGTTCCAATTACTATCTCCTAAATTAAGACCGTAGGTCACATTCCCAATCATTAGCATATTAAGGGAGAGTAGAGTACATGTGTTTAATCAGTAGTCTATACCCCCTTTGAGATTAAATGCGCTGGGCCCAAAGTGGCTAGGCACATACTGTATCATCAAAAGGAGCTAGAGGTCTGATGGAGGCCACGCGCTGTTCCCCTCTTCATACAAAATGTTTTAGTTGTAAATATCTCCAAATATCAGGGAAGGTTCTGTTTAGCCTGCACAACAGAAAAGGAAGACCCACATCCCCCAGCTGGCTAACTCACTGCATTCCATGTTGCATCCATATAGTAAAAGCAAAACTAGAAATCCCTGGGGGGGTTATTAAACAGAGGGGTCAGAAGGAGAATTTGAAGGACACACAGGATAGTTTTTGGAATATGTTCCAGTGAGCCAAAGTGGGGCCAATGGTTGGATGAGAAACAACAGGAAATTTGGACCACCACAAGTACTGTGCGATATGTCTGTACAGAGATTCATTCTCAACAATAGGTGAACTCACTGTTTAATGTCAGTTTATTGGTACCACTCCATTATCCTACCAAATACCACAGTATCATAGTAAACAGAAAAGTGTGATAGTTGAAGCACCCCCATATGGCTGTGTATAAACAGGATAGCATGCTGAAACTGTGGTCTCCTATTCCCATATACAAAGTCGCTGACAACATTGTGTAATTCCAAAAACCAAACCTTGGGGATATATATAGGTACTGTAGAGTTTGAAGTAGATATAGAACCATTTGAAATATGTTTATTTTAACTACACTGATTCTACCGAGCCACAAGAGCCTTTTGGTACCCCAGTCCCTGAGCTCAGAGGGAAGTATAAGGAGTAACTGTTTGAAATGATCTCCAAAGAGGTGGGAGAGATCAGTATGTAGGCTAACACCAAGATATTTGAAACTAGTGGGATGCCAAGAAAAGGGAAGAACTGTTTGAGCCCATCTATGAAGTGGGGTGAAGCCGGCACATTCATGCTATAGACTTGGAAATGTTGATCTTAAAGTTAGAGAGGGAGATACATTTCTGGAACTCAACCATCAGGTTGGGGATTAAAACAAACAAGTTAGACAAGACAACCAGTAAATTGTCTGCAAACAGGGATAGTTTGTAATCAATGTCACCCACTCAGAGGACGGTAATGTTTGTATTCAGTCTAATAGTCCTGGCATGAGCCTACATTTAAAAAAAAAAGAGGGGAGAGGGGATACCCCTGCTAGTACCATTGTGTATCAAGACCTGTTCTGAGAGGGCTCCATTAATCCTAATTCATGCTGCGGGGGAACCGTAAAGTGCCACTATGCAGTGAAGGCCAACAGAACCAAGACTCGGGTGTTTATAAAAAAAACCTCTTCCATAAATACCCAGCTGATCCTATCAAACACCTTCTCCACGTCAGTAGAAAGCAGCACCACTTGGACAGATCCAACAGAAGCTAGATGAATCAGGTATATAGCTTTAGTGGTATTATCTCGCACCTCCCTCCCATGCACATTGGGGGTCATTCCGACCCGATCGCAAGCTGCGCTTCTTCACAGCCGTGCAATTGGGTCAGGACTGTGCATGCGCAGCAGCCACATTGCGCAGATGCATCGTTGCCTGGCGATGGGCGTTGCTGGGCAGCGACACCGCTAATGAAGAAAGCAGTCGCAGCGGCGACCTCAAGAAGATTGATATTGCATGGATATCCAAAAGCAGGCGTGTCGAGGCGTTTGGAGGGCGGATGTCTGACGTCAATTCCGGGACCTGCAACGCTGGATTGATCGCACAGGGTAAGTAACTCTTACCCTGGTCTTATTCTGCACAAAACTTTTTTTGCATAGGAGGGCTGCACAAGCGATCGCAGCCTTGCTATGCAGAAAAACACTCCCCTATAGGCGGTGTCTAGTTGATCGCACGGGCTGCAAAGCATTGCAGCATGCAATCAACTCAGAATGACCCCCAAAGTCCACCTGATATGGGTGTATTATGTTAGGGAGCAGCAGCTTAAGGCTATTGACAATTAGTTTTGCAAACATTTTAACGTCAGTATTGAAAAGAGATATCAGGTGGTAACTAGCACACTGGGCCAGGTATTCTGCATTTTAAATATGTGCCACTCTAAGTAGGTCGCATTTCCGGGAGGCATAATGTACTTGTGTGCTGATCTTTACTGTAAATAACTTGTGGTTGCACGTTCCCCATATACTGATATACCTCTCCAGACATAGGCAGCTACAAGTGCAATCAAGATAAATAGAACTCACATATTGTGCTTTGTTTTTCTGCTCATGGAACTCTAAGTCAGGTCCTAAGTGTCTGCATTCTGCCTTAATCATCTTAACTCTCATAGTTTCTGTCAGTAGCAATAAGCTTTAATTTGCCATCTGTGATTTAATATATCTACCTGGTTACCTGTGTTACAGTAGATATTGTTCATTGTGTTTAGAAAAAATCTGTACAAAAAGAGCAGTTATAACTACAAGGAATTGTTAAACATTTACATCTGCCATATTGAGAATCGCATTGGGTTTCACATTCAGTGACATTCCTTACACACAGATTTGAGATGTAGGTATAATTGTTATTTTTATACAATTTGATGACACTTTATAAATAAAGCAACTGCTCAGTTTAAAACCTGGTATGAAAAAAACCCAACAACATTATATTAATCTATCAGAGCTCTATTGTCATATGTCTTTGAAGGATTTTAAATCAATAACAAAAATATAAAAAAAATGACATTTTTATTTTGTTTTCATTTCAGTATTGTAGAAAACTTCTATGAAATTTTCCAGATAGACTTCAGGATTGGCCGTGCAACTGACCCATCAAGAGTGCAGATAATCACCTGGCAAGCTGAATACCTTGGGCAAACTATGTCTGCACTTGGGGTATCTAAAATATATGTCAATGAAAGGGACATTGTGGCTGTTATACCGCTGGCAATGGTAAGTGAAATTTGTGACTTATAAACATTTTAAAATCTGTAGTCATTTAATATGTTTATTTCTAGTGCAGATTTTCCCCAAAAGATAATTAAACATAAATAAACTATAAAAATAAAATGCAAATATAATTTATTTATTCATTCAGCATTTGATTCATATTATTAACAATTGTCACCACATGGATCCTATAATAATTTGGGCAGTTGCTGCTGGTACTATCCCAAGGATATGAGATTGCAGCTTGATGTAATTGGTTAAGCACTTAGATCAATAGGACAGCACAAGGACACAAAGTGTTGTAAACGTCAGCACAAGTACCTTGAATTTTATTTTGTTGGCAATGGACTGCAAAAGGAATTACTCTTTTAATGGCCTAATGTGTAAAATTATAGATCATTTTAATGGCTTCATGTTTAGACAAGTGCATAACATGACACGGGTAAGAATGCCAACAGTAAAGATGAGTAAAAGTGGCAAAACTGTTCCATGAAAAATTTCTCATATTCCCCCTTTAGCTGAATAATGTGCACATTTTGCTAGTAAAATTTGCCCTTAAGTCAAGTCCAACCACGAGCATTCAGCATAGCATCATTGTTACAACTCTAATAATAAACTATAAATTACACAAACTATAAATTATAAATACAGGGCCACAGGGCATTCTGTTGAATGGGGAATCAAAAGCGAAAGGTGAAGGGTGTATAGACGGAAGTCTTCACCTCTACCATTTAGCCTGTTCCCTAATAAAACTCAAGTTGTGGAAAATTTCCCTGCCGCTTTGCTCATCAGTAGCCAACAGTGCTGAGTCAGAAGGTGGACTCATGTTTATAATTAGTGATGTGTGTTCCACCTTAAGTGTCCATTTTTGCATGTTTCCTAATCCTTTTTGGTGTATAAACTTTATGAAAAATGTATTTCTGCTTGCCCAGAACTTGGACAGTAAATTTGTATCAATTCTTCTCTTCTCACAGACCTCTATGTATTTAAATGTTGCCTAATGAGTCCCACACAGCGAGGAGCATAACTTCCTTGACTGGGGCCCCTATGAAAACCAGGGTACACAGAGGGCTCTGTGGCAGATGTACTTAGAGTTGGAGAGTAATAAAGTGGAGAGAGATAAACTACCAACCAATCAGCTCATTTTTCAAACACAGCCTGTAACATGGCAATTAGGAACTGATTGGCTAGTACTTTATCTCTCTCCACTTTATCGCCCTCCGAGGCTTAGTACATCTGCCCCTATGACAGAAAAAAAATTGACAAAGCAATTCCACTTTCTGCTATGTAAATGAATAATACATGTAATATATTGCTGAAACTTACTTCAGAGATTTGTTAAAAATACATACTGTATAAAATCTCCTATAGAAATAATCAATCACTGGTAGTAAAAATATAGAGGCTAATTGGACAGTGCTAATATTATTGTAAAATGGAAGTGAGAGAAGTTGAACCACAGAAATATGTAACAAGTATAGCAGCACAGCTCTTATAAGGAGTAAAACAAATGACTTGCTGCATGTACTATGATGTCTCCCCAATAAATTATATTAGTACAGTACAATGTCATTTATATTACCATTCTGGGTTAATAGCAATTTCTGAAACAGTTGATATAAAACACCACTAAACAAGAAAGCCTCCTGTAGATCATGACAGACCAGCCAGCTGTCTGATTAATGTCTATGTATAACAAGTATTCCCCTGAATTGGTGATGTGTTTCATAGCATACAGTATTGTAATCAGAAGGATAGCTTTGAGTCTTGATGTCCCCAGTATATAATAGCCAATAAGCAATCAGAATGCTTTGTTAGTATATATAAGTATATACAGTAATATGTGTGTATATATATATATATATATATATATATATATATATATATATATCTAGCAAGGAGCGGCACTCAACGGAATTCTTTTGTAAGAAGCAGACAAATCATAAGGTTATCTGTTCAGCAACATTTCGGTTTATTCAGCTGTTGTCAGACATAAAGTGTAATGCAAATAGCATGTCTTACATAACAACCAAACACCATCTACATAGGGCCGTATTCAATAGCTGTCGGAAGCTGCCGTGTTGTCGGAAAGACGGCAGCTTCCGACAGATTTCTGTCAGAAGGGGTTCTGACCTATTCAATTTGGCCAGTTTTTTTCCGACAAGTCTGAAATTCCTGATTTGTCGGAAAACATGTGGATCGGCGGAACAGGCGCCGATCCGCGTGCTTCTTTCAGAAACGGGGCCAAATTCAACAGGTTTTTGCCTCCCTTTCCGACAATCTCAATCCAACTTTAATAAAAGTCAGATTGAGCAGGGCATCCCCCCGGCCAGGCTCCTTACTCCCGGCACCTGCTGCTGCAGACTTTACCCCCTGCCGACGCAGACATGTCCTCCTGCTGCCAGCTCCCCCTGCCGCCGCCACCAGCTCCCCCCACTACTACCAGCACCCCCCACCGCCGCCAAGGACAGGACACCGGGAATGGCCAACAGTCGGATTTGGCCGTTCAGTGAATAGCCCTTGTCGGATCCATTCCGACAAATGCATGTCCAGCACTTATTGCATATACCCCATAATTCCATAGACACCCAGGAAATCAAGTTCCTGCTGACATAACTAATGAATACCATCACCATGAACAGCGTAGTACCTTAGCCCTTATCAGCAACTAAATCCACATAATGGAACATGTTCTAAAAGAACCATTTTTACCCTATTATTATTATTCTCACAAATGATTAACAAGTTATAAATGTACTACATTATTAGCAATGCAACAACATGTTTTTAAAGAAATTGTTTATAAAAAAGGAATTGAGATTCTATACTTATAGATTATTCTATTATAATGCAGAAACACTTTACACTAGTAACATCGCAGCAAATTGTTTTCAAAGAGCAATCCAATTCTATACTATATAAGTTCTATAATGCATGTGAATACAATGCTTTATAAAGCTAGTAAATTTCCAAGGGACATTACAGATAACAACTCAGAGAAAGCACCTTATTTAGTCCATAGAGAGTAACTGTATTAAGGCGGTTAATCTACCAGCTTCCTTTTGTAATAAACATATACTTCTGTCACCCCCCCCCCCCCACACACACACACAGACACACACATTTGTTGTCAGGTTTATAATCAGTAATTTTATATTGTAAACTGGACAAGCTGTGAATGTTAGCTTTGAAATGTTTATCCACAGGTTGGTCCACCAATTTACCTTCAATAGCCTGCTTTATTGCACTCCTTTGCTGGGCCATTCTTTCTCTGAACGTACACATGGGCATCTAATGTAGTAAACAACAAACCGTGTAGTACATGCAGAGCCGGCCCTAACCAATATTATGCCCTAGGCAACATTTTGACTGGTGCCCTCTAGCACCACAGCTAGTTCTGCCTCTGACCATGCACCTTTTTCCCAGCCTCATCACCCCTCACCCATAGCATTCCTCATGTTGGTGTTCCTACCCCCTTTATTTTAAATAGAAACAGTGCGCACATTCGGTGCACAGCCCAAAAATGGTTGTTCTTGCTGGGAAAGGGCCTGGCCACACAATAGTACCCCCAATTCAAATTACGCCACACAGTAGTGCAACTTTATTCACATTTTATCATCCGATAGTGTCTCTTATTAACGTTACATCACACAGTAGTACCACTTTACCTTATATACGTTGCTCCTCACAAAAGTGCTCTTTATTCACATTACGCCACACCATAGTGCTCTTTGTTCACATTAGACCACATAGTAGTACCCTTTCTGTACAATATGCCACACAGTAGAGCACCTTATACTCATAATGCCACACATTGGTAATGCATTTATACACATAATACCACACAGTAATGCCCTTTACACATTATTAATGTCCTTATAAACATAATGTGCCTTACACATTATGCCAACCTTTATTAATGCCCTTATACACATAATGTCCCTTAAACATATACCACACATTACTAATGCCCTTATACACATGATGACACACACAGTGTCCCTTACAAATATGCCACACATTATTAATGCATTTAAACACATGATACACATAATGCCCCTTACACATATGCCGAACACTACTGCACAACCAACGCACCCGCACACAGCACTCACATGGCCGCAACACTGTGATCTCTGCCTCTGCTTGGATAAAGATGTGTCCTCCTACATCTTGCCTCAATATACCTTGCAGCAGGAAATTCCTGGAGTCTGTCAGCTGGCAGCTCTGTTAACATCGGGCGCTTTTTTTTGCCAAAATGCAACTTATTTGTATTGCTATGTGGCTATTATGCACAAGCAGCTTCTGCTGATTAAAATTATATGTGGCATGCCTATATTCTGTGTACGACTATGGCTGTATCTGCATACAAAATGCTGCGTTACAGTGTTTTCCTAGAAAACAGCTACTAACACTGTAACGTAGCATTTCATATTCAGATGCAGCCACAGCCACACAGAGAATATAGGCATGCTGCATATCATTTTAATCAGCAGAAGCTGCTTGTGCCCCTAGGCATTCCAAATGCCCTAGGCATTTGCCCAGTTTTCCTATCCCTAGGGTCGGCCCTGAGTACATGTTAACAGGTGTTTAATAAAAAATATTTTGTCCCGAATGCAGATGCATTACCATATTCCCCGTTTCAAGGTAGATTACATGTAGTGCAGCCAAAACACTTATAAGTACCTGGCCGCTTGGTAAGAAAATGTTGCTGCATGGGTGTTGAAGTTTTTGATATGTCCGTATGTACAGTATGATCTCTAATGCTTTTATGTCTTTTGAAACATGGTAATATTCTGGTGTCTGCTAATGATTTCAAAACAGGGTCACACTGAACCACTGGCCAGATTCTTTTAGCCTTAGACATCAATTGTCTTCTATACAGTACATAGTAAATGTGTTAACATAAGGTAAAGATTGATCATTATCCGGTGATATTATCTGACTTTTGAGTCTAGGTTCTGACAAAGCTTTAGTTCTAGCCTGACATAGTAGTTTATTAGAATATCCCCTTTTTTGAAAACTTATCTGTCATAGCTTGATTTGTAATTTCTCATCCATGTCATCATTACAAATTTGCTGTACTCTAAGATATTGAGAGTAAGGCAATCCTCTTTTTAGAGGTTCAGGATGGTAAGTAGAGGAAAGCAAAAAATAGTTGCTGTCCATGGGTTTACTATAAAGAGATGTCACAATGTGACGATCTTTTAACATTACGTTTACAACGTGTTAACTTCAAGTATCATACCCTGAAATTCCTGTTTAGACCCCGTCCAAAGAAAGAACAGATCATCACTATATCTTGTATAAAATAAAATCTTGGAACAAAAATGTGCATTTAGGAAAAATATATATTTCTCAACCATGAACACAAATGCATTAGCATCGGCCGGGGCTCCACAAGTACCCATTGCGCAGCCCAGGGTCTGTTAGAAATATTCATTGTTGAACATAAAGTAGTTTATGGTTAGAATCATGCACAATAGTTGCAAGAAAAAACCTTACGTTGGGACCCTTATACCGTGGATTGTTAATAATTAACTCCTGCACTGCTTCAATGCCCCACTGATGGGGTATGTTAGTGATATTAGTGAAAAGACTGATAACATCAGCCATGCAGAGCCAAACACTGGTTAGTAATTGCTGTGAATCTCTTAACTTTTGTAGAAGGGTAGTCTTTTAAATATAATGGTTGATCCTGAATTACCGGTTGTAAGTAATTGTCAATATAGTGTGAGACCTGAAAGAAAAAGGAATCACGTGCAGAAATTATCGGACGACCATGTGGTCGTTGATAATTCTTATCCACTTTGGGTATAGTGTAAAGTATCAGAACACGAGGAACAGGATTGAAAATAACTTTCTTTATCATCAATGATGTCATTAGAGATAGCCTTGTCCAAGACTTTATCTAAAATATTTAAAAAATCATTTGTAGGATCTCCTGTTAGTTTTGTGTATACCAATTCATCTGATAGCTGCCAATCAACTTCCTCAATGTAATCAACAGTATTCTGTACAACTAACGCACCACCTTTATCCACTGAATGGAACACAATATCTTTATAAGTTGAGATCAGAGATTTCCAGCCACATATGCATAAAAACAAAATCAACCTTGTTTAACCTGCAAAATATTGTCGTTTTACTCACTGATCCAACTGCCAGACTCTGCTTTGTCTTGGATGTTTTGCTTCATAGTAGCATCCAGCAAGGGTCCCTGTTTGGGCACCAAATGTGAAAGGAATCACATAAACCAGATAAAATATACCAGTTTCTGGTCAGCACAGGGATCTTTCAGCATAGGGTTTATATCAGTACAGGTGCATACATCAGTACAAGTTCATAGCAATACAGTTTCACCTTAGTACAGGTCCAGTAGGCCTAACATCTTAAGGGGGGGTACACAGGGAGCGATGTTCAGCTAATTTCTAAGCAATCTGTCCGCGTTGCTATCGCTGGTGCTAGATTGGCCTGCATGCAGGCACAATCTAGCAGGTCCCTCATTTCACCGCTGGGTGAAATGAGCGGCCCCCGTGTCCATTTCCCCCCTCGCTCAGCATATCGCGCTGTGCTGAGCGGGGGGAGAGATGTGTGCTTAGCGGTCTGTGCTAGACCACTCAGCACACATCTCTGGGGAAATCTCCCGTCAGTACGGCCCTTTAGTCACCGTCATAATGCCTTATGACGGTGCCTTGTGCCTGGAAAAGAAGAAATAAGCTGAGCGCTCAGTGAGTGGTGGTGTATAGATGATTGTCAGCAGCAGCTTGGGAAGGGAATGCCAATCCCCTAAGACACACCTATGTAGAAAAATATACCAAGTTGCGCTCAACAATCAAATGTAAAAAGCATTTATTTTGATGCATAAAATGTAATAATAATTACAACAAATCTCCCAGGAGTGCAATACACAATTTAGCCTTAAAGTAACTTATCTCTGTATCTATATACTTGATGCTATTCTTATAACAGAAGTGCAGATTATTATTATTCCAGAGCTTATGACACCAGGGGTATCGTTTTAAATAAGGTAATATAACAACAGCAGTGATTAGTAACTGTTAAGAATGAAATAAAAAGTCTGTGTTGACATGCATGTAACTCACCTGGTCCATATGAGTCCCGAACAGTCCTGATAATTGGTAACTAAGGACTCATTCCAATGATCCTGAAGTGAAACGGACCCTTGTAACAATGAATTGTAACTGCTGTTGTTATATTACCTTATTTGCTCTGTGGGGCTGGTCTCTTCCAAGTGCTGCTGGGATTTCTAAGTGTGAGTTGTAAACAGCAAAAAGGTGAGTTAGAATACAGAAAAAGGTGAGTTTTATAATACACAATCAGGAACACAAATTTGCAGTACCATTAAACTTCTGGTGAGGCTGCAAGGGGCTGACCTTGTGAGGGAGTGAGAGGGTCTCTTACTTGGAGTAGCAGAGGGGCTGTGATTGTGCGGGGAATTTTTTTTTTTTTCTTAGCAGGAGCTGGAAGCCGAGTGAAAAGGAGGAGCAGTGAGCTGGAACAACTGCAGCTGCTAAGTGGAGTATAGGTGCCGCAGGAGTGCGTACTACGGCTGCATAAAAGTGAAGGACCAAGAACCGCAGAAAGATAGATAAGTATAAGCCAGCTTAATTATTGTATAAGTGAGATTGCTTGTCTTCTATTTTTTATTTTTGCCGCTTTTTCTTTGAGTGTAACAGGGAGTTAGACCTTACAAACAATATGGGAGGGGCTGTGATTGAGGACCTCACTCAGTGCATGTCGTGCAAGATGTATGCACACCTGGAGCTACCGACCCAGTGTGAATACATCTGCATGAGGTGTGTGCGAACGGTTGCCCTGGAAGCCCAGGTAACTGATCTAGAGCAAACCGTTACGCGACTGAGGGAGATTCACAATCTCGAGCGTAGTTTAGACAGAACGGTGGAGGAGTTGCGGGAGGGGTCACTGGTAGAAGAGGATGATGATCAGGTAGCCAGTTGGCTCACAGTTAGAAGGAAGAAAAAGAGGGGTAGGCACGACATCTCCGAACTATCAAACCCGAACAATTTTGCCCGATTGGACGAGGAATCGGAGGATGATAGTGAAGAAATGACGGTGCCGGAGGAGACTGCTCCCTCTAGCATCCAAAGGTGCGGTCCCTCTGGCGCGGTTGGGATAAAAGATAGAGAGGTACCTAGTCAGATGGTGGTGGTAGGGGATTCTATCATCAGGAAGGCAGATAGGGCAATCTGCTACCGGGACCGTGATCGCCGTACAGTCTGTTGTCTCCTGGGTGCTCGGGTACGGCACATCGCGGACCGGGTAGATAGATTGTTGGGAGGGGCTGGCAAAGACCCGGCGGTCTTGGTGCACGTTGGCACCAATGACAAAGTTAGCGGAAGGTGGGATGTCCTTAAGAAAGACTATAGGGACTTAGGAAAGAAACTGAAGGCAAGGACATTTAAGGTAATATTCTCAGAATTATTTCCCGTGCCACGCGCTAGTCCAGGGAGACAGAGGGAGATTAGGGAGGTAAATGTGTGGCTTAGGGATTGGTGCAGGAAAGAGGGGTTTGTGTTCCTGGAACACTGGGCGGACTTCTCAGTCAGGCGCCATCTCTTTTGTCATGACGGATTGCACCTGACTGAGGAGGGGGCAGCGGTGCTGGGGGGAAGGATGGTTAGAAGGTTGGAGGAGATTTTAAACTAGGAGCCTGGGGGGAGGGTTTAGCTAGAAACTACTGGTCATGCAGTGAGAATAGTGTGGATGGCGGTAGTAAACGAAATGGGGGAAAAGTTGGGGGGAGGGTAAGAGCAGGCGGTAAGGTTACTAACATGGGTACTAAAAGGGATTTTACCAAAGCAATAACCAATGACGATTACATGTCATCCTTGCCACATAAGGTGAAAGATGTCCCTAACGCAAGGGAAAATACTTATCTTAGTTGTATGTATGTAAACGCCAGAAGCATTACTGGTAAAAAGGGTGAACTAGAAATACTTGCAGCAAGCAAACAGTATGATATTATAGGCATTACTGAAACTTGGTGGGATGAATCTCATGATTGGACAGTCAATCTAGAGGGCTATATACTGATTAGGAGAGACAGACTAAATAAAAAGGGTGGAGGGGTGTGTCTGTACGTAAAGCCGTTTTTAAAACCTAATATATGGGAAGATATTCAGGAGGGGATTGTAGACACTGTTGAGACATTATGGGTAGAAATTGCATGCGGGGAAAAATGAATAAAAAGTTAGTATTGGGTGTATGCTATAGGCCGCCTGGTATCAACGCATCTGATGATGAATTGTTACTAAAGCAAATTGAAAGAGCAGCAGGAGTAGGAGACATAGTAGTGATGGGAGATTTTAACTATCCAGAGATAAACTGGAAAAACGATTCATGTGATACTGCTAGGGGCAATATGTTTTAAAACACACTAAATGATAACTACTTAGTCCAACTAATTGAGGAACCAACTAGGTACAATGCAATCTTAGACCTGGTATTAACAAACAATGGGGATTTGGTATCAGGTATTATAGTAGGGGAACCCATAGGAAACAGCGACCACAATATGGTCACATTCAATATCAGTTTCTACAAACAGCCCTATACTGGCTCAACTAGGACTTTAAACTTTAGCAAAGCAAATTTTGAAAAGATGAGGGTATTTTTCAGGGATATTGAATGGGAAGGTTTGTTTTTAGGAAAAAATACTACGGAGAAATGGGAGGTACTAAAATTCCTGCTAGCTAAAAATACACTCAAATATATTCCTATGAGTAGCAAAAAAGGGAATAAAAATCATAAACCGATGTGGCTTAACAAAAAGATTAAGGAACTTATGGGCAAGAAAAGGTGAGCATTTAAAAAATACAAATCTGGGGGAAGCAGAGTCATTTCAGCACTATAAGGAATGTAACAAAAATTGCAAAAAGAAAATAAGAGCGGCTAAAGTAGAAACTGAAAAACTAGTAGCAAAGGAAAGCAAAGCGAATCCCAAAAAATTATTTAAATACATTAATAGCAAGAGATTAAAGAAGGAGAGTATAGGCCCTTTAAAAGACAAGTTGGGAGTCTTAAGCAAAAATGATAATGACATAGCGGACACACTAAATGAGTTTTTTTCAACAGTATTCACTAGAGAGGACCCAATTCAGGGACTGACACACAATCTCAATAATGAGAATATCACACTGATAGGTACTTATTTAAGCGAGGAAGTAGTCTGTGACAGATTAAAACATTTAAAGATTAATAAATCACCAGGGCCCGATGGTATTCATCCAAGGGTTCTAATGGAGCTTCACTCTGAACTGGCAAAACCGCTATCTTTGATCTTTGAGGATTCAGTTATATCAGGTATGGTTCCCAAAGACTGGCGTATAGCGGAAGTAGTGCCTATATTCAAAAAGGGAAGTAAAGCTGAACCAGGTAATTATAGACCAGTTAGTCTTACATCTATAGTGGGGAAAGTATTGGAAGGTATTCTAAGAGATAGTATTCAGAAGTTCCTTGAAACCAATAAGGTCATTAAAAGGAATCAACATGGGTTTATGAAGGACAGATCCTGTCAAACCAACTTACTTGGCTTTTATGAAACAGTAAGCGCAAACCTAGATCAGGGTAAAGACGTGGATGTAATCTTTTTAGACTTTGCCAAAGCGTTCGATACTGTACCACACATGAGACTTATCTACAAGCTACAAGAATCAGGGCTAGGAAGCACAATATGCACTTGGGTCAAAAACTGGTTAGATAATAGGAAGCAGCGCGTTGTGGTTAATGGATCTTTTTCAACTTGGACTGAAGTGCTAAGTGGTGTGCCGCAAGGCTCAGTATTAGGACCGCTATTGTTCAATATTTTCATTAACGACCTAACAGAAGGTCTAGAGAGCATGGTGTCAATTTTTGCAGATGATACCAAATTGTGTAAGGCTATAAATACAGAGGAGGATGCCGAGTCTCTTCAGAATGACTTAGTTAAATTAGAAGCATGGGCAGTCAAATGGAGAATGCGCTTCAACATAGACAAGTGTAAGGTAATGCACTGTGGTAACAAGAACAAAAATTACACCTACCTACTAAATGGGGTAAAATTAGGGGATTCTGTACTGGAAAAGGACTTAGGTGTCCTCATAGATAGCAAGCTAAGCAGTAGTACCCAAAGTAGGACTACAGCAACGAAGGCTAATAAGATATTAGCATGCATAAAACGGGGTATTGATGCTAGGGACGAGAGTATTATACTCCCGTTATATAAATCACTAGTGAGGCCACACCTTGAATACTGTGTACAATTCTGGGCACCGTACTACAAAAAGGATATCCTGGACCTTGAAAAGGTACAGAGGAGGGCGACCAAACTAATTAAGGGCATGGAGACGATGGAATACAAGGAAAGGCTTGAAAGACTAGGCATGTTTACATTGGAAAAGCGGAGACTAAGAGGGGATATGATCAACATCTACAAATATATAAGGGGACAATACACAGAGCTTGCGCGGGACCTGTTTTTGGTTAGATCAACACAGAGGACTTGTGGACACTCGCTCAGGTTAGAGGAGATTCCGCACAATACGGCGTAAAGGCTTTTTCACGGTAAGGACAATACGTGTTTGGAATTCCCTGCCCGAGGGAGTTATAATGGCGGAATCTGTCAACACCTTTAAGAATGGGTTAGATAAATTCCTATTGGATAAGGATATCCAGGGGTATGGTGCATAGTCGTGCATTATAGTTACTATAAATAGGGATAAAATGCAATGGCTGACAGCAGCATCAGTCAGAAATTTTAGTCAAATCATCATGCATAGGAGACCACAAATAGATTGAACTCGATGGACAATTGTCTTTTTTCAACCTCAGATACTATGTTACTATGTTACTATGTTAAAACGATACCCCTGGGGTCATAAGCTCTGGAATAATAATAATCTGCACTTCTGTTATAAGAATAGCATCAAGTATATAGATACAGAGATAAGTTACTTTAAGGCTAAATTGTGTATTGCACTCCCGGGAGATTTGTTGTAATTATTACATTTTATGCATCAAAATAAATGCTTTTTACATTTGATTGTCGAGCGCAACTTGGTATATTTTTCTCCATTGTGTCTGGACCCCTTTTAACACACTCTTACAGGCGTAATCAACCATGAACAACAGGAACACCTGACCTGGATTCTCATTAGCCACGATGTTGAAATTCTAAATCCATGTCAGATCTATATATATATATATATATATATATATATATATATATATATATATATATATACTGTAAGAATCTGTAATGAAGATTATTGAACTTATTCATACTTTCTGGTTTTACTACTGGTAGTGCACTTTGATAAGAAGCACCTGAATAAACATGTGTGACTAGATTGATATTCATCTAAAACAATAGACAGCAGTACACATCTTGAAAACCAACATAATAAAGACAAATCAGTTGATGTTTTAGATTACGGTTCCCAAAGGACTTACAGCCTCAATTGTATCCAGTGGAAATTTCCATCAGCACAGTGGGTTCACATCTCAGTCAATGCATTACAGTTTTCTCAAGCCAAACACCACAATTATCAACCACTTCTATACGGGGTCTAGCTGAGCAAATGGAAAATAAACAGGACCAAATCATTTATTTCATGTATTGTCTAGTCACATGGATATGCCTCAGACTTTATTGTATCCTTCCCATGTCATCTTGGTTTCAAATGCTTCTGTAGGTTTCTGAATCTGTTAGAAATATAGAATTTGAGAGTTAAATTAACCACAGGATTCAACTAGCCTGCCCATTTGTATTTCTAAAAACCTCAGAGTAGCCATTAGCCATGGAGACTCTCAGGTCATTTTTCTCTTCCAGCAGTTCCAATTTTTACATCGATAATACTATACAGGCTTGGGATTATTAATACACATTTTTAAATCTGAACTATAGCATATTGTAGTTGACAATCTAACTAGCTCACCATTCATTTTAGTCACTGCTTCCAGTGTAGTTACTAATTACATAACTTTATGTAATTTGCATACTTTCTCATCAATGCTGTTAGTATTACAAAGTAGGTCCAATCACAAATACTTAAGGAATTCCACAAGTAATGCAGGCCATACATCTATGAATCTATTCCCTGATGCGATCCGCCAATTGGCAGACATCCATGATTGGTGATCCTTCAGGCAGTCAGAAAAAAACAGCATGTTAAAAATCTCTAACTCACAGAGCCTGATAATATTTTGGTAGGACATGGAGAATCAAGGATTTCCAAAATGTTGGATTTCTCCGATTCCCCGGCCTATGCATCAGCAGAACAGGTAATTGCCCTGATACTTCCCTTATGTATGGGCCCTACAACTAATACTTTTTCAAAATAAATTAGAACTACCTGTTGTATATCTGTCATCAAATATCTATTCAACTACCTTTGAGTAATATCTAGAAAAGTTATGTCTATGACTTCACATTGATCACTTATCTTTTGTCATCCAGTCAAAAACAATTTATTAGACTTGGTTGACTTGATCTTTACCCAATTAATTAATGCTGGCATCTTGTAATCTTTCGACAATGTTTCCATTTGATTTTTTCTGGTATACTGTGTGTCAGGCTCATTGGTCTGTAGTTGCCAGACTCTTCTGTACTTCCACTTTAGTGAGGCAGGGCTGTACATGTTGCCATTCAGTCCTCTGGGACTATACATATAGGTACTGGTTCAATAATTCAATTACTGACATTACCTGCAAAACTCAGAGCTCTTCTAAGACATCAATTTACTAAATTTATCAAGAAACTTTGCCAGGGCAATTGAGTGATACCTACAGTAAGTGCATGTGATACTGTGGCAGTTTACATATGCTCTGTGGAATTGGAAGATTGGAATTCTAGTTTCCCTTTAAAAATAAAAAGTTAGAACACACAAAAGAAAAAAAATTAAAAAGAAAAAAGAAAAAAAGTTTTTATTTTTTATTTTTCTGTAATAAATATTGGAGGACAGTAGCAGTAAAAGTTATTTCTGCTGTCATTGGTAAAATATTACACTGTGACCGTATTGGGAAAGGATTGATAGAAAGCCTGGTGAAAGTCATCGCTGGTGAGGCCCGGAGATATTTTTGACCAGCAGGAAAGGATTGATAAATAAGGAGAAGGCACATGAAAGTTTTCACAGTAATGTGTTCTCTAACTACAGTACATTGGTCTGTTAGTATTTTAGTATATCCCCTTTGTCCTTCTGGTATGCTTTAATCAGGTGACCACAGGAGCTTATATTTTGAATAGTATCCAAATATCACCAAGGGGGCACAAAAGATCAATAAACCATAATATACACAATTATAAAAATTTATTTATGCACATAATAACATCATAGTAATGAAATAGTCCATAGTAAGGACCCCACTTTCATAAATACAGCTAAAAAATAAGAAAAGTTCATTCAATGGGTAGCTTTGCTTCAAGATAATATTTAATACCACCAACAGCTAATATATACACGGGTGATATTAAATATTATCTTTGCGTAAATATGCCCATTGGATGAACTTTTCTTATGGTTTATATTACAAGTTTTAATGATTAGAGAAATATTCTTACTCAACTATTTTATTGCTTTGATGTTTTTATGTGCATGAATACAGTTTTATAATTATGTATTGTAAAGAGGTCAGGGTAGGAGTGCCCTCTCCTGTGGTAGATGGGCACCTCCGAACACACAGCAGCTAGGAAAATAGCACACCAGTCCAGGGTTTTCGTTCCTTGGCTAGTTTTATTGTCCAGTATAAAACAAAACATAAAAATAAATCCTAGCCCGTCTGGATACTAACTGAACATAATAGATTCCCTCTCTCAAAGTAGTAAGAGCTAATGCCCCTACCACAAACATACAAACATAGGTATATGCACAGTACTTACAGTCAGTAAATCCATACCCTTCATCTGTACCTTTTGGCCAATACAGTACTGTTTTTTATGGTCTGCCCCTGCCGTAAGGGGCCTTGTACCAGTTTTCAGCATCTCCCTTGTCCTATACATTTCTATGGCAGTGTTGTGTGTCCATGCCCCATTTGCCCGTGACCACACCCATTTTGGAATTTGTACAGGTTTCTTGTTTAATGATTTTGGAGGGTATGTAAATCACAGTTTCTCACAACAAGCTTGACATGTTTCCCCAGGTAGTGAGCTCTAAGCTAAGCCCTGACAGAGCTTATATCAGCCTCCTACACGTGCAGACCATAGTTGCCTTGCTCTCAAGCTGTAGGCTTAAAGACCCTAAATGGTCCTTGTGGATGCAGCCCTCCCTTACATCTCACATCCACACCCCCACGACCATATCCAGCTTTTACTAACTCTCATCAAGTCTGTTTAGCAAAACTGACATTTGGGGGTTAAAATACATAATACAAAATACATAGGCCATAAACCTGGGACAAACATATCTCCCATTTATCAATTTATCAGTGCTTCTATCACATATCCTCCCACCCCTTTATTTCTACCTATGGGGTGGAACAACTGCAGTCCCCAAACAAAACACCTGAGACAAAGTGTCTGCATTGGGCAGCTGTCTTCCTGGCCTGTGCTCTACTGAAAATGTAGAGTTTTGCACTGCCAAGAAACAACTTGTTATTCACCCATTGCTTTCTTTATTCTCAGGCATCCATTTTCATGGAGCATGATCAGTGATTATCCTGAATTTTGTGCCCAGCAAGTAGTTCCTGAGAGTTTCTAATTCCCACTTTATTGCTAATGCTTCTTTCTTGACAGTGTTATTGTTTCGCTAATGTACATTTAACTTTCTGCCTAAGTAAATAACAGGAGGTTCTTCACCCTCCTTGTACTGGGACAGGACTGCACCTATCCCTACATTCGATGCATCAATTTGCACCACAAATTCCCTTTGAAAATCAAGTGTCATAAAAACTGGTTGGGTACACCATGCTAGCTTGAACTTCTGAAAAGCCTTTTCTGCTTCAAGACTCCATTTAGCCATCACTTTCTGTTTGCCCTTGGTAAGGTCTGTCAGTGGTACTGCAATAGTAGCAAAATTGATTATAAACCTTCTATAATACCCCAGATTCCTAAGAATGCTCTCACCTGCCTCTTAATTAGGGGTTGTGACCAATTTTGTATTGCCTCACTTTTATTAAGTTGGGGCTTTATCAAACCTCTGCCAATGGTGTATCCAAGATACTTAACTTCTTCCATCCCTAGACAACATTTTTTTGGGTTGGGTGTCAATCCTGCTTTGTACTCTAGCTTGTACTCTGGGTAAGTAATGTTGCCAGTCAGGACTACAGATAATTACATCATCCAGATAAGCATCAGCATACTGTCTATGGGGCCTTAGAATTCTATCCATCATAATCTTAAAGGTAGCACCATATAACTCAAATGGTAACATATTGTATTGGAACAACCCTTCTGGTACAGAGAAAGCTGTCTTTTCTTTGGCATTGTCGGTTGACAGCACTTGCCAATATACTTTTGTTAAGTCTAGAGTTGTCAAGTACCTTGTTGTTCCTAACCTTTCAATACCTTCATCCACCTGAAGCATTGAGTAGGCAACAAACTTTGACACATTATTCAATTTACAGAAATCATTGAAAAAGTGCAAACACCCATCCGGCTTCAGAATAAGCACAACAGGACTTGACCACTCACTATGTGACTGTTCGACTCCAACATTTTTTTCAATTTCTTTATCTACTGTTTCCCATTGGGCTTCTGGTATTCTATAGAGCAGGGCTGGCCAAACCAGTCCTCGAGATTTACCAACAGTTCACATTTTCCAGACCACCTAGCTAGTGCACAGGTGTAGTCATTACTAAGTAAGATGTGCTGCAGTCATTCCTAATTGACAATTCTACAGATCTCCAGGAGGCCTGGGAAACATGAATCTCGAGGACCTCGAGGACCGGTTTGGCCAGCCCTGCTGTAGAGCCTTAGGTTAACCTTAACACCATGGTCAGTGATTATGTCATGTTTAATTATTGTTGTTTTACCCGGTATTTCTTATGAGAAATTCTTTAGCCTGCTGCTTTTCCCGGACTGATACCCTTTATAATCAACCTATCCCACCTTTTCTAGGATTTCAAAGGGTCCTTGCCACTTAGCCAAAAATTTACTTTCTACTGTGTGAACCAAAACAAGCACTCTGTCTCCAGGAGCAAAGGTTCATAACTGGGCATTGCGACTGTACACCTGCTGCTGTGCCTGTTGAGCCTGTTCTAAGTGCTCTCTCACTATTGGCACCACTATAGTAATCCTCTCCTGCATCTGAAACACATGCTCAACAGCAGTTTTATGTGGACTGGATTGCCCTTACCATATCTCTTTGGCACTGCCCAGTGATCCCCTTGGCTGTCTCCTGTACAACTAATCAAAAGGTGAAAACCCTGTGGAGGATTGGGGAACATATCTAATGGGCGGCAATAAATAAGGTAGTAAATAGTCCCAATCTCTTCCATCTTTATCCACCACTTTTTTTAACATGTGGTTTAAAGTTTTGTTAAACCCCTCCACTAACCCATCAGTATGGGAGTGATACACGGATGTTCTTAACTGAGTAATTTTAAATAGGCAGTATTTTTATTTAATTTAATCTTATATAAGTAATTTTATTTAATGTAAATACTCATTTTAAATTCTTTCATGATTTCTGACATAAATGGGGTACCCTGATCAGTCAGGATTTACTTACGTATTCCCAATCAGCTAAAGACATGTACTAATTCTATAGTAATGTTTTTTGTTCATGTATTGCGCAATGGTATTGCTTCCTGGCAGAGTAATCCATTATCGCCAAAATATTGATGTCCCCGGGTGGATTTTTTTAGAAGCCCAACCAAATCTTCCCTCCCCTTTCTTAGGGGCCTATTTATTAACATTATTTTTACTAAAATATTGTGGCAAAGGGTGTTTTCCCACCCTTTTCACATTATTTTAGTATCACCTGAATGTATTAAAGGGCATTTAGAGCGGGTTTCATGAAAAACTGCCCTAAACCCTTTAATTCACTTGTTTTTAGTAAGCCACATCGCATTCCCCATACTTATAATGGGAAATGCGATCTGACCAGATTTACTAAAAAATAACTGTGAAAAAATACCGCAGTGTTCCCTGTGATAATCTCACCAGCTCAGGTTAGCGAGTTCATAGAGCAGAACTGCGATAAACACCCTTTTGCCAAGCTTTCTCTGACCCTGGCAGAGAAAGCTGAGCGGTGACCGGGCTCCAGTGATCAGCTCTGTGTGTCCGATGGACACACAAGTTGGTCAATGTGTACGAAAAAAAAAAGTAAAAGAAAACAAAAAAAAACATACTCACCGGTCCAGGGAGACGGTGTCCGCTGCTCCGGTGAGCATTGCCGGGCGCCGGGTCCCCCATGTGCTGCAATGTGACCCTGGTGTAGTAAAGTGAAGCTGCAAAACGGCAGCGCACTTTACAGCACCGGGGGTCAGAGCGCAGGAGAAGGACCTGGCGCCCGGCAGCCTCCTGAAGCAGCGCCGACCGGCTACCTGGACAGGTGAGTATATTTTCCTGCTGGGGGGTGGGGGTCCGTGGCGTGCAGGGGTAGTTGCGATGGGGGGGTTGACCGGGCAGTGGTTGTAGCGGCGATGTTGGCGGGGGCGGCGCATGCGCAGCAGGACATCGGGGTATTTTTTTACACAGGCTCTGTTCCTGCATGTCATAATTGATACATCCCTGTGATGTAATTAATTATCACAGTGCGAGTTTGGGCGATTTTATCACCTGTCATCCACATCTTGGATGCGGATGGTGATAAATAGGCCCCTCAGTCCCTTGATCCAAAAATTCCTGGTGTACTGCCATATGAGGGTATGACAACCTAATATCAGGGTTTACATCAATCACATTTACATTTACCAGAGTAGGGTAATTTAACTGCTATAAGTCATAGGTCTTCAACCTGTGGCTCTCCAGCTACTGTGAAACTACACATCCCAGCATGTCCTGCCACAGTTTTGCTACTAAGGTATGCTAAAACTGAGGCATGGCATGCTGGGATGTCTAGTTCCACAGCAGCTGGAGGGCCGCAGGTTGAAGACCCATGCAAAGGCAAAGATCTCTCTTTCTGACTTCAAGATCAGGCAGATGTTCAACATTTTCTATTTTAGTAGGAAGTATATCATTCTCTACCCCACTTCTGTTCTCATCATTCTCTGGCTCCCCAAGCATGCTTTAAAATGGGCACATTTCAGACTTGGAAGAGACTCCCACTCTCAGTGTATCAGTTACATTCTCAAAAGGGTCTGGGTTATTTAATTCTGGAACAAATTGGCTTTCCTACAGCTTTCAGAAGTGGACAATGTCTTTCCCCAAAATAACATCATACATCAAGCCAGGAACCAAACTCACAGAGGCTACAGCGTTCACCTCTGAATTAACCTTTATCCCTATGTATTCAAGTCAAACCAACAGTTTTATTCTTACGGTTTAAGTGGTTTACAAATTTGGTTTTCATAAGAGTAACCACTCTACCAGAATATAAGAAAGGCTCTACCCGGGTGCCTTCTGTAGTGACTATATATATTTGCTTATTTGTCGCCGTGGTGGGGCTTGTGAATAGGACCCTCAGGATCTCAGTGTCCTGTCA
The DNA here is from genome assembly GCF_028390025.1 of Pseudophryne corroboree. Taxonomy (NCBI): domain Eukaryota; kingdom Metazoa; phylum Chordata; class Amphibia; order Anura; family Myobatrachidae; genus Pseudophryne; species Pseudophryne corroboree. Next base: position 328,637,832 of record NC_086444.1, on the reverse strand, counting down.
GCGGGGAATGGGACCATTAACTCTAGGGAGGTTGGGCCATTCCTCCCTCTAAGTCCCACGAAGCAGGCAGTCTGATGCCAGCCAGACCTGCCTGAAAACAACAAAAAAGAAAATAAATGCAGAAAACTCTTCAGGAGCTTCCCAAGCATGACCGGCTCCTCCGGGCACATTTTCTAAACTGAGTCTGGTAGGAGGGGCATAGACGGAGGAGCCAGCCCACACTATCAATTTCTTAAAGTGCCCATGTCCCCTAGTCTATACCCGTCTATACCCCATGGTACTAATGTGGACCCCCAGTATCCTCTAGGACATAAGAGAAATTTAGTTTTGAAAATCAATCAATAAACCAACCAACCAACCAACCAACCAACCAACCAACCAACCCTTAACATGCCTTCCATTACATACTCTATCTCCATTTCTGCCTTGGGGCCTCTTCTTGATTAATGAAAAAATATTTCTATGTGGTCTGCCACTGCCATGCCATAGTGTTTCATAAATGTGATATTTTCTTTAAAACTGCCAAGTGTGTGTGCTTCTGCTGTGTTGTTTAGTTTATACAGCCAGCCTTTGGTCAATTTGGTGAACAATATTCTGAGCTGTGAGGTGGTCAAAATGAACTGTAAATTACTTGAAATTAATGTTATTGAGGTTAATAATACTGTAGGAACAAAAACAGACCAACAGTACATGATTTTCGCTGTTTCTATACATTTTTAAAAAGTCCAAAAAATCCAAAACTAAAACACTTGAGAATGGTTTTGCCAAAACTGGAAACCAAAACACTGAGGACAGTTTTGGCAAATCCAAAACCAAAACAAGGGAGTCTGTGCACATCTGTAATTGTAATGTACTGTATATCATTATGCTGCAATATTGAGTTTGACATTGGTGTGTGGTTATGACTACTGTCCAGTATAGGGACTTTTCAATCTCACTACAGTGTGGTTTGTCAAGTCTAAAGTGTTATTGTTGTAAATTTTATATTGATTGTTACTATCATTCTTCCGATTATCAGTGCTACTATATTTATTTCTATTCTACCTTCTACTGTATATTGCATTTTATTGGGATCGCTCCAAGTTTCATGCTAGACATCAATGTTATACTGTGAATATTTATGCCAGGGATTCATTTCATGTTTTGTTCATTGTTTCTTCCATTCGATTACGATTTATTGGAAAACATCATTCTTTGTCAATATTTGACAATTTTTTGATGCATTGTCAATTGTGTACTTTTCTATATCCTACCTACTGCTGAGACAACAGATGTGTCCACTTCCTGTACATCTAGCCTCCCTGCACATTAGACAACCCTTCTAGTGGCATCACTCGGTAGTGCAGAGCGCCTTTTCATGCAACTTTTTACACTAAAATGCTTCATATTTGCAAAGCAATGTAGATGGGATGCACAAACAGCTTTTTCTAAGAAAACTGTAATGTACTGTAGCTCAAACACTGTGTGGTTTATACTGGTTATAAGCATAAATGGTTAGAGGTGTTGAGGGAGAGATTTCCTGAGTCAATCTCTGGTGGACAGAATACCTGTTCATTACTCCTGAAGCCTATACTAATTGAGGTGGAGAACTGCCACTTAGAAAAAAAAGAAGTTGCTACAAGTTGCAGCCCATGTACAAGTATCACTTGTACATGGGATCACCCAAAAGGCATTTACCAAGGGGTACTACATTAGCATGGGTTCTATCTACCTCTATACACTTATGTCTACCAGGAACTTCTCTTCTTCATGCCTACCTTATTTGCATCAATATTCCTGCAAGTTAATGGAGCTCTATTTTCTTCTCTTTCAAGTGTACACTGTAGAGACACATACAAATGTTTCACTGCACAAAACATCTTCCATCCAACTTTATTCTTACTATCCTTCCTTTTTTTTTTTTTTTTTTTGCTTTATCTGTCCCCTTTACTTACCCTCTGTGCCATTTTGTCATCATTCTGAACTTTTGCAAATCTGATTTCTTTCTTAGCTGCCTTCTTCTTTTTAACAAAGTACATTATTTCATCTTCAGTCTTCTCATATTTCATAAATGAAATTCTTTATGCTATTATTTTACCACCTTTAGAATTTGCTTTCTTTTCCTTGTAGTTTGTCTAGCCCACCTGACTAAAAGGTCTGTTGCTTTTAGAATTGTACTCTTTAATTTTCCCCACTACTCCAGTACACTATTCAGATGCTTCAACCTTTTCCCATAGCTACAAAGTCACCCTGCTGAATTCTAACAGCTTTATTTTCGCCTGGCATGTATCAACCCTTGTCTTTATATTAAACCACATATCTAAAAAAAGGTTTAGTCACCTTTACTTACTGTCTGTGTTATTTTCTCTTCATTCTGAGCCTTTGCACAGCTGACATTTCTCTTAGCTTTTCATACTAAAGAGAACATTTTATGTGCTCATATTTCCTAAATGTCTCCATTATGCTTTAACAAGGTTCTCCATTCCATTCAGGTGTGTACTATGATTTACCGACTGTTGGGATCCCGGGGCCCAGCATACCGGCGCCGGGATCCCGATAGCCGGAATGCCGGCAGCAGGCCGAGCGCAAAAAAGCCTCTTGTGGGCTCGCTGCGCTCGCCCCACTGCAGGCACGGTGGCGCGCTACGTGCACCACGCTATTTATTCTCCCCCCCAGGGGTGTCATGGACACCACAAGAGGGAGAATAGTTGTCGGTATACTGGCTGTCATGATTCCGGCGCCAGTATACTGACCGCCGGGATCCCAACAGCTGGCATATCGAGTGCCTCCCCCCATTCAACCCCTCAGCTGTGGGTAATGAGTGGGACTCATTGTCCACATATACCTTAAAACAGTTGATAAGGAGAGAGAAGCACAATTTAAAAACCAATAACCTTCTAACAATCGGTACTGATTATGGATGGGGAGTCACAGTTGTGCCTGGAGGAGGTGAGAGGAGAGTGCCGCTTTAGAAAAAGACCAGTTAACAAATAATAAGTAATGCAGTAGACTGGGTGGAGGGGGGAGGGTTTCGGCTAACATTGAAAGATGGCAGCCCTGTAAGTAATATTGAAAGACCTCTCTTTTAAGTAGGTGTCTCAATAGAAGTTACTGTCTGGTGACCAGTGTGGTCAACAGGCATTAACCCCACATACTGCAGAAAAAAACATAGACCAGGATGTAATGGGAACCGAGTTTTATATCCGGGAAAAAGTCGGACAAGCTAATGTGCAACTTTTTCCCGGCCAATGTAATTTTGTGCGTCTTTTACTTTCACAATGCAAATCGGATTTGACTTCTGATGATTTTTTTAGACCAGCAAACGCTGGATTTTTTTTTTTTTCAGACCAACCGGAAAGCGTCTGTTATTTAAACAGTTGCACAGTGATAGAATGTCACCCATTGGCACCAAAAAGACAGATGAATGAAGCAACACACACCCTAAATAAACTCCAGTACTCCAGGACGCCCAAGCAGCTTATGCTGATTTAAATGATATGCGGCTGTACCGGCAATGATGCTGAAATGTGATCAGCACAAAAGTGGAATATGAAATCAGTACAGGAGTGAGAAAACCCGAAGCAGTGAAGGGGTCAAGAAACAAATTGACTTTATTTTCCTTTTTAAACACTGCCTGATAAAAAGGCCTGTTGCTTTTAGAACTGCACTTTGTATTATTTCTCACTGCTCCTGCATTATATTCAAATTCCATCAATACAGTAGTTTCCCATAAGGCTGTTTTGAAATGTGACTCATGTTCTTGGTCCTCTTCTTTGGGTCTGTCACATAACAGTGGCTGTTTAAGTGGGAACTGGAGCACACGTCATGTACATTAAATGTGATGTGCATACTCGTGGCAGCCGCGATCAGGGGTTAAAATGAGCTGGAACGGGGCGGAACTGCGTTCCGTCAGTTCCACTGGGAGACGGTACGCAGTTCCGCCTCCTCTGGCTCACCTAAGACGATGTGTGGCGGCGCCGCAGGGAGATGCCGGGCGCCCACTGTGATTGTGTTATCAGCGTCCGGCTCCCGGCTCAGTGCACGCTATGAAGAGAGATGTCATGACGTCTCTCTCATAGTGCTGGGGAGCAGAGTGAAGCGGACGCCAGGAGGATCACAGCGGGAGCGGGGATTGGTAAGTATGGTTGTTGTTGTTGTTTTTTTAAACATGTGACTACTACTGGGGCATAACTACTGGGGCTAACTACAAGGGGGCAAGCTACTGGGGGTATTACTACTTGGGGCAAACTACTGGTGGCAAACTACATGGGGCAAATCTACAGGGGTGCATTACTACTGAGGGCATAACTACAGGGGCACATTACTAGTGTGGGCCTAACTACAGGGGCGCATTACTACTGGGGGTATAACTACAGGGGCATTAAAACTGGGGGCATAACTACAGGGGCTAAACTACTGGGGGCATTACTACTTGGGGCAAGCTACTGGGGGCAAACTACATGCGGCAAACCTACAGGGGCACATTACTACTGAGGGCATAACTACAGGGGCACATTACTACTGGAGGCATAACTACTGGGGCACATTATTACTGGGGGTATAACTACAGGGGCATTACTACTGGGGGCATTACTACTTGGCGCAAACTACTGGGGGAAAACTACATGGGGCTAAACTACAGAGGCGCATTACTACTGGGGCCATAACTACAGGGGTGCATTACTACTGGGGGCACAACTACAGGGGCGCATTACTACTGGGGGCAATACTACACAGGGGCATTACCATTAAGGGCATTACTAATGGGGGCACTACTAATGAGGGCATTGTAAAGGGGGCACTTCACTTCATAAGGGGCATCACTCCTGGGGACATAAGGGGCACTACTACTGTGGGAATTGCATACGGGGCACCACTACTATGGGCACTACCGGTACAGTGGACATTGCATAAGGAGCACTACTACTGTGGGTATTGTAAAAGGGGCACTACTGCTGTGGGCATTGTGTATTACGGGGTGCTACTACTGTCGGCATTATGTGTATTGGGGGTGCTACTACTGTGGGCATTATTACTATTGTGTGAACACGCCCCTTTCTTTTTTAGACCACTCCCCCTTTTTGGGCCGCGCGCCGTAAATGCGCACAATACATTTACTGCATGGGCGCCGGGGGGGAGTTCCACCACCTCTCTACGACCACTTTAAGCACTGGCCGCGATTATGTTATTTCTATCAGCTGTCAGTTTTATTACTGCTTGGAAATACTGACGCCGGGATCTTGACATGGATCAAAATTCTGGTGTTGGAATCCTGAAAGCTGGGATCCCGAACAAATGTCTGCTGGCACTCATACTGGTAAGCAGCGTGGTGGGGTGGTGAGGGGCGAGGATAGGCTGCAGGGGGGAGCGTAAGGGTTAGGCTGTGGGGAGGGAGGGTTAGGGTTAGGCACCACCTGGGAGGGTTAGGTTTAGGCTGCGAGAAGGGAGGGTAAGGGTTAGGATGCGGGGAGGTAGGGTTAAGGTTAGGCACCACCTGGGAGGGTTAGGCACCACCGGGGAGGGTTTTAGGGAGATTAGCTATAGTATACTTAACAATGTCGGGATGCTGCTGTCGGTATTATGACTGGAGGCATCCCGAGCTCCGGGATGCTGATATCATCCCAGCCATAGTGCAGTAGATGAAAAATAATTTTGCAGATGTAGCATACTTAGTTATGACTCCCAAATTTTGGCCATCTCTCCTGGACGCCTAAAAGAGTAGACAAACCTTGGAGGCAATAAATTGCTTCAACCTAGCCTCTTCTGCACAATGTCACAACTTGTTCCTTTGTAAAGAGGTGGACGGGGATGCAATGGCAGAAGCTACCTGTTCCTGGATAGTAGTCTTCCTGACAGATAGGACAAAGGTGGTGAAAGTGGGGAAATTGACCTCTCAAGCGCGGCCCAGCCCCCGCTATACAATGCTGAGATTACCTGCATTGTAAAGTTGGGTCGCTACAATGGCGCAATTCAGTGCAACTTGCGACATCAGCCATCCACTTTACTTAGGTAGTGGGCAGTTTTGGAAGACATAAATGTTTTCTGAGTGCCTGTGAGTGCCACCTGAGATTTGGGAGCCTCCCTGTTATTCTGGGAGAGTAGGCAAGTATGTAATTATCTGTAAGTGGATGTTTAATGGCTACATGTTTAAACCCGAGAAGCATAAACACTGGGATACATTTTAGTCAGCAGACAATTACTTACCAGTATGCTTTGTGAGTGTGGGAGAGAAAACAGAAACAACTAAGGGAACCCAATATATGTGGTCTGTTGTAAGTAAAGATGAGCGGGTTCAGTTCCAGAGGAACCCCCCCAAACTTTGCGATCCGAGCTGGGATCCAAGTCTGGCTCGAGACTACCCACCTTCCTCGGATTCCAAACGAGGCAAAACGATTCTCACAGATTTTGGATTCTATATAAGTCCCGGTGATCTGCGCAATCTTCACTCCAGCTTTGGATGTTGTACAGCACGGACGTGTCCATGCTGTCTGCTGGTGTGGTCTCACATTTAGGGGCTACTCTGTCATCTATCTAAGGGGCTGCTGTGATATATAAGGGGCTGCTGTGTCTTCTAAGGGGCTGTTGTGTCCCCATACAAGGGCTGCTGTGTCTTCCAGGGGCTGCTCTGTCTGTCAAGGGAGTGCTCTGTCAAGAGGGTGCTTTCTGTCTGTCCATCCAGGGGCTTTGCCCCAGTGTTACAAAAAATATACATTTATATTTTGTGCTGTTCCCCAGAATACATCCAGGGCCTGCTCCATCCATTAAGGGTTGCTCTGTCCATCCATCCAGGGGCATTTGTGTGACACTGTAACTACCGGTGTGTGATATAAAAAATAATACATACTGTATATTTTGATTTAAATTAATATTTTGTGCTGTGTCATCCCAGTATACATCCAGTGACTGCAGCTGCTCCGTCCATCTAGGGTTGTTCTGTCAGTCCACCCAAAATAAAAACATATTTTTTTTATATTTTGTGCTATATCCTCCCGAAATACATCCAGGCGTGCTCCGTCCATTTCAGGGTGTTGTGTTTGTAGCTCATATTCTTATGTTATAACTTATTGTCCTATATTCATAATTGTGATTAATTCAAATTAATATTATTATTAATAATAATAATAATTATAAACTAGCTAAATTTAAATTAAATGAATATAAATAAACTCTCCACACTTATATACTGAATTTTCTGCATATTGAAGATATCTTTTAGGAAATTAAGAATTTGATCCTAAATTAATTTAATGAATTAAATTAAAACAAATTGAAATTAAATAAATTAAATCTAAAATATTGTCTCTTTTATTCTTCTATGCCTTTATCATGTTTTTATGAACTGAAATCTTGAGCCTTGCCTAATGCGATTTTTTTTTAAATACATTTTTTTGTTATATTTTGTCCTCCCAGTATATACATCCATGAGCTGCTACTGCTCCGCCCAGCTACTTCGGTGCAATCTTTTGGCCTAAACTGGAAGCAAACAATATTGTAAGCTGTGAGGTGTTCAGAATAGTCTGGAAATGAGTAGAAATTAATGTTATTGAGGTTAGTAATGCTGTAGGAACAAAACACCCCCAAATTCTGTTATTTTAGCTGTTTTTATGAATTTTTCCCAAAAAATATAAATCCAAAACCAAAACCCGCAAGGACGGTTTTGGCAACACCAATACAGATCCAAAACACACCCCTAGTTGTAAGAGTAACCATTTTAAGTTATACTGTAAATCAAAGGATCGCTGCAGCTTTAATGTTTCATTTTCGCTTCATGGCAAAGATAATTCTCAGATGATTTCATAGATAAATCCAAAATTGTCATCCAAAACTGCTCACACAGCAGCAGAGAGGCACTGCTGGAACAAATGAAACGGCCTCCAGCTTTCCTGTTAGTTTGCTTGTCATTGTGTAAATGGAAATTTGCTTTCAATGAGAAATAAATGCACAGTAGATAATTAGTGTATCCCAGATGTGTTTGCATCAGGGAAATTGATCACAGCAATACTGCTTGAATTATCTAGTCGCATTCTTTTTCGCCACTGGCACTTATAAATACTGTACAACTGTCTCACCCTTTTTCCTATAAAGCATGTTAAAATGATTGCAAGAACTGGAGTGGGAGACTGTTGATCTTCTATAGCAGGTTTCTTTTGACATCTCCTTGTAGGATCATCTGCTATGGGTGTTATATGAGCTAAATTGGTTTTAAATGATTTTGCTCTATCTCTGATCCTTCAGAGGATGAAGTAAGCATATGATATCTACAGCATTGTAAGCCTTGTACTGTAGTTTACCTCTTCAGATACATCGATTTGCCAAACCTATTTTGCAACATAGCAATTTGCATTCTATCTGTCTGTTCAGTGTAGTTCAAGAGCCTATTGGTGTTAGTATAGTTGAATTCATGTATACTACATAAGTTACATGGGACTGGAGGGATCGCAACAGAAATCAGATTAATCAGTGCAGTCTCCAAGTTAAATCCACTGTGACTAAGATGCAATTTTGGCACAAAAGATGCTCGACGCTAGCAGAGACCTGGCGCACCAAGAGGGGCTGTTTGGTGTGATTGCAGCAATAATGCATGAGGACAAACCTGTAGTAGAGATGTGAGTGGGTCCCTATGTTTTGGTTTTGGATTGGCTTTGGATTGCTTTTGGCAAAGCCACCCTCAACTATTTTAGTTTTGGTTTTGGAAAAACCAGCCTGCTCATCACCTGCAGAAGGTGGCACCCTTCCCCTGTTATCAGTGTGATATACTGCTTACCTGGGATGACTTTCCACCCCTGTATTGGCACACCTGCAGTAGCGTAACAGGATAATGCGCTCTGCCTGCTGTGCACAAGCAGACCAGGACTGCTTTCTTCATCTGCACCCAGAATGTTCTCCTGGGCTGCTTCAGCCTTGTCATCTGACTGGGTGCTGGCTGCGGAGATCTGTGCTGCTGAGTGATCCTGAGTAATGTCAGTATATACTGTACTATGTAGCACTGCTGCATAAATGTAGGTGTGATGTCAGTATGTAGCCCTGCTGCATAAATGTAGTAGTGATGTCAGTATGTAGCCCTGTTGTGTAATGTAGGTGTGATGTCAGTGTCTAGCCCTGTTGTGTAATTTAGCTGTGATGTCAACATGTAGTCCTGCTGTGTAATGTAGGTGTAATGTCAGTGTGTAGCAGGTACTGTACTTTAGTTTTCTCCTGCCACTGGAGGATACACTCCTGAATGACAATAGACACGTCCATAGGTGACAGACATACCCAGTGCCAGATGAAGGTCCATATGGGCCTGGAGCTGAAATTTAGGAAGGGCCTACTGTGTGCCTCGGAAGGAGGTGTGAAGCGCTGCGGTGGTGTGACTAGTGATGTGATCAGTGTGGTGTGGGTGTGGTCTAAATAGGGTGTGTGGCCTATGCCATGTGAGTGACACGGTCACCACTTACTGACAGACACTACTTACTGACACACACACACACACACACACACACACACACACAACACAAAGCTTACTGACACAATCATCACTTACTGACAGACACTACTTACTAACACACACACGCAAAACTTACCGACACAGACACCACTTGTTGATAGATATTACTGACTGACACACATTCACAACACAGATAAACTTACTGACACAGACATTACTTACTGACACACACACAACAAAATACTTATACCGCTCTCACATCACAATGCCGGGTCCCACCTGGGAAATGGAAATGGGTCTATTCCTGGGTGGGACCCGGCATTTGACCCTACACACCGCCAACCCGACCCGGCAATTTGCCGGTTCGGGTTGCCATCCGTGGGCGGAGATGGAGTCGGCATCAGGGGCGGGTGCGGAGAGAGTGCTGGGAGATGAGATCATCTCCGCGCCGCCACTCCCTATGCAGTGAACGGGTCCCGGGTTGCTTTATTCCCGGGTTGAATTACCAGGTCAGGCAACCCGGAATTCGCCCATGACCTCTTTCAAAACGCACATCGAAACGTGTCGCCTCGGCAATATACCCGGTCTATACCAGGTTATTTTTGCGGTGTGAAAGGGGCATTACTGACACAGAAACCCACCACTTACTGACAGACACTACTTACTGACACACACAGAGCAAAACCTACTGACAGACACTATTTGCTGGCACACACACACACACACACACACACACACACACACACACACACACACACACATCACAAAATTAACTGACATAGACACCACTTACTGATAGACACACACACAATGCGAAACATACTGACAAAAATACTACTTACTGACACACACGCACAGCACAAAACTTTTTGACACTGACACCACTTACTGACAGACTCTACTTACTGACACACAAACACAACACAAAACTTACTGACACAGACACCATGCAAAATGTACTGACACAAACACTACTTACTGACAGACACTTCTTACTGACACCAGTGGTGCACACAGAATTTTTTTCTCAGAGGTACTGTGCCTGCGCGCCGTGGGCATGGTCACATGTCATTAAGGGATGTAACCATGTGACACTAGGTGGAGTGGTTATATATTATGTGAATCCATGGCACAGACACCCCCTGTCCTTGCGGACTCCAGAGACAAGGACAGCAGGATGTGTCACTGGTTACAGAATAAAAAATATTATATATAAGATGTGTACCCAGCACTCATCCTGTTATGATGTGAATATTTGCTCCAGTGCCCTCCTTCGGTTTTTCAAGCTGTGGATAGAGTACAATGAGGCTGCACTCCCGAGTCTTGCTGGTGCAGTAAGATTTATTAAGTAAGATTTTGGATCAATAAATCTTACTGCACCAGCAAAACTCGGGATTGCCGCCTCATTGTACTTGTTGGGAGGGGTCCTGACCATTAGAGTTACTCGCCGGGGTGTAGTATGAGTTGCCGGCAGCCGGGTCCCCGGCGGCCAGCATACCGGCGCCGGGATCCCGACCGCCGGCTTCCCGACAACAGGGCGAGCGCAAATGAACCCATTTAGGGCTCGCTGCGCTCACCACGCTGTGGGCACGGTGGCGCACGTAAGCGCCACGCTATCCTTCCTCCAGGGGGGTCGTGGACCCCCAAGAGGGAGAAAAGGTGTTGGTATGCCGGTTGTCGGGATTCTGGCGCCAGTATAATGTGCGCCGGGATCTTAACAACTGGTATACTGAATAACACCCACACACCGCTGGCCAGGCACCCCACCGTCACTTTTTCTCTGCCAGTCTGCCAGGTGCGGGAGGGTGATGACATCACCTTCATGCTCCCAGCAGTCCTTTTCCTGGAAAAGGAAGAAGGTGCTGGCGGCGCCTCCGAGCAAGGTCTAGGAGCTTGGTGGTGGTGTTTTACAGTGTGGCGGGGGTATGCCGTACTGGCGGACACATTCTTAATGGTACGCCGTACCGTAGCGTACCGCCACACTTGCAGGACTGGCTGACACACACACACAACGCAAAACATACTGACACACACGGAACAACACAAAACTTACACAGACACCACTTACTGACAGACACTACTTATTGACACACACACACAATCACACACAATGCAAAACTTACTGACACAGACACAATACAAAACTTACTGACACTACTTACTGACACACACAACGCAAAACCTACTGACACTGACACTACTTACTGACAGATACTACTTACTTAGTGACACACACACACACACACACACACACACACACACACACACACACACACACACACACCCCTCAAAACTTACTGACATAGACACCACTTACATAGGAGACCTCAGGGCCTGGTGTGGGCTGCTACTCACATGGTTTTGCATGCCCCCTCAGTTGACATCCAGGGACCCAGCTCTCCTGAAAGACACCAGCCTCCTGTCAAGACCCTTCCCCTCTTTCATGAGGCATGTTATTGTATAAGCTGCAGCAGGAATGGTATGCTGCAGCAAAAGCATTTATGGTTTGATGGACGAGGGGGCGGGGCTTTGGAAGGGCATGGGGCCGGAGCCTCGGATAGCTCCAAGGCTCCGCCCTCGTGCCCGTCCGAAGCCCCGCCCCTTGTTAATCCGGCCCTTGGGTGGAGTGTGACACGGTCTCTCAACAGAGGGCCACGGTACATGCTGCACAATCTAATGTGAGCTATAATCTTTCTGAAACTACTTTTCAAAAGTAGGCAAGTTTGTGAGAAAGCCCACCTAGCTGCTGTCACACCCTACTAAAGCTGTATTATTATTTTGGTGACATGTGAGTTTAGAGAAAGGATCTGGTACGGTATGTATCCAGCCGTACTTTTTCACCCTGTCTAATACTTCCAGCACTGATGGCTGGAATCTGTACCGTGACTGGTTTGGAATTTTCTTGTGCAGTTATTAAAAAACATTACGTGACATTGACTGAGAATTATATAGTGGAGTATAACAATTTTCATCAGGTAAAGCTTTAGTCCCATAACAATCAACACATACAGTAAATCATCATCACACTTGTCACCATCAACGCAAAATATACAATTAACGTGTTCATTTTTATTTTTGGAACTACCATCTGGTCTGTCAGGCCCTGCATGTTTCTCTCAACGGAGCCTTTCCATATGTTGACTCAATGGCGAAGTTCCTACCTCTCTTCCAATCTTAACCTTTTTAGCACATACTCCAATTTTGACCATTGCTGTGCTATACTTGTTGATATAAATTTGTGCATTCATTGACACCCGTCCTTTTACATATTGTATGAACTTTATCTCTTGAATGGGAAACATTCTTGGCACGGATTGTTAAGGTTAGAAATGATAGAAAACTAGTAGCAGATGCACTGTCTGTTATTACAATATAGGTTTCACTTCAGCATCACGGCTTGACACAACTTTGTAAGCAATGTCTGAAAATAGGCTGACAAAGTAATTTTATTTTGAAATAATGTCACCAGAATCTACAAACACAAATTGCTTTACAGAGCACACAACTGACAAATGTTTGCCGCTATATTTTTTTAAAATTCTGAATAAGTTGAATAAAAATTGTGTAAAATAAAATAAAAATAGGCAAATCTCACAATGTACTATGGGACTGGTTCATGTTTGTAAGTAAAGCACAAAGGGCCTAAATCAGACCAGATCGCTGGCAAGCGATTTTTGCACTGCTGCGATCAGATAGTTGCCGCCTAGAGGGGGAGTGTATTTTAGCTGTGCAAGTGAGCGAACACATGTGTAGCAAAGGTGTACAAACAGATTTTGTGTAGTCTCTGCGCAGCCCAGGACTTACTCAGCCACTGCGATCACATCAGCCTGTCCGGGACCGGAATCGACATAAGGAAGCCTCCCTGCAAACACATGGACACGTCTGCGTTTTTCCAGACACTCCCTAAAAATGGTCAGTTGACACCCACAAACGCCTTCTTCCTGTCAATCTTGCGATCGCCCGTGCGAACGGATCCGTCGCACAAACCCATTGCTGAGCGGCAATCCGCTATGTACCCGTGCGACGCGCCTGCACATTGAGGTGCATACGCATGGGCAGTTTGTGCCTGATCGCCCGCTTTGCGAAAACGCACAGCAGTGATCATGTCTGAATTACCCCCAAAAGCAAGCAGCTGGGCAAAACCATGTTGCACTGCAAATTTGTCAGAAGTAACATTTGCATAGAGATTTAGATTTGGGTGGGGTGTGTTCATTTGTGGACTACATGCAAAAGCTTCCAGTATTTACCCTGCACAGATAAAATATAAATATATGGGTATGGGTCGTTGGGTAGACACAACTTAGGTCGACATACATTAGGTCGACAGGGATAACAGGTCGACATGGTCATCAGGTCGACATGTACTAGCTCGACAGGTCAAAAGGTCAACATGTTTTTTTTTTACTTTTTTTGGGTGTTGTTTTCTTCGTAAAGTGACGGGAAACCCCAATTAGTGCACCGTGTCCCCTCGCATGGCTCGCTTCGCTCGCCATGCTTCGGGCTTCAGGTTACCGTTCCAGTCGTAGTCCACGTGGATCGTTAAGTATGAAAAAATCAAAAAAGAAAAAAATTAGGAAAATGTATGTCGACCTTTTGACCTGTTGACCTAGTACATGTCGACCTAATGACCATGTCGGCCTAGTGGCCATGTCGGCCTAATGCAGTCCGACCTTCAGTGGTAGACCTAATGACTGTCGACCTAAGCTGTGTCAACCTAACGACCGTATCCCAAATATATTTGCGCCCCTTGCATGGCAACATGGTAGCGTCTAGTTTCCCTTCGTGGAGAGGACTTTCCCATAAGCCCCTGGGTCCATATCACAAAGTATTTGGAATAGTAGCCTGTGGCAAGCAAAGCGGGACACCGAGCCTGAAGCGTGGCGAGCGAAGCGAGCCCGCAAGGGTCCAATGGTGCAAAGAAAAAAATAAAATAACCTCAAACGAACGGAGAACGGAGAAAACAGTTAGGTGCTGTAAGGGCGGAAGTTCTCTCCTGCCCTCTCGTTATGTCACTTCCAGGTCCTGATCACGAAGGGAGCATAGACACAACCATGGCAACATGGTTTGTTCAAGACACAAGGGGCCTAATTCTGAGTTGATTGCAGCAGCAAATTTGTTAGCAGTTGGGCAAAACACTGGGGGTAATTCCAAGTTGATCGCAGCAGGAAATTTTTTAGCAGTTGGGCAAAACCATGTGCAGTGCAGTGGGGGCAGATATAATATGTGCAGAGAGAGTTAGATTTGGGTGGGTTATTTTGTTTCTGTGCAGGGTAAATACTGGCTGCTTTATTTTTACACTGCAATTTAGATTGCAGATTGAACTCACCACACCCAAATCTAACTCTCTCTGCAAATGTTATATCTGCCTCCCCTGCAGTGCCCATGGTTTTGCCCAACTGCTAAAAAAATTCCTGCTGCGATCAACTTGGAATTACCCCCACTGTGCACTGCAGGAGGGGCAGATATAACATGTGAAGAGAGTTAGATTTGGGTGGGGTGTATTCAAACTGAAATCTAAATTGCAGTGTAAAAATAAAGCAGCCAGTATTTACCCTGCACAGAAACAAAATAACCCTCCCAAATCTAAATCTCTCTGCAAATGTTATATCTGCCCCTGCTGCAGTACACATGGGCCCTCATTCCGAGTTGTTCGCTCGGTATAAATCTTCTCATCGCAGCGATTTTCCGCTTAATGCGCATGCGCAATGTCCGCACTGCGACTGCGCCAAGTAAATTTGCTATGCACTTAGTAATTTTACTCACGGCTTTTTCATCGGTCTGGCGATCGTAATGTGATTGACAGGAAATGGGTGTTACTGGGCGGAAACAGGCCGTTTTATGGGCGTGTGGGAAAAAACGCTACCGTTTCCGGAAAAAACGCAGGAGTGGCCGGAGAAACGGAGGAGTGTCTGGGCGAACGCTGGGTGTGTTTGTGACGTCAAACCAGGAACGACAAGCACTGAACTGATCGCAGATGCCGAGTAAGTCTGAAGCTACTCAGAAACTGCTACGAGGTGTGTAATCGCAATATTGCGATTACTTCGTTCGCAATTTTAAGATGCTAAGATTCACTCCCAGTAGGCGGCGGCTTAGCGTGAGCAACTCTGCTAAAATCGCCTTGCGAGCGAACAACTCGGAATGACCTCCATGGTTTTGCCCAATTGCTAACAAACTTGCTGCTGCGATCAACTCAGAATTACCCCCAACGTTACTTGCTTGTTTTGCCATGCAAATATGAATCAGGCCCAATGTTTACAGAGAACAGAAGTGAAGATGAATATTGGAATTGTCAGAGCCACTTATATGTCACAGCTCATGTTGCAAGCCTCAGTCTCAAATGGTATGTACTGTAGTCAAAATGTCGACAATGAACATGTTGACATTCACAAGGTTGACATGGTCATTATGTTTACATTGTCATTGAAGACAGTCACAATGTTGACAGTTCATGGTAGCACTGTGGTAACAAAAACAAAATTAACACCTACATACTAAATGGGGTAAAATTAGGGGATTCTGTACTGGAAAAGGACTTAGGTGTCCTAATAGTAGCAAACTAAGCAGTAGTACCCAAAGTAGGACTGCAGCAAAGAAGGCTAATAAGATATTAGCATGCATAAAACGGGGAATTGATGCTAGGCATGAGAGTGTTATACTCCCGTTATATAAATCACTATTGAGACCACACCTTGAATACTGTTTACAATTGTGGGCATCATACTACAAAAAGGATATCCTGGAGCTAGAAAAGGTTCAGAGGTGGGCGACCAAACTAATTAAGGGTATGGAGACACTGGAATACGAGGAAAGGCTTGCAAGACTAGGCATGTTTACACTGGAAAAGAGGGGATATGATCAACATCTACAAATATATAAGGGGACAATACACAGATCTTGCGCAGGACCTGTTTTTGGTTAGATCAACAAAGAGAACTCGTGGACACTCGCTCAGGTTAGAGGATAGGAGATTCCGCACAATACGGCGTAAAGGCTTTTTTACGGTAAGGACGATATGTGTTTGGAATTCCCTGCCTGAGGGAGTTGTAATGGCGGACTCAGTCAACACCTATAAGAATGGGTTAGACAAATTCCTAATGTATAAGGATATCCAGGGTTATGGTGCATAGTCACGCACTATAGTTATTATAAAAAAGAGGGATAAAATGTAACGGCAGACATCAGCATCAGTCAAAATTTTATACCAAATAATCCTGCATAGGAGACCACAAATAGGTTGAACTCGATGGACAATTATCTTTTTTCAACCTTACATACTATGTTACCACCTCTTCCTTCAGGTGATGGCAGAACAGGTTGAGGAGTGTTTGCTGGCGCTCCAGTCTTTGACACACAGTTGCTGAATGTCGAAAGTGGCCTGCAATTTTTCGGGCCACCAACAGCATCTTCTGCATGCCCCAGTAATTTAAAAAAATATTCTGCACCGCCAAATTAATTGTATATGCAAAACATGGGATGTGCTGGAATTTGCCCAGATGTAATGCACGCACAATATTGGTGGCATTGTCAGATATCACAAATCCCCAGGAGAGTCTAAGTGGGGTTAGCCATTGTGTGATGATGTCCCTCAGTTTCCGTAAGAGGTTGTCAGTGGTGTGCCTCTTACGGAAACCGGTGATACACAGCATAGCCTGCCTAGGAACGAGTTGACATTTGTGAGATGCTGCTACTTGTGCCGCTGCTGTTGTTGCTGCTGGAGGCAGTACATCTACCCAGTGGGCTGTCATAGTCATGTAGTCCTTAGTTTTCCCTGCTCCACTTGTCCACATGTCCGTGGTTAAGTGGACACTGGGCACAACCGCATTTTTCAGGCTACTGAGGAAACTTTCCTTAATGTCCCTGTACAGTGCGGGAATTGCTTGCCTAGTGAATTGGAATCTAGATGGGATTTTGTACCAGTGACACAGTACAGATGGAGCCTCCCTCATCAATGCTGTCTCTCCACCTAAACAGAGGATTAGTCACACCTAAGCGATTGCGCAGGTTGTTCAGTTGTTGCACGTACTGGCGCTTTGAGGCATTACTACATACGTAGCATGCAATACACATCTTCACCACTGGGTGGCTAATGCTCCACTAATCCAGTACTGTAGAGCGAATAGTGGCGGACTGATTTTTCAAGCTCTGGCAAATGTTCAGTGACAACTGTAATGTTTCTGTATACTGTACACACAGACGAATGGTCAGATGGAGACTCAATAAAAAAAAAAAGAAACCAATAAATAAATCAATAAAATTAGTGTATACAGACACAAGCAAATGTGTTAAAGCAATGGTCTATTGATGTTAGGAACTTGTGAGCATCCTAGTCCCACAGACTAATCAATAAATAAAAGTAGTGTATACAGACGCAAACGAACGTGTTAAAGCAATGGTCCATTGACGTTAGGCATTCAGTACTGTATGTTAGAATCCAAGTCTCATAGCCAATACAGAAAATCCCATGGGAAGGGATCACTGCTTACATTTACACTTGAGCTTGTGTCTCTATCACCTGGCGTCATGGCTAAGCGGTGAAGTGTCCTGCACCTCATGCTCAGAGTCCCGGGTTCAATTCTCAAAGTTCAAATGCCTTTGTTTTTTTGTTTTTTTTCTTCTTGACACTTTATTAAAATTTTTTTATAACATTCATATATTTAAGAACCTTACATTCAATAGACTTATGCACACAGGAAAAGACCTGTTTCCATGACTAACTGTCAGGGCGTCTGACATGCAAATCCATAGCACAGTACTGTACTGTTTAAATTACATTCACTGTAGCCCTCTCTAGTCCTTTTCTCCAACCAAAGTGACTGTAGTATCAGCCCTTCATTTACATACTGTGTTGACAATTTATTGACTGTAAGCTTACCTCTTTATCTGAAAAGTTCAGTCTCTCAGGGGAGGGGGAAGGGTGAGGGGGTAGGTGGTGAGTTCAGAGACGCTGTCGAAAATATTAATTCTCTGTCGGGACCCCCAATAAAGAAACCAATAAATCAATAAATAAAAATAGTGTATACATACACAAACAAGCATGTTAAAACAATGGTCCATTGACGTTAGGTTTATGTGAGCTACTAAATTAAATTAAAATGTTCTTAAAGCTTAATATCTCCGGATCTGTGGGTCCAAACAGCTCAGAGCTGGGTTGGTATGGAAGGGGAGATGAATAGCTACCAGAAGATTCTGACATCAAGTTTCTGTGACCCCCACAAGGCTAATGGCAAATGTTGGAACCCATGGTGGGTCTGAATTAATGGGCCCATTACAGTCTATGGGAAAATGGGTCCACTTTGTGCCCCAATATCTCCGGTTCTGGGTGTCCCAGAGACTCTAGACTGGTACCATATGAAAGAGGAGACTCAGAGGTCAGAGTGGTCACTTGTTTATGTGACACTGCAAAGGGCAACGGCAAGCAACCACGTGCCGGGTCCCCTACAAATGTCTGCCCAGCTTGCATGGGTTGCAAGGTTTCTGGCTAGATAGAAAATACTGTACAGAGACACTAAGTATGGTGGTTTGGCATCCAAAAACTTAGGGAGGAGCTTTTTTCTCTTCCTATTATACTTATAAAGATAACACTTGCCACTATAGCCTTTAGAGCAGAGTACGTTACAAGCTGTTCGTGCTACTTAGTACTGAAATAGAGTACAGTATTTTCTATTTCAGTACTAAGTAGCACGAACAGCTTGTAACGTACTCTGCTCTAAAGGCTACAGCGGCAAGTGTTATCTTTGTAAGTATAATGGGGAGAGATAAAAGCTCCTCCCTAAGTTCCTGAATGCCAAAACACAGTGCTTAGTGTCTCTGTACAGTATTTTCTATCTAGCCAGAAACCCCACAACCCGTGCAAGCTGGGCGGACAATTGGAGGGGACCCAACACATGGTTGCTTGCCGTTACCCTTTGCAGTGTCACATAAACTAGTGGCTAGTGTTCCCCAAAAGCCAAGATTCTCTTCTTTCATATGGTACTGGGATCTAGTCTCTGACACACCCAGAACCGGAGATATAAGGATGCAAAATGGACCCATTTTTCCATAGACTATAATAGGCCCGTTAATTCAGACCCACCATGGGTTCCAGCGCTTGCCATTAGCCTTGTGAGGGTCACATAAACTTGGGGTTGGTATCCTCTGGTAGCTAATTGTCTCCCTTTACATACCAACCTGGCTCTGAGCCAACTGGATTCCCACAACCGGAGATATTAAGCTTTAAGCCATTTTAATTTAATTTAATAGCTCACATAAACCTAACATCAATGGATCATTGGTTTAACACGTTCGTTTGCATCCGTATACACTATTTTTATTTATTAATTTGTCTACGGGACCTCATTGCCGTAGTGTATTTTAAATAGCGTACTGATATGCACATACAGCATTGCCCATACAGTGTATCGTAAAGTAGTTCTTGCGCTATAGTGGACTGTATTTTAATGGAGATCACACGCATGCGCAATGGTGATTTTTAAAAGAGACATATGGTGGATGATCGCAGGTGTTACACTCACAGGTAATGACAAATGCCCTGATAAGCTCTATGAGCCTCCCTACGACTAGGCATGCCGCCTTGCGCCCAGGAACGCTGCAACTCCGTGATCGGGACTAACGCTATAGACAGCATAGATGAGCAAGGCTCCATCTGTACTTACATCAACTGTCTAAATCCCACTGCACTAATGGTGGATACCGGACACACGTCTAACGCCAGCATAGTTGTTATGGCCTCAGTAATCTGCTTTGCAACAGGGTGACTGCTGTCATATTTTATCTTCCTTGCAAAGGACTGTTGAACAGTCAATTGCTTAGTTGAAATAGTACAAGTGGTCCTCCGACTACCCCTCAAGGATGACGATCGACTCCCAGCCGCAACAACAGCAGCGGCAGTAGCAGCAGTAGGCGTACCACTCAAGGATCCTCCGGAGGTATCCCGATTAGGAGGGTACTCGTCAGTCATGCCAGTGACATGGTCTGCAGGACTACTTACGTTACTGACTGAGGAGAAAATTGACGTTGAGGGAGTTGGTGGAGTGGCTTGCAGGAGGTTGGGTACAACAGGAAGAAGGGATTTAGGTTTCAGTGGACTGCTTACGCTCTTACCCAAAGTTTCTGAACTTGACAATGACTTCTGATGAATGTGCTGCAGGTGACGTATAAGGAAGGATGTTCCTAGGTGGTTATCGTCCTTACCCCTACTTATTACGGATTGACAAAGGCAACAAACAGCTTGACACCCGTTGTCCGGATTTGTGGATAAATAATTCAACACCGAAGAGGTGGCTTTTTTGGTATTTTGCCCAGGCATGACAATGGGCTTTCTCATCCCATGGACAACAACTGTCTTCACTGATGCCTTATTCAAACAAGCTACATCTCAATCAGAATCCTCATCATCAACTTCCTCCTCAGCGCCAGCTACACCAATATCCTCCTCATCCTGGTGTACGTTTACAGTGACATCCTCAATCTCAATATCAGCAACTGGACTGGCGTTGCTCCTCCCAGCACTTGCAGGGGGCGTGCACTTGGTGGTAGGAGCCTCCTCTTTCCATACAGTCTTGGGAAGGTCAGGCCTAGAAATCACAACCGCGGACACACTTGGACTCTCTTTGAGGATTTGTGATATAGCAGTTTTTTTCCTGTGCTTTAAAAAGCTTAATTTTTTTACTTTTTTGAGAGGGAGAAGGGCTTGCATCCTCATGAGAAGCTGAGCCATCAGTCATGACCATAAGCCAAGGCCTTAGCCTTTCCATGCCACTTCGTGTCATGAATGGTATATTGCCAATTTTACGTTTCTCATCAGATAATTTCTTTTTTTTCTGATTGTTAATTTTTGCTTGTTGGATTTTACATGCCTTCTATGACATTGGGTATTGGCCTTAGCAGATAACGTTGATGGAATTGCATTGTCAATGTCACGACTGGTGGCTTCAGCAGCTTCAGCACTTTTTACAGCATACAAGACTGGGCCAGCACCCCTGTATTTTCACAGCATACAGGACCAGTGTGCTTTTATTTTAACAGAAGCACCCCTGAATTTTTAAAGCATACAAGACTTGGCCAGTACCCTTGTATTTTCACAGCATAGAGGACCAGTGTGCTTTTATTTGAACAACTGCACCCCTGACTTTTGACAGCATACAGGGCCAGTTTAATATTATTTTAACAGCAGCACCCATGTATTTTAACAGCAGCACCCCTGAATTTTTACAGCATACAGGACCAGTGTGCTTTTATTTTAACAACAGCAACCTGAATTTTTACAGCATACAGGATGACAGTGCCCCTGCCCCCTGTACAACATAGTGACAGCCAGGACAATAACAACACCCATGTACAGCTGCAGCACCCTTAACAGCACATGAAACACCAGTGATAGCCAGGACAGCACCCCTAACAGCACAGTTACACCACAGTTACAGGAGCAGCACCCCTACAGAGCACACACTGATCCCAGCCGTCGTCCGGAGTGTTAATGGTGGCAACGTGCAGCTATTTATATGGAATCCATAACCTGCAGGAATCTGACATTGGGATGATGAAGTTTTGCCTTGTTTTGGTTTCTGAGTCTGACCGGAAGTCAGATCCCTGCTCGAAACGTGAAGTTGGGTTCTCTGGGAACCGAACCCGCTCATCTCTTCTTTTTAGTTGCTTGTGTTTAAAGCAGGTTATAAGGTGAATCCCATGATCTGGTAAAAAAGCCTGGATGTCCTTTTACTCAGCAATAGAGAGTCACACACTCTTAAGCTCAACAGAACCATGTATAGGAGAGAAGAGTTTGCCAAAAATAGTGTAATATAGAAGAACACAATTTATTAACAACATAAAAAGCATAAATATGCGTACATTTAAAATAAATAAAAACAGCTTATCTGGGGGGCGTGGCTTGGCAGCCATTCAGGAGAGACGTGGATCCTGAGTGCTCCAGCCCTGGTCAGGTCAAATTACAGCTGCACTGTGCTATATCCCCTTCCTTCGGCCCCAATATACCGCCAGAGTGCTCACCTGTCCCCCCCCTAGTGTGGAACCGGGTTCGCGGAGCCGCGGGGGGGGGAGGTTATTCCCCTCTGCAGGTTACGGCCTGGCCCGTGCATGGGAGCTGGGGACTCAATTTCCAGAAGTGCCCGAGACCGGAAGTCCCATACTACACGCAAGCGGCTCAGCAGCTGGATCGGGTGGAATGTGCAGTGCCGCTCGCTGCCCGCTACGTATCCGGCCGGGGACGGACAGGGGCTGCCGCTCGAGGAGGCGCTCATGCCTCTCTGCTGCCCGCCGGACCTTTGTGCTGCTGCGCCCTTAGTGCGCTCCCTCCCCGCAAGCCCTCTGTAACTGTGCCCACTACTGTGGCCCCAGCTGTGCGTTCTGAAAGTGCCAGCTGAGCCCCACTCCATCCCGCACAGCTGACCTGGGACCCGCTCCACTCTCTAAGCAGCGTTGGGCCCCCTGTCAATAAAGTGGAAGTGCTGCCCTCCCACCCTGTTCCAGTGCTATCTGGTGACTCTACAGAGGCTGTGGGGGGTCCACTAACCTCATAGGTATCCCTGCATCATCATCATCATCAGCAACACCTCTAGAAAGAGGTACTGTGGGGCCTGGCTGGTGACCGCAGTGGCTGCATTTCAGGAGAGCTCCGGCCTGATACTATCTAAAAAGCCCTTATAACCTCTTCATTTCTGGCTGCCTCCCCCGTTTCCTCTTCAGCTACCTCTACCTGCGGCGCTGGCACTGGCGGTGTTACGCTGCAGAGCCGGGAGATAGTCTGACTGTCTCTGCGGGTTGCGGCCTTCTTACCGCCACGGAGCCGGGACCTTGAGTGCTCGAGACCGCTGAGTCGCGTGGTAGCAGAATGGAGGACGCGCGCTGCTGCTGGACCCAGCGGCAGACCATCAGCTTACTCCTTACTCCCTGTCCTCAACACCAGACGAGTGAAGCCCTCAGTGTGCCTTGCTGAAGCCGCGGATCCAGGCATGCGGCCGCTTCTCTGACTAGGATCCCTGCATGGCGGCCATCTTCTCTCTCCTCTTCACCTGGACAGGGAAGTACACTACATTAGCGGATTTTTACTAATATTAATGGGCACAGAGGAAATCTGCCTTGGATATTACTTTGCCTTTGCTACTTGTGACTGTATATGAATCCGTTGCTTTTCATCATATATTGTACAAACCTGCAGCTGATATCACTGCACGAATGTCTAATGCAGAGTCAGTTACTGCCTGTTATAAGTTTTATTTCTATAAAATCTCTGCGGTCGCTCATTGTGCCAGCCATTTGCCACTTGAATTACATCTTCTAACCCTGACTGAGCAGAGGTGTCTCTGGAGAGCTCCTACTAAAAGCCTCTTAAATAGCCTATTATTATACAGCCATCAGAGTTTTTGTCCTGCTGTTGTCCATTGATATCAAGGCTACCCAATATTTGTCAGCTGCCCTGGGAGGATAGCGATAGGGTCACAGGCCCTCATCTCTCTCTCTGCAATGCCTGAGATGCTGACCTAACAACGCAACCTGTCCTACCTGGACCGTGATGGTTTCTCTTTATATCTCTCCCTTCTCTACATAACGTACAGTCGACAAATAATGTCTGTGTTGTTTTTTGTTGTTGTTTTTTTACATTTGTGATATCCCACCTATCCTCTTCACTTCCCCATAATGGCGCAAAGAAACAAGAAAAACACACAGGCCCCCACAAAAATTTTTGGGCAAAAATCTAAGGGCCTCCCAACTCCTGCATTGCTCACGGACTCTCCTCCTTCCCCCTGTTCATCGGAGATGGGTATTGACCCACAGATACAATCAGTTATGACCAGTCTACTTGAAGGGGTACAGTCCGCCTTTAAGCAAGAACTTTCCACAGCTATCGCCGAGTTCAAATCTGATCTCACGGCCCTTGGTAATCGTACAGACGCCCTTGAATCAAAGACAGACGACCTTTGCCGCTCTCAACAACGTCTTGATTCTGAGCTCTCTAGGCTCAATGATGAGCTGGAAGACCTCGAAGAACGTCAAGAAGACCAAGAAAATTGCTCCCGTCGCAACAATTTGCGCATCCGCAATGTGGCGGAATCAATCCTTAGCTCAGCACTACCGTCCTTCCTGAAGGACTACTTTCAGCACGTATTACCTGACCTTTCCGATGCTGATTGTCTGTGTGATAGAGCCCACAGAGCGCTCCGAGCGAAGCCTACCCCGACACAGCCGCCCAGGGACGTCATAGTTCGTCTACATTATTTTTGTTTAAAGGAACGTATTCTGATGTCACTACGAGACTCTCCAGTGATCGACTTCCGAGATATGCAACTGCACGTCTTTCAGGATTTGGCCCCCTCCACTATTCAAAAGCGACGGGATCTCCAGCCTGTTACTCGTATATTACGCCAACAACAAATATGATATAGATGGGGATTTCCCTTCATGTTACAAGTTACAGCGAACAACTCTACCCACTCCGTCAAAACCTTAACTCAAGGTCAAGATCTGTTAGCTAAACTTGGCCTCCTCCCTGTACCGTCATCCGAGGGTGGGACGGTCTCTTCCTTTGGGCCCCGACGCTCCCAAGCCCCTTCGCCTGAATGGACAAGGGTAACTCGACGTCGCAACGACACCAATGACCCTCCTTGATTTTGACGAACTTTTTCCGGATTCACTTGAACAGTTCTTAATACTTCAGGAATGCGTTTCATGACAGGAGGGGACTCTTGTTATTGTTTTCCATCTTCAAATGCGCTTGTCGTGGGCTCTGAGATTGCTCACCAAGCTTTAGTGTTTATTATCTGTTATGCATAGCCTGGTGCGTTCACGCTAGGCTTATATTGTTTGCCTTGTCGCCCCTTGTTCCCTACTCCTCCTCCCCCCCTCCCTTTTATATATAATATGTTTTTTGTTTTGTTTTTATGACACAGTACGTTATTGTTTATTGTTTTTCATATGTTGGGTTACATTATTGTATCATTCGGCTCTAGCCGACTCGACCATTGCGGTCCGGAGGGACCTGCTTTTCCTGCATTAGCTTGCTGTTCCCACTACCCCGGTGCTTCCTTTATTTGCTTTTTCAAAATATGCTGTCTTGTATTTACGTAGCGGTCCCTGATAGGGACCCTATAATTCAGGGTTTTCTCCCGTATGGGTTCTCTATCACTCTCTTTTTTTCTATATCTCTGATTCTTGTTTCTTGCTGGTTTTCTTCTTTTCTTTTCCTTCTTCCCCGGGACGGGTCTTCATTGCTCCTCCTTTGCTCTTTGGTATCACATGGCGCTTAAATTGTTTTCTATAAATGTTAACGGGCTTAATTCTCCCAGGAAACGTACAGTGATGTTGTCCGACTGTCGGAGAGAGAAAGCCGATATAGTTTTCCTCCAAGAGACCCACTTCACCGGTACACACTCTCAACTTTCTGGTAAGCAATTTACCCAGACCTTTTTTGCCTCTGCTGACTGTAAGAAAAGGGGGGTGGCTATATTGATCCACCGTAATGTCCCATGTGTTCACACTACAACCATAGCCGATCCTAACGGCCGGTACCTGATAGTTATTGGTACGCTTCGCACTGATATCCTAACGCTAGTGTCTGTATATGCCCCTAATCAAGATCAATCACGTTTTTTTCGCACACTCTTTTTGAAGCTTAATAGAGTGGCGCAGGGCCACATTATTTTAGACGGGGACTTTAATACCGTGCTTGACCCTTCTTTAGATAAATCCATTCCTCCTAAAACTAAGAAGGATGCACTCCCATCTGACGCTGCCCTCACATTGACATCCTCTCTCACACAGCTTGATTTACGTGACACATGGCGTCTTAAACACTCCAACGCCAGAGATTATACCCAATTCTCTGCACCTCATCAGCATTACTCTAGAATAGATATGATACATGTATCTAACTCACTCTCAACGTTCATATCTGACTCAGGCATTACTCCCTGTTCATGGACAGATCATGCAGGGGTGTATATCCAGGCAGACCTCTACGGATCCCCTAACAAATCCCGTAAATGGCGTCTTGATGACACTCTTCTTTCGCATCCCTACACCCTCTTAGACACTAAATTGAACCTAACACTTTTCTTTGAGGAAAACGCCTCCCCAGAAGTCTCTCCTAGCCTGGTCTGGGAAGCACATAAAGCCACTATTCGCGGCCAGTTTATGTCTAAGGCCTCGGCCATACGTAAGAAAGCAGCACAGGAAATTTCTTCACTGGAATCTAAAATTTCTGCGCTTTTAGCCCAACATAAACTTGCCCCGTGCGACCCCCTACTTTCCCAGATAAATAACCTCAGAGGCCAGCTAAACACCCTTTTATCGCGGAGGGCGGCAGCTATACTACAGAAGCTCCGTCAAAAATTTTACGACAAAGCGGATAAAATTGATAGCCTCTTAGCTAATAAGCTGAGAAGTAAGCGAGCTGTAGGTCTGATAGAAAAATTGCACTCTTCTGCATCAGACACACTTACTTATGATCCTAAACTGATGGTGGAGGAATTTCGGGACTACTATAGTTCCTTATATAATCTCCCTGCCCCCCCTCTCCCCTCCGATGGTCCCCAGGGAGCATGTTCATATTTGCTAGATGCCCCCTTGCCGAGTTTGACTGAGCGACAGATTTCTCTTCTGAATGCGGATATATCGCTGGAAGAGACGGTTGCCGCTATCAAATCCATGCGGTCGTCAGCTGCCCCTGGTCCAGATGGCTTTACTGCTCAATATTACAAAACATTCAATACAGAATTGGTCCCATACCTTACCTTGCTCTTTAATAGTGTTCTATGGGGAGCATCATTTGCACCAGCAACCGTACAAGCTGACATTATTGTGATTCCGAAACCGGAAAAGGATCCAACATGTTGTTCCAACTATCGCCCGATTTCTTTGCTGAACGTAGATCTTAAGATATATGCAAAAATCTTGGCCAACCGCTTAGCTCCCCTGCTTACGCAACTGATACACCCAGCCAAGTGGGCTTCATTTCTGGCCGCCAGGCCTCTGATAATACCAGGAGAGCCATAGATTTGATTCACTCTATCCATAAACAGAAGCTACCCTCGTTGTTACTAGCATTGGATGCCGAAAAGGCTTTTGACAGAATCTCCTGGCCCTTCGCCTTCTCAGTACTCCGGAGGATGGGTTTTTCTGGCAAGTTCCTTGAAGGTATTTCGGCGCTCTACAGGTCCCCTACTGCCACGGTTTCTGTTAATCGCCTCACCTCTTCTGCGTTTAACATCACTAACGGCACCAGACAGGGATGCCCGCTCTCCCCGTTACTGTTTGCCCTGGTTATGGAACCGCTGGCAGCATGGATCCGAGCTAACGTAGATATAGCAGGAGTGCGGGTAGGCCCTTCTGAACATAAAATTGCTTTATACGCTGATGATGTCCTAATATCTCTGGGTTCGCCATCTCAGTCGCTACAGCCGCTCCTCTCGGAGATAGACCTCTACTCTAAATATTCAGGTTATAAACTTAATACGAGTAAGACTGAGGTATTGAATTTTTATATCCTCGGCCCGACTAAGCTCTCACTGGAAAATTCCTTTCCATTTCAATGGCACAAGCAGAAGATCAAATACCTAGGTATTTTTCTAACACATTGCCACCATCAACTTTACCAAGCTAATTTCCCTAGGCTGCTAGATCTTTTCAAATCAGATTTGTCTTCTTGGTCCAGCCTCTTTATCTCCTGGATAGGAAGGGTGAACTCGGTGAAGATGAACGTGCTCCCTCGGATACTTTACCTGTTTCAGACCCTCCCGATTTTTGTTCCTCCATCGGTTTTTAAATTCTTACAATTTCACACGTCACAATTTATATGGGCGAATAAACGTCCCCGTGTTCGATTGAAACTCTTACAGCGCCCAACATTTAGTGGCGGCCTAGGCATCCCAGACTTCAGGAGATATTATTTAGCCACACAGCTCTCACACTACGTGCAATGGTGCAACCCCGAATCTAGAAGGGTCTGGGTATCTATAGAAGCCGCCGAAGTGGGTCTCTCTACTCTTTCTTCTCTTCTCTGGCTTTCAAAATCCTGCCGCCCCAGAACTATAGTATCTCATCCCGTAGTTTCCCGCTCACTAATGATCTGGGACTCTGCCAATAGGAAATATGGCTTGGCCCCAGCCCCATCCCCTATCATCCCAATATTACACAACCCTGCATTCCCTCCTGGTACAAATAAATCACTATTTGCTCCCTGGCAAGATAGAGGTATCTTGTATCTGAATGACATTACCAAGGATACTAGCTTTCCACAATTCTCTCAGATTCAGGACAATATTGATATTCCCTCTCTGTATTTCTATCAATTTTTACAACTTAGACATTTTCACTCCTCAATGTGCCGTGTCCTCTCTAGCAGACCCCTAACCACGATTGAGACTATATGTTTCAGACGTCACTCAACCAAAGGCTTAATTTCCTTCATATATACTACTCTCATTAGGAATACTCCCTCTCAGCGGGATCCTCATGAGAGAGCATGGGAAACGGACCTAGGCTCGGCTCTAGATGATGAGGAATGGTCTGAGGCCTGGGATAACGCAGCATCTAGTTCCATCTGCGTTAGAATCAAAGAGAATGTCTATAAATTGTTATATAGATGGTACTATGTACCATCTCGCTTGAGCAAAATGTACCCGGACACGACGGACAGATGCTGGAGAGGATGTGGCGCTCTAGCAGACCCCTAACCACGATTGAGACTATATGTTTCAGACGTCACTCAACCAAAGGCTTAATTTCCTTCATATATACTACTCTCATTGGGAATACTCCCTCTCAGCGGGATCCTCATGAGAGAGCATGGGAAACGGACCTAGGCTCGGCTCTAGATGATGAGGAATGGTCTGAGGCCTGGGATAACGCAGCATCTAGTTCCATCTGCGTTAGAATCAAAGAGAATGTCTATAAATTGTTATATAGATGGTACTATGTACCATCTCGCTTGAGCAAAATGTACCCGGACACGACGGACAGATGCTGGAGAGGATGTGGCGCAGAGGGCTCTTTCCTACACATATGGTGGTCATGTCCTAAAATAGTGCGTATGTGGAGGGAAGTGATTCAATTTATTTCTAGTTTGTTGCAGGTCTCTATTCCTTCTGACCCTAAATATATTCTCCTCCCCTTAAACTTACCAACACTAACGAAATCCCAAAATAAATTATTACTTCATATAGTGTCTGCAACAACATGTCAACTAGCTGCAGATTGGAAAAACCCTATCCCGCCTTCCATGCAAGCTATAGTTGCCCGTATCTGGTACGTTTACCGCATGGAGTACATGACTAGCATTATTAATTGCTCCCCTGGGTCATTTGAGAAGGTTTGGAGTCCATGGCTGGCCACCCAGCATGCCCCTTCACCCTTTACTCTGTGATACCCTGCACAAGACTTGAGGGGACACCCCCCCCCCCTTCCCCCGGGGAATCTATTCTATACTATTCTGTTCATTCCTCTGCTCTTCTCCTTTCTTTTCTGTCTCTCTTCCCTCTGGACCTTTTTCTACTCTTCTTCACTGTTCATCAGTTAGCTACGCTGCTGACTGGCCTTGTTCCTATTTTACACCACCCGCTTGCTGAGTCAAAATGGGTCACTGTTTTTGTTATTATTTCTTCAGTTATCTTTATAATTGCCAACGTTTATACTATACACATAATGTATTCTGTTGAAATCACTACCTGTTGGTGTCTTTCTGTATTTGTGACCCCATGAATAAAAATTATTTACAAAAAAAAAAAAAACAGCTTATCTACAGAGTCTTTAGATATTCAGGAGTAGTAGGTAAGTAGTTCAATCCGTAACACTCAATGGGCAGTATTCAAATGTTATATCATGCCCATTCTCTTTTCTAAAGTGATCCCTGTTATTGCGCATATAGCACCCATAGTGATGCGTAAAGGGTAGCGAGCTGAAATGATAATACCACACCCATCAGCAGAAACAGCCCTTGTGAAGCAATTTTAAATCGAAGTGCAGCAGCAAACATATTATGAGCATATTACAGGTGATAAAAATAGTTATGAGAACTGCAACCAGGTACATATACATAATAGAAGTGGTATATGAGCAATCTCCTTATAGCGGCTAAACCCAAATCATGTGGGATTGAAGTATACAGACTAGTCACATCGACTGTATCCAGCCAGCAATTATCAGGTACTGATGTAATAGTATTGAATTTTTTTAAAAACAAAAGTGGTAGTATCAACCAAAAACATTTTTATTTTTGTTTTAATGGATGTAATAAAGACTCCAAAAATACCGCAATCAGCTGTTGCAAAGAACCCTGTGCCACAATAATAGGCATGGGGTTCTTTGCTACAAGCTGTTTATGAATACATGCAAGAAAACCTTACAAGCTATTTTACAACAGGCTGTTGATTTGGGATTCATATCGGACTAACTTAGGGAAACTATAATTCTGGAATTTCTTATTACACCATTATTTTATACCATCCCTAAAATTCTTAAGGGTCTTGATCCTCTCCCTGGCTGCCCTATTATTGCATCACGGGGGTTATTTGCTACAGCTGATTGCTGTATTTTTGGATTCTTTATTACAGCCATTAATTCAACAAGAAAAAAATTATTGTTCTTGTGCCCCCTTAAGCCTTAATCCTGTCTGATGACTTGCCCCTATGACTTAGAGGGAATAGTGTTTTTCGTCATGGGAGTTGCTGGAAAAGTAACACAACTGTGTTGTATGCCTATTACATACCTCCCAACATGACCCTCTCCAGGAGGGACATAATGCTCTGCTCCTGGACTTTTCTCTTAATATATGATTGCCATCACCTGTGCTGCAACACCTTTCTGATCCATTAACGAGTTAAATACAGGTGCTGGCAATCATAAATGATGAGAAAAGTCCAGAAGAAGAGTATTGTGTCCCTCCAGGAGAGGGTCATGTTGGGAGGTATGCTATTACTGGCATGGGAAGATTTTTTTTTTCCTCCTTTATGGTTTTAAGTAAAGAATTGCTCAAGTGATGTAGCTTGCTTTAATCATTCAGGATTTTGGTAAACTAAAAATCAGTGTGCCTCAAGTTCATTATTAATGAAAAGTACAGAACAGTACTTATAAAATAAATGGTCATAAATTATAGAAATTGTAGCAAATCAGTTATCTTTAGTCACAACATGGCAGCAGTAGTAAACACTTTTCACCACAGCATACTGATTGGCATATTCAAGCACAAGGTGAGCTCTACGTACATGTAGGTAGGCACCAAACAAACAACAGATAGTGATGAGCGGGTTCGGTTTTACTCGGTTTTACTCGGTTTTACTCGGTTCTCAAAACGACAGATTAAGCCTGTAATAAAGGTCTTGGTTCCCTAAAATGGTGAAAGCAAATGGAATAAATTATTATAATTAACAGTGGACTTTGCGCATTAGTTAATCCATGTTTAAAATAGGTCCATTTGAAGAAAGTTATTTACGAGGGGATTGGAGATAATGTGGAGGCACTGTGGGTTGAAATTTCAAGTGGGTGAACAGGAACAAAAAAACTATTAATAGGGACATGTTAAAAACCACCGGACATTAGTTTGACTGAGGAGGTACAACTATTCCAGCAAATTGGAAAAGCAGCAGGACTAGGGGATGTCCTAATCATTGGGGATTTTAATTTTCCTGACATAAATTGCAACAACGTATTGTGTTACAGCTAGGGGAAACTGGTTCTTAAATATACTAAAAGATCACTACTTGTCTCAAGTAATCGATGTGCCTACTAGAAACAAAACAGGGCTTTGCTGGACCTTCTGTAGTACTAATAATGTAGAGATAATAACAAATACTACAGTGGGGGGAGACCTTGGAAAACAGCAATCATAATATGGTCACATTCAAAATTAGTTTTCAAAAATTCACTATAAGGGCTCTACCAAGACTTTTAACTTAAAAAAAGAGAATTTCGATGGACTGAAACAAGCACTAAAGGATATTGACTGGGATACTTTGTTCCATTATAAGAACACTGCTAATATGTGGGATGCTTCTAAAAGTTTGCATAATAAATATACTTATAAATGAATTCCCATGAGCAGCAAACAAAGGGGTTCAGAATACAAACCAATGTGGCTTAATAAGAAGGTTAAGGAAGTAATGGATAAAAAGAGGCTTGCTTTCAAAGTGTTTAAATCAGATTGGAAAGGCAGGGTCATTCCACTATTACAAGGAATCTAAGAAGATTTGCAAAAAAGAAATCAGAGCAGCAAAAATACAAGACGAAAAGCAAATTGCTAAGGAGAGTAAAACAAACCCAAAAAAGGTTTTTAAATATATAAATGGTAAAAGGTTAAAAAAAGAGAATATAGGACCATTAAAAGGAGAGTTGGGAGTATTGATAAATAATTACAAACTAAAAGCAGAAATAATAAACACATTTTTTTCATCAGTGTTTACTAGAAAGGACCAAATGTTGGAAGTAGTGATTAACACAAGTATTGATAAAATACAGTTGCTTCGCACTTATTTGAGTGAGGAAGTAGTCCGTGAGCGACTAAACAAAATTAAGGTTAATTAAATCTCCTGGTCCAGATGGATTCCACCCAAGGGTTCTTATGGAGCTTAATTCAGAACTAGCAAGGCCTTTATATTTAATTTTCTATGACTCAGTTAAAACAGGCATGATACCAAAGGACTGGCGTATAGCAGAGGTAATCCCAATATTTAAAAAGGGTGGCAAAACTCATCCTGGTAACTATAGTCTGATTAGTTTGACATCAATTGTGGGGAAATATTGGAAGGAATATTAAAGGATAGCATACAGGAGTACTTGGATATCTCCAATGTTATTAATAGGAAACAGCATGGTTTCATGAGGGACAGGTCATGCCATACTAACTTAATTAGCTTCTACGAGAAAGTGAGCAAAAATCCTGACAAGTGTAATGCTGTAGATGTGGTCTATTTAGATTTCACAAAAGCCTTCGACACAGTGTCTCACAATGGGCTGATTTTCAAACTAAGAGAGCTCAGCCTAGTAAACACAGGGAACAGCGAGTTGTGGTTAATGGGATGTCCTCAAACTGGGCCACTGTATTCAGTGGAATACCACAAGGGTTAGAACTCGGGCCACTACTTTTCAATATACACTGCTCAAAAAAATAAAGGGAACACTTAAACAACACAATATAACTCCAAGTCAATCACACTTCTGTGAAATCAAACTGTCCACTTAGGAAGCAACACTGATTGACAATTAATTTCACATGCTGTTGTGCAAATGGAATAGACAACAGGTGGAAATTATAGGCAATTAGCAAGACACCCCCAATAAAGGAGTTGTTCTGCAGGTGGTGACCACAGACCACTTCTCAGCTCCTATGCTTTCTGGCTGATGTTTTGGTCACTTTTGAAAGCTGGCGGTGCTTTCACTCTAGTGGTAGCATGAGACGGAGTCTACAACCCACACAAGTGGCTCAGGTAGTGCAGCTCATCCAGGATGGCACACAGGGCCGGTTCAAGGCCGCTCTGCGCCCCGGGCAGGAAACGGGGCGTGGCCTAATACAGGGGGCGTGGTCAGCTACGCCCCCTGTACATTTCTAGCGCCGCGTGAATGCTGAGCGGTGCGCGATGACGTCATTGCGCACCGCACAGCAAAAGGTCCTCTCTACGAAGGGAAACTAGACGCTACGCATCTAGTTCCCTTCCTGGAGAGGACCTTTGCTGTGCGGTGCGCGATGACGTCATCGCGCACCGCTCAGCAAAGGTCCTCTCCACGAAGGGAAACTAGACGCTACGCGTCTAGTTCCCTTCACAGGAGGCGGGGACACAGCGGGCCGGGCAGCGGAGGCGGACGGGGGACACAGCGGGCAGCAGTGGCGGATCTTGCCACGGTGTGGCGCCCTCCGGATGGCGCCAGCGCCCTCCGGAAGGCGGCACCCCGGGCAAAAGTCCTGCTTGCCCGTGGCAAGATCCGCTACTGATGGCACATCAATGCGAGCCGTGGCCCGACGTCCACAGGTGGGGGTTGTGCTTACAGCCCAACACCGTGCAGTATGTTTGGCATTTGCCAGAGAACACCAAGATTGGCGTCGGTAAGCTGACCGGCAGACGCCTGACCGCCGGTCAGCCGTACTACACCCCCCTGCAGTGCACATGGTTTTGCCTATATGCTAACAAATTTGCTGCAACAACCAGGTCTGAATTAGGCCCTATGTAGGGTAATTAACTCAGCCAAGGATTCATGGTCCCTACAGAATGACTTACTTAAAATGGAAGTTTGGGCAACTAAATGGAGAATGAGGTTTAACATAGAAAAATGTAAAGTCATGCACTTTGGAACTAAAAATAACCATGCAACCTACAAATTAAATGGAGAGAATGTAGGGGAAATGGTAATAGAAAAAGATTTGGTGGTGCTCATTGATAATAGATTTAACAACAGTACCCAATGTAAGAGTGCAGTAACAAAGGCAAATAAGATATTAGAATGCATAAAAATAAGAATTTACTTACCGATAATTCTATTTCTCGTAGTCCGTAGTGGATGCTGGGAACTCCGTAAGGACCATGGGGAATAGCGGCTCCGCAGGAGACTGGGCACAAAAGTAAAAGCTTTAGGACTACCTGGTGTGCACTGGCTCCTCCCCCTATGACCCTCCTCCAAGCCTCAGTTAGGATACTGTGCCCGGACGAGCGTACACAATAAGGAAGGATTTTGAATCCCGGGTAAGACTCATACCAGCCACACCAATCACACCGTACAACCTGTGATCTGAACCCAGTTAACAGCATGATAACAGAGGAGCCTCTGAAAAGATGGCTCACAACAGTAATAACCCGTACAATAACTATGTACAAGTATTGCAGACAATCCGCACTTGGGATGGGCGCCCAGCATCCACTACGGACTACGAGAAATAGAATTATCGGTAAGTAGATTCTTATTTTCTCTGACGTCCTAGTGGATGCTGGGAACTCCGTAAGGACCATGGGGATTATACCAAAGCTCCCAAACGGGCGGGAGAGTGCGGATGACTCTGCAGCACCGAATGAGAGAACTCCAGGTCCTCCTCGGCCAGGGAATCAAATTTGTAGAATTTAGCAAACGTGTTTGCCCCTGACCAAGTAGCTGCTCGGCAAAGTTGTAAAGCCGAGACCCCTCGGGCAGCCGCCCAAGATGAGCCCACCTTCCTTGTGGAATGGGCTTTTACAGATTTTGGCTGTGGCAGGCCTGCCACAGAATGTGCAAGCTGAATTGTACTACAAATCCAACGAGCAATAGTCTGCTTAGGAGCAGGAGCACCCAGCTTGTTGGGTGCATACAGGATAAACAGCGAGTCAGATTTTCTGACTCCAGCCGTCCTGGAAACATATATTTTCAGGGCCCTGACTACGTCCAGCAACTTGGAGTCCTCCAAGTCCCTAGTAGCCGCAGGTACAACAATAGGCTGGTTCAAGTGAAACGCTGAAACCACCTTATGGAGAAATTGAGGACGAGTCCTCAATTCTGCCCTGTCCGTATGAAAAATTAGGTAAGGGCTTTTATAGGATAAAGCCGCCAATTCTGAGACACGCCTGGCTGAAGCCAGGGCTAACAGCATTACCACTTTCCATGTGAGATATTTTAAGTCCACAGTGGAGAGTGGTTCAAACCAATGTGATTTTAGGAACCCCAAAACTACATTGAGATCCCAAGGTGCCACTGGAGGCACAAAAGGAGGCTGTATATGCAGTACCCCCTTGACAAACGTCTGAACTTCAGGAACTGAAGCCAGTTCTTTCTGGAAGAAAATCGACAGGGCCGAAATTTGAACCTTAATGGACCCTAATTTTAGGCCCATAGACAGTCCTGTTTGCAGGAAATGCAGGAAACGACCCAGTTGAAATTCCTCTGTAGGGGCCTTCCTGGCCTCGCACCACGCAACATATTTACGCCAAATACGGTGATAATGTTGTACGGTTACATCCTTCCTGGCTTTGATCAGGGTAGGGATGACTTCATCCGGAATGCCTTTTTCCTTCAGGATCCGGCGTTCAACCGCCATGCCGTCAAACGCAGCCGCGGTAAGTCTTGGAACAGACAGGGTCCCTGCTGGAGCAGGTCCTTTCTTAGAGGTAGAGGCCACGGGTCCTCTGTGAGCATCTCTTGAAGTTCCGGGTACCAAGTCCTTCTTGGCCAATCCGGAGCCACGAGTATAGTCCTTACTCCTCTCCTTCTTATGATTCTCAGTACCTTGGGTATGAGAGGCAGAGGAGGGAACACATACACTGACTGGTACACCCACGGTGTTACCAGAGCGTCCACAGCTATTGCCTGAGGGTCCCTTGACCTGGCGCAATACCTGTCTAGTTTTTTGTTGAGGCGGGACGCCATCATGTCCACCTTTGGTTTTTCCCAACGGTTCACAATCATGTGGAAGACTTCTGGGTGAAGTCCCCACTCCCCCGGGTGGAGGTCGTGTCTGCTGAGGAAGTCTGCTTCCCAGTTGTCCACTCCCGGAATGAACACTGCTGACAGTGCTATCACATGATTTTCCGCCCAGCGAAGAATCCTTGCAACTTCAGTCATTGCCCTCCTGCTTCTTGTGCCGCCCTGTCTGTTTACGTGGGCGACTGCCGTGATGTTGTCCGACTGGATCAGCACCGGCTGACCTTGAAGTAGAGGTCTTGCTAGGCTTAGAGCATTGTAGATGGCCCTTAGCTCCAGGATATTTATGTGAAGTGATGTCTCCAGGCTTGACCACAAGCCCTGGAAATTTCTTCCCTGTGTGACTGCTCCCCAGCCTCTCAGGCTGGCATCCGTGGTCACCAGGACCCAGTCCTGAATGCCGAATCTGCGGCCCTCTAGAAGATGAGCACTCTGCAACCACCACAGTAGAGACACCCTTGTCCTTGGTGACAAGATTATCCGCTGATGCATCTGAAGATGCGACCCGGACCATTTGTCTAGCAGATCCCACTGGAAGGTTCTTGCGTGGAATCTGCCGAATGGGATTGCTTCGTAAGAAGCCACCATCTTTCCCAGGACCCTTGTGCATTGATGCACTGAGACTTGGCCTGGTTTTAGGAGATTTCTGACTAGTTCGGATAACTCCCTGGCTTTCTCCTCCGGGAGAAA
Source organism: Pseudophryne corroboree (assembly GCF_028390025.1). Lineage (NCBI taxonomy): Eukaryota > Metazoa > Chordata > Amphibia > Anura > Myobatrachidae > Pseudophryne > Pseudophryne corroboree. The sequence goes on along the minus strand of NC_086444.1, from coordinate 328,600,358 downwards.
CACCTTTTTCTGGACTGTGTCCAGGATCATCCCTAGGAATAGAAGTCGTGTCGTCGGGATTAGCTGCGATTTTGGAATATTGAGAATCCAACCGTGCTGGCGCAGCCCTATCTGAGATAGTGCTACTCCGACTTCCAACTGTTCCCTGGATCTTGCCCTTATCAGGAGATCGTCCAAGTAAGGGATAACTAAAACACCCTTTCTTCGAAAGAGTATCATCATTTCGGCCATTACCTTGGTAAAGACCCGGGGTGCCGTGGACAATCCAAACGGCAGCGTCTGAAACTGATAGTGACAGTTCTGTACCACAAACCTGAGGTATCCTTGGTGAGAAGGGTAAATTGGGACATGTAGGTAAGCATCTTTGATGTCCAGAGACACCATATAGTCCCCTTCTTCCAGGTTTGCAATCACTGCTCTGAGTGAGCTACCAGGTCTGATAGACCTACCCCAAATAACTCCTCCCCCTTATAAGGCAATACTTCCATGTGCCTTTTAGAATCCGCATCACGTGACCACTGCCGCGTCCATAAACCTCTTCTTGCAGAAATGGACAGCGCGCAAACTCTTGATGCCAGTCGGCAAATATCCCTCTGTGCATCACGCATATATAGAAATGCATCCTTCAAATGCTCTATAGTCAGTAATATACTGTCCCTATCTAGGGTATCAATATTTTCAGTCAGGGAATCCGACCACGCCAGGCCCGCACTGCACATCCAGGCTGAGGCGATTGCTGGTCGCAGTATAACACCCGTGTGAGAGTATATACATTTTAGGATATTCTCCAGCTTTCTATCGGCAGGTTCCTTAAGGGCGGCCGTATCAGGAGAGGGTAGTGCTACCTGTTTAGACAAGCGTGTGAGCGCTTTATCCACCCTAGGGGGTGTTTCCCAACGTGCCCTATCCTCTGGCGGGAAAGGGTACGATGCCAATAACCTTTTAGGAATTATCAGTTTTTTAATGGGGGAAACCCACGCCTCATCACACACTTCATTTAATTCCTCGGACACAGGAAAAACTACCGGCAGTTTTTTCTCACCAAACATAATACCCTTTTTAGTGGTACTTGTATTATCAGAGATATGCAATACATTTTTCATTGCTTCAATCATGTAACGTGTGGCCCTAGTGGAAGTCACGTTTGTCTCCTCATCATCGACACTGGAGTCAGTATCCGTGTCTGTGTCCGCCATTTGAGGTAACGGGCGTTTTAAAGCCCCTGATGGCGTTTGAGACCCCTGGACAGGCACAAGCTGAGTAGCCGGCTGTCTCATGTCGTCAACTGTCTGTCGTAAAGAGCTGACACTGTCACGTAATTCCTTCCATAAGCTCATCCACTCAGGTGTCGACTCCCTAGGGGGTGACAACTCTATAATAGGCAATTGCTCCGCCTCCATCTCATTTTCCTCCTCAAACATGTCGACACAATCGTACCGACACACCGCACACACACAGGGAATGCTCTGATAGAGGACAGGACCCCACTAGCCCTTTGGGGAGACAGAGGGAGAGTATGCCAGCACACACCAGAGCGCTATATATATACAGGAATACCACTATAAAATGTGCTTTTCCCTTTATAGCTGCTGTTAGTATAAACTACTGCGCCAAATTAGTGCCCCCCTCTCTTTTTTACCCTTTTCTGTAGTGCAGGACTGCAGGGGGAGAGTCAGGGAGACGTCCTTCCAGCGGAGCTGTGATGGAAAATGGCGCCCGTGTGCTGAGGAGATAGGCTCCGCCCCCTTCTCGGCGGCCTTTTCTCCCGCTTTTTTGGTGAGTTCTGGCAGGGGTTAAAATACATCCATATAGCCCTGGGGTTATATGTGGTGTATTTATGCCAGCCAAGGTGTTTTACATTGCTGCTCAGGGCGCCCCCCCCCTAGCGCCCTGCACCCTCAGTGACCGGAGTGTGAAGTGTGCCTGAGTAACAATGGCGCACAGCTGCAGTGCTGTGCGCTACCTTGTTGAAGACTGATGTCTTCTGCCGCCGATTTTTCCGGACCTTTTCTTGCTTCTGGCTCTGTAAGGGGGCCGGCGGCGCGGCTCTGGGACCGAGCTTCGAGGCTGCGCCTGTGTTCGGTCCCTCTGGAGCTAATGGTGTCCAGTAGCCTAAGAAGCCCAATCCACTCTGCACGCAGGTGAGTTCGCTTCTTCTCCCCTTAGTCCCTCGATGCAGTGAGCCTGTTGCCAGCAGGTCTCACTGAAAATAAAAAACCTAAAACTAAACTTTTACTAAGAAGCTCAGGAGAGCCCCTAGTGTGCACCCTTCTCGGCCGGGCACAGAAATCTAACTGAGGCTTGGAGGAGGGTCATAGGGGGAGGAGCCAGTGCACACCAGGTAGTCCTAAAGCTTTTACTTTTGTGCCCAGTCTCCTGCGGAGCCGGTATTCCCCATGGTCCTTACGGAGTTCCCAGCATCCACTAGGACGTCAGAGAAATGGGGAATTGAGACAAGGGAGTGTAATCCTATACCATTGGTAAGGCCACACCTTGAATATTGTGTACAGTTCTGGAGCCACACTATAAAAAAAAATATACTAGAGCTGGAAATGGTTCAAAGACGAAATACAAAATTGATAAAGGGGTTTGAGGCACTGGAATATGAGGAAAGGCTTACTAGGTTAAATATGTTTACACTTGAAAAAAAGCATCTACTTTAAGAGGAGACGTTATTAATATATATAAATATATAAAGGGACAATACATGGAGCTATCAGGAGATGTGTTTATTAAGAGAGCTCTACAAAGGACACACGCACACCCTGCTCTGAGGCTAGAGGAGAGAAAATGTCATACCCAAAGAAGGAAGGGGTTTTTCAAAGTAAGGGCAGTAAGGATCTGCAATTCTTTACCAAAGAAGGTCATAATGGCGGACATAGGGAGTCATTCCGAGTTGATCGCTAGCTGCCGTTGTTCGCAGCGCAGCGATCAGGCTAAAAATCTGCAATTCTGCGCATGCACATGGCCCGCAATGTGCACGCGCGACGTACGGGTACAAAGCCTTTTGTGGTTGTGCACAGGTTCTAGCAAAGTTTTCAGTCGCACTGACGACCACAAGAAGATTGACAAGAAGGGGGCGTTTCTGGGTGTCATCTGAACGTTTTCAGGGAGTGTCTGCAGAAACGCAGGCGTGTCTGAAAAAACGCAGGCGTAGCTGGACGTTCGCTGGGCGGGTGTATGACGTCAAATCCGGACACGAATAGGCTGAAGTGATCGCAAGCGCTGAGTAGGTTCAGAGCTACTCAGAAACTGCACAAACTGTTTAAAATACACTCCCCAGTGGGCAATGGCATAGCGTTTGCACAGCTGCTAAAACTAGCTAGCAATCGATCAACTTGGAATGAGGGCCATAGTCATTAAATTTAAGAATGGGTTGGATATATTTCTAACTGAAAAAAATATTCACAGATATAGCATTTAGAAAGATTGTATTGCATAACTACGGGTATATCTGGTTAGTTACAGAATAGTATAGGCTCTAAATAAAGGTTGAACTCGATGGACAACTTGTCTTTTTCAACCTTATTAACTATGTTATTACCATGCACTGTAGCCCGCTGATCAAAAAGGGTGGCAGAGATGCCTGACATTTCTCTGATGAAACAATCTGTTATTTAAATTTTATACATTATAGATTTCTTGGTTGCCTAAGTCATAGTTGTAGCACTTCACATAATTATTAATGCTAAAGGGTTTAAACTGCATTTAATATTTGAATTGTGCATCATGCATGCTGCATCTACACAGTGGTTTGTGTGTCATTCATTACATAGGCACTGCATTCATCCATACCTGCTACCTGAGTCAGCTCCTACAATTTCAGATGCCTGGATTCTACTCATCTGCTCTTCCGCTGGACAGCCCATGCCTATACTTGGTGCTGTTTTTCAGCAGTAACCAACAGAAACTCAGTTCCTGAACCTGTCCTGTATCAAAATATATTTTACGTATTTTAAAGTCCATTTTGAGTGGACAATGGGGGTAATTCAGACCTGATCACTCGCTAGCGTTTTTTGCAGCGCTGCGATCAGGTCAGAACTGCGCATGCATATTCACCATAATGCACAGGTACAAAGCGGATCGGCGCTCAGCAATGAGTTTGTGCGAAGAATCCATTTGCATGGGTGATCGCACGGAGATTGACAGGGAGAGGTCATTTGTGGGTGGCAACTGACCATTTTCTGGGAGTTGTTGGAAAAACGCAGGCATGTCCAAGCGTTTGCAGGGAGTGTTCCTGACGTCAATTTCCGGTCCCGGACAGGCTGAAGCAATCGCAGCGGCTGAGTAAGTCCTGGGCTACTCAGAGACTGCACAAAATCTGTTTGTACAGCTCTGCTACACATGCGTTCGCACACTTGCAAAGCGAAAATACACTCCCCTATGGGCGGCGACTATCTGTTTGCAGCAGTGCAAAAAACCACTAGTGAGCGATCAGGTCTGAATTAGGCCCAGTATCTATAACTTTTTTTTACTAGCTTCACCCCCATACCTATCCATAGTTCCTGAACCTATTTTTCCAGAAAAACAGTACTGCCTACACTTCCCGAAACATAAGAGGCCTCTGTTCCTGCAGTCTTCCATTTGGTCACACATGGTTGGATCTTGCCCTTTCAGAAGAGCATATTGATCTCTGACCAGTTCAGCTCCCTAGGCTTTGTGTTAAGTGGTGCTTTCCTCTCTGTGTACTTGGAGCTCACTATACTAATTCCTAAAGCTTGTGTACTGACGAGTCCAGTGCTCTTGATGAGTATCTAGTTTTCTCTAACACCTATCTTGTTTCTCTTAAACCCTGCATAAGCCATGTACACCAGGGACATGCAGTCAGGGGAGGCAGAGCCTCACCTGTCATGCTCCCTATCATACTCACAGTTCTCACTATAAAAATGATTGGGATAACACAAAGAAGATATAACTTATAAGCATCTTCTTTGTATTAATGCAATCATCTTTATAGATAAAGCTTACCAGAGTTGCAGGGCTCCTGGAACTTGCAGGGAGAGATAGAGATGAGGCAGCAGCAGCTCAGCTTCATCTCTCACATTATCGGACACTGACTGTACAGATGAGTGGGGCTACACAGCGGCCAATCAGACCGCATAGAACAGAGAAATGTGAGACATGCCTCACAGTGGGGGCGTGTGTGAGCTCTGATGGGTAGCTTGGATTGGTCATGTGACCAATCCAGGAAGTGAAGAAAGGCAGACACCACAGCTGAGCAGCTTGGCAAGGGAGGAGGGAAATAGGGACCTGCAGTGCCAGCAGCAGGCTCCCGTGCGCAGTGGCTGGTGTGCGTAGCTGCCAGAACCTGAACTCTTTGTGTGTGTGTGTGTTAGAGATGAGCGGGTTCGGTTTCTCTGAATCCGAACCCGCCCGAACTTCATGGTTTTTTTCACGGGTCCGAGCAGACTCGGATCCTCCCGCCTTGCTCGGTTAACCCGAGCGCGCCCGAACGTCATCATGACGCTGTCGGATTCTCGCGAGACTCGGATTCTATATAAGGAGCCGCGCGTCGCCGCCATTTTCACACGTGCATTGAGATTGATAGTGAGAGGACGTGGCTGGCGTCCTCTCCATTTAGATTATAAGAGAGAGAGATTTACTGGAGCTTAGGACTAGGAGGAGTACTGTAGAAGTGTAGAGAGTGCAGAGAGTTTACTAGTGAGTGACCACCAGACAGTGCAGTTTATTTAATATATCCGTTCTCTGCCTGAAAAAAGCGATACACACAGTGACTCAGTCACATACCATATCTGTGTGCACTGCTCAGGCTCAGCCCAGTGTGCTGCATCATCTATATATATTATATATCTGTCTGACTGCTCAGCTCACACAGCTTATAATTGTGGGGGAGACTGGGGAGCACTGCAGTGCCAGTTATAGGTTATAGCAGGAGCCAGGAGTACATAATATTATATAGTGAGTGACCACCAGACAGTGCAGTTTATTTAATATATCCGTTCTCTGCCTGAAAAAAGCGATACACACAGTGACTCAGTCACATACCATATCTGTGTGCACTGCTCAGGCTCAGCCCAGTGTGCTGCATCATCTATATATATTATATATCTGTCTGACTGCTCAGCTCACACAGCTTATAATTGTGGGGGAGACTGGGGAGCACTGCAGTGCCAGTTATAGGTTATAGCAGGAGCCAGGAGTACATAATATTATATTAAAATTAAACAGTGCACACTTTTGCTGCAGGAGTGCCACTGCCAGTGTGACTGACCAGTGACCTGACCACACTGACCACCAGTATAGTTAGTAGTATACTTATATTGTGATTGCCTGAAAAAGTTAAACACTCGTCGTGTGACTTCACTTGTGTGTTGTTGTTTTTTTTATTCTATAAAAATAAAACTCATTCTGCTGACAGACAGTGTCCAGCAGGTCCGTCATTATATAATATATAATATATACCTGTCCGGCTGCAGTAGTGATATATATATATTTTTTATATCATTTATCATCCAGTCGCAGCAGACACAGTACGGTAGTTCACGGCTGTGGCTACCTCTGTGTCTGCACTCGGCAGGCAGTCCGTCCATAATTGTATACCACCTAACCGTGGTTTTTTTTTTCTTCTTTATACATACATACTACTACGACATCTCTTTATCAACCAGTCTATATTAGCAGCAGACACAGTACAGTACGGTAGTTCACGGCTGTGGCTACCTCTGTGTCTGCACTCGGCAGGCAGTCCGTCCATAATTGTATACCACCTAACCTTTTTCTTTGCATCATGTGCTGATTGGGGAGGGTTTTTTGGAAGGGACATCCTGCGTGACACTGCAGTGCCACTCCTAAATGGGCCCGGTGTTTGTGTCGGCCACTAGGGTCGCTAATCTTACTCACACAGTCAGCTACCTCATTGTGCCTCTTTTTTTCTTTGCGTCATGTGCTGTTTGGGGAGGGTTTTTTGGAAGGGACATCCTGCGTGACACTGCAGTGCCACTCCTAGATGGGCCCGGTGTTTGTGTCGGCCACTAGGGTCGCTAATCTTACTCACACAGCTACCTCATTGCGCCTCTTTTTTTCTTTGCGTCATGTGCTGTTTGGGGAGGGTTTTTTGGAAGGGACATCCTGCGTGACACTGCAGTGCCACTCCTAGATGGGCCCGGTGTTTGTGTCGGCCACTAGGGTCGCTAATCTTACTCACACAGCTACCTCATTGCGCCTCTTTTTTTCTTTGCGTCATGTGCTGTTTGGGGAGGGTTTTTTGGAAGGGCCATCCTGCGTGACACTGCAGTGCCACTCCTAGATGGGCCCGGTGTTTGTGTCAGCCACTAGGGTCGCTAATCTTACTCACACAGCTACCTCATTGCGCCTCTTTTTTTCTTTGCGTCATGTGCTGTTTGGGGAGGGTTTTTTGGAAGGGACATCCTGCGTGACACTGCAGTGCCACTCCTAGATGGGCCCGGTGTTTGTGTCGGCCACTAGGGTCGCTTATCTTACTCACACAGTGACCTCGGTGCAAATTTTAGGACTAAAAATAATATTGTGAGGTGTGAGGTATTCAGAATAGACTGAAAATGAATGTAAATTATGGTTTTTGAGGTTAATAATACTTTGGGATCAAAATGACCCCCAAATTCTATGATTTAAGCTGTTTTTTAGTGTTTTTTGAAAAAAACACCCGAATCCAAAACACACCCGAATCCGACAAAAAAAATTCGGTGAGGTTTTGCCAAAACGCGTTCGAACCCAAAACACGGCCGCGGAACCGAACCCAAAACCAAAACACAAAACCCGAAAAATTTCAGGCGCTCATCTCTAGTGTGTGTGTGTGTGTGTGTGTGTGTGTGAGGAATCTGTGTGTCTGGCATCTGTAGGGAGTGAGGGGACATGACTCTCTGTGTGTGTGTGCGTGTGCTAGGGCAGGTGTGTGTGTGTGTGGCATCTTTAGTGAGTGTGGGACAGGACTCTGTGTGTGAGTTTGTGTGGCATCTGTAGCGAGTGCGGGAACAGGACTCTGTGTGTGTGTGTGTGTGTGTGTGTGTGTGTGTGTGTGGCATCTGTTGTGAGTGTGGGGACAGGACTCTGTGTGTGAGTTTGTGTGGCATCTGTAGTGAGTGCGGGTACAGGTGTGTGTGTGTGGCATCTGTTGTGAGTGCTGAGACAGGTGTGTGTGCAATCTGTAGTGAGTGCGGGGACAGGTGTGTGTGTGTGTGTGTCATCTGTAGTGAGTGCGGGGACAGGTGTGTGTGCAATCTGTAGTGAGTGCGGGGACAGATGTGTTTGTGTGTGGCATCTGTAGCGAGTGCAGGGACAGGACTGTGTGTGTGTGTGTGTGTGTGTGTGTGTGTGTGTGTGTGGCATCTGTAGTGAGTGTGGAGACAGGTGTGTGTGGCATCTGTAGTGAGTGCTGGGACAGGTGTGTGTGTGTGGCATCTGTAGTGAGTGCTGGGACAGGTGTGTGTGTGTGTGGCATCTGTAGTGAGTGCTGGGACAGGTGTGTGTGTGGCATCTGTAGTGAGTGCGGTGACAGGTGTGTGTGTGTGGGGGGGCATCTGTTGCGAGTGCTGAGACAGGTGTGTGTGGCATCTGTAGTGAGGGACAGGTGTGTGTGTAATCTGTAGTGAGTGTGGGGACAGGTGTGTGTGTGTCATCTGTAGTGAGTGCTGGGACAGGTGTGTGTGTGTGTGTGTGGCATCTGTAGTGAGTGCTGGGACAGGTGTGTGTGTGTGTGTGTGTGGCATCTGTAGTGAGTGCTGGGACAGGTGTGTGTGTGTGTGTGTATGTGGCATCTGTAGTGAGTGCTGGGACAGGTGTGTGTGTGTGTGTGTGTGTGTGTGTGTGTGTGTGTGTGGCATCTGTAGTGAGTGCTTGGACAGGTGTGTGTGTGGCATCTATAGTGAGTGCGGTGACAGGTGTGTGTGGGGGGGCATCTGTAGTGAGTGCTGAGACAGGTGTGTGTGTAAATTGTAGTGAGTGCGGGGACAGGTGTGTGTGTGTGTCATCTGTAGTGAGTGCTGGGACAGGTGTGTGTGTGTGTGTGTGTGTGTGTGTGTGTGTGTGGCATCTGTAGTGAGTGCTGGGACAGTTGTGTGTGTGTGTGTGTGGCATCTGTAGTGAGTGCGGTGACAGGTGTGTGTGGGGGGGCATCTGTAGTGAGTGCTGAGACAGGTGTGTGTGGCATCGTGTGTGGCATCTGTAGTGAGGGACAGGTGTGTGTGTAATCTGTAGTGAGTGCGGGGACAGGTGTTTATGTGTGTGTCATCTGTAATGAGTGCTGGATTAGGACTCTGTGTGTGTGGCTACAGTTGTGAGACGTAGTGTGCATATATGTTTCCGCTCTCCCTCCCCAGGTGCTACTGATTATATAACTGATGACTGTATTGCTCTGTGTAACCTGCTGCACCAGGCCAGCGTTGTTCTGCAGGTGAGGGGGCAATGGGGCACCTCACCCAGAAGTTAGTATCCACCAGTTTACTCACAACACTAGGGTAATGGCTGTGACCTGGCTATTACTGTATGTATGTTATCCCAGTGTTGGATGTAGTGCAGTGACATAAGCATTAAATTGTGTAGGGGGTGAGACAGGCTTCTGGTCTGAGAGCCTCCACCATTTGTGCCTCCCCACCCTCTGACCTCACCACACGTCACTGATATACACCCTTCTGATGCATTCATTTTGGGCTGCTCACATATGAAGCAGAGAGACACTGCTTTACTGTCACATATCTGCACACTGCATACATCTACTGTCTCCTCTGTTCTGCTGTATTGAACTATCATTTGCCACTGAATTGCTACATTCTGTGTATTGGTCACTGTTACTTATCTCTACTCTCAGATACTGCTTATTGACAAGTAGTGTCTTTTCCATTCATTGCTTGTTGCTTACAGCTTACTCCCCACATCCCCAGGCTAATTTGTTCTTCTATCTGCCCTTCAATACTCCTCTTTGCCCTCCCATTCCTTCCCTTCATACCCTGCTAACCTTGGCCCCCCTTCTTCTCCATCATGTACTCCATCTCATCCTCTTATTCCTCCTGTCCTATCACACCTCTCCTCCTTGATTTTCCACATGGACCACTAAGTCCTTAGTCTCAACTTCCAATTATGTCTCTTACCCCTCCCTCCATAATGTAAGCTCTCATAGGCAAGGTCATCTACCCAAACTGTCTTGTGTCCATCCTCTTTGTATATTGTGTCTTTATGTGGCCTGTCATGTATGTGTCTATACTGTTATGTGTACATCTTTCTGTCATCCATGCCTTATGCTGAATTCATCTGTTTGTCATGCGATTTCCATGTATTTTTATTGTGCCTTTGTCTGATTGCCATGCCACTTTATCATCTTGTATGCTGCTGTTATTCAGTGTCATAGCTCTGCTTAGTACTTATGCTGTAGGCATTGTTTGTGTAGAGTAATTGGGCTTTTTTTCATAACTGTTAGTTTTGCATGTATTTGAATTTGGAGACAAAAGATGATTGCCATTATAGTACTGTTATATGCCAGAAGTGTTTCCATTCATCCAGCACCACTCAGGAGTATCACTAAATTACAGTTGTGTAAGGGACCATTGCAACCATTTTCTTTCTAGAATGGAGGGAGCAGGACCTAATGACACCACCAGAGATGCTGGGTTGCCCCCAGAGACTCTCCCTACACTCCTGGCTCCTCCTCGGTGAGTGGAAGACAGGCGCTGTATGATAACATCATAGTGCAGCAGCCAGCACCCGGCCACTGAGGAGCAGGTGGCATTTTGGTGTCACCCTCTTGCACGGTGACACCCAGTATTGTCCACACTCATGTAGTGATGCCACTGATACTTCCATCAAAAGTGAAACAGCAAGAGATTTTAGGTAAACTTTCAGGGGTTAAATGTACAAAAACCACTGCAATGGTTGCCTTGACATAAACTGCCCAATCAGTGATCCAGTTGATCAGGCTTAAGTTACTCTTTATCCTGATACTATTATGGTAATTAATAATCTCCACTAGACACATCTAATGTGGAAATTTTCTATTAAAGCTATTTCAGGACAGCTCATCCAGTAACAGTTTTTCCTGGTGATGACTGAACATTATTGACAGTTCTTGTGAACTTCTGGGTTATAATCCATATTTTTAGTGTGTGTGCACAATCGAAGGTTTAACATTTGGAGTTGGATGCTGCTGGTGTTTCTGCTGCTGTTGGTGCTGTGGAAGGCAATACACCTACCCTGTGGGCTGTCACAGTCATTTAGTTTGCCCTGTTCCACTTGTCCACATATCCTTGGTTAAGTGGACAGTGGGAACAATGGCATTTCTGAGGACACTAACAACACTTTTTTAAAATCTATGTACAGGCTGGGAATGGCTTGTCTAGAGAAGTGGAATCTAGACGGCATTTGGCACCGGGGACACAGTACATCAATCAACTGTCTAAATCCCACTGCACTAATGGCCGATACAGGATGCTCATCTAACACCAGCATAGTTGTTATGGCCTCAGTAATCCACTTTGCAACTGGGTGACTGCTGTCATTTGTCATCTTTCTTGCAAAAGATTGTTGAACAGTCAATTGTTTGGTTAAACTTCAAGTAGTCTTCCTGGTCCCCTTCTGGGTTGAAGACGATCGACTCCCAGTAGCAGCAGCAGTAGGCGTAGCAGTCAAGGATCCGGATAGGAGAGGAGTCAGCCATGCCAATGAAATGGGATACAGGAGAACTACTTTCAATCTTGATTGAGGAGGAGATTGATGACGGGGAGGGTGTTGGTGGTGTGGATTTCAAGTACTTGGATCCTACAGAGAAAAAGGATCTAGGTGTCGCCGGACTGTTTACGTTCTTATCCAAAGTTTCGGAATTTGTAAACAACTTGTGATGGACCCTCTGCAAGTGGCATAATAGGAAGGAGGTTCCAATGTGGTTACTGTCCCTACCTCTACTTAAAACACCTTTACAAAGGCTACAGATAGCTATACAGTGATTGTCTGTGTTTGGGAAGAAATATTTCCTCACAGAAGAGGTGGATCTTTTTGTCTTTTGCCCAGGTATGAAGACAATGGGCTTGTTTTTCATACCATGAGCAACAACTGTCCCCACTGGGGCCTTATTTAAACAAACCACATCCCCATCATCAAAATCCTCAACGTCATCACCATACTGTAACATTAGTGCCAGCTACACCAATATCTCCCTCATCCTGGTGTACTTCTACAGTGACATCCTAAATCTCAACATGTGGACTTGCACTGCTCCTCTCACCACTTGCAGAGGGCATGCAAATGGTGGAAGGAGCATCCTCTTCCGGTACATTACGGTCAGACATGGCAACCACGGACACACTTGGACTCTCCTTGGGAATTCATTATATTTTTGAAGGCACACTTGGTTCCTGTGCTTTTTACAAGTTTCCTTTGTTTAGCTCTTCTACAGGGAGGAGGGCTTACATTATCATTATGAGCTGCAGAACCACCAGTCATAAACATAGGCCAAGGCCTTTGCCTTTCCTTGCCACTTTGTGTAGTGAATGGCATATTGCCAATTTTATGTTTCTCTTCAATTAACTTTATTTTTTGAATCACCTTCAAATATTGCTTCTTTTACTTTACATGATTACACCATTGATCATTGGCCTTAGCTGATGATGTTGATGGAATTGCATTGTTGTCATCACTAGTGGTTGCAGCTTCAGCACTAGTAGTAGGAAGTGGTTCTGATCTTTCAATTGTTTGTCCTCCATATTAATTACACACTGCAGTTGACTTCACCGACAGCGTCGCACAATATTTATTATTTATTTATTACCAGTTATTTATATAACGCACACATATTCCGCAGCGCTGTACAGAGAATATTTTGCCCATTCACATCAGCCCCTGCTCCAGTGGAGCTTACAATCTATATTCCCTACCACATGTACATGCACACGCATTCACACTAGGGTCAATTTTTGTTGGGATCCAATTAACCTAGCAGTATATTTTTGGATTGTGGGAGGAAACCGGAGTACCCGGAGGAAACCCACGCAAGTACGGGGAGAATATACAAACTCCACACAGTTGGGCCATGGTGGGAATCGAACCCATGACCTCAGTGCTGTGAGGCAGTAATGCTAACCATTACACCATCCGTACTGCCCAATACAATACGTGTAGGAGTAGGAAAGACTATACTGCGGTCTGACCGGCAGTGTCACAAAACGTAAGAAAATAAAATAAAAAATGTATAGTACACTGGGGTACATCACAAACCAAACAAAAAATATATATATATTTTTATCATTATAATTTTAGGCTTTTTGTTTTTTAGCTTTTATTATTTTCATTTTACACTGGGGCGCAGCCCCTGGATGGATGGATGGATGGACAGATCACCCCTTTTAGAATCAGCAGACAGAGCACCCCTTTTTCAGATAAAGCAGGCAGAGCTGGACTGATACAGCAGATAGGGTATCCCTGGACTGATACAGCAGACTTAGCAGCACCTCTGGACTGATACGGCAGATGTAGCATCACCCCTGGATTGATATGGAAGACAGGGCACCCCTGGACTGATACAGCAGACTTAGCAGCACCCCTGGACTGATACGACAGACTTAGTAGCACTCCTTGACTTATACAGCCCGCAGGGCACCCCTGGACTTATACAGCAAACAGGCGACCCTTGGACTTATACAGCAGACATGGCACCCCAGAACTTATACAGCAGACAGGACACCCCAGGACTTATACAGCAGACAGGGCACCCCTGGACTTGTATGGCATACAGGGCACCCCTGGACTTATATGAGAGAGAGGGCACCCCTGGACTTATACAGCAGACAGGGTACCCTTGGACTGATGCAGCAGACTTAGAAGCACCTCTGGACTGATATGGCAGACTTAGCAGCACCCCTGGACTGATATGGCAGACAAGGCACCCCTGGACTGATACGGCAGACAGGGCTCATCTGGCTTAAGGGGGGGCCTTGGGGGCAAGTCCAAAACCCACGAGAATCCAACAGCGGGATGATGAAATTTTGCCTGACATCACGTCATCGAGGCGGGACGGCAAATCCCTCCTCAGATCATAAAGTTCGGGGGGGGGGGGGGGGGGGCGGTCCTCAGGAAACCAAACCAGCTCATCTCTACTTGCTACAGTTGGGATTTTCACCTTCAGGATTCCACAGTTAGTATTCTGACTTACAGTATCCCGACCGTTAGCATATGAGACCCTTTTTAAGTCATACTACATACACATCCACATCAAAGTTTAGTTCAAGTATTTAGCTGGTAATAAAATCCTTTTCAAATTGATGTAACAAGAGAAAAATAAGGTATAAAATGTTATTTCCAAACACCTTGATTTTTTTATGGGGCTGATTCAGTACTTTACTGTGGGTCAGCTAAACTTGCACTTTGCAAGCTGTTTTCAGCATGTTTTTAGTATTCAATTAAAAAATACTTAGAGCGGCTCCCACTCGGTGCAGTGCATTAAAAAAAAGTGGAGAAAACACTTGAATCCAATCAAAGTGGCAAATAAGATTGGATAACAGTATAGAAGGCTGCTAGTAGCCATAAACAAAGCATTTTAAGTTCAAGATATCAAAAGGCTGATGTTTACATTTTTTATTAATAGTGGAAAAATGATAAGCAATTGTTTTTCACTAACTAAAACTTGTACAATATTTTTTGGCTACAGAGAAATGTCTGTAATGTGTTTTTTATTTGTTTTTAAGCAAATTTAAAACTATTGGGTAACAATGTTATCTATACAACATACAAAAACACATGTCCCGTGTAATTCAACCCTTTTTTGAGATTTTTACAGAAAATCACTTGAAAAATGATGCTATTTTAATTGCTTCCAAGTGTATTTTTAGTCATTGGGAATGATGTACCAGATACTCCACATTTGTACCATACAAAAAGGGTCCCTCATTTTCACCTACTCAGTGGTTCAAAACTAAAATCTGTATTAACTGGCACTGAGATCTGCGATAATGTGGAATTGTAATAGAATAGGAAAAAGCCATGCATTAAGGGAACCCACAGCTACTTAAATTCAGGCCTACAGTATATGCCTTACTCCATGGATGATATATACTACTGTTTTCAGGATGCAGTCAATTTACCAACAATCAAAATACAGACAGCAATTGACCGACAGTCAAAATCCCGACAAGGTCAAAATCCCGACATTTAAAATACCGACAAGGTCAAAATACCGACATTTATAATGTCGACAGGTCAAAAAGTCAACATAGGTTTTTCATGATTTTTTAATTGAAACCGACTTGTTCATAGTTTACCATCCCAGTGGACTTGGAGGGGGAATATAATAGTGTGCCGAGTGCAGCGAGGCACTGTGCCCGAAGTGGTCGCCATGCAAGGGGACGCGGTACACTTATATGGTGTCTATGTCGACCTATGTTGACATACACGCCAAAAAAGCAATGAAAAAATTGTGTCGGCACTTTGACCTGTTTACATTTTACATATCGGTATTTTGCCCTTGTCAGTATTTTAAATGTCAGTATTTTGTCCATGTCGGGATTTTGACCTTGTTGGGATTTTGACCGTTGGTCAATTGCTGTCGGGATTTTGACCGTCTGGATTTTGATTGTAGGTATTTCATACCGATCCCCTGTTTTCTACTTTTCTATTTTGTATTTTAGCCCCTTTAAAACCAGCAAACATAACGACTGATGATGCGTCGACTTTAAAAATCACAGCTTTCTAAATTTACCCCTGAAAGTAGATAATATCCGTCAATCAGCTTGATCTACTCCTAAATTTGTAAAGGTTGATTCTACTCAAGCATAATTTTGACAAAACATTATCATGGGTTTCACAATTTACTGGAATAGCTTCTAATATTTGTAAATTACAAATTGCAAATTGATCTTTTACCATACTGAAATCTGAGAAACTGTAAACAACTGACCATTCTTTGGTCATTTGTAACAGTAGTGGAAATAGTCCAATTAATGGTGTGCAATCAGTATGAGCGCCAGGAAGGGGTTGTACCCTGGCAATGCTGGCTCACCCTTACAGGGTAACAGAGTGGATAGATGGCTTGAGTACATACTGCTTCAGTAGATTCTCAGGAAGGCAAAGTAGGGGCCTCTACTGAGCATGTAAAATGTTATATATGAGACTCGGCAAAGCAGAGCTACAGTACATTCCTTTCTGTAACCATGGGAGCAAACTGTAGATTGCACTCATTGTTCAGTAGTCACATTATGTAATTTATGAAATATTTAATAATGTGAATTTGTAATAAGACCTATGTAATGCAAAGTGTATTTGTAAGCACTGAGTTTGTTTGGTGTTAATTATAGTTCAAGTATAGTGGTTCTAATAAGTGGATATAAATAGCGGTTGGCTTTGTATATGTATGAGCATAATAAGGTTATGTGAACATACAAGAAGATAACAATATAAGGCCACTACAAATTACAGAAAATACACACTTCTGCATACATTGGTAAAAGCAACCACTAACATATATCTTGTTGGTATAGGAGAGCATTGCTGCTCATACTCCAACTTGGTTCCTCCAGGGAAACTTAATTCCCTAACTAAGATGACCACTGGAGATAGTATTACGCATGCGTGCTGCCCTCTTGTTACTATGAGGAGTGACATACTAGGATACGGACATCTCCCCCTTCGCTCCAGAGAGATCCTAGAATACTTTATCTATTATTACTGTTCCAGCATCCAGCACCGCTACCTGCATCTTGTAAGCAGAGACCGGCTGGTGAGCTGCTGAAACCCCGCTCTGCTTCATACTCTTAACCAATGTAACCACAGGGCTGTACCTGCTAGCCATACCACAGCATGTACACACATATTTTCAACATACATAACCAGAATGAATAAAACTGGGTACACATTATACAATATACTGTATTGCGCCATATTGGTACTTTCAACTAACCTGCATGACCATTGCATAGCACTTAATACCCAATTCATAGTTAACTGCCGTTGTTCATTGAATCGTCTCATTGGGTGGGAATTTCCAATGGGAAGATTCCACAGCTGCTGCGGTGTTATCACATGAAGTATGTAACAATACATCATGTGGCGCCATTGTATGGAAGATAGTATAGTGTGTATGGTGGTGCAATGTATTGCTACATTACCTTGCTGGGTCACACCATCGTCAGCTGTCTACCCAGTTTAACTGTAGTTGAACTAGTCTCTTGAAAATCAGTTCCACAAGTGTTCGTCAGGGCTGATCTTAGTTAATTTAAATACAAAATATTGAATGTGTGGTCACAGAAAAACACATAGTGAGCTTCATCTGTAGGGTTTATCATGGTGATGTAAACAGAAATAGCAATGTAAGATCATTTCTGTTGGGTGTGGTATGGAGGGTCGACAAGAGTTAAATCGACAGTGTCTAGGTCGACCACTATTAGTCAACAGTAAGTAGGTTGACATGGGTTCTGGGTTGACAGGGACTCTAGGTCGACATGTACTACTATAGGTCGACATGACATAAGGTCGACATGAGTTTTTTCACTTTTTTTGGTATCGTTTTCTCCATACAGTAACCGGGAACCCCAAATAGTGCACCATCTCCCCTTGCATGGCTAGCTTTGCTCGCCATGCTTTGGGCAAAGTTACCATTCCCAATCGTAGTCCACATGGACTTTAAAGAATGAAAAAGTTAAAAAAATAGAAAAAAATATATCAAAAACTCATGTCGACCTTTTGTCATGTCGACCTAGAACATGTCTACCTAGAGTCCCTGTTGACCTAAAAATCATGTCGACCTACTTACTGTCGACCAATAGTGGTCAAACTAGACACTGTCGCCCTAAATCTTGTCGACCTAGAGACCGGATACCTTTCTGTTGTCTGGTGGGAATATTATTAGTTCTGTTTATGGAAAGAAACATTTCTATAGTATTTATATATTGCACCAGGATTTTGTAATACTGTACATGTGAAATGAATATGAGGGACTCATTTGCCACTACTAGCGTGCTCACAGTTGTGCACATGCACTGTGCATGCATCTGTGATCCATAGGATTGCATGGGTAAATGCAATCCCACGAGTGGGTCCTACGTGAGTGCAGCAAGACACACTTGCAATGCACATGGGGCCCATTTGCAGGATAGATGACCATGGACACATCTGTAATTTGTAAAGGGCATTACTGTGTGGCATAATGTGTTAGGGGCATTACTGTGTACTGTGTCCTAATGTGTTCCAAGTGAACAGGTTCTACTATGTAGCATAATGTGAATGGGCTCTACTGTGCAGCATAACATGAATGGGCTCTACTGTGGTGTTATATGAGTGGGCACTACTGTGTGGCACAACATGAAAAAGTGACACTACTGTGTGGTGTGACTTGAATATGTGGCACTACTGTTTGGTGTGATGTGAAAATGTGGTACTACTGTGTGGTATAACGTGAATAAGGGGCACTATTGTGTGATGTCATGTGAATAAGGGTCCATGCTATAATGTAATGTGAATAAGGGGCCCTACTGTGATGTAAAGTGAATACGGGTCACTATTGTGTGATGTAATGTAAATAAGGGGCACTACTGTCTGGTGTAATGTGACTAATGGGCACTAGTGTGCAGTTTATTGTGACTAAGGGGCACTACTGTGTGGCATTATTTGAATTGGGGGTACCAGTGGGTTGTCACACACCTTCCCAGTGAGACCATAGCTGTTTTTTTCAGAGTTCAGTATTTCCCTGCTACAATTACGGAGGGGGCACCAATGCTTTTTATATACACAAGGCACCAGAATGTGTAGTTATAGCTCTACTTTGGTGTGAACAGATGTGTCCTCCTTTGTGTTCAGTACCCCTGCCCTTAAAATTCCTACAGTGAACACTATCTAATCCTCTACAGCTGCTAAGCTAGTTATCCATATCCTAAAATCTCCCACCTTAGTAAATTTATCCCTAGGAGTAGAATAGGCAGTGTCGTACTGAGTCATGAAGGGTCCACCAGGGAATACGGTGGTAGGTGCCCAAGCTTAAGTAGTATGGCCAGCCAGAAGTGGATGTTATCATCTGCCACAGAGGGACTTGGCCAACCATTAGAGAAGACATGCAAAGAGCCGGGCCTCTTTATAAAGGAGGTGACAGGGGTGTGTCAGCACCAATCACTGTGATTGGCAGAAGGATTAATCTTGGTGTAGTTTTCATAGGAACAAACCAAGCATCCAAGTTCATCCATGTTCCTACTCCACCAAGTTACTGACCCTAGAGGAGTGGGTGGAGCCTCAGGCAGTGGGGCCCACCAGAGATTTTTCTTGTACACCTAGGGGCCAGTCTAACTCTGAGAATTGGTCATACTGAAACGCTCAGTGACTTTCAACCTGGCATGTCATCGGATCCCACCTTTCCAACAGGCAGTCTATCAAGTTTCTTTGCTGCTAGAGGTGCACTGGTCACCTGTATTTGCAATCCTTTCTGCTGCATTCGTGAATTATTAGCATTGACTCACTGCCAGTCTTCCATTGACCTCCGATAATTGCAAGTGTAAGTACTGATTACACACTGCATATGAAATGCAGGTGTATTTTCTTAACGCCGATGTACGACAGTATAAACATCCTAGTGAAACAGGGGCTTCACAATGTTTTTAGGTTTGGGTGGCCAAGATATAATTACATTTTTGTGCCCCCTAATTGATGAATGTTGTCTCCTCAGTCTTTATATATACATACGCACACATTTACTTTATGTTAAAAACAGCATAAATAACACTATGGGGAATGCAGATAAGTGTATTAGAATAAAAATACAATAATAAGGGGCCCTTTTATTGTTTATTGACTCTTAGGCATGATCACCTAGATGTATTAAAAATCACATCCAGGGACAATTGCTCCGAAAGGGGTGGTGGTGGGTGTTTGGGTCCAAAGGGGGAGGGGGTTTGAGACAGGGGCATTTTAGCAGAGGAGGGGGCCAGTTTGCAGACTCCAAGTGGGTCCCATCCTCTTCATGGTGCAGTAATCTCCGGCATTGTGCCAGAGTTTACTGCGCATGCACAGACCTCCGGAAACATGGCGCACACCATGTTCTGAAGACAAATCACTAATGTGCTTGCATGGCAGCCATTTTGCCGGTGACTTTTAATGTGACTGCAGTGCCGATACAGGACTCTGGAAAGGTATGTAATTAAACATGGGTTCAGCATATGCATTGTGGGCACCCCTGAACCCAGGGGCATGTGTGCACTGCACACATTGCACCCATTATATAACCACCAATGGTTTGAGAGGATGAAGTGGGAGCTGAGGGGAACATACGAAGTGGGAGGTGAGACAGGTGCTGAGCTGGTCCCAGAGGATGGTCCAGCCCACACTAACTAGCCACACACAGTAGGGAGTTTATTAACTGTACAAATGAGGAAGTATAGATGGAGAGTTAAAGTAAGTTGTGGCATGTTCGAAAGATGTGGAAATAACCAAGAAAAAAACAAAAACCTATTTTGAAGAATAAAGTATGCATACAGTATGCAAAATGTGTTTTATTCTTCTTTATTAATAACGTAAAAGTTGTTTTCAATGTAATTTTAATCTCACGTTTAGGCAGCAAAATTAGAGCCTACCCTAATCCAGGCTTTTAGTTTGTTTGGCGATTTAGCTGGAAAGTCTTATGGAGCCATGGGCAGCTTCATATGTTGGCTATCTGATAATCTGGTTCTGCATATACATGGTTGGGTAAATAATAGATATACAACATTTTAAACATCTTTGTTAGCCTTATTTGAAAGCTTTTTTTAATTGCATGTACTAGTGCTTGTTACATTAAAAGCATCACTTGTAGAAAGAACAGCTAACAGTAATAACTGTATGCATGCAATTTGCACACATCGATGGAGGAATTATCTCTATTTAAAAACTACTAGAGCACTTTTGCTGTCTAATGCAATAATGTAAACACTTTTATGTAGGTCAAATACATTTGTGCATTGCATGATTCAGTAGAAAGACAAAGAATTTACTTTGATTTTTACTCTGTTATTCTGAAATAAAATGTCCATTGTATAATAACACATTTCCAACCTTGATTTTATTTTATGTATGATTGTGAACACTTACCAAGGTTAATAATAATAATTTGCTTTTTATTAAGTAGCCAGAAAGTTGGACAGAGCTGGATATTTTTGTACTTTGTAAAATTGTAGTTCTTAAAATATACAAAGGATATATCTCTACATATAGAAAAAGGCTATCTTTTCATAAAATTTACTGAAAGCCATGTGTGAATAAAATAGGCAATTTAGTACTTAGAGGCTTCACTGGGGATTTTTGTCTGTATTTTGTGCATGATTTTCGCAGTGCGACAAAGTATAAATAAAACAACTTCTTGTGTTACAGTATTTCCATATTTTAAACTTTACTTCAGTCTACTATGTCCAAACTGTAAATATAATACCCCTTTCACATACGCACACCGCAACCCATGTTGCGGCGCAGTCTGAGAGGATCCAGTTGAAATAATCCAGGTCAAGCGACCCGGTATTTCAACTAAGGTAGCAAGCATGATTGAACACATGTTCAACCCAGCGCATGGTGCAGTGTAAACGGGTAAGCCGGGTCATTGTGAACCGGAACCAGTTCCCTGCATAGGAAGTAGGCGGCACTTGGAGATGACCTCATCTCCAAGCGCTGCTTCTGCAGGCATCCATGGCAACATCACCAACGTGGCATATTGCCAGGTCGGGCCGCCTGTCTGAAAGGGGACTTGCGGAGTCGCACCGGGGAAGGACACATGTACAAGTCCCGGGTGCAAAGCCGCAAAAACGGTATGAAAGGGGTATTAGTGGATGTATGGTGAAGTTATATAACATTTTGGAACTGAAATTATGGCTAAATAAAATCATATCATATGTAGAAAGCATTATATTGAAACTACTGCTGTGACTTCTAACTGCTTTTTTTTAAATATTAATTCGTTATTGAAAATTTTACATACTGTAAGTGTAATAAAAGGGATAATGACAAGAAAGGGGAAACAGATGGAACAAAATACGGTGTGGACTGAGGCCCAGGGAAAGGTTACAAATTGGTATTAAAATATCAGAACTCCTGAGACATAGCACAAATACCAAAACCTTAATGAATACACCAGGCATCCTCAAGGGTCATATATCGGGGGAGTCTAGAATGCTAAAGGCAATCACCCTGCTGTACAGTATATAGAGGAGTGTGCCTGTGCAGCTCGATACTACTCCATCCGAACCACTTCCTCAGGGGTGATGAAATGGAGGAAGAGTATTTACAGTCTGTTGTCTCAGTTTCAAAGTGTTTCTGAAACTTATTTTCAGTAGCTGGTAGCCTGGGTAAGTCAGCAGTTCTCCACAATTGAGCAATGGCAGCTTTTGTAGCAACTATATATGGCCCATAATATACCTGTCTCCCAAGGTCATTTCCACCAGATAAGAGTGGGGCAGAGCTACTAACGAGACAATAGGTTTAGAGACCTCTGTTACTTTTCTAATTATTTAAAAAAATACGACGCCCAAAGCTGCAGGAGCCGACAGTTCCAAAAAATAAGAAAAATATCTCCCACCTGTCCACAATTTCTCCAGCAATATTGGAGATAGAGGGCCAGATTATGTATTGGACAGTATGTCCAGGGTAAAATATACTGTATTATCAATTTATAGAACATTTCTGTATGGTTGATACAGCGGGTCTCCTTAATACAAGTACGAAATATAAAAGCCCAGTCCTCCTCAGACACTGACTGTGACAGGTCCTAATTCCATTTAGTTTGGCAAATGTACCTTTTTTAACTTCCATAATTTGGGAACGATACCAAAAAGTAATCCCCCTTTGTGGTTGTGGGAAGTAAATCTTAATATATAAGGCCGGAAAGTTGGCTTTCTTAATGTTGCAGGAAAGAAACTCTGTAGTCAGTATCTTAATTGTAGATATTTTTGAAAATCCCAGGCCAGAATATCATAGGTCGACTGTAAATATGAAAATGGAAATAGCCCATTATCAGACATAACTTCATACAATATGGAAAGTCCACCAGGGATCCAAGAGTCTAACTATAAATCTGGTATTACATTTGCAATACACATCAAGAATAGAGCTGGGGAAGGTAGTGATAAATCAGCAGATATAGGGGAAGATGTACTAAGTGAAAGATTGGAGAAGTGAGCCAGTGGAGAAGTTGCCCATGGCAACCAATCAGCATTGAAGTAACATTTATAATTTGCATACTATAAAATTATACATAATCACCAGCCGATGCCAAGCTAAAAGGGGGGTTACAACTGCCTTAGAATGTCCCAGGCTGGAAAGTTAAATAGATCTACAGTGCATCCGGAAAGTGTTCACAGCACTTCACTTTTTCCAAATTTTGTTATGTTACAGCCTTATTCCAAAATGGAATAAATTATTTTTTGTCCTCAAAATTCTACACACAATACCCCATAATGACAACGTGAAAAAAGTTTTTTTAGATTTTTGCAAATGTATTAAAAGTAAAAAACTAAGAAATCACATAAGTATTCACAGCCTTTGCCATGAAGCTCAAAATTGAGCTCAGGTGCATCTTGTTTCCACTGATCATCCTTGAGATGTTCCTACAGCTTAATTGGAGTCAACCTGTGGCAAAGTCAGTTGATTGGACATGATTTGGAAAGGCAGACCTGTCTACATAAGGTCCCACACTTGACAGTGCATGTTTGAGTACAAACCAAGCATGAAGTCAAAGGAATTGTCTGTAGACCTCTGAGACAGGATTGTCTTGAGGAACAAATCTGGTGAAGGGTACAGAAAAATATCTTCTGCTTTGAAGGTCCCAATGAGCACAGTGGTCTTCATCATCTGTAAATTAAAGAAGTTTGGAACCACCAGGACTCTTCCTAGAGCTGGCCAGCCGTCTAAACTGAGAGATCAGGGAAGAAAGGCCCTAGTCAGGGAGGTGACCAAGAACCCGATGGTCTCTCTGTCAGAGCTACAGCATTCCTCTGTGGAGAGAGGAGAACCTTCCAGAAGAATAACCATCTCTGCAGCAATCCACCAATCAGGCCTGTATGGTAGAGTTGCCAGACGGACGCCACTCCTTAGTAAAAAGCACATGGCAGCCCACCTGGAGTTTGTCAAATGCACCTGAAGGACTCTTAGACCATGAGAAACAAAATTCTCTGGTCTGATGAGACAGATATTGAACTCTTTGGCGTGAATGACAGGCATGACGCCTGTCATTCACGCCAAAGAGTTCAATATCTGTCTCATCAGACCAGAGAATTTTGGAGGAAACCAGGCACCGCTCATCCCCAGGCCAATACCATCCTTACAGGGAAGCATGGTGGTGGCAGCATCATGCTGTGGGGATGTTTTCAGTGGCAGGAACTGGGAGACTAGTCAGGATAGAGGGAAAGATGAATGCAGCAATGTACAGAGACATCCTGGATGAAAACCTGCTCCAGAGCGCTCTTGACCTCAGACTGGGGCGACAGTTCATCTTTCAGCAGGACAACGACCCTAAGCACACAGCCAAGATATCAAAGGAGTGGCTTCAGGACAACTCTGTGAATGTCCTTAAGTGGCCCAGCCAGAGCCCAGACTTAAATCTGATTGAACATCTCTGGAGAGATCTGAAAATTGCTGTGCACCAACGCTTCCTATTCAACCTGATGGAGCTTGAGAGGTGCTGCAAAGAGGAATGGGCGGAACATCCCAAAGATAGGTGTGCCAAGCTTGTGGCATATTCAAAAGACTTGAGGCTGTAATTGCTGTCAAAGGTGCATCAACAAAGTATTAAGCAAAGGCTGTGAATACTTATGTACATGTGATTTGTTAGTTTTTTTATTTTTAATAAATTTGCAAAAATCTCAAAAAACTTTTATACGTTTTTATTATGGGGTATTGTGTGTAGAATTTTGTGGGGAAAAAAATCAATTTATTCCATTTTGGAATAAGGCTGTAACATAACAAAATGTGGAAAAAGTGAAGTGCTGTGAAAACTTTCCGGATGCACTGTACATACAGTTAAACATGCCGACATTCTGGCAGGAAGGACAGCAAAGTGGGGGCACTGTCACTGCATGAGGGGTCGTAGTATGGGGCAGTGATCCCAAATGGGGGCGGAATCACATCATTGCAGCCCCGTAACCGCTACATATTGCCAAGACTACCAACATTGTGAGTGAGGGGGAAGAGCAACGACGATGCAGTTCAGCAAGAGAAGAGGGCTGTGAGAACAGGAGGGAAGAGGGCCCTGCTCCAAGGAGCTTACAATCTAGAGAAAGAAGGAGACAGACAGGTACTGTAACATGAGGTACAAGCAAGCGGAAGGTGGCCTGGTGTCAGGAAGTAAGTGAGGCTGAGATAGCCAAGGCATGAGGATGGGAGAGCGGCCTTTTGGGTTATGCAAAAGGGTAGGCTTTGATTAACAGGTGAGTTTTCAATCGTCGGGAAGAGTCAAAAAGAACAAGGGAGCTTGTTCCAGTGAAGAGGGGCAGCACAGGCAAAATCTTGAATTAGCGCATGGGACGTAGTGACCAGGGTAGACGAGAGGCGACAGTCATTGGCTGACCGAAGTGGGTGGGCAGGAGTATGTTGGGAGATGAGGATGGAGATGTATGGTGCAGTGGAATTATGTAGCCCATACACTTGTGAGATATCAGGTACAATCCTTCCATTTCGACCGCATCTGTGAGATAAATTGAAGGATTGTATGCACATTTTAGGTACCATGCGATGCGATGCGCAGGCACGCCAGTCAAATGTCGCGTCTCAAGATAGTTTGTGCTGCACTTAATATTTATCGAATCGCAGTGCAGTCGCATGCTGTTTTTTACCTTTTTCGATTTATCACACTGCGATGCGTGATCTGTGAAGCTGGGAGCCGACTTCCTGGCCACTCCTCTTCCCCCTACTGCGCACATGACTGGAGAGGAGGCTGAAATCACGCTGCTGAGCTCCCAAACAGCGGACAAGGTAGGCAGGCTACACCACTGGCCACCAATGATTACTATGATGTTTTACCACCACTGCCCACCATTATGCTGCTGCACCCACCATTACACTAGCCCAAAATGCTGCACAACTGCAAGACCCTGGTCGCGCCCTGGCTGTCATTATGCTGCCCCACTACAAGCCACTGCCCACCATTATGCTGCTGCACCCACCATTATACTGGCCCACTGCCCAAAATGCTGCACCACTGCAAGCCCTTGGTTGTGCCCTGTCCGCCATTATGCTGCCCCACTGCAAGCCACTGCCCACCATTATGCACACCAAAGTATTAGCACAACATATTTCAGATAACTCCCAGCAGTAACTAATAAACAAACTTTATTTAACCACAATAATACTAGAAAACAAATTTTATTTAACCACAATAATACTAGAAAACAGTGTATAAACCTGAATAATGGAACTTTTTTTTCATGTTTATTCATTTTCCTTTTTTTGCATTCTGCAGATGTCCTGTGAGGGCCGCAAATTTCTATTAGGCTTTATCAGCCTGTACCATGAGGAGAAGTGTCTCTGGCTGACGACCTCACCGGACTACAGCAACAAACAGAAGAGGAAAGATGCATATAACTGCCTGGTGGAGTATTCCAAGCCCACCTTCTTTGGGGCCTCGGTGGCCTGGGTCCGGAAGAAAATTGCGAATGTACGGATAGTGTTCGTAAAAGACAACCGCAAGGTGGAGGAGTCGAAGAGGTCTGGGGCCGGTGCCGACAAAGTCTATGTGCCGCAGCTGTGGTATTACAAAGAACTAAACTTCCTCCTGGAGAAACGGTCAGCTAAGGAGTCCCTAGTAGTGATGGCAGAGTCCGAGGAGGGAAGTCTGGATGTTGAGGAGGCTGAAGGGGTAAGTTGTTTTTTACTATTTCTTAGCTGATATATTCCTCCTGCCATGCCACAGCTCCTTCCCCATTAAAAAAGGCATTATATTTTTCACGGACCTCTTTTGCCCTTGCAGTGCCACGTAAGGTTACTGCAGACGGTCCCACCGAGGAAATCTGCACTTTCACCATTGACTGGTTGGGGTCTTCTGGTCCTGCTGGGAGCAAAGGCATTTGCCTCATGGCTTTGCGTCGGAGCATGTTGTGCAGTATACAGCATGCTGTTACTACACAGTCAGTTTTGTCCAGCATCATATTGATGGGTTGGTGGAAGATCCTGAACCAGTTGCTGAGAATGCCAAATGCATTCTAAACAACCCGACGGGCCCTAGAAAGGTGGTAGTTGAAAATGCGCCTATCGTGGTTCAGGACTCTTTGCAGGTAGGGCTTCCTTATGTGTTCGTGCAGTGCGAAGGCCTCATCTGCCACGAACACAAATCCCAGGCCATTCTTTGTTTGCTCAACAGGCAGCAGATGAATGGAGTTGGTGGTGAGCCTATCGTAGAAGCGCGTATTTTTCAAGGATCCACCATCTGAGCAACGAGCATTTTTCCCAACATCCAGCAAAATAAATTCATAGTTTGCATTGACCACCGCCATGAGAACAATGCTAAACTAGCCTTTATAATTGAAGTAGTCCGACCCCTGTTGGTGGGTTTGGTGATGCGCACATGTTTATCGCTCCACCACAGGTGGGGAAATCCCAGCGCCTGTCAAAGTCCTCTGTAATAGCTTGCCATTCTTCCACGCTTGTAGGGAACTGTAAAAGAAAAAGAAAAAATTTTTTGAATATTTATTAAACATGTTTTGTTTTACTCTACAGACACCTGAAGACCTCAGCTGTACCCCTGACCTCAACAACACATCACCAGAGGAACCAAAATCTCCACAGCTACAGGGTTCCAGGAGGAAGCCACGGAAAACCAAATGTGTTGAAGAACCGCTACTATTGCCCGTTCACAGCTGCTCTGGAAACCTGATGAATTTGATGACTTTGCGTCATATTTTAGCAAACCCACGCATAAGGTTTCCAAGCAGCAGCAAGTAGAGTGCCAGCTCCTGGTGTCACAGGTTTTGTACAAAACACAGGACAACTGACACCAGAGTGAAACGTTCATGGGCCAGAACCTCAAGCACCTGCTCCTCATCTCCCATTGACCTTTAGTTCACCACTCACCTACTCTTCATCCAGTACCCATCCTCCTCCGTATCCCAGCTACCATTCTGGTTATCCGCAACCGCAGACCCCATCCACCTACCCTTCCTCCAGTTTCCATCCTCCTCAAACCATCCACCCTTCCCGTTATCGTCAACCCCCACCCCCATCCACCCACCCTTCCCCCACTACCCAATCTCCTCCTCATCTCCTCCTCAACCCAGCTACCCTTACCAAGCCAGTCACACATCCACTGTCTCCTCTGAAATTTTGACCTCCTTGATGTCACAGGGGGACAAGAGGAGGTGGAGGAGACAAGTCTCTTTCAAATGTAGGGTGAGTCTCATTTAGCGCTGCCCTTGCTATACATACCATCAGATGTGGTGCATTCTTATACTACGGTGAGTGTCAACGCTTTCAGGCGGACAATGCACACATGCTGCCAGGTACAGGTTGATGGTACTGGGGACCCATCTTCTTGCCCCTAGTTGCATGTGTGCATTGCGACCCTGGCACCGGTGACACTCAACACCGTAGTATCAGAATGCACCACATCTGTTGGTATATATAAAATTCCTACTGGCCTGGTATATATTGCAATAGATCTGGTGCACTATGATATATGGCGTTTTAGTGGCACCGCTTTCAGGTGGACAATGCGCACATGCAGCTTGGGTCAGGTTGATGGTGATGAGAAGCCTGAAGCCGGGCCTACCTGAATGTGTGCATTGTGCCCCTGAAAGCGCTGCCACTCAAAAAACACTGTATATCATACTGCACCATATTTATATTCAAAATTACAATTTGAAGAAACATTAATATAAAGTTCTAGTGCTTGAAAAAGTTCAGCCATGTTGGCCGCATATTATTACAAATATTTATGTTTATATATATATATATATATATATATATATATATATATGTGTGTAATTTTGATCCGCGCACACTTTGTTTTTTCCAGAGTTTGTTTGATTACCACATGCGGTGCCCGCTCATCCACTCCTGCCAGGAGCCACAATTTTGCTAGATAATAATAAAATAAGGAGAGCGCACCAGTGAATAGTAATAAAAAGTAACAATTTACTTGTGTAAATATCCACGTACATCAAGGTTCACATTCAAGCACTTAGCCACTTCTCCGATAACCTCCGCCGCAAACGATGTGTTACAGTCAGTGGGGTATTTTTCCGGAGATGCCGTCTGCTCTGTATCAGGCGGAAGACAGGATTCGTCTTGCACTCGTAAGCCACGCCCAACGCGTTTCGTCACTAGTGGACTTCGTCAGGAGCTATGTCATTGGATCCTCTAAGTTCACCTTATAACCGTTACTTTGTGCAGCGATTGGCTGATTGCTTGATCACACATAATATCACAACGTTTAATAATTCATTTGTTTAAAATGCATTTTATGCCTACACTTTATCACAACAATTTTGCCATTTATTGACACTTCTAAAATAAAAACATAAATATGTGAACAGAAGTAGCGTCACTGCATTCACAGCTGATTAGTCTCTAATTACTGGCATGGTTCTCAATTGATCTTAATTCCTATTCCTCTGCTGTCACATATGTTTCTATTCATTTTGCCATCAGATAGAGTGTAATCAGTAATGTGAAGGCAGTGGCCAGATTTTATAAACCATTCATTTGTTCGTCAGATTCGTACTTATTCTTTGTAAATATGTACATACTTTTACAATGGATTAAAAAAGAAGAAAGACCAGACCTTTAAAACAACTTATACTAATATATCATTCTATGCTATAATGTGCACTCCTCTCTTATGTTAACCCCTTGATGCTCGAACCCAGATTTTCATGAAGCTAGGGTGCTCTATCTTTTCTGTTATGACCGGGACCTGCCCTGAGTGATTGCCACTCCCCATCGGGTGCTAACACCAACTTCGATAGGGACCTCACCCAGAAATGTTCCCTGTCATTATCACAGAAACGGCACGATATCACAACCCTCGTTCAATCCGTCTGGGGTTAATGTACCTAACGTGTAGATCCAGAAAGTTTCTCTCTGGGACAGCAGTTTTAAAATATCCCCCCCTCTATTTCCCAAATGCACCTGTTCTATTGCTTTATTTATTATGATGGCAGCTGTGAAAGTGGACATAGCTATTACAATCCACCTTTTTAATGTGGGTGTATGTAGCTACCTGATCTCCTGTCAATAAAGTAGGATGGCTTAGTCAATTACAAGGATTCTTTCCATGCAACAAATGCAAAATATGTAAATTAGCAAGTAGGGATAATAAAAGGATCTGGAGCCATGATAAACAAAAATCTTGGGTAATAAAAGGAAAATTAAACTGTTTAAGTACACATGTGATATACATGTTAGAATGTAAATGTGGTAAAAGATATATAGGAAAAACAAAAAGGCAACTAAAAATAAGAATTTTGGAGCACACAAGAAACATCACAAATAAGGTACAAAATCACTTTCAACAATGCTGTAACTCTAGGGTGGAAAATTTATCCTTTAAAGCAATAGAACAGGTGCATTTGAGAAATAGAGGGGGGGATATTTTAAAACTGCTGTCCCAGAGAGAAACTTTCTGGATCTACACGTTAGGTACATTAACCCCAGACGGATTGAACGAGGGTTGTGATATCGTGCCGTTTCTGTGATAATGACAGGGAACATTTCTGGGTGAGGTCCCTATCGAAGTTGGTGTTAGCACCCGATGGGGAGTGGCAATCACTCAGGGCAGGTCCCGGTCATAACAGAAAAGATAGAGCACCCTAGCTTCATGAAAATCTGGGTTCGAGGCTTCGAGCATCAAGGGGTTAACATAAGAGAGGAGTGCACATTATAGCATAGAATGATATATTAGTATAAGTTGTTTTAAAGGTCTGGTCTTTCTTCTTTTTTAATCCATTGTAAAAGTATGTACATATTTACAAAGAATAAGTACGAATCTGACGAACAAATGAATGGTTTATAAAATCTGGCCACTGCCTTCACATTACTGATTACACTCTATCTGATGGCAAAATGAATAGAAACATATGTGACAGCAGAGGAATAGGAATTAAGATCAATTGAGAACCATGCCAGTAATTAGAGACTAATCAGCTGTGAATGCAGTGACGCTACTTCTGTTCACATATTTATGTTTTTATTTTAGAAGTGTCAATAAATGGCAAAATTGTTGTGATAAAGTGTAGGCATAAAATGCATTTTAAACAAATGAATTATTAAACGTTGTGATATTATGTGTGATCAAGCAATCAGCCAATCGCTGCACAAAGTAACGGTTATAAGGTGAACTTAGAGGATCCAATGACATAGCTCCTGACGAAGTCCACTAGTGACGAAACGCGTTGGGCGTGGCTTACGAGTGCAAGACGAATCCTGTCTTCCGCCTGATACAGAGCAGACGGCATCTCCGGAAAAATACCCCACTGACTGTAACACATCGTTTGCGGCGGAGGTTATCGGAGAAGTGGCTAAGTGCTTGAATGTGAACCTTGATGTACGTGGATATTTACACAAGTAAATTGTTACTTTTTATTACTATTCACTGGTGCGCTCTCCTTATTTTATTAATATATATATATATATATATATATATATATATATATATATATAAATTATATTTTTGGTTCACAAATGTATTCATGCACTTATATATTGCAGCAGATGTGCATTCTGATACTACAGCATTTACTGGCACCTCAGCCAGGGGCACAATGCACACATGCAACTTGGTGCAGGTTGATTGAACTGAGGACCCATCTTCCTACCCCAAGCTGCATGTGTGCATTGTGCCCCTGGCTGCGGTGCCACTAAACACCGTAGTGTCAGAATGCACCACATCTGTTGCTATATCTAGCAATTTATTTTCATTACATAAATGTAATTATGCAGATGTGCTGCATCATGAAAACCATGGTTAAGAGTGGCACCATTTTCAGGCGCACATTACACACATGCTGCTAGGGGCAGGTTGTTGGTGCCGGAAAACCTAAATTTTTCCAAACCCAGGCCACAGTGTCTGCTAAGAAGGTGGGCTTTGACTACTCCACCAGGCAGTTATAGGCAGTCTCTCTCTTCTGTTTGTTAAGTCACCCACAGGCACTCTTCCTCATACTGCATGAGATGCTACTATAAAGATAGTGTTTGAAAAAGTTCAGCCATGTTGGCTGCATATTTATAAAAATAGTTTTATATATATATATATATATAATACTACAGTATTGCGTGGCACCGCAGCCAGGAGCACAATGCAACAATGCACACATGCAACTTGTTGCAGGTTGATGGAACTGGGGACCCATCTTCCTGCTCCAAGTTGCATGTGTGCATTGTGCCCCTGGCTGCGGTTTCACTCAATGCCGTAGTATCAGAATGCACCACATTTGTCGCTATATATAGCTTTTTTTTTTATTTCATAAATGTATTGATGCAGATGTGCTGCATCATGAAAACTTATACTGTTTGCTAAAGTTCAGCCATGTTGGCCATATATTTAATAAAAAAGGTTATGTCTTGAAATAAAAAGCACATATTTTTTCTACCAAATTCAATTTTCAAAATAAAACATTTTGTTACACAGCAAGCAATGTGTGGTGTCATTTTCTTACCTTGCAGTACTTGTACTGAAGCACCTTGATAATAGCTTTGCAGGTTTCAGATATGATGTGTCCCAAAGTTTGCGCAGAGATACGGGTCCCAAACTTCAGCTCCTCAAACGACTGTCCAGTAGCAAGGAACTGCAGGGTAGCCACAAGCCTCTCCTCAGCAGGGTAAGGAACCTGCCATTTGGTATCCCGCTTCTGTATGAGGGGGGTCACCAGACACAGCAACTCCTGAAAGGTGTCATCATCCATGCGCAGGAAGTTGCGGTAGTCATCCGGGCTGTTGTCCCTGATCTCATCCAGAAGGGGCATGTAGGAATGGGTAGGCCGCTTAAGCAGCCACTCCTTCGTCCAGCAAGATCTCTCTTTCCACCTGGGCCCTCGCCCTGTCTCCCCTCATCTTCAGCACAGAGTAGCACATGAGAGCCTGATAGCGAGCAGAATCCATCTCTACACACACACACACCGCAGCATAGAAACACTTTGTAATGCACACAGAACAAAGCAGTGCACTTGCAATGTGGAACGAGCAGCAGGTATAAACAAAACTTCTCTAGTCACAAAGCAAACAGAAGTGCACAGAGTTAAAATGGCTGCCTGTATATATATCCCCGAGATAGCCCAGCCCTATTGCGGATAAATCTGGTGTGCTTTGGTCAACATGCGATGCACTCGCATTCGATCATCCGATGCCACCCGATTTCTGGTCATAAGGGGCATGCGATAAATCGCAGGATTGTATGTGCGTCAAATGCACAGAAAAAGCACTTTCAATGCGATTTATTTCAAGGTGAGCTTCAAGGGAAATCGGGCCTGATATCGCGTCGAATGCAATCGCACAAGAGTATGGGCACCATTAGAGAGGGCCTTGTATGTGAGGGTGAGGAGTTTGAGGAGGATTCTGTGGGAGAATGGGAGCCAGTGTAGGTTTTGTCGAAGGGGAGTGGCAGATGTGGAGAGGCGGGAGAGGAAGATAAGTCTAGCTGCGGGGAGTAGTTAAGTGTGCATACAGTAGGAAGCAGTAGCGTAAGTTCGTCCCAGTTGCCCGGAGGCAATATAAATATTGGTGCCCCCTATTTCCTATATTAAGATAAAAGTGTGTGTGTGTGTGTGTGTGTGTGTGTGTGTGTGTGTGTGTGTGTCTCTGAAAAAAAATGTATATACTGTATTTATACATTTAATTGTCTTTTATTTTAGATCACACATTTCTTAGCAGGCATACCCAGGATTAGAACCCATGACATGTTACACTAACAGCAGACACTTTACTGATAGAGCTATTTGCTCCTGTAGAGGAAGCATGAGAATTATAACTATATGAAGTTGCGTGTAATTGTCAGAGAAGTATCTTCATATAGTTAAAACTCTCATTTTTCCTATACAGGAGCAAATAGCTTCATCAGTAAGGTGTCTGCTTCCAGTGTAATAGGTTGTGGTATCTAATCCTGGGTGTGATACTTTTAAAATGTGTATATTCAGTATAATATAAAGGGTGTGATTTGTAAGGTGCAGGGACCAGTGAGGAAGTCGGCCAATGAAAAGACAGCGACAGCTATCAAATCAATTAACTTAATTCAATGGTGTCACAGAATGGGAGGAGAGGTGCCCCACTTCAGAGCAGGAGCCCGGCGGCAGATGACTCCGTTGCCTCCCAGAGTTCTTCCTCTGGTAGGAAGCCTAAGTAAGTCAGGGAGTCCAAAAGGATGAACGGCTTCCCTCTCCACCAACTGCAGCTTTTTTAAAGCTGCAATTCTTCTGTAATGGAAGATATTCATTTTCATACTGCAGATTCCTTTCTTCCTGCAGGCATGTATATGCGTGAGAATGATCTCTTTCTTGCTGTATTGTTTTAATAAATGTGTGCTTGGTTTTATTTCACTGTGGTGCAATAACTATTTATTACATCTGAGGATAAGGAAAACTCCAGCACAATGTTTGTTCAATTTACATTATTAGTTTAGTATAAGCACTAATTTACTTTTACACTATAAATAAAAACAAGCTTTCAATTTACAATGGAGCTTGAGCCCCTCAGGTCAAACCCTTATGAATGCCTTATGCCATCATCCAGTCTGCTGCCTAGTCTGCAGTTGCGGGCTGTGTCAGAGAATGCAGCTGCCAAATTCACTGCCCCAACATCCACCAATATTGTGATGGTGAATGACTCGGCTACATAGGCTGTGACTCATACCACGCAGCCAGCCAGATGGAAGAAATTACATTTACAATACTTTTATCTACAGTAGGTAAGTGCATGTTCAATGTTTGAATTTATTATTATTATTTTGCATAGTAGTCTTAAATTACACTTCTTTTTGTACTTGTTAATTGTAAATCACCAGCTCTGGGAACATCAGTGTATTATTTATGAACAGTAATGTACATATATTTTTTTATGTTGCCGCACTGAGATTTTGATAGGTGCAAGATGCAGTATTTACATGAGCACACTTGCTATGTATGACAGTGTGCAAAAGTTCCATTTATGAAGGAGAGAAAGAGACTGTGCCGGCTTCTCACTTTGTAAGTTTGCATTCTAGAAACTGGCAGCAACCAAGGTTCAATATCTGAAGTGATACTTCTGCATTAACAAAAAATGTCATTGCATGTAGGGACTTCAGTGCGTAGTATGGTCGTAAATGATACCCACTGTTTCAGAGATGCAAAATGATCATATAAAATTAATAAGCTAGAAGTGCTTAAAAGCATTTTCCAAAAACAAAACAGCAAATTGATGTGACAGGGGTAGATATGCAGTACAGATAATGAAATAATTATTTTGTTCTACTGGGACTTTCTAAATTCTTGTTCTTGCATATAAATATACTTTAATGTCAGGTTTTGTACGTTGGAGCCGC
Organism: Pseudophryne corroboree; assembly: GCF_028390025.1. NCBI lineage: Eukaryota > Metazoa > Chordata > Amphibia > Anura > Myobatrachidae > Pseudophryne > Pseudophryne corroboree. The sequence continues at coordinate 328,564,954 of NC_086444.1, read as the reverse complement.
CAATGAGCAGAGCTGATGTGAAAGTGAATATAGTTACTTGGTACATGATACAATACTAACTTATTACTTCTGTGATGCAAATCTATAATTTGCTCTGTTTATGTATAGACTATAGGAAGGTAATGATTGTCCTTTTGGGTGACATTTGGAATCTTTTGTCTCTGCTTCTATTTCCTCCACTTGCTGTCTGTTATATTTTAATTAGGGCTTTAACTAAAATACTTTCCTTTATGAATCCAGCAGGGGTTTCCTTACTGTTAAAATGAGTTGTTCAATTACCCTCCTACTAATGGATGGAGAGTAATTAACATCGTCTAGAGGCTAATTTTCATTTATGCCACCATTCTTCATAAACTGAACAGCATCCTCTGCTAAAAGTCAATGTGTCACTTTTATTGGCCCGATTTACACTCTAACACCCAGCAAATTAATTCAAGCTCCATTAATGCATTTGCAATCCTGTGAAATGATCTAATGATAAGTTTTTCTTAACATGAACTTCATGAAGTCATTCCAGTTTGCACTATATCTTTATTAATTACTTGATAATTATTCCCATAAATAGAAGTCAATGTGAATGACGAGACATGGTTGACAGAGAAATGACAGGTTAGGAGATGAAATGCCGGATTATTTTAACATAAGAGCCAAAAGCAATCACTTCTTTTGGTTACTTATCTCTGCTCTGCTGATGTAGGGCACCAGCACAAAAGCAATATTTTATAAACAAGTTTATATTTTAATCAACAAAAATAAGACTGACTCATCTATTTGCTGGAAAACATTTCACTGCACATTTTAATGGATGTTCAACTTCAGAATGACTAAAATTGAGAACTAGAACACACTACTGTACTGTCGTCCCTGTATCAAGGTTATTATTTATTTATTTATTAACAGTTTCTTATATAGCGCAGCAAATTCCGTTGCGCTTTACAATTTGAAATAACAATAACAAACTGGGTGATAACAGTCATAGAGGTAGGAAGGCCCTGCTCGCAAGCTTACAATCTATAGGGAAATAGGCATATGTACACAAGGAAAGGTGCTATCTATTGCATAGAATGAAAAGACATGTGAGGATATGTGTGGACTGTACAGAGTGGATGTAATTTGATAGGAAGGTTTATGAAAGTTATGTGGGCGGTTCAGGAATTTGATACGCTTGCCTAAAGAGGTGAGTTTTGAGGGAACGCTTGAAGGTTTGGAGACTAGAGGAGAGTCTTATTGTGCGTGGTAGGGCATTCCACAGAGTGGGTGCAGCCCGATGAAAGTCCTGCAGTCGTGAGTGGGAGCGAGTAATGAGTGTGGATGAGAGACGCAGGTCTTGTGAAGAGCGAAGAGGTCGGGTTGGGAGATATTTTGTGATAAGCGAAGTGATGTACGTTGGTGTAGTTTGGTTAATGGCCTTGTGTGTGAGTAAAAGTATTTTATATTGAATGCGGTAGAGTACAGGTAACCAATGGAGGGACTGACAGAGTGGATCTGCAGACGATGAACGTCTAGCGAGGAAGATAAGCCTCGCCGCTGCATATAATAGTTTAGTATATTATCATTTATTTCTAATATGAATTAGCATAAGATATGCTGTAACCATATGCCATCAGCAGTTGCCAATGAACATAATGTCTATTGTCTAGTTTTGATCTTCAGAATGGGCCATTTGTCAAGCTAAACAGCAGGTATGACCATAACAGAATATAGCTGATCTGTGACACAGGATGTAGTTATGTGACCGGCAGTCAGGAGACTGCCAGTCAAAATACCTACATCCCGCCCCCTCACAATCCCGATGGTTGGCATGCCGACCAACAGGGATTATTCCCACTCATTGGTGTCCATGACACCCAGCACATAGAGTGGGAATAGAACCTGTGGCGGACGCAGCGAGCCAATGAGCCCGCAAGGGGCTTCTTTGCCTCCCCCCCCTTCCCTCGCCGGCATTCTAATCCCCAAGATCCCGGCCTCGGTATGGGATCCCAAGCGCCGGTCACCCATACCCAACCCCTGTGACACAATTGCACTGTGTTTTAGTCACCTTAGTCTGTTTTTTAAAATGATAACTTGAGACAAAGGCCAAACATGTTTCTGGAGCTTACTATCAGCAAGAAAACAAGGAGAGTGGAAAGTGGGAAAACATGGCTGCATGTCTTTAAGCATGGATCAGTTAGTTACAGTATATCACAGGCCAGCATGAGAGCAAATGACAATCAGCAATTTGCTCCCGAAACCCTGAAAAAAGACAAAAATTTTAGTTCAGAAAAATAGTTTAAATCAAACGGATTTAAATAATTTGTATGAACGACAGCCAGATCCATAGATTTTAATTTTCAGACAATCAAAACTTTGGGCCTAATTCAGAATGGATCGTAAATGTGCAAAAAATGTACACAGAGCCGGCCATAACTAATATGATGCCCTAGGCAAGATTTTGGCTGGTGCCCCCTAGCACCACCGCTTGTTCCACCTCTGACCTTGTACTCCCTATATTTTAAATAGGAACAGTTCGCACATTTGGCGCACAGCCCAAAAAGGGGTGTGTTTTTGCTGGCAAGGTGCATGGCCACACAATACCCCAATTCCAATTACGCCACACAGTATTGCAACTTTATTCACATATGATCATGCGATAGTGTCCATAATTCATATTACATCCCACAGTAGTATCACTTTACCTTATAAACGTTACTCCTCACAGTAGAGCCCCTTATTCACATTACATCACACTGAATTGCTCCTTATTCACATTACACCACACCCTATTGCTCTTTATTCACATTAGACAACACAGTAGTGTCCTTTCTATACACAACGCCACATAGTAGAGCACCTTATACACATAATGCCACACATTAGTAATGCATTTACACACAATCCACACAGTAATGCTCTTTACACATATGAGACACCTTATCAATGTCCTTATAAACATAATGCGCCTAACACATTATGACAACCTTTATTAATGCCCTTTTACACATAATGTCCCTTACACATATGCCGCACATTATTAATGCCCTTATACACATAATGACACACATAGTGCCCCCTACACATTTGCTGCACATTATTAGTGCCCCTATACACATAATGACACACATACAGTAGTACCCTGTTACACATGTCGCACATTATTAATACCCTTATACACATAATGACACACATAGTGCCCCTTACACATATGTTGCACATTATTAATGCATTTTTACATGACACATATAATGCTCCTTACACATATTCCGATCACTACTGCACAACCAACCCACTCACATGCACACAGCACTCATACTGCAACTAACACTGTGACCTCTGCCTCTGCTTCGATACAGATGTATCCTCATAAATATTGCCTCAATGCTAACGTCGGGCACACATTTTTTTATGAAAATGCATCTTATTTGCATTGCTATGTGGCTAGGATACACAAGCAGCTACTGCTGATTAAAATGATATGCAGCGTGCCTATATACTGTGTGAGACTATGGCTGTATCTGCATATGAAATGCTACACACAGAATATAGGCATGCCGCATATCATTTTAATCAGCAGAAGCTGCTGATGCCCCTAGGCATATCAAATGCCATAGGCAATTGCCTAGTTTGCCTATGCCTATGGCCGGCTCTGAATGTACATCTATGAACCATTACCCTGATATGCTGGCGGATGCCCAGCACAGGGCAAGTCCGCCCCGCATGACAGATCCAGCCCCCCGCAAACATGCGAAAGCATCGCACAGTGGTAATGCTTTCATATGTTTCGGGTAGCCCTCTACCTACACAGCCTAGCTGCAAAAGTGGTCCACCATGCAAATGGTTCAGACACGCTTGCATTGTCATGACCATGCCCCCCTCAAACACCAAGTTTACATCCCTTTAACGCTGCTGTGACTGGACAAATGGCACAGAAACTGCAGAGCACCATGTGCCATTGATGTCAGAGGTGGATGTTGGCTATGAAATTGCGTGAGGGCTGACCGACATGCTACAGTGGAGCATCTAAAATGACAGTTCAGCGAATGTCTAGCTGTTGTCCGTGCTTCACACGGCGGTTCCTCTGGCTATTAGCTGGTGGTCATAATAATGTGACTCAACTATATATATATATATATATATATTAGTGATGAGCGGGTTCGGTTCCTCGGAATCCAAACCCGCCCGAACTTCAGGGCCGAGCGACTCGGATCTTCCCGCCTTGCTCGGTTAACCCGAGCGCGCCCGAACGTCATCATCCCGCTGTCGGATTCTCGCGAGGCTCGGATTCTATCGCGAGACTCGGATTCTATATAAGGAGCCGCGCGTCGCCGCCATTTTCACACGTGCATTGAGATTGATAGGGAGAGGACGTGGCTGGCATCCTCTCCATTTAGACTAGAGTACTAGAGAGAGACACAAATTTTGAGGAGCATATTATTAGGAGGAGTACTACTTGCTGCTGATAGTGTGACCAGTGACCACCAGTTTAATTAACCCGTTCTCTGCCTGAAAAAAAACGATACACAGTGTGACACAGTCACATACCATATCTGTGCTCAGCCCAGTGTGCTGCATCATATGTAATACTGTATATCATTATCTGACTGTGCAGAGTGCTCACTGCTCACACAGCTTAATTGTGGGGGAGACTGGGGAGCAGTTATAGCAGGAGTACATATTTTAAGTACAGTGCACACTTTTGCTGCCAGAGTGCCACTGCCAGTGTGACTGACCAGTGACCACTGACCACCAGTATTGTGATTGTCTGCTGACCACCAGTATATTGTGATTGTCTGCCTGAAAAAGTTAAACACTCGTCGTGTGGTGTTTTTATAAACGCATTCTGCAGACAGTGTCCAGCAGGTCCGTCATTACATAATATATACCTGTCCGGCTGCAGTACTAGTGTGATATATATATATTTTAATTTTATCTCATTATCATCCAGTCTATATTAGCAGCAGACACAGTACGGTAGTCCACGGCTGTAGCTACCTCTGTGTCGGCAGTCGCTCGTCCATCCATAATTGTATACCACCTACCCGTGGTTTTTTTTTTTTCTATCTTCTTGATACTAGTAGCTTACTTTAGGAGTCTGCAGTGCTGAGTCTGACAGACAGTGTCCAGCAGGTCCGTCATTACATAATATATACCTGTCCGGCTGCAGTACTAGTGTGATATATATATATATTTTAATTTTATCTCATTATCATCCAGTCTATATTAGCAGCAGACACAGTACGGTAGTCCACGGCTGTAGCTACCTCTGTGTCGGCAGTCGCTCGTCCATCCATAATTGTATACCACCTACCCGTGGTTTTTTTTTTTCTATCTTCTTGATACTAGTAGCTTACTTTAGGAGTCTGCAGTGCTGAGTCTGACAGACAGTGTCCAGCAGGTCCGTCATTACATAATATATACCTGTCCGGCTGCAGTACTAGTGTGATATATATATATATTTTAATTTTATCTCATTATCATCCAGTCTATATTAGCAGCAGACACAGTACGGTAGTCCACGGCTGTAGCTACCTCTGTGTCGGCAGTCGCTCGTCATCCATAAGTATACTAGTATCCATCCATCTCCATTGTTTACCTGAGGTGCCTTTTAGTTGTGCCTATTAAAATATGGAGAACAAAAATGTTGAGGTTCCAAAAATAGGGAAAGATCAAGATCGACTTCCACCTCGTGCTGAAGCTGCTGCCATTAGTCATGGCCGAGACGATGAAATGCCATCAACGTCGTCTGCCAAGGCCGATGCCCAATGTCATAGTACAGAGCATTTAAAATCCAAAACACCAAATATCAGTAAAAAAAGGACTCAAAAATCTAAAATAAAATTGTCGGAGGAGAAGCGTAAACTTGCCAATATGCCATTTACCACACGGAGTGGCAAGGAACGGCTGAGGCCCTGGCCTATGTTCATGGCTAGTGGTTCAGCTTCACATGAGGATGGAAGCACTCAGCCTCTCGCTAGAAAAATGAAAAGACTCAAGCTGGCAAAAGCACAGCAAAGAACTGTGCGTTCTTCGAAATCCCAAATCCACAAGGAGAATCCAATTGTGTCGGTTGCGATGCCTGACCTTCCCAACACTGGACGTGAAGAGCATGCGCCTTCCACCATTTGCACGCCCCCTGCAAGTGCTGGAAGGAGCACCCGCAGTCCAGTTCCTGATAGTCAGATTGAAGATGTCAGTGTTGAAGTACACCAGGATGAGGAGGATATGGGTGTTGCTGGCGCTGGGGAGGAAATTGACAAGGAGGATTCTGATGGTGAGGTGGTTTGTTTAAGTCAGGCACCCGGGGAGACACCTGTTGTCCATGGGAGGAATATGGCCATTGACATGCCTGGTGAAAATACCAAAAAAATCAGCTCTTCGGTGTGGAAGTATTTCAACAGAAATGCGGACAACATTTGTCAAGCCGTGTGTTGCCTTTGTCAAGCTGTAATAAGTAGGGGTAAGGACGTTAACCACCTCGGAACATCCTCCCTTATACGTCACCTGCAGCGCATTCATAATAAGTCAGTGACAAGTTCAAAAACTTTGGGCGACAGCGGAAGCAGTCCACTGACCAGTAAATCCCTTCCTCTTGTAACCAAGCTCACACAAACCACCCCACCAACTCCCTCAGTGTCAATTTCCTCCTTCCCCAGGAATGCCAATAGTCCTGCAGGCCATGTCACTGGCAATTCTGACGAGTCCTCTCCTGCCTGGGATTCCTCTGATGCATCCTTGCGTGTAACGCCTACTGCTGCTGGCGCTGCTGTTGTTGCTGCTGGGAGTCGATGGTCATCCCAGAGGGGAAGTCGTAAGACCACTTTTACTACTTCCACCAAGCAATTGACTGTCCAACAGTCCTTTGCGAGGAAGATGAAATATCACAGCAGTCATCCTGCTGCAAAGCGGATAACTGAGGCCTTGGCATCCTGGGTGGTGAGAAACGTGGTTCCGGTATCCATCATTACTGCAGAGCCAACTAGAGACTTGTTGGAGGTACTGTGTCCCCGGTACCAAATACCATATAGGTTCCATTTCTCTAGGCAGGCGATACCGAAAATGTACACAGACCTCAGAAAAAGAGTCACCAGTGTCCTAAAAAATGCAGCTGTACCCAATGTCCACTTAACCACGGACATGTGGACAAGTGGAGCAGGGCAGGGTCAGGACTATATGACTGTGACAGCCCACTGGGTAGATGTATGGACTCCCGCCGCAAGAACAGCAGCGGCGGCACCAGTAGCAGCATCTCGCAAACGCCAACTCTTTCCTAGGCAGGCTACGCTTTGTATCACCGGTTTCCAGAATACGCACACAGCTGAAAACCTCTTACGGCAACTGAGGAAGATCATCGCGGAATGGCTTACCCCAATTGGACTCTCCTGTGGATTTGTGGCATCGGACAACGCCAGCAATATTGTGTGTGCATTAAATATGGGCAAATTCCAGCACGTCCCATGTTTTGCACATACCTTGAATTTGGTGGTGCAGAATTATTTAAAAAACGAGAGGGGCGTGCAAGAGATGCTGTCGGTGGCCAGAAGAATTGCGGGACACTTTCGGCGTACAGGCACCACGTACAGAAGACTGGAGCACCACCAAAAACGCCTGAACCTGCCCTGCCATCATCTGAAGCAAGAAGTGGTAACGTGGTGGAATTCAACCCTATATATGCTTCAGAGGTTGGAGGAGCAGCAAAAGGCCATTCAAGCCTATACAATTGAGCACGATATAGGAGGTGGAATGCACCTGTCTCAAGCGCAGTGGAGAATGATTTCAACGTTGTGCAAGGTTCTGCTGCCCTTTGAACTTGCCACACGTGAAGTCAGTTCAGACACTGCCAGCCTGAGTCAGGTCAATCCCCTCATCAGGCTTTTGCAGAAGAAGCTGGAGACATTGAAGGAGGAGCTAACACAGAGCGATTCCGCTAGGCATGTGGGACTTGTGGATGGAGCCCTTAATTCGCTTAACAAGGATTCACGGGTGGTCAATCTGTTGAAATCAGAGCACTACATTTTGGCCACCGTGCTCGATCCTAGATTTAAAACCTACCTTGGATCTCTCTTTCCGGCACACACAAGTCTGCTGGGGTTCAAAGACCTGCTGGTGAGAAAATTGTCAAGTCAAGCGGAACGCGACCTGTCAACATCTCCTCCTTCACATTCTCCTGCAACTGGGGGTGCGAGGAAAAGGCTCAGAATTCTGAGCCCACCCGCTGGTGGTGATGCAGGGCAGTCTGGAGCGACTGCTGATGCTGACATCTGGTCCGGACTGAAGGACCTGCCAACGATTACGGCCATGTCGTCTACTGGCACTGCATATGATTCTCTCACCATTGAAAGAATGGTGGAGGATTATATGAGTGACCACATCCAAGTAGGCACGTCAGACAGTCCGTACTTATACTGGCAGGAAAAAGAGGCAATTTGGAGGCCCTTGCACAAACTGGCTTTATTCTACCTAAGTTGCCCTCCCACAAGTGTGTACTCCGAAAGAGTGTTTAGTGCCGCCGCTCACCTTGTCAGCAATCGGCGTACGAGGTTACTTCCAGAAAATGTGGAGAAGATGATGTTCATTAAAATGAATTATAATCAATTCCTCCGTGGAGACATTGACCAGCAGCAATTGCCTCCACAAAGTACACAGGGAGCGGAGATGGTGGATTCCAGTGGGGACGAATTGATAATCTGTGAGGAGCGGGATGTACACGGTGATATATCGGAGGATGATGATGAGGTGGACATCTTGCCTCTGTAGAGCCAGTTTGTGCAAGGAGAGATTAATTGCTTCTTTTTCAGTGGGGGTCCAAACCAACCCGTCATTTCAGTCACAGTCGTGTGGCAGACCCTGTCACTGAAATGATGGGTTGGTTAAAGTGTGCATGTCCTGTTTATACAACATAAGGGTGGGTGGGAGGGCCCAAGGACAATTCCATCTTGCACCTCTTTTTTCTTTCATTTTTCTTTGCGTCATGTGCTGTTTGGGGAGTGTTTTTTGGAAGGGCCATCCTGCGTGACACTGCAGTGCCACTCCTAGATGGGCCAGGTGTTTGTGTCGGCCACTAGGGTCGCTTAGCTTACTCACACAGCTTCCTCATTGCGCCTCTTTTTTTCTTTGCGTCATGTGCTGTTTGGGGAGTGTTTTTTGGAAGGGCCATCCTGCGTGACACTGCAGTGCCACTCCTAGATGGGCCAGGTGTTTGTGTCGGCCACTAGGGTCGCTTAGCTTACTCACACAGCTACCTCATTGCGCCTCTTTTTTTCTTTGCGTCATGTGCTGTTTGGGGAGTGTTTTTTGGAAGGGCCATCCTGCGTGACACTGCAGTGCCACTCCTAGATGGGCCAGGTGTTTGTGTCGGCCACTAGGGTCGCTTAGCTTACTCTTACAGCTACCTCATTGCTCCTCTGTTTTTCTTTGCGTCATGTGCTGTTTGGGGAGTGTATTTTGGAAGGGCCATCCTGCGTGACACTGCAGTGCCACTCCTAGATGGGCCAGGTGTTTGTGTCGGCCACTAGGGTCGCTTAGCTTAGTCATCCAGCGACCTCGGTGCAAATTTTAGGGCTAAAAATAATATTGTGAGGTGTGAGGTGTTCAGAATAGACTGAAAATGAGTGGAAATTATGGTTTTTGAGGTTAATAATACTTTGGGATCAAAATGACCCCCAAATTCTATGATTTAAGCTGTTTTTTGGGGTTTTTGAAAAAAACACCCGAATCCAAAACACACCCGAATCCGACAAAAAAAATTCGGTGAGGTTTTGCCAAAACGCGGTCGAACCCAAAACACGGCCGCGGAACCGAACCCAAAACCAAAACACAAAACCCGAAAAATTTCAAGTGCACATCTCTAATATATATATATAAGGAAAAAGGAAGCAGCGGCACTACGTCAGTATAAATAATCAAACGTGTATTCAAATCAAAATCATAACAATGGTCACATAGAAAACAAACGTTTCGGGACGTGACGCCTTGACAAAGGGGTCTCAGGACCCCGAAACGTTGGTTCTCTATGTGACCATTGTTATGATTTTGATTTGAATACACGTTTGATTATTTATACCGACGGAGTGTCGCTGCTTCCTTTTTCCTTATTTGAATTATTGTTTGTTGTGGAGGGCACCCGGACTTGCTATATCATATTGAGAGTGCCGGGCATTTCCACACCATATATATATATATATATATACCATAGAAAGCTCCAAAGTATTTGGAAGGTGCATTCTCACAAATAAATAATCGTTGATACTTCTTCATAAAATCACCAATTGCTTTTATTGTAGAGATGAGCGCCGGAAATTTTTTGGGTTTTGTGTTCGGTTCCGCGGCCGTGTTTTGGGTTCGACCGCGTTTTGGCAAAACCTCACCGAATTTTTTTTGTCGGATTCGGGTGTGTTTTGGATTCGGGTGTTTTTTTCAAAAAACACTAAAAAACAGCTTAAATCATAGAATTTGGGGGTCATTTTGATCCCAAAGTATTATTAACCTCAAAAACCATAATTTACACTCATTTTCAGTCTATTCTGAATACCTCACACCTCACAATATTATTTTTAGTCCTAAAATTTGCACCTAGGTCGCTGGATGACTAAGCTAAGCGACCCTAGTGGCCGACACAAACACCGGGCCCATCTAGGAGTGTCACTGCAGTGTCACGCAGGATGTCCCTTCCAAAAAACCCTCCCCAAACAGCACATGACGCAAAGAAAAAAAGAGGCGCAATGAGGTAGCTGTGTGAGTAAGATAAGCGACCCTAGTGGCCGACACAAACACCGGGCCCATCTAGGAGTGTCACTGCAGTGTCACGCAGGATGTCCCTTCCAAAAAACCCTCCCCAAACAGCACATGACGCAAAGAAAAAAAGAGGCGCAATGAGGTAGCTGTGTGAGTAAGATAAGCGACCCTAGTGGCCGACACAAACACCGGGCCCATCTAGGAGTGTCACTGCAGTGTCACGCAGGATGTCCCTTCCAAAAAACCCTCCCCAAACAGCACATGACGCAAAGAAAAAAAGAGGCGCAATGAGGTAGCTGTGTGAGTAAGATAAGCGACCCTAGTGGCCGACACAAACACCGGGCCCATCTAGGAGTGTCACTGCAGTGTCACGCAGGATGTCCCTTCCAAAAAACCCTCCCCAAACAGCACATGACGCAAAGAAAATAAGAGGCGCAATGAGGTAGCTGTGTGAGTAAGATAAGCGACCCTAGTGGCCGACACAAACACCGGGACCATCTAGGAGTGTCACTGCAGTGTCACGCAGGATGTCCCTTCCAAAAAACCCTCCCCAAACAGCACATGATGCAAAGAAAAAAAGAGGCGCAATGAGGTAGCTGTGTGAGTAAGATAAGCGACCCTAGTGGCCGACACAAACACCGGGCCCATCTAGGAGTGTCACTGCAGTGTCACGCAGGATGTCCCTTCCAAAAAACCCTCCCCAAACAGCACATGACGCAAAGAAAAAAAGAAGCGCAATGAGGTAGCTGTGTGAGTAAGATAAGCGACCCTAGTGGCCGACACAAACACCGGGCCCATCTAGGAGTGTCACTGCAGTGTCACGCAGGATGTCCCTTCCAAAAAACCCTCCCCAAACAGCACATGACGCAAAGAAAAAAAGAGGCGCAATGAGGTAGCTGTGTGAGTAAGATAAGCGACCCTAGTGGCCGACACAAACACCGGGCCCATCTAGGAGTGTCACTGCAGTGTCACGCAGGATGTCCCTTCCAAAAAACCCTCCCCAAACAGCACATGACGCAAAGAAAAAAAGAGGCGGAATGAGGTAGCTGTGTGAGTAAGATTAGCGACCCTAGTGGCCGACACAAACACCTGGCCCATCTAGGAGTGGCACTGCAGTGTCACGCAGGATGTCCCTTCCAAAAAACCCTCCCCAAACAGCACATGACGCAAAGAAAAATTAAAGAAAAAAGAGGTGCAAGATGGAATTGTCCTTGGGCCCTCCCACCCACCCTTATGTTGTATAAACAGGACATGCACACTTTAACCAACCCATCATTTCAGTGACAGGGTCTGCCACACGACTGTGACTGAAATGACGGGTTGGTTTGGACCCCCACCAAAAAAGAAGCAATTAATCTCTCCTTGCACAAACTGGCTCTACAGAGGCAAGATGTCCACCTCATCATCATCCTCCGATATATCACCGTGTACATCCCCCTCCTCACAGATTATCAATTCGTCCCCACTGGAATCCACCATCTCAGCTCCCTGTGTACTTTGTGGAGGCAATTGCTGCTGGTCAATGTCTCCACGGAGGAATTGATTATAATTCATTTTAATAAACATCATCTTCTCCACATTTTCTGGATGTAACCTCGTACGCCGATTGCTGACAAGGTGAGCGGCGGCACTAAACACTCTTTCGGAGTACACACTTGTGGGAGGGCAACTTAGGTAGAATAAAGCCAGTTTGTGCAAGGGCCTCCAAATTGCCTCTTTTTCCTGCCAGTATAAGTACGGACTGTGTGACGTGCCTACTTGGATGCGGTCACTCATATAATCCTCCACCATTCTTTCAATGGTGAGAGAATCATATGCAGTGACAGTAGACGACATGTCCGTAATCGTTGTCAGGTCCTTCAGTCCGGACCAGATGTCAGCATCAGCAGTCGCTCCAGACTGCCCTGCATCACCGCCAGCGGGTGGGCTCGGAATTCTGAGCCTTTTCCTCGCACCCCCAGTTGCGGGAGAATGTGAAGGAGGAGATGTTGACAGGTCGCGTTCCGCTTGACTTGACAATTTTCTCACCAGCAGGTCTTTCAACCCCAGCAGACTTGTGTCTGCCGGAAAGAGAGATCCAAGGTAGGCTTTAAATCTAGGATCGAGCACGGTGGCCAAAATGTAGTGCTCTGATTTCAACAGATTGACCACCCGTGAATCCTTGTTAAGCGAATTAAGGGCTCCATCCACAAGTCCCACATGCCTAGCGGAATCGCTCCGTGTTAGCTCCTCCTTCAATGTCTCCAGCTTCTTCTGCAAAAGCCTGATGAGGGGAATGACCTGACTCAGGCTGGCAGTGTCTGAACTGACTTCACGTGTGGCAAGTTCAAAGGGCATCAGAACCTTGCACAACGTTGAAATCATTCTCCACTGCGCTTGAGACAGGTGCATTCCACCTCCTATATCGTGCTCAATTGTATAGGCTTGAATGGCCTTTTGCTGCTCCTCCAACCTCTGAAGCATATAGAGGGTTGAATTCCACCTCGTTACCACTTCTTGCTTCAGATGATGGCAGGGCAGGTTCAGTAGTTTTTGGTGGTGCTCCAGTCTTCTGTACGTGGTGCCTGTACGCCGAAAGTGTCCCGCAATTCTTCTGGCCACCGACAGCATCTCTTGCACGCCCCTGTCGTTTTTTTAAAAATTCTGCACCAAATTCAAGGTATGTGCAAAACATGGGACGAGCTGGAATTTGCCCATATTTAATGCACACACAATATTGCTGGCGTTGTCCGATGCCACAAATCCACAGGAGAGTCCAATTGGGGTAAGCCATTCCGCGATGATCTTCCTCAGTTGCCGTAAGAGGTTTTCAGCTGTGTGCGTATTCTGGAAAGCGGTGATACAAAGCGTAGCCTGCCTAGGAAAGAGTTGGCGTTTGCGAGATGCTGCTACTGGTGCCGCCGCTGCTGTTCTTGCGGCGGGAGTCCAGACATCTACCCAGTGGGCTGTCACAGTCATATAGTCCTGACCCTGCCCTGCTCCACTTGTCCACATGTCCGTGGTTAAGTGGACATTGGGTACAACTGCATTTTTTAGGACACTGGTGAGTCTTTTTCTGACGTCCGTGTACATTCTCGGTATCGCCTGCCTAGAGAAGTGGAACCTAGATGGTATTTGGTAACGGGGGCACACTGCCTCAATAAATTGTCTAGTTCCCTGTGAACTAACGGCGGATACCGGACGCACGTCTAACACCAACATAGTTGTCAAGGCCTCAGTTATCCGCTTTGCAGCAGGATGACTGCTGTGATATTTCATCTTCCTCGCAAAGGACTGTTGGACAGTCAATTGCTTACTGGAAGTAGTACAAGTGGGCTTACGACTTCCCCTCTGGGATGACCATCGACTCCCAGCAGCAACAACAGCAGCGCCAGCAGCAGTAGGCGTTACACGCAAGGATGCATCGGAGGAATCCCAGGCAGGAGAGGAATCGTCAGAATTGCCAGTGACATGGCCTGCAGGACTATTTGCATTCCTGGGGAAGGAGGAAATTGACACTGAGGGAGTTGGTGGGGTGGTTTGCATGAGCTTGGTTACAAGAGGAAGGGATTTACTGGTCAGTGGACTGCTTCCGCTGTCGCCCAAAGTTTTTGAACTTGTCACTGACTTATTATGAATGCGCTGCAGGTGACGTATAAGGGAGGATGTTCCGAGGTGGTTAACGTCCTTACCCCTACTTATTACAGCTTGACAAAGGCAACACACGGCTTGACACCTGTTGTCCGCTTTTCTGTTGAAATACCTCCACACTGAAGAGCTGATTTTTTTGGTATTTTCACCAGGCATGTCAACAGCCATATTCCTCCCACGGACAACAGGTGTCTCCCCGGGTGCCTGACTTAAACAAACCACCTCACCATCAGAATCCTCCTGGTCAATTTCCTCCCCAGCGCCAGCAACACCCATATCCTCCTCATCCTGGTGTACTTCAACACTGACATCTTCAATCTGACTATCAGGAACTGGACTGCGGGTGCTCCTTCCAGCACTTGCAGGGGGCGTGCAAATGGTGGAAGGCGCATGCTCTTCACGTCCAGTGTTGGGAAGGTCAGGCATCGCAACCGACACAATTGGACTCTCCTTGTGGATTTGGGATTTCGAAGAACGCACAGTTCTTTGCGGTGCTTTTGCCAGCTTGAGTCTTTTCAGTTTTCTAGCGAGAGGCTGAGTGTTTCCATCCTCATGTGAAGCTGAACCACTAGCCATGAACATAGGCCAGGGCCTCAGCCGTTCCTTGCCACTCCGTGTGGTAAATGGCATATTGGCAAGTTTACGCTTCTCCTCCGACAATTTTATTTTAGGTTTTGGAGTCCTTTTTTTACTGATATTTGGTGTTTTGGATTTGACATGCTCTGTACTATGACATTGGGCATCGGCCTTGGCAGACGACGTTGCTGGCATTTCATCGTCTCGGCCATGACTAGTGGCAGCAGCTTCAGCACGAGGTGGAAGTGGATCTTGATCTTTCCCTAATTTTGGAACCTCAACATTTTTGTTCTCCATATTTTAATAGGCACAACTAAAAGGCACCTCAGGTAAACAATGGAGATGGATGGATACTAGTATACTTATGGATGGACTGCCGAGTGCCGACACAGAGGTAGCTACAGCCGTGGACTAACGTACTGTGTCTGCTGCTAATATAGACTGGATGATTGATAATGAGATGAAATCAATATATATATGTATGTATATATAATATCACTAGTACTGCAGCCGGACAGGTAGATAATATATTTATTAGGTAATGATGACTGATGACGGACCTGCTGGACACTGTCAGCTCAGCAGCACCGCAGACTGCTACAGTAAGCTACTATACTATAGTAGTATGTACAAAGAAGAAAAAAAAAAAACCACGGGTAGGTGGTATACAATTATGGATGGACTGCCGAGTGCCGACACAGAGGTAGCTACAGCCGTGGACTAACGTACTGTGTCTGCTGCTAATATAGACTGGATGATTGATAATGAGATGAAATCAATATATATATGTATGTATATATAATATCACTAGTACTGCAGCCGGACAGGTAGATAATATATTTATTAGGTAATGATGACTGATGACGGACCTGCTGGACACTGTCAGCTCAGCAGCACCGCAGACTGCTACAGTAAGCTACTATACTATAGTAGTATGTACAAAGAAGAAAGAAAAAAAAAAACCACGGGTAGGTGGTATTCAATTATGGATGGACTGCCGAGTGCCGACACAGAGGTAGCTACAGCCGTGGACTAACGTACTGTGTCTGCTGCTAATATAGACTGGATGATTGATAATTAGATGAAATCAATATATATATGTATGTATATATAATATCACTAGTACTGCAGCCGGACAGGTAGATAATATATTTATTAGGTAATGATGACTGATGACGGACCTGCTGGACACTGTCAGCTCAGCAGCACCGCAGACTGCTACAGTAAGCTACTATACTATAGTAGTATGTACAAAGAAGAAAGAAAAAAAAAAAACCACGGGTAGGTGGTATACAATTATGGATGGACTGCTGAGTGCCGACACAGAGGTAGCTACAGCCGTGGACTAACGTACTGTGTCTGCTGCTAATATAGACTGGATGATTGATAATGAGATGAAATCAATATATATATGTATGTATATATAATATCACTAGTACTGCAGCCGGACAGGTAGATAATATATTTATTAGGTAATGATGACTGATGACGGACCTGCTGGACACTGTCAGCTCAGCAGCACCGCAGACTGCTACAGTAAGCTACTATACTATAGTAGTATGTACAAAGAAGAAAGAAAAAAAAAAACCACGGGTAGGTGGTATACAATTATGGATGGACTGCTGAGTGCCGACACAGAGGTAGCTACAGCCGTGGACTAACGTACTGTGTCTGCTGCTAATATAGACTGGATGATTGATAATGAGATGAAATCAATATATATATGTATGTATATATAATATCACTAGTACTGCAGCCGGACAGGTAGATAATATATTTATTAGGTAATGATGACTGATGACGGACCTGCTGGACACTGTCAGCTCAGCAGCACTGCAGACTGCTACAGTAAGCTACTATACTCTATAGTAGTATGTACAAAGAAGAAAGAAAAAAAAAACCACGGGTAGGTGGTATACAATTATGGATGGACTGCCGAGTGCCGACACAGAGGTAGCTACAGCCGTGGACTAACGTACTGTGTCTGCTGCTAATATAGACTGGATGATTGATAATGAGATGAAATCAATATATATATGTATGTATATATAATATCACTAGTACTGCAGCCGGACAGGTAGATAATATATTTATTAGGTAATGATGACTGATGACGGACCTGCTGGACACTGTCAGCTCAGCAGCACCGCAGACTGCTACAGTAAGCTACTATACTCTATAGTAGTATGTACAAAGAAGAAAGAAAAAAAAAAACCACGGGTAGGTGGTATACAATTATGGATGGACTGCCGAGTGCCGACACAGAGGTAGCTACAGCCGTGGACTAACGTACTGTGTCTGCTGCTAATATAGAGTCTAGACTGGATGATAAATTACTGATAATGAGATGAAATCAATATAATATCACTAGTACTGCAGCCGGACAGGTACTATATATATTTATTATGTAATGACTGATGACGGACCTGCTGGACACTGTCAGGTCAGCACAGCACCGCAGACTGCTACAGTAAGCTACTATAGTAGTATGTATAAAGAAGAATGAAAAAAAAAAAACCACGGGTAGGTGGTATACAATATTATATATATATATATATTATATACAATTATATATATATATATATATATATATATATATTAAACTGGTGGTGATTGATTATTAAACTGGTGGTCACTTCAGGACAGGTCACGTTGCAACTTGCAACTAGTACTCCGAGGCCTAAGCAGACAATCACAAAATATATTATTATACTGGTGGTCAGTGTGGTCACAACAATGGCAGTGTGGCACTGACTCTGGCAGCAAAAGTGTGCACTGTACGTTATATGTACTCCTGAGTCCTGCTCTCAGACTCTAACTGCTCCCCACTGTCAGTGTCTCCCCCACAAGTCAGATAATACACTTACAGTCACACTATCTAATCTATAAATATCACTTCAGCAAGTAGTATAGTAGTATACAGTAGTACTCCTCCTAATAATGCTCCCCGAAAATACTGTGTCTCTCTCTTCTCTAAACGGAGAGGACGCCAGCCACGTCCTCTCCCTATGACTCTCAATGCACGTGTGAAAATGGCGGCGACGCGCGGCTCCTTATATAGAATCCGAGTCTCGCGATAGAATCCGAGCCTCGCGAGAATCCGACAGCGTGATGATGACGTTCGGGCGCGCTCGGGTTAGCCGAGCAAGGCGGGAAGATCCGAGCCTGCTCGGACCCGTGTAAAAAAACCTGAAGTTCGGGCGGGTTCGGATTCAGAGGAACCGAACCCGCTCATCTCTATTTTATTGTCGACGTTTCGGTCTGGTCACAGGCCTTTATCAAGACAGGTGATGCATCGTATCATCAGTTCACAATTAAGGAAAACATAAGAATAATCTGCAGATGAACAGTAACATACAGTCACAAGCAATAAGTCTCACCGGCCATAGAATACACACGCAGCGGTGCAGGTGGTTTAGCATATAAAGTAATCCAGCCCTGCTGAAACAAAGTGAACAATTCAATCAAAAATTCCACTATAGATAAAAAGTAGAGAGATAATCGCATATTGTAGAGATAATTACTACTCACTTTAGCCAGGGGACAGAGCAAACATCTCTGCATACTGCCCCTGTGCATGAGTGAGCTATTTAAGGAGTTACTACCGCGTGTGACGCCCGTTCCGGAAGCCACACCCCCAACAAGATTCTAATAGTAATTAAAGCACAACAAGAGCTCTATTAAGTCTCTACAACACCCCAGAACAAGAAGGGAACACCACACCTGTGGGGCACGCTATGTAGCTATGTGAGCGCCGGCTCCGGCCAGCCGCAGCGCTCCAGTGTAGACCGCTAGACGGAAACGCGTCATCATGCGTTCCAGCGCTACACTTCCATGCAGTTAAGTGGCCGGAAGCACCTCGCTGCACAGTTGCTAAGCAATAGAGACGTACTACTCAGTGCGTCCCAGCAATTAACTTAGTCACACAGTGCACCTGTAGTTGGACTACAGTTTACATGCAACAAAGGAGATGTGGAATATAAGATCATACTGATGCTATCATCACTGCACACCGCTCTTAGTCTAGTGTGGGCACACTTATACCAGGCTCCGCTGTTTCTCATTAGAAATTATAAATCAGTCACAGTTGAACAGTAATAATTCCATAGATATGACTCAAATCAACAGCTAGAAAGATCAGCACTATAACAAGTGCATACCTAACTATAGATCATCCAGCACATATCCCTATGCTAGTGTATATATAGGTCTATACCTTTTTGATGGCACTTTTTAACAGGTGTTTATGGTGGTGGGTCCATTATTGTAGCCAATAGGCACCCATAGGGGCCGGTGAGGCTTATTGCTTGTGACTGTATGTTACTGTTCATTTGCAGATTATTCTTATGTTTTCCTTAATTGTGAACTGATGATACGATGCATCACCTGTCTTGATAAAGGCCTGTGACCAGACCAAAACGTCGACAATAAAAGCAATTGGTGATTTTATGAAGAAGTATCAACGATTATTTGTGAGAGAGCTCCTTCCAAATACTTTGGAGCTTTCTACAGTACATGTGTGGACCTAACCGGGCCATTAGGAGCACCCACCACCTGATGAACTTTTATTTTGATGAGAGTACAGGATTATCGTTGTTTATATATATATATATATATATATGTTTCTAGTGGTAAATCGGTTGCGCCTTCAGTGTTCGTGAATAATACGTTGCAAATCCTTAAGTGATAGTTAAAATATGCGTACCAGACATACGTGGAACATTCGCCTTATTTAGGGTGTCTTTGCATCTGGATGTTCCTTACTCGTACTGACTCTCCGTTCCCATCCGTCCAGGCATTGGTGTGGAGTTTGTACGTATATGCAAGACAGTGTGTCAATATACTGCTCTTAAAAAGTGACTTGGTGCTATTTTTGTGCAAAGTTTACAATAAAGTGAGTATGTGCAGAAGAAGTGCTGTAAGTGCTTGTTAAAAATATATATAATATGAATAAAAATGAATATGTTACTGGCAGTGTGCTAATTCCCTTTTTTCCTTAGGTAATGTGCTTAAATACCATTTATTAAGGGTGCAACACCATATAGCTCAGTAATTCAGAGGAGATCTAGAGAGGAGGTATATTTATATGAGGCACTTACATCTAAAGTTGCAATGAATTAAAAAGATGCTGCCGTCATTCCGTCATCAGACTTATATACCTTTAAAAAAGTCCCATGCGGGAAGGAAAAGCCTCTGATAGTGTAGTATTATTTAAAAAAACATTTTAATAATACATAAAGCGACAAAAAACATATAGATGGACTCGTACAATTTAGAAATGCATATAAGCTTATCTGTTATTTCCTCAGATAGGAGCGGAGTGCCGGTAGGTGCCCAACGCGTTTCGTCCCTTAGTTCATCTCTGGGACTTCCTCAGGGGTCAATGGTGGTCTGCTCTGCATCCCCACACCTTTTATTGACTAGTAAGTAGGTCACATTATCAAAACTGGATCAAGACTGAATCGCGCTCGTCAGCCGCGCGTGTAGCGCTTCTGCGCATGTGCGGGATTTCAAATCTCGCGAGACTATTGCCGCCGTGTTTCAGGACTACAAGTGAGAACTACAGATTTCCATTGCGCATGCGCGTCCGCGGCTGGCGCGCATGCGCACACGAGATTCCGCCGTGATATTACAATACTCTGTCTCTAAGTTCTGAGAGACAGAGATAGAATCGCCAGTGTGCAGCTGCGCATACCTGCGTGCTGGAATCCTACTAGTGGTTGTTAGATAATAGCACATGTCAATTTTGTAGAGGTGTTAGGTATTGCAGGTCACATCACCATAAAGTGTATTTAAGAGGGATATGGCATGTTACATTTATTCATGCAAATTTGGAGGAGTAAAGTTTACAACATAAATCACTAATGTTTATCTGAACACAATGAGTGTTTGCGTAATCATGGGATTTGTTAAATAACATAATTACAAGTGTCAAGTGGTTTTCCTGATTGTCATCACTAGAGATGAGCGCCTGAAATTTTTCGGGTTTTGTGTTTTGGTTTTGGGTTCGGTTCCGCGGCCGTGTTTTGGGTTCGAACGCGTTTTGGCAAAACCTCACCGAATTATTTTTGTCGGATTCGGGTGTGTTTTGGATTCGGGTGTTTTTTTCAAAAAACCCTAAAAAACAGCTTAAATCATAGAATTTGGGGGTAATTTTGATCCCAAAGTATTATTAACCTCAAAAAACATAATTTACACTCATTTTCAGCCTATTCTGAACACATCACACCTCACAATATTATTTTTAGTCCTAAAATTTGCACCGAGGTCGCTGTGTGAGTAAGATAAGCGACCCTAGTGGCCGACACAAACACCGGGCCCATCTAGGAGTGGCACTGCAGTGTCACGCAGGATGTCCCTTCCAAAAAACCCTCCCCAAACAGCACATGACGCAAAGAAAAAAAGAGGCGCAATGAGGTAGCTGTGTGAGTAAGATTAGCGACCCTAGTGGCCGACACAAACACCGGGCCCATCTAGGAGTGGCACTGCAGTGTCACGCAGGATGGCCCTTCCAAAAAACCCTCCCCAAACAGCACATGACGCAAAGAAAAAAAGAGGCGCAATGAGGTAGCTGTGTGAGTAAGATTAGCGACCCTAGTGGCCGACACAAACACCGGGCCCATCTAGGAGTGGCACTGCAGTGTCACGCAGGATGGCCCTTCCAAAAAACCCTCCCCAAACAGCACATGACGCAAAGAAAAAAAGAGGCGCAATGAGGTAGCTGACTGTGTGAGTAAGATTAGCGACCCTAGTGGCCGACACAAACACCGGGCACATCTAGGAGTGGCACTGCAGTGTCACGCAGGATGTCCCTTCCAAAAAACCCTCCCCAAACAGCACATGACGCAAAGAAAAAAAGAGGCGCAATGAGGTAGCTGTGTGAGTAAGATTAGCGACCCTAGTGGCCGACACAAACACCGGGCCCATCTAGGAGTGGCACTGCAGTGTCACGCAGGATGTCCCTTCCAAAAAACCCTCCCCAATCAGCACATGATGCAAAGAAAAAGAAAAGAAAAAAGAGGTGCAAGATGGAATTATCCTTGGGCCCTCCCACCCACCCTTATGTTGTATAAACAAAACAGGACATGCACACTTTAACCAACCCATCATTTCAGTGACAGGGTCTGCCACACGACTGTGACTGATATGACGGGTTGGTTTGGACCCCCCCCAAAAAAGAAGCAATTAATCTCTCCTTGCACAAACTGGCTCTACAGAGGCAAGATGTCCACCTCATCTTCACCCTCCGATATATCACCGTGTACATCCCCCTCCTCACAGATTATCAATTCGTCCCCACTGGAATCCACCATCTCAGCTCCCTGTGTACTTTGTGGAGGCAATTGCTGCTGGTCAATGTCTCCGCGGAGGAATTGATTATAATTCATTTTAATGAACATCATCTTCTCCACATTTTCTGGATGTAACCTCGTACGCCGATTGCTGACAAGGTGAGCGGCGGCACTAAACACTCTTTCGGAGTACACACTTGTGGGGGGGCAACTTAGGTAGAATAAAGCCAGTTTGTGCAAGGGCCTCCAAATTGCCTCTTTTTCCTGCCAGTATAAGTACGGACTGTGTGACGTGCCTACTTGGATGCGGTCACTCATATAATCCTCCACCATTCTATCAATGTTGAGAGAATCATATGCAGTGACAGTAGACGACATGTCCGTAATCGTTGTCAGGTCCTTCAGTCCGGACCAGATGTCAGCATCAGCAGTCGCTCCAGACTGCCCTGCATCACCGCCAGCGGGTGGGCTCGGAATTCTGAGCCTTTTCCTCGCACCCCCAGTTGCGGGAGAATGTGAAGGAGGAGATGTTGACAGGTCGCGTTCCGCTTGACTTGACAATTTTGTCACCAGCAGGTCTTTCAACCCCAGCAGACCTGTGTCTGCCGGAAAGAGAGATCCAAGGTAGGCTTTAAATCTAGGATCGAGCACGGTGGCCAAAATGTAGTGCTCTGATTTCAACAGATTGACCACCCGTGAATCCTTGTTAAGCGAATTAAGGGCTGCATCCACAAGTCCCACATGCCTAGCGGAATCGCTCCGTGTTAGCTCCTTCTTCAATGCCTCCAGCTTCTTCTGCAAAAGCCTGATGAGGGGAATGACCTGACTCAGGCTGGCAGTGTCTGAACTGACTTCACGTGTGGCAAGTTCAAAGGGCATCAGAACCTTGCACAACGTTGAAATCATTCTCCACTGCACTTGAGACAGGTGCATTCCATCTCCTATATCGTGCTCAATTGTATAGGCTTGAATGGCCTTTTGCTGCTCCTCCAACCTCTGAAGCATATAGAGGGTTGAATTCCACCTCGTTACCACTTCTTGCTTCAGATGATGGCAGGGCAGGTTCAGTAGTTTTTGGTGGTGCTCCAGTCTTCTGTACGTGGTGCCTGTACGCCGAAAGTGTCCCGCAATTTTTCTGGCCACCGACAGCATCTCTTGCACGCCCCTGTCGTTTTTTAAAAAATTCTGCACCACCAAATTCAAGGTATGTGCAAAACATGGGACGTGCTGGAATTTGCCCATATTTAATGCACACACAATATTGCTGGCGTTGTCCGATGCCACAAATCCACAGGAGAGTCCAATTGGGGTAAGCCATTCCGCGATGATCTTCCTCAGTTGCCGTAAGAGGTTTTCAGCTGTGTGCGTATTCTGGAAAGCGGTGATACAAAGCGTAGCCTGCCTAGGAAAGAGTTGGCGTTTGCGAGATGCTGCTACTGGTGCCGCCGCTGCGGTTCTTGCGGCGGGAGTCCATACATCTACCCAGTGGGCTGTCACAGTCATATAGTCCTGACCCTGCCCTGCTCCACTTGTCCACATGTCCGTGGTTAAGTGGACATTGGGTACAACTGCATTTTTTAGGACACTGGTGAGTCTTTTTCTGACGTCCGTGTACATTCTCGGTATCGCCTGCCTAGAGAAGTGGAACCTAGATGGTATTTGGTAACGGGGGCACACTGCCTCAATAAATTGTCTAGTTCCCTGTGAACTAACGGCGGATACCGGACGCACGTCTAACACCAACATAGTTGTCAAGGACTCAGTTATCCGCTTTGCAGTAGGATGACTGCTGTGATATTTCATCTTCCTCGCAAAGGACTGTTGAACAGTCAATTGCTTACTGGAAGTAGTACAAGTGGGCTTACGACTTCCCCTCTGGGATGACCATCGACTCCCAGCGGCAACAACAGCAGCGCCAGCAGCAGTAGGCGTTACACGCAAGGATGCATCGGAGGAATCCCAGGCAGGAAAGGACTCGTCAGACTTGCCAGTGACATGGCCTGCAGGACTATTGGCATTCCTGGGGAAGGAGGAAATTGACACTGAGGGAGTTGGTGGGGTGGTTTGCGTGAGCTTGGTTACAAGAGGAAGGGATTTACTGGTCAGTGGACTGCTTCCGCTGTCACCCAAAGTTTTTGAACTTGTCACTGACTTATTATGAATGCGCTGCAGGTGACGTATAAGGGAGGATGTTCCGAGGTGGTTAACGTCCTTACCCCTACTTATTACAGCTTGACAAAGGGAACACACGGCTTGACACCTGTTGTCCGCATTTCTGGTGAAATACCTCCACACCGAAGAGCTGATTTTTTTGGTATTTTCACCTGGCATGTCAACGGCCATATTCCTCCCACGGACAACAGGTGTCTCCCCGGGTGCCTGACTTAAACAAACCACCTCACCATCAGAATCCTCCTGGTCAATTTCCTCCCCAGCGCCAGCAACACCCATATCCTCCTCATCCTGGTGTACTTCAACACTGACATCTTCAATCTGACTATCAGGAACTGGACTGCGGGTGCTCCTTCCAGCACTTGCAGGGGGCATGCAAATAGTGGAAGGCGCATGCTCTTCACGTCCAGTGTTGGGAAGGTCAGGCATCGCAAACGACACAATTGGACTCTCCTTGTGGATTTGGGATTTCAAAGAACGCACAGTTCTTTGCGGTGCTTTTGCCAGCTTGAGTCTTTTCAGTTTTCTAGCGAGAGGCTGAGTGCTTCCATCCTCATGTGAAGCTGAACCACTAGCCATGAACATAGGCCAGGGCCTCAGCCGTTCCTTGCCACTCCGTGTGGTAAATGGCATATTGGCAAGTTTACGCTTCTCCTCCGACAATTTTATTTTAGGTTTTGGAGTCCTTTTTTTTCTGATATTTGGTGTTTTGGATTTGACATGCTCTGTACTATGACATTGGGCATCGGCCTTGGCAGACGACGTTGCTGGCATTTCATCGTCTCGGCCATGACTAGTGGCAGCAGCTTCAGCACGAGGTGGAAGTGGATCTTGATCTTTCCCTAATTTTGGAACCTCAACTTTTTTGTTCTCCATATTTTATAGGCAGAACTAAAAGGCACCTCAGGTAAACAATGGAGATGGATGGATTGGATAGTTTACTAGTATACAATTATGGACGGACTGCCACGGTTAGGTGGTATAAAAAAACCACGGTTAGGTGGTATATATTATAATAATAATACAATTATGGATGGACGGACTGCCTGCCGACTGCCGACACAGAGGTAGCCACAGCCGTGAACTACCGCACTGTACACTGGTTGATAAAGAGATAGTAGTATACTCGTAACAACTAGTATGACACTATGACGACGGTATAAAGAATGGAAAAAAAACCACGGTTAGGTGGTATATATTATAATAATAATACAATTATGGATGGACGGACTGCCTGCCGACTGCCGACACAGAGGTAGCCACAGCCGTGAACTACCGCACTGTACACTGGTTGATAAAGAGATAGTAGTATACTCGTAACAACTAGTATGACACTATGACGACGGTATAAAGAATGGAAAAAAAACCACGGTTAGGTGGTATATATTATAATAATAATACAATTATGGATGGACGGACTGCCTGCCGACTGCCGACACAGAGGTAGCCACAGCCGTGAACTACCGCACTGTACACTGGTTGATAAAGAGATAGTAGTATACTCGTAACAACTAGTATGACACTATGACGACGGTATAAAGAATGGAAAAAAAACCACGGTTAGGTGGTATATATTATAATAATAATACAATTATGGATGGACGGACTGCCTGCCGACTGCCGACACAGAGGTAGCCACAGCCGTGAACTACCGCACTGTACACTGGTTGATAAAGAGATAGTAGTATACTCGTAACAACTAGTATGACACTATGACGACGGTATAAAGAATGAAAAAAAAACCACGGTTAGGTGGTATATATTATAATAATAATACAATTATGGATGGACGGACTGCCTGCCGACTGCCGACACAGAGGTAGCCACAGCCGTGAACTACCGCACTGTACACTGGTTGATAAAGAGATAGTAGTATACTCGTAACAACTAGTATGACACTATGACGACGGTATAAAGAATGGAAAAAAAACCACGGTTAGGTGGTATATATTATAATAATAATACAATTATGGATGGACGGACTGCCTGCCGACTGCCGACACAGAGGTAGCCACAGCCGTGAACTACCGCACTGTACACTGGTTGATAAAGAGATAGTAGTATACTCGTAACAACTAGTATGACACTATGACGACGGTATAAAGAATGGAAAAAAAACCACGGTTAGGTGGTATAAATTATAATAATAATACAATTATGGATGGACGGGCTGCCTGCCGACTGCCGACACAGAGGTAGCCACAGCCGTGAACTACCGCACTGTACACTGGTTGATAAAGAGATAGTAGTATACTCGTAACAACTAGTATGACACTATGACGACGGTATAAAGAATGGAAAAAAAACCACGGTTAGGTGGTATATATTATAATAATAATACAATTATGGATGGACGGACTGCCTGCCGACTGCCGACACAGAGGTAGCCACAGCCGTGAACTACCGCACTGTACACTGGTTGATAAAGAGATAGTAGTATACTCGTAACAACTAGTATGACACTATGACGACGGTATAAAGAATGGAAAAAAAACCACGGTTAGGTGGTATATATTATAATAATAATACAATTATGGATGGACGGACTGCCTGCCGACTGCCGACACAGAGGTAGCCACAGCCGTGAACTACCGCACTGTACACTGGTTGATAAAGAGATAGTAGTATACTCGTAACAACTAGTATGACACTATGACGACGGTATAAAGAATGGAAAAAAAACCACGGTTAGGTGGTATATATTATAATAATAATACAATTATGGATGGACGGACTGCCTGCCGACTGCCGACACAGAGGTAGCCACAGCCGTGAACTACCGCACTGTACACTGGTTGATAAAGAGATAGTAGTATACTCGTAACAACTAGTATGACACTATGACGGTATAAAGAAAGAAAAAAAAATACCACGGTTAGGTGGTATATATTGTAATACAATTATGGATGGACGGACTGCCTGCCGAGTTCCGACTGCCGACACAGAGGTAGCCACAGCCGTGAACTACCGCACTGTACTGTGTCTGCTGCTAATATAGACTGGTTGATAAAGAGATAGTATACAATACATACAACAATGAATATACTACTATACTGGTGGTCAGGCACTGGTCACCACTAGTCACACTGGCAGTGGCACTCCTGCAGCAAAAGTGTGCACTGTTTAATTTTAAATTAATATAATATTATGTACTCCTGGGGGCTCCTGCTATAACAACCTGCAGTGCTCCCCAGTCTCCCCCACAATTATTATAAGCTTTGCCTTTTATACATTGATGTGCAGCACACTGGGCTGAGCTGAGTGCACACAGACTGAGTCACACTGTGTGACTGGCTGCTGCTGTGTATCGTTTTTTTTCAGGCAGAGAACGGATATAGCAGAGAACGGATATATATTAAAATAAATAAAAGTTAACTAACAACAACTGCACTGGTCACTGTGGTAAACTCTGTCTGACTCTGCACAATCTCTCTCTCTCTTCTAATCTAATTTCTAATGGAGAGGACGCCAGCCACGTCCTCTCCCTATCAATCTCAATGCACGTGTGAAAATGGCGGCGACGCGCGGCTCCTTATATAGAATCCGAGTCTCGCGAGAATCCGACAGCGTCATGATGACGTTCGGGCGCGCTCGGGTTAACCGAGCAAGGCGGGAGGATCCGAGTCTGCTCGGACCCGTGAAAAAAACATGAAGTTCGTGCGGGTTCGGTTTCAGAGAAACCGAACCCGCTCATCTCTAGTCATCACGAGAAAGCACCAGAGCTCCAACGTTGGAATCCATACATGACAGCTACATGTAATGGGTATTGGAGCATCGTGTGCATTAGTCACAGACAAAAGGAATTTTCGCAATGATGGCAATAATGAAGAAGGCACATATATAGATATAAATATATAGAGATATATATAAAAAAATATATATATAAAAGTATATAAAAACATATAAATATAAATATAGCGAAAGGCATGAAATACATATAATACAGGAAGGCTTATTAAAACAGATACTTATAATTGTACTTTTCTAAAATGTTTAAAAGGTACAAAAAATGTGTATATAAAAAATATATATATATATGTATAAAAATATAAAGATATAAAAATATATATATAAAATATGGACCTCTGCGTGGTTAGCGCATGAGGGAGAAGGAGATTTTACAGTTCAAAATGGGGAGTGATTTACAGGAAAGGGGTAAGTTCGTAGTGTTCATTGAGGCCATCTGGCATCATTGTCCCAAGGGTCTGGATCCAGAACATTTCTCTCTGTGCCAGTCTCTTATCTCTATCTCCGCCCCTTTGTCCTACTTTAATGTGTTCAATGGCTTTGAATGTGATTTGATCCGGATTGGAGTTGTGAGTTTTGTTAAAATGTTTTGGAACTGAATGATTGTCCATTCTATTTTTAATTGCTCTTATGTGCTCCTGAATTCTCAGGCGAAGTGTTCTCTTAGTTTTGCCTATGTACTTTAGGCCACATGTGCATTCCAGACAGTACACTACATAATTCGTGGAGCAGTTTATCAGATCCTTGATGTTGTATGTTTTGGACAAATTAGAAGTGCTGAATTTCTTTCCATCCTTGTGTGCATATTTGCAGATGCAACAATGGTTGCATTTAAAAAATCCGGTCGATTTAAGCCATGGGCCAGTAGGTTCCGTCACTGCTGGTTTTAGTAGGCTTGGTGCTAGAATGTCTTTCAGATTTCTAGCTTTCCTATAAATGGTTCTCGGTCTTTCCGGTAGTATGGGATTAAGAACTTTATCCATTTGGAGGATGTGCCAGTGTCTTTTTAGTGCTCCCTCGATCTTTTTCTCTCCAGCATTAAATGTGGTGATGAAGTTCAGTTGATGAGCGCCTTCCTCTTTGGGTTTGTATCTTAGTAAATCTTCTCTCTGTGTGGTATTTGTTTTTTCTTTCGCTTTATTGATTGTTTTCAGAGGATAACCTCTGTCCAGAAACCTGTGTGAGTAGGTGTCGAGTTGGGTTTGAAAATCTTCATCCCTTGTGCAGTTTCTCTTCAGTCTGCAGAATTGTGAGAAGGGAATATTGGTTTTCCACTTCTCTAGATGACCACTATTAAAGTGCAGGTAACTATTTTTGTCCACTGCTTTGATGTAGTTCTTGGTTATTATTTGCGTGCCTTCCAATGTGAGTATTAGGTCCAAATATTCTATTTCCACCTTATGTGCTTTGTATGTGAAGGTTAGGTTGTAGTTATTTGCAGAAATCATTTTGAAAAAATCAGAGAAGGATTCTTCGCTCCCTTTCCAGATCAGCAGAATGTCATCTATGTACCTGCGGTATATAATGATGTTTGAATGGTACTCATTGCACTTGTATATCTGGTCTTTCTCCCAGCACCCCATGTGTAGGTTGGCGAAACTGGGAGCAAAAACCGTACCCATTGCGGTCCCGCAGGTCTGTAGGTAAAATCCGTTAAGAAACTTAAAATAATTGTGAGTGAGGATGAACTTTATTAAAAGACAAATAAAATCCTTATGGCCTTCTTCCAGATTTGTATCGTGCTGCAGGAATTCCCTGCACGATTCAATCCCTTTAGTGTGTTCTATTGATGTGTAGAGAGATTGAACATCTATGGTTACCCATAGGAAATCATCTTCCCATCTTACATCCTTCAGGTCATTCAGTATCGCTGTGGTATCCTTTACATACGACTCCAAGTTTATAACATATTTGTGTAGGAATATTTCTACATACTCTGAAATGTTGGCTGTGACTGAGTCGATTCCAGCAACTATGGGACGGCCTGGAGGTTTGGTGAGACATTTGTGTATCTTGGGGAGAAAATAGAATATCGGAATGATAGGATTATTTGTGATCATGTATTGGTATTCATCTTTGTTTATGGATCCTGCTCTCAGGCCTTCTATCAAGATAGTTCTCAGATCTGACACAAAGGATTCCGTGGGATCCTTATCCAGTTTCTTATAGGAATTCTCATCTCCCAGAAGTCGGTATGCCTCTTCCTCATAGTCCTTTCTATTCATTATCACCAGGCCGCCCCCCTTGTCTGCGGGTTTTAGGACGATATTGGGATCATTCTTTATTGTCTTAAGTGCGTTTTTCTCAAAATTAGTGAGGTTCTCCTTGACCTTCAGTTGGTTTCCATCCTCACACAGGTCTTTTTTGACAAGTTCGTAGAACAGGTCTATCTGGCTGCTTTTTGATTCCAAGGGATAAAATTTTTAGCTTGTTTTCAGACTCGATTTGTTAATGGTTTCCTCGTAATTCTTTATCATGCCTGTTTCCTTTTTGAGAAAGTGTCTCTTTAGGGTCAATTTCCGAACAAATTTGTTCAGGTCCAGGAATAACTGGAACTTGTTTGGTTTGGCGGTAGGTGCAAAAGAGAATCCTTTTCCTAAGAGTGTCATTTCTGGGTCTGTTAGTTTTTTATCCGAGATGTTAAAGATGCCTTTTTCTTTTTCTTTTTCTCCTGTGTCTATAGTTGTTGCCGATTTCTTTTCCTTACGTTGAGAGCATCCTGCTCTTCTTCCTCTTCTTCTTCCCTTGCGGACCTTTTTAGGGGGGAAGCTGTGTGAATACTCTCTTTGATGGAGTTCCTCTTGTACCGGTCCCTCCATGCAGGCGTGGCTGGTGATAAAAAATCACTCTCGCTTTCAGAGTTCAATCTGTTCAGTGCTGTGTAACGATTCCTTGTTGTTGTTGGTCCATTCCTAGGTGTGTTCGTTCCTCTTGTTGGTATTCTTCGTGGCTTAAATGGGACGGTTGACCATCCCTCTTCCCGTCTGTTATTACGGTAATTTTGTTCATACGTTCTATTCCTAGTTCCATTGGTGTTCTTACTCCTGTTCCATTGCTTGATCCTGTCGTTACAGTAGTCCTGTTTGTCCCTCTGGAATTTTTTCTCCTTCCTTTGGATCACTTCTTTTTCCACTCTTTCTATCTTTTTGATCAGAACCGTTTCATTAATCCTATAGTTTTCGTCGTTTTTCAAAGGTTCCATGGCTCTTTCCTTCATATCTAATTCCAGGTCTATGTTTACAAGTTCTTTCTTCTTTTCTGTAATGATGAGCTGTATCAACTTTATTGAGCAGTCATGAAGGATCTTATCCCAATTTGAAGAGAATTCTACATTGTTGAGACCGAAGGTGGGTGTTTTGGTCAATCTTAGACCCCTTGGTATCCTGTCGACCTTCACGTATTGCTCTAGGCCGGCAATATCCCACCACACCTTTGTTTCCTTTATAAGTAATTTTTCCAGATCCCAAAAGTTCTTATCTAGATCGTTTGTGCTGTGTACGGCATTATCGACTGGTTCTTCATTGAATATTCGCTGACACATCAAATTTCTAGTGTTTCCTAGGGTAGTTCTCATGGAACTCATATTTGTGTGAGTGTGGGAGCTGCTATTAGCCAATGGGATTCGAGGTAAATTGTGTACAAAAGGTGCAAATAGCGCTACAACCTGAATATTCTATAACCAGATATCCCTGAGATGGGAGATCATAAATTACACATGAAATAGTGCAAAGTATAGCAAATTAATTACTTAGAAAACACTCCCAAAATAAATGGTGTCGCAACCAGATTTCAAAATGTCCAATTCCCAGGGGAACTTAATTCTCAAATTTGTTTCTAGTGGTAAATCGGTTGCGCCTTCAGTGTTCGTGAATAATACGTTGCAAATCCTTAAGTGATAGTTAAAATATGCGTACCAGACATACGTGGAACATTCGCCTTATTTAGGGTGTCTTTGCATCTGGATGTTCCTTACTCGTACTGACTCTCCGTTCCCATCCGTCCAGGCATTGGTGTGGAGTTTGTACGTATATGCAAGACAGTGTGTCAATATACTGCTCTTAAAAAGTGACTTGGTGCTATTTTTGTGCAAAGTTTGCAATAAAGTGAGTATGTGCAGAAGAAGTGCTGTAAGTGCTTGTTAAAAATATATATAATATGAATAAAAATGAATATGTTACTGGCAGTGTGCTAATTCCCTTTTTTCCTTAGGTAATGTGCTTAAATACCATTTATTAAGGGTGCAACACCATATAGCTCAGTAATTCAGAGGAGATCTAGAGAGGAGGTATATTTATATGAGGCACTTACATCTAAAGTTGCAATGAATTAAAAAGATGCTGCCGTCATTCCGTCATCAGACTTATATACCTTTAAAAAAGTCCCATGCGGGAAGGAAAAGCCTCTGATAGTGTAGTATTATTTAAAAAAACATTTTAATAATACATAAAGCGACAAAAAACATATAGATGGACTCGTACAATTTAGAAATGCATATAAGCTTATCTGTTATTTCCTCAGATAGGAGCGGAGTGCCGGTAGGTGCCCAACGCATTTCGTCCCTTAGTTCATCTCTGGGACTTCCTCAGGGGTCAATGGTGGTCTGCTCTGCATCCCCACACCTTTTATTGACTAGTAAGTAGGTCACATTATCAAAACTGGATCAAGACTGAATTGCGCTCGTCAGCCGCGCGTGTAGCGCTTCTGCGCATGTGCGGGATTTCAAATCTCGCGAGACTATTGCCGCCGTGTTTCAGGACTACAAGTGAGAACTACAGATTTCCATTGCGCATGCGCGTCCGCGGCTGGCGCGCATGCGCACACGAGATTCCGCCGTGATATTACAATACTCTGTCTCTAAGTTCTGAGAGACAGAGATAGAATCGCCAGTGTGCAGCTGCGCATACCTGCGTGCTGGAATCCTACTAGTGGTTGTTAGATAATAGCACATGTCAATTTTGTAGAGGTGTTAGGTATTGCAGGTCACATCACCATAAAGTGTATTTAAGAGGGATATGGCATGTTACATTTATTCATGCAAATTTGGAGGAGTAAAGTTTACAACATAAATCACTAATGTTTATCTGAACA
Organism: Pseudophryne corroboree; assembly: GCF_028390025.1. Lineage (NCBI taxonomy): Eukaryota > Metazoa > Chordata > Amphibia > Anura > Myobatrachidae > Pseudophryne > Pseudophryne corroboree. The sequence continues at coordinate 328,531,742 of NC_086444.1, read as the reverse complement.
CAATGAGTGTTTGCGTAATCATGGGATTTGTTAAATAACATAATTACAAGTGTCAAGTGGTTTTCCTGATTGTCATCACGAGAAAGCACCAGAGCTCCAACGTTGGAATCCATACATGACAGCTACATGTAATGGGTATTGGAGCATCGTGTGCATTAGTCACAGACAAAAGGAATTTTCGCAATGATGGCAATAATGAAGAAGGCACATATATAGATATAAATATATAGAGATATATATAAAAAAATATATATATAAAAGTATATAAAAACATATAAATATAAATATAGCGAAAGGCATGAAATACATATAATACAGGAAGGCTTATTAAAACAGATACTTATAATTGTACTTTTCTAAAATGTTTAAAAGGTACAAAAAATGTGTATATAAAAAAAAAATATATATATGTATAAAAATATAAAGATATAATAAAATATGGACCTCTGCGTGGTTAGCGCATGAGGGAGAAGGAGATTTTACAGTTCAAAATGGGGAGTGATTTACAGGAAAGGGGTAAGTTCGTAGTGTTCATTGAGGCCATCTGGCATCATTGTCCCCTGAGGAAGTCCCAGAGATGAACTAAGGGACGAAACGCGTTGGACACCTACCGGCACTCCGCTCCTATCTGAGGAAATAACAGATAAGCTTATATGCATTTCTAAATTGTACGAGTCCATCTATATGTTTTTTGTCGCTTTATGTATTATTAAAATGTTTTTTTAAATAATACTACACTATCAGAGGCTTTTCCTTCCCGCATGGGACTTTTTTAAAGGTATATAAGTCTGATGACGGAATGACGGCAGCATCTTTTTAATTCATTGCAACTTTAGATGTAAGTGCCTCATATAAATATACCTCCTCTCTAGATCTCCTCTGAATTACTGAGCTATATGGTGTTGCACCCTTAATAAATGGTATTTAAGCACATTACCTAAGGAAAAAAGGGAATTAGCACACTGCCAGTAACATATTCATTTTTATTCATATTATATATATTTTTAACAAGCACTTACAGCACTTCTTCTGCACATACTCACTTTATTGCAAACTTTGCACAAAAATAGCATCAAGTCTCTTTTTAAGAGCAGTATATTGACACACTGTCTTGCATATACGTACAAACTCCACACCAATGCCTGGACGGATGGGAACGGAGAGTCAGTACGAGTAAGGAGCATCCAGATGCAAAGACACCCTAAATAAGGCGAATGTTCCACGTACGTCTGGTACGCATATTTTAACTATCACTTAAGGATTTGCAACGTATTATTCACGAACACTGAAGGCGCAACCGATTTACCACTAGAAACAAATTTGAGAATTAAGTTCCCCTGGGAATTGGACATTTTGAAATCTGGTTGCGACACCATTTATTTTGGGAGTGTTTTCTACGTAATTAATTTGCTATACTTTGCACTATTTCATGTGTAATTTATGATCTCCCATCTCAGGGATATCTGGTTATAGAATATTCAGGTTGTAGCGCTATTTGCACCTTTTGTACACAATTTACCTCGAATCCCATTGGCTAATAGCAGCTCCCACACTCACACAAATATGAGTTCCATGAGAACTACCCTAGGAAACACTAGAAATTTGATGTGTCAGCGAATATTCAATGAAGAACCAGTCGATAATGCCGTACACAGCACAAACGATCTAGATAAGAACTTTTGGGATCTGGAAAAATTACTTATAAAGGAAACAAAGGTGTGGTGGGATATTGCCGGCCTAGAGCAATACGTGAAGGTCGACAGGATACCAAGGGGTCTAAGATTGACCAAAACACCCACCTTCGGTCTCAACAATGTTGAATTCTCTTCAAATTGGGATAAGATCCTTCATGACTGCTCAATAAAGTTGATACAGCTCATCATTACAGAAAAGAAGAAAGAACTTGTAAACATAGAACTGGAATTAGATATGAAGGAAAGAGCCATGGAACCTTTGAAAAATGACGAAAACTATAGGATTAATGAAACGGTTCTGATCAAAAAGATAGAAAGAGTGGAAAAAGAAGTGATCCAAAGGAAGGAGAAAAAATTCCAGAGGGACAAACAGGACTACTGTAACGACAGGATCAAGCAATGGAACAGGAGTAAGAACACCAATGGAACTAGGAATAGAACGTATGAACAAAATTACCGTAATAACAGACGGGAAGAGGGATGGTCAACCGTCCCATTTAAGCCACGAAGAATACCAACAAGAGGAACGAACACACCTAGGAATGGACCAACAACAACAAGGAATCGTTACACAGCACTGAACAGATTGAACTCTGAAAGCGAGAGTGATTTTTTATCACCAGCCACGCCTGCATGGAGGGACCGGTACAAGAGGAACTCCATCAAAGAGAGTATTCACACAGCTTCCCCCCTAAAAAGGTCCGCAAGGGAAGAAGAAGAGGAAGAAGAGCAGGATGCTCTCAACGTAAGGAAAAGAAATCGGCAACAACTATAGACACAGGAGAAAAAGAAAAAGAAAAAGGCATCTTTAACATCTCGGATAAAAAACTAACAGACCCAGAAATGACACTCTTAGGAAAAGGATTCTCTTTTGCACCTACCGCCAAACCAAACAAGTTCCAGTTATTCCTGGACCTGAACAAATTTGTTCGGAAATTGACCCTAAAGAGACACTTTCTCAAAAAGGAAACAGGCATGATAAAGAATTACGAGGAAACCATTAACAAATCGGGTCTGAAAACAAGCTCAAAATTTTATCCCTTGGAATCAAAAAGCAGCCAGATAGACCTGTTCTACGAACTTGTCAAAAAAGACCTGTGTGAGGATGGAAACCAACTGAAGGTCAAGGAGAACCTCACTAATTTTGAGAAAAACGCACTTAAGACAATAAAGAATGATCCCAATATCGTCCTAAAACCCGCAGACAAGGGGGGCGGCCTGGTGATAATGAATAGAAAGGACTATGAGGAAGAGGCATACCGACTTCTGGGAGATGAGAATTCCTATAAGAAACTGGATAAGGATCCCACGGAATCCTTTGTGTCAGATCTGAGAACTATCTTGATAGAAGGCCTGAGAGCAGGATCCATAAACAAAGATGAATACCAATACATGATCACAAATAATCCTATCATTCCGATATTCTATTTTCTCCCCAAGATACACAAATGTCTCACCAAACCTCCAGGCCGTCCCATAGTTGCTGGAATCGACTCAGTCACAGCCAACATTTCAGAGTATGTAGAAATATTCCTACACAAATATGTTATAAACTTGGAGTCGTATGTAAAGGATACCACAGCGATACTGAATGACCTGAAGGATGTAAGATGGGAAGATGATTTCCTATGGGTAACCATAGATGTTCAATCTCTCTACACATCAATAGAACACACTAAAGGGATTGAATCGTGCAGGGAATTCCTGCAGCACGATACAAAACTGGAAGAAGGCCATAAGGATTTTATTTGTCTTTTAATAAAGTTCATCCTCACTCACAAATATTTTAAGTTTCTTAACGGATTTTACCTACAGACCTGCGGGACCGCAATGGGTACGGTTTTTGCTCCCAGTTTCGCCAACCTACACATGGGGTGCTGGGAGAAAGACCAGATATACAAGTGCAATGAGTACCATTCAAACATCATTATATACCGCAGGTACATAGATGACATTCTGCTGATCTGGAAAGGGAGCGTAGAATCCTTCTCTGATTTTTTCAAAACGATTTCTGCAAATAACTACAACCTAACCTTCACATACAAAGCACATAAGGTGGAAATAGAATATTTGGACCTAATACTCACATTGGAAGGCACGCAAATAATAACCAAGAACTACATCAAAGCAGTGGACAAAAATAGTTACCTGCACTTTAATAGTGGTCATCTAGAGAAGTGGAAAACCAATATTCCCTTCTCACAATTCTGCAGACTGAAGAGAAACTGCACAAGGGATGAAAATTTTCAAACCCAACTCGACACCTACTCACACAGGTTTCTGGACAGAGGTTATCCTCTGAAAACAATCAATAAAGCGAAAGAAAAAACAAATACCACACAGAGAGAAGATTTACTAAGATACAAACCCAAAGAGGAAGGCGCTCATCAACTGAACTTCATCACCACATTTAATGCTGGAGAGAAAAAGATCGAGGGAGCACTAAAAAGACACTGGCACATCCTCCAAATGGATAAAGTTCTTAATCCCATACTACCGGAAAGACCGAGAACCATTTATAGGAAAGCTAGAAATCTGAAAGACATTCTAGCACCAAGCCTACTAAAACCAGCAGTGACGGAACCTACTGGCCCATGGCTTAAATCGACCGGATTTTTTAAATGCAACCATTGTTGCATCTGCAAATATGCACACAAGGATGGAAATAAATTCAGCACTTCTAATTTGTCCAAAACATACAACATCAAGGATCTGATAAACTGCTCCACGAATTATGTAGTGTACTGTCTGGAATGCACATGTGGCCTAAAGTACATAGGCAAAACTAAGAGAACACTTCGCCTGAGAATTCAGGAGCACATAAGAGCAATTAAAAATAGAATGGACAATCATTCAGTTCCAAAACATTTTAACAAAACTCACAACTCCAATCCGGATCAAATCACATTCAAAGCCATTGAACACATTAAAGTAGGACAAAGGGGCGGAGATAGAGATAAGAGACTGGCACAGAGAGAAATGTTCTGGATCCAGACACTTGGGACAATGATGCCAGATGGCCTCAATGAACACTACGAACTTACCCCTTTCCTGTAAATCACTCCCCATTTTGAACTGTAAAATCTCCTTCTCCCTCATGTGCTAACCACGCAGAGGTCCATATTTTATATATATATTTTTATATCTTTATATTTTTATACATATATATATATTTTTTTTATATACACATTTTTTGTACCTTTTAAACATTTTAGAAAAGTACAATTATAAGTATCTGTTTTAATAAGCCTTCCTGTATTATATGTATTTCATGCCTTTCGCTATATTTATATTTATATGTTTTTATATACTTTTATATATATTTTTTTTTATATATATCTCTATATATTTATATCTATATATGTGCCTTCTTCATTATTGCCATCATTGCGAAAATTCCTTTTGTCTGTGACTAATGCACACGATGCTCCAATACCCATTGCATGTAGCTGTCATGTATGGATTCCAACGTTGGAGCTCTGGTGCTTTCTCGTGATGACAATCAGGAAAACCACTTGACACTTGTAATTATGTTATTTAACAAATCCCATGATTACGCAAACACTCATTGTGTTCAGATAAACATTAGTGATTTATGTTGTAAACTTTACTCCTCCAAATTTGCATGAATAAATGTAACATGCCATATCCCTCTTAAATACACTTTATGGTGATGTGACCTGCAATACCTAACACCTCTACAAAATTGACATGTGCTATTATCTAACAACCACTAGTAGGATTCCAGCACGCAGGTATGCGCAGCTGCACACTGGCGATTCTATCTCTGTCTCTCAGAACTTAGAGACAGAGTATTGTAATATCACGGCGGAATCTCGTGTGCGCATGCGCGCCAGCCGCGGACGCGCATGCGCAATGGAAATCTGTAGTTCTCACTTGTAGTCCTGAAACACGGCGGCAATAGTCTCGCGAGATTTGAAATCCCGCACATGCGCAGAAGCGCTACACGCGCGGCTGACGAGCGTGATTCAGTCTTGATCCAGTTTTGATAATGTGACCTACTTACTAGTCAATAAAAGGTGTGGGGATGCAGAGCAGACCACCATTGACCCCTGAGGAAGTCCCAGAGATGAACTAAGGGACGAAACGCGTTGGGCACCTACCGGCACTCCGCTCCTATCTGAGGAAATAACAGATAAGCTTATATGCATTTCTAAATTGTACGAGTCCATCTATATGTTTTTTGTCGCTTTATGTATTATTAAAATTTTTTTTAAATAATACTACACTATCAGAGGCTTTTCCTTCCCGCATGGGACTTTTTTAAAGGTATATAAGTCTGATGACGGAATGACGGCAGCATCTTTTTAATTCATTGCAACTTTAGATGTAAGTGCCTCATATAAATATACCTCCTCTCTAGATCTCCTCTGAATTACTGAGCTATATGGTGTTGCACCCTTAATAAATGGTATTTAAGCACATTACCTAAGGAAAAAAGGGAATTAGCACACTGCCAGTAACATATTCATTTTTATTCATATTATATATATTTTTAACAAGCACTTACAGCACTTCTTCTGCACATACTCACTTTATTGCAAACTTTGCACAAAAATAGCACCAAGTCACTTTTTAAGAGCAGTATATTGACACACTGTCTTGCATATACGTACAAACTCCACACCAATGCCTGGACGGATGGGAACGGAGAGTCAGTACGAGTAAGGAACATCCAGATGCAAAGACACCCTAAATAAGGCGAATGTTCCACGTATGTCTGGTACGCATATTTTAACTATCACTTAAGGATTTGCAACGTATTATTCACGAACACTGAAGGCGCAACCGATTTACCACTAGAAACAAATTTGAGAATTAAGTTCCCCTGGGAATTGGACATTTTGAAATCTGGTTGCGACACCATTTATTTTGGGAGTGTTATCTAAGTAATTAATTTGCTATACTTTGCACTATTTCATGTGTAATTTATGATCTCCAATCTCAGGGATATCTGGTTATAGAATATTCAGGTTGTAGCGCTATTTGCACCTTTTGTACACAATATATATATATATATATATACATAAATTATATTTAATCGATCAATAAAAAAGCATAATGGGGCGCTCCATAGTATATTAAACATTTTTGATGATTTAAACAAGTCACCATTTTACACAGCAACCCTTAAGGTAATGCTCGTACCAGATAAAAATGTAAAAAGTACATGCAGTATGACCACATAAAGATCAGCTTCTAGGCGTGGGGTCGGTGAAGATCACAAACCAAGTGTCAGGACCTTCGCACCGAGCTTCGGTGTACTGCAAACATGCTGAAAGCCATTTTTCAATATGGAATTCAAAGCACAGTTGGAGTGTCACTCGGCAGCGCCCAAACGTGTTTTGTCAAGGACTTCATCAGCAACATAGAATAAAGGTGGTGCTACATAGTGCACAAAATAGTTTGTTAGGCTCTTCCACCAAGCAATGTACATCTGTACCAAATAAAAAACACGTATAGGTAAATGACCAAATCCAGCAGTAGTTTCTTTGATTGTGCACACAATGGGTCTCTTAGTTGTGTGGTGCTGCTGACCTGCAGTGTTAAGCTGGGTACAGACTAGATCCTACGGAGCAGAGCAACATATCGGGTCAATTGTCTAATGTGTACCCATGATATGCGCGCTCCCGCGGGTCACTGGAGACATCCCTGGTTTGCCCTGTAGCATGGCTTATGGGGGATGTTGCCGGTGGTGACATGCTGCAGAATGTAGCATGTTGCATGGGACCCCCTGTCGGACCCAGCATCGTCAAGTGTGTATGCACTTGTCGCAATCCGGGTCTAGTCGTCCATCAGATCGGCTGGGTACACACGTTGCCTAGTGTTTACCCAGCATAAGTTTCACTGCCACAGAAATCCTAATGTTTTGATGCGCTGAGTAGTTTCGTCATAGACTGTGTCAGATAAAATTTTCCGTCACAGCTTTTTTTTTTTGAGAAAAGCCAGGGCCACTTATTTGTGCCTCTGAGCCTGAAAGTTGCCAGCCAGCCCTTGGTTTGGAGCATCACTGTAGTTTGTGATAAGGCTCAAAACAAAAAGAATAATGATTAAAGCTTCCCTGAGTTCTGCCTTATTACTTCATTACAGCAAACCGCAAACACAGTTTTTTGATGCTTCTTCCTCTCTGTAAAACCTAGAGATGAGCGGGTTCGGTTCCCAGAGAACCGAAACCTCCCCCCGAACTTCATGTTCTAAGCCCGGATCCGAGTCCGGCTCGGTACTTCCCGCCAGACTCGGAAACCAGTACGAGGCAAAACATCATCATTCTACAGTCAGAATCTCGCAAGTTTTGGATTCCATATAAACAGCTGCACGTTGCGGCCATTTTCACTCTAGACTTGGAGAGTGAGGGAGACAGACCTCTGTCTCTGTGGGTGGTGGCGTCTGGTCGGGTTAGTGTGTGCTCTGTAGGGGTGCTGCTGCAGTCACTGTGGTGTACCTGCGCTGTGTTAGGGGTGCTGTCCTGGCTGTCACTGGTGTTTCATGTGCTTTTACGGCCAGGTGCTGCAGCTGTACATGGGTGTTGCTGTCACTGTGTTGTACAGGGTGCAGGGGAACTGTCCTCCTATATGCTGTAAAATATAGGGGTGCTGCTGGCCCTGTATGTTGTAAAAATTCAGGGGTGCAGTCGTTAAAAATTAAAAGCACACTGCTCCTGCATGTTGTAAACTATAGGGGTGCAGCTGTTCAAATAACATTCCACTGGCACTGTATGCTATAAAAATTCAAGAGTGCAGTTGTTAAAAATTAAAAGCACACTGCTCCTGTATGCTGTAAAAATAGAGGTGCTGCTGTTCAAATAACATTACACTGGCCCTGTATACAGGGGTGCTGTGAAAATAAAGGGGCACTGTTCTATGTGCTGTAATAATAAAGGTGTGCTGTCCTGTGAAATGAAGAACAACAATTTGGAGGAAAAAATAGTGGAAGATCAGGAGCCACTTCCAGTTCCTAGTACTAGTTCTGAAGCTGCTGCTGCCACCAGTCATGATATTGACGATGCAATTCCATCAACATCGTCTGCTAAGGCCGATGCCCAATGTTATAGATGGCATGTAAAATCCAAGAAGCAAAAATTAATAATCAGATAAAAAAGAAATTATCTAACGAGAAATGTAAAATTGCCAATATACCATTCACGACACGAAGTGGCAAGGAAAGGCTAAGGCCTTGTCTTATGTTCATGACTGGTGGCTGAGCTTCTCATGAGGATGGAAGCCCTCCTCCCTCTCAAAAAATTTAAATAAATTAAGCTTTTTAAAGCACAGGAAAAAACAACTGTGCGTTCAGAGATATCACAAGCAGAGTCCAAGTCTGTCCACGGTTGCGATGTCTAGGACTGACCTTCCCAAGACTGTATGGAAAGAGGAGGCTCCTACCACCATTTGCACGCCCCCTGCAAGTGCTGGGAAGAGCACCGCCAGTCCAGTTGCTGATATTGAGACTGAAGATGTCACTGTAGACGTACACCAGGATGAGGAGGATATTGGTGTAGAGGGCGCTGAAGAGGAAGTTGACAATGAGGATTCTGATGGTGATGTGGTTTGTTTGAATAAGGCACCAGTGGAGACAGTTGTTGTCTGTGAGATCCTTGGTGTGGAATTTTTTTCTCCACAAATCCGGACAACAGGTGTCAAGCAGTGTCTTGCCTTTGTCAATCCATAATAAGGGTAAGGACGTTAACTACCTAGGAACATTCTCCCTTATACATCACCTGCAGCGCATTCATCAGAAGACATTGTCAAATTCAGAAACTTTGGGTAAGAGCGTAAGCAGTCCAGTGACACCTAAATCCATTCTTCCTGTTGTACCCAAGCTCCTGCAAACCACACCACCAACTCCCTCAAAGTCAATTTCCTCCTCAGTGAGGAATGTAAGTAGTCCTGCAGTCCATGTCACTGGCATGACTGATGAGTCCTCTCCTAACCGGGATTCCTCCAGAGGATCCTTGAGTGGTACACCTACTGCTGCCGCTGCTGCTGTTGTTGCTGCTGGGAGTTGATCGTCATCCCAGAGGGAAAGTCGGAAGACCACTTTTACTACTTCAACTAAGCGACTGACTGTCCATCAGTCCTTTGCGAGGAATATGAAATATGACAGCAGTCACCCTGTTGCAAAGCGGATTACTGAAGCCAGAACAACTATGCTTGTGTTACACATGCATCCGGTATCCACCATTAGTGCAGTGGGATTTAGACAGTTCATGGATGTAATCTGTCCCCGGTAGTAAATCCCGTCTAGTTTCCAAATCACTAGGAAAGCGATTCCCGGACTGTACAGGGACGTTAAGAAAAGTGATCTGAAAAATGCGGTTGTACCCACTGTCCACTTAACCACAGACATGTGGACAAGTGGAGCAGGGCAAACTAAGGACTACATGACTGTGACAGCCCACTGGGTAGATGTATTGCCTCCCGCAGCAACAACAGCAGCGGCACCAGTAGCAGCATCTCACAAATGCCAACTCATTCCTAGGCAGGCTACGCTGTGTATCACTGGTTCCTGTAAAAGGCACACTGCTGACAACCTCTTACGGAAACTGAGGGACATCATCGCGCAATGGCTTATCCCACTTGGACTCTCCTGGAGATTTTTGATATCGGACAATGCCACCAATTATGTGCGTGCATTACATCTGTGCAAATCCCAGCATGTCCCATGTTTTGCACAAACAATTAATTTGGTGGTGCAGAACTTTCGAAGACTAGAGCGCCAGCAAACACTCCAGAACCTGCCCTGCCATCACCTGAAGCAAGAGGTGGTAACGAGGTGGAATTCAACACTTCAGAGGATGAAGGAGCAGCAAACGGCCATTCAAGCCTATACATCCACCTACGATAAAGGCAAAGGAGGGGGAATGCACCTGACTCAAGCACAGTGGAGAATGATTTCAGTGTTGTGCAAGGTTCTCCAACCCTTCGAACTTGCCACACATGAAGTCAGTTCAGACACTGCCAGCTTGAGTCAGGTCATTCCCTCATCAGGCTTTTGCAGAAGCAGCTGGAGAAATTGAAGGAGGCGCTAAGACGGAACGATTCCGCTAAGTAAGTGGGACTTGTGGATGGAGCCCTTCATTCGCTTTGCCAGGATTCAAGCGTGGTCAATCTGTTGAAATCAGAGCACTATATTTTGGCCACCGTGCTCACTCCTAGGTTTAAAGCTTACGTTGTATCTCTCTTTCTGGCAGACACAAGTCTGCAGAGGTGCAAAGACCTGCTGGTGAGAAAATTGTCAACTCAAGCTGAACATGACCTGTCAACAGATCCTCCTTAATTTTCTCCCACAACTGGGGTTGCGAGGAAAAGGATAAAATTTCCTAGCCCACTCACTGGTGGTGATGCACGGTAGTCAGGAGCAAGTGTTGACATCTGGTCCGGACTGAAGGAGCTGCCAACAATTACTGACATGTCTACTGTCACTGCATATGATGCTGTCACCGTTGAAAGAATAATGGAGGATTATATGGGTGACAGCATCCAAGTAGGCATGTCATACAGTCCGTATGTATACTGGCAGGAAAGAGAGGCAATTTGGAGGCCCTTGCACAAACTGGTTTTATTTTACCTAAGTTGTCCCCCCCTCCAGTGTGTATGCCAGTGGTTCCCAATCTGTGTGCCGTGGCACCCTGGGGTGCCTTAGGACACTTGCAGGGATGCCTTGGGTTGGTGGTCCAGGACCAATTCAAACTATTTATGGTCAATGTAATAGGCAAAACCAGTGCTAGTGGCTTCTAATCATAAACTATGTGACCAAACAGAAGCAAATCTTGTTCCTCACCACATAACTGAACTTAAGGATGACACATAAGCACTTTTTACTTAATGTAATATTTCTTTCTAAATTTCTCAATAAGAAACTTTTGACCTAGGGGCCCTGTGAACAGAATTCTGATGCTCAAGGGCGCTGTGATTAAAAAAAGTTTGGGAACCACTGGTGTATGCCGGAAGAGTGTTTAGTGCAGCCGGTAACCTTGTCAGCGATGGACCAGGTGTAAGTTAGCTTAGTCATCCAGCTACCTTGGTTCAATCTTTTGGCTTAAAACAATATTCTGAGGTGTTTAGTGTTCAGAATAGACTGGAAATGATTGGATATGAATTTTATTGAGGTTAATAATACTGTAGGATCAAAATTACCCCCAAATTCTGTGATTTTAGCTGTTTTTATGTTTTTTTCCCCAAAAATCATCCAGATCCAAAACCAAAACCCGAAAGGGTGATTTTGGCAAAACCAATCCACATCCAAGACACGAGCGGGGATCCAGATCCAAAACCAAAACACAAAACCCGAAAAGTTTCCGCAGCACATCTCTAGTAAAAACCAGACTGTAAGTCTGGTGACAACCGGTGTGGATTGTAGACTCCATGGGGTATATTTACTAAGCTCCCGATTTTGACCGATTTGGTGTTTTTTCATCAAAGTGTCATTTCGGGAATTTACTAAGCTCAAATCTCGGCAGTGATGAGGGCATTCGTATTTTTTTGGAAGTCAAAGAAAAAATTACGAATTAATACACCATCGGTCAAATATGCCGGTTATTTTATACAACTCTGTAATTTACTAAAAATTCAAATTCACAATCATTGCCGGCAATAGCCAAACACTGCCGTGAAAAAATACAAATCGTAAAAAAAGCAGTTTTCAAGTAGACCTCCTTTTTTTTTTACCATGTTCTGATAAACATGCACGGATCTCACAAATACGTGCATGCCTATCAGTGGGAAGGGGTGTGAAAGAGTTAAAAATCTGGAAAAAAAATTGCGTGGGGTCCCCCCTCCTAAGTATAACCAGCTCGGGCTCTTTGAGCCGGTCCTGGTTGTAAAAATACGGTGGAAAAAATTGACAGGGGTTCCCCCATATTTTAACAACCAGCACCGGGCTCTGCGCCTGGTCCTGGTGCAAAAAATACGGGGGACAAAAGACGCAGGGATCCCCCGTATTTTTAACACAAGCACCGGGCTCCACTAGTCAGAGAGATAATGCCACAGCCGGGGGGGCACTTTTATATTGGTTCCTGCGGCCCTGGCATTAAATCACCAACTAGTCACCCCTGGCTGGGGTACCTGGAGGGCCATGGGGGACAGCCTGAGGCTGTCCCCCCCATCCAAGGGCAGCGGATGGGAGGCTGATAGCCTTTTGTGTAAAAAAAGAATATTGTTTTTTGTAGCAGAACTACAAGTCCCAGCAAGCCTCCCCCGCAAGCTGTTATTTTGAGAACCACAAGTACCAGCATGCGGGGGGGAAATGGGCCCACTGGTACCTGTAGTTCTACTACAAAAAAATACCCAAATAAAAAACACGAAAATGCAGAATACGACAGCATAGTAAATGAGGCGGAAAAAATTCAAAAAGTTGCAAATTCACACATTCGATGTCATTCGTGTTTAATCTCCCTCCAAATCCTGACAATTACGAATCTTAGTAAATATACCCCCATGTGTGTGCTGCTTAAAAGGGTGTGGCTTCGTGGGAAGGGGCATGGCCTCACATCCCAACCCCCTTTTTCATCACTCCGCGGGTCCCGGAGATGTTGGGCTGCCCCCAGAGACTGTCTTGTCTGCAATGCCAGCATCAATACTGCGACAGGAGACGAGTGCTGCACGTATGGTATAAGGAGTAAAAGGTATTGCCTCAACTTGATTTCTTCTTTTTATTTATATTAATCACTTTGTTTATTGAAAGTTTTTTTGCAAACAATAACTGGTAGAGAGAGGAAACAAAAGGAAGAGATGGGTGTATGAGGATAAACAAGGGATCTGCATATTAGCATATAGGAATATGAGGGAGGTGCTTTTTGCCGATGAACTTTTTTTGGAAAGTAGCAGAATATAGGGGACTGAGGGCCTAATTCAGATCTGATCACTGCTGTGCGTTTTCTTTCAGTGGGTGATCAGATCCAAACTGCGCTTGCGTATGCACCGCAATGTGCCAGCGCGACGGATGGCTACAACGGGCTGCATCGGTCAGCGACAGGATGGTGCAAAGGATCCATTTGCACGGGTGTTCGCAAGGTGATTGACAGGAAGAAGCCGTTTGTGGGTGGCAACTGACTGTTTTCAGGGAGTGTCTGGAAAACGCAGGCGGGCTCAAGCGTTTTGAGGGAGGGTCTCTGACGTCAGCTTCGCCCCCAATCAGCAGTATTCAATCTCACTGGATAAGTAAGTCCTGGGCTGCGCAGAGACTGCACAAACTGATTTTGTGCAGATCTGCTATACATGCGATCGCACACTTGCACATCGATTTTACCCTTCCCCTGTAGGCGTCGACTATCTGATCGCAGGGCAGCAAAAAACGCAGCCCAGCGATTAGATCTGAATTAGGCCCAGAGTGCCCTGCTGGCTTTGATCCTTCCAGCATAACAAAGAGGAAGTAGGAAACATTATATGTAGATGCTACAGAACTATATATCAATGTGCACAGATTTTCAAGGACTTTAATGCGCCTGCACCAAGGTAGCTTGAGTAACCTGAATGCATTCCCATTGTGCTTGCAGAATAGGCTGTATGGCACATTATGGTGTTTCTGCATTTCCTAGTGATAGAAAATATTATTGATGGGGTAACTACACCAAATTGTTCGGAATATGTAGATTTCCTTATGCAATGAATTTCCTAAATACTGGAGGTACTGTAAGGACATACACAGTACCATAACCAACATTTTGCTAAATAACTTAATTCTAAGACATCTTTGTTCACTTCAGATTGCGCTCCATACAGTATGATGACAAATTCTGCTGTCACTGGACCTGCCATAAAGCTTTCAGTGCTTATTTGGATGTGGATTTTACAATCTATGTAGTCAAGCATTTCGCATTATGTAAAATGCATAAATCACTTTGGCTGATCCGGATCATTTTCACTGCTTTTTATTAAGTAAATAAATCATATGCCAGAGCATTTTAATGCTTTGAGGGTAAACAGGAGGCAAGCATTGTATTATTGTGTGTGCAAACAATAAGCAGTCAGTAATTAGTTTGAACCGACAGTTTAGATGCGTTCTAATTCATTTTTACATCAAATTTCTTGGATGCTGGAAGAAGGCTTGAAAAACAGCCATGTTTGTAAACACAGCAGGGTGTCCTTGGCACTAATACATGTATTAACCATATCCTGATTTTATCTATGAGAGAGATTTTGATGACTGGGATTTAGGTCATCGGATAATTTACTACAAATTCCAATTCTTAAAGCTGTTTTTAAAAGGAACTGAACACACGTTTGATCCAAAATAAATCAATGTAGATGCAATGTAAATGCATAGGTCACTTGCAAACCTGCTATATTAAAATTAACTACAACTAGTTAAATTACCTTTGTTATCTATAATCATCTGTTATTTTTCTATTTTTTTTAAATAATCTGATAATTCATCTAAAATCTAAAAAAATAAATGAATGCAATAAGGCATTATAATCAGCTGCATATAAAATGGTATGGTATAGTATGCTGTGCCAGAGTCTGTTGCACCTGCACCGTGTTCCTGGTGATTTCTCTATTGCACATGGATTTTCTTTGTGAAAATGGCAGCTGCTCTATTTTCCCAGTGTATTCTGCGACCATGAACCCAGAGATGTTATCGTAATGTATGAGTGTGCGCCACAATTGAACCCACACCCTGCACCCATTATAGATATGCCTCAGAGCATTCAGAATTGTATATCAATTAAAAGAAAAAAGAAAACTTAAAATAATAAAAACAGAGTGAGTCTCACTTATGCTGGCTATACACCTAAAGGTTTATCTGTCAGATCTGGCTGGTTGGAATGAAAATCTGGTAATGGATGAGAGCAAATGGCAATTGATCATTTGCTTCTAAATGCCGTAAAACTGACAAAATCAAATGGATTAACCGATTTGTCTGATTGACCATTTTTGTCTGTTTTCCAGTGTTTGGGAGCAACTGATAATTGTCATTTACTCTCATCCATTAACAGATTTTCATTCCAACCAGCCAGATCTGACAGATAAATCTGTGGTTGTATGGTCGGCTTAATTTCAAATCTTGCAACATGTTTCATAGCTCAACTGCCTAAGGAAGTGGTTGAGCCGTGAAATGTTAAAAGATTACAAATAGTGAGACTCTGTTTTTTATTATTTTATGTTTTAATTTTATTTTCTCTTTTAATGCATTTTTAAGGGTTTGTATTTATTACCAGTAAAGTTTGACCGCCTAGGCAAAAGGTTGTTGATTCCGCACCAATCAATAAATGTATCAAAAATTAGTCAGAGATTGGTACTAACCAGACATAACAAATATCTATCAGGATTATCCCTTATTGACTTAATCTGGTGGTGCGCCCAGAGTCAGTGTTATAGTCTATAACAGTATCTGGGGAAAGGGAAAGAAGACTCTTGTGTGGACGCACTCTTAATTTTGAAATTAAGAGTGCGCCCTTACGAGTCTTCTTTCCCTTTCCCCAACTTTTGTTAAGTTTGACCACCTTACAGCTCAGAATATTCATTTCATCCAGTTTAAGCCAAAAGGTTGCACCAAACTAGCTGGCTGACCAAGCTAAGCAATAGCAGTGGGCAGCAAACACATGGCAGCTAACAATATATTGTTAAATGCTGCAATCATCTGTTAAAATTATATATAGATTGTTGGGAGGGGCTGGTGAAGACCCGGCGGTCTTGGTGCATGTTGGGACCAATGACAAAGTTAGTGGTGGGTGGGATGTCCTTAGGAAAGACTACAGGGCAGTGGTTCCCAAACTTTTTTAGTCCAAGGCACCCTTTGGGTCTCCCTGACTTTTTCAAGGCACCCTTACGCCAAATTAATTACCGAAGTGTCCCTTTTTTAAAGTAGTCGGGTTAATACAATGCTAGCAGTATTTAGATGATTTAATTCAGTCCCGGAATTGACGTCAGACACCCGCCCTGTGTTTGCCTGGACACGCCTGCGTTTGCCCAATCACTCCTGGTCAGTTGACACCCATAAACGCCTTCTTCCGGTCAATCTCCGTGCGAACAGATTCGTCATAGAATCCTTCGCTGTGCAATGACCTGCTGTGTACTTGTACGACGCACCTGCGCATTGCAGTGCATCCGCAGATCTGCCTCGTTCTTACTTGATCGCTGCGAAAATCCGCAGTGTGCGATCAGGTCGGAATGACCCCACATGTCTTTTTGCAGTGCAATACTGGTCACCTACATCCATTAAAAAAAAACAAAAAAAAACCCCACAGACTTTATATAAAATAACAGGTTCTTTTTGCAGTCACATAAATCAATCTAAAAAGGTTCCTATGCATCCATGCACCAAGACCAGCCACCCCCCCCCCCCCCCCCAAACCTGCTTGTCCTCATATAAAGCTTACCAGCTTGTCCTCATATAAAGGGCCCTACATACACACTTAAAGATTTTACTGAACGATATGAACGTTCTCGTTCATTAATAAATGAGAACTCGTTCATATCTTTCAGTGTGGAGGCACCACCGATGAACGATGCGCGACCCCGCGCTCGTTCATCGTTGGTGCTGGCTTGTTCATACCTGCAGGCCAATATGGACACACTCGTCCATATTAGCATGCAGGGCTATGGAGCCGGGTGACGGGGGGAGTGAAGAAACTTCACTCCTCCCGTCCCCCGTCTCCGTCGTCAGGTCGTTTGACGGCCGTCGGGCAGCTTGGCAGTGGGTCGCCGAGTGTGTAGGGCCCTTAAGTCACAGCAGGCACCCCTCTCCTATAGACTTCCCTATGCAGCATCTCACATACAGTATCATGTATTAATATTTTGACAACTCACTTTGTCAGCCAGCTCCTATGTCACGGCGGCCAAGACTTCAATCAGCCATCAGGACCCTTGCCCAATGCACTCCTTGGCCACTCCAGCCTGCTTCCACCTGCACCCTCCACTGATTCCAGTCACAGGTTCCCCCACCCGCACAACACAATCCCTTCCCTGCCAGGTGATTCCAGTCACTGGTTACTACCCCCCCACCCCCCCTGCACCTGAGCCGAGCAAAACATCCCACCTCTGCCAGGTAACTACATGGCAAGTGACATTCCGAGCTGCTGGCTGACTTTGGGCACAGCCGCCAGCAGCTCTTATCTCCCCCGCACCGGTGGCCGCTCCTGCTGGCCGCACTCTTCCCCCCAGCTACTCACTGCGTGGCCGCTCCTGTCCCGTTCCGTCCCCCCGGATAACCACACACTGGTGGCTGCTCCGGCCGCCCGCACTCAGCCCCCCCCCGCCCGGCTACTCACTCAGCCCGGCTGCTCCTGCCGCACACACTCTACCCTCCGTACCCCTCCCTTCCCTGGCGCCGGCTAGCTTCACACTGCCCGTGCGCTCAGGTTACTCCAGTCCGCACTACACATCCCCCCGGCGCCGGCCGCTCACACACACACAAAAAAGAAAAGGACATGAAGATGTGGCTACTAGGCTGCGGCACCCCTGTGACAGCGCTGCGGCACCCCAGGTAGCCGCGGCGTACAGTTTGGGAACCGCTGCTATAGGGAATTAGGCAAGAAAATTAAGACAAGGACATCTAGGGTTCTCCAAAATATATCCAGTGCCACGTGCTAGCCCAGGGAGGCAGAGGGAGATTAGGGAGGTAAATGTGTGGCTTAGAGACTGGTGTGGGAAGGAGGGGTTTGTGTTTTTGGAACACTGGGCAGACTTCTCGGTCAGGCGCCATCTTTTTTGTCATGATGGATTGCACCTGAATGAGGAGGGGGCTGTGGTGCTGGGGGGTAGGTAGTTAAAAGGTTGGAGGATCTTTTAAACTAGGATCCTGGGGGGAGGGTTTAGCTAGAAGCTATGGGACAAACAGAGAGAACAGTATGGATGGGTGTAGTGAACATTTTGGGGGAGGAGAAGGGGGGGAGTGAAAGATCAGCCACAAGGGTATCTACATGGGTATTGACACCGGAATTACTGACACGGGTATTGCCCAAGATCTTTCAAATTTGTTACCTACTGATGAGTATTGCACAACAATACAGTATATAGAAAATGATGTCCATAGGATAAGGGAAGATACTTACATCAGGGGGCGGGGTATAGATAGCAGTGAGGATAGCTGTATTAAGTATGATGGGGGTGGAAAGGGAGGAAGGAGATTAACAGTCGGTAAGAGTAATACTAGAAAGTCACTTGTACATACAGATAAGATACCATTAAAACAAACTGGCATGGGAGATGCTAAGCTAAGATGTATGCTTGCGAACACAAGAAGCCTATCGGGTAAAATGGGGGAATTGGAATGGCTTGTATCAAAGTCTCAGTATGATATTAGGTGGGACGACTCTCACGACTGGGTTGCGAATTTGGAGGGATATTCTCTTTTCAGGAGCGACAGGTCTACCAAAAGGGGAGGAGGGGTATGTCTCTCTGTTAAACCATCTATAAAACCAAACTTAATAAAGGGTATTTTCGAGGGGGCAGGAGATAACGTGGAGTCACTATGGGTTGAGATCACAAGTGGGGGCACAGAGGCAAAGAAACTAGTCATTGGCATGTGCTAGAAGCAAACGGATATTAGCGTACACAAAGAGGAACAACTCTTACACCAAACTAAAAAAGCAGCGGGAATGGGGGACATCCTAGTGTTAGCGGACTTTAGCTTTCCTGATATAAATTAGAGTAACGATTCATGTGTAAAAACTAAGGGCAGCAGGTTGACTCAGTTAGTTGAGGACCCAAATAGAGGTAAAACTATTCTGGACTTAGTTATTACCAATAATGCGGACATTATATCAAACACTAAAGTTGGGGAGACCTTGGGAAACAGTGATCACTATATGATCACATTCGACATCACTTTCAGGAAACATAACTATAAGGGAGCAACCAAAACATTTAACTTTAGAAGAGCTAACTTCAATATGCTGAGATAGGCTGTCACTGACCTGGGTTCGGAGTGTTGAGAACTCGGGGGTTCTTTCGATGATTGTAAGGAGGAACCACAGCTGGGCCGGAGCAGGGATGGCTGGATGTAGGTTTTCTTCATGCAGAACTAGCCATAGTAACTGGCGTATAATGCTGAAGAATTAAATGATGATTAGAGAACGATGGTGAAGCACACAGAAGAATGAAGAACTTGTGAGCTATGCTGAAGAAATGAATGAGGAAAAGGTTCTTCACGGTAAGGGCAATAAAGATTTGGAACTCCCTGCTGGAGAAGGTAATAATGGCAGACACTGTAAATGTATTTAAAAACAGATTGGACAAATTCCTAACTGGAAAATATATCCAGGGCTATAGCATTTAACATATTGACATTAAATTATTTTGGAGTGGTAAGAACCATAGCTGTCAATTGGTACTAAACCATTACTTCAGCAAGCGCATTATAATATGAACAGATTAACAGATTAACACAGAATACAGGTTGAACCCGATGGGCATTTTGCCTCTTTTCAACCTCACTGACTATGTAACTATGTAATGTACACACTCACACTTACATAAAGGCAGGGCCGGATTAACAATGGGGCGGGTGGAGCTTCAGCACCAGGCCCCTCCTCAATATAGGCCCACAACAGAATGAAGTTCTGGGACAATTAATTTTTTTTCCCTCCTGTCATCTTCTCCATCACACAGCACCACGGCTGATACATATACTGACTAGGAAGGGGGGCACACTGATACATATACTGACTATGGAGGGGGGGCGCAGTGATACATATGCTGACTAGGGGGTGCACACTAATACATATACTGACTAGGGAGGGGGGCACACTACATATACTGACTAGGAAGGGGGGCACACTGATACATATACTGACTATGGAGGAGGGGCACAGTGATACATATACTGACTAGGGAGGGGGAGGGCACACTGATACATATACTGACTAGGGAGGGGGCATACTGATACATATACTGACTAGGGAGGGGTCAGCACACTGATACAGTACATATACTGACTAGGGAGGGGGGCACACTGATACATATACTGACTAGGGAGGGGGGCACACTACATATACTGACTAGGGAGGGGGGCACACTGATACATATACTGACATGGGAGGGGGGCACACTACATATACTGACTAGGGAGGGGGGCATACTGATACATATACTGACTAGGGAGGGGGCATACTGATACATATACTGACTAGGGAGGGGGAGGGCACACTGCTACATATACTGACTAGGGAGGGGTCAGCACACTGATACAGTACATATACTGACTAGGGAGGGGGGCACACTGATACATATACTGACTAGGGAGGGGGGCACACTACATATACTGACTAGGGAGGGGGGCACACTGATACATATACTGACATGGGAGGGGGGCACACTACATATACTGACTAGGGAGGGGGGCATACTGATACATATACTGACTAGGGAGGGGGCATACTGATACATATACTCACTAGGGAGGGGGCATACTGATACATATACTGACTAGGGAGGGGGAGGGCACACTGATACATATACTGACTAGGGAGGGGTCAGCACACTGATACAGTACATATACTGACTAGGGAGGGGGGCACACTGATACATATACTCACTAGGGAGGGGGCATACTGATACATATACTCACTAGGGAGGGGGCATACTGATACATATACTCACTAGGGAGGGGGCATACTGATACATATACTCACTAGGGAGGGGGCATACTGATACATATACTGACTAGGGAGGGGGCATACTGATACATATACTCACTAGGGAGGGGGCATACTGATACATATACTGCCTAGGGAGGGGGAGGGCACACTGATACATATACTGACTAGGGAGGGGTCAGCACACTGATACAGTACATATACTGACTAGGGAGGGGGCATACTGATACATATACTGACTAGGGAGGGGGCATACTGATACATATACTCACTAGGGAGGGGGCATACTGATACATATACTGACTAGGGAGGGGGAGGGCACACTGATACATATACTGACTAGGGAGGGGTCAGCACACTGATACAGTACATATACTGACTAGGGAGGGGGGCACACTGATACATATACTGACTAGGGAGGGGGGCACACTACATATACTGACTAGGGAGGGGGGCACACTGATACATATACTGACATGGGAGGGGGGCACACTACATATACTGACTAGGGAGGGGGGCATACTGATACATATACTGACTAGGGAGGGGGCATACTGATACATATACTCACTAGGGAGGGGGCATACTGATACATATACTGACTAGGGAGTGGGAGGGCACACTGATACATATACTGACTAGGGAGGGGTCAGCACACTGATACAGTACATATACTGACTAGGGAGGGGGGCACACTGATACATATACTGACTAGGGAGGGGGGCACACTACATATACTGACTAGGGAGGGGGGCACACTGATACATATACTGACATGGGAGGGGGGCACACTACATATACTGACTAGGGAGGGGGGCATACTGATACATATACTGACTAGGGAGGGGGCATACTGATACATATACTCACTAGGGAGGGGGCATACTGATACATATACTGACTAGGGAGTGGGAGGGCACACTGATATATATACTGACTAGGGAGGGGTCAGCACACTGATACAGTACATATACTGACTAGGGAGGGGGCATACTGATACATATACTGACTAGGGAGGGGGCATACTGATACATATACTCACTAGGGAGGGGGCATACTGATACATATACTGACTAGGGTGGGGGAGGGCACACTGATACATATACTGACTAGGGAGGGGTCAGCACACTGATACAGTACATATACTGACTAGGGAGGGGGCATACTGATACATATACTGACTAGGGAGGGGGCATACTGATACATATACTCACTAGGGAGGGGGCATACTGATACATATACTGACTAGGGAGGGGGAGGGCACACTGATACATATACTGACTAGGGAGGGGTCAGCACACTGATACAGTACATATACTGACTAGGGAGGGGGGCACACTGATACATATACTGACTAGGGAGGGGGGCACACTACATATACTGACTAGGGAGGGGGGCATACTGATACATATACTGACTAGGGAGGGGGCATACTGATACATATACTGACTAGGGAGGGGGGCATACTGATACATATACTGACTAGGGAGGGGGAGGGCACACTGATACATATACTGACTAGGGAGGGGGGCACACTACATATACTGACTAGGGAGGGGGAGGGCACACTGTTACATATACTGACTAGGGAGGGGGGGCACACTGATACATATACTGACTAGGGAGGGGGGCACACTACATATACTGACTAGGGAGGGGGAGGGCACACTGATACATATACTGACTAGGGAGGGGGGGCACACTGATACATATACTGACTAGGGGGGCACACTACATATACTGACTAGAGAGGGGGAGGGCACACTGATACATATACTGACTAGGGAGGGGTCAGCACACTGATACATATACTGACTGGGGGGGGCACACTGATACATATACTGACTAGGGAGGGGGACATACTGATACATATACTGACTAGGGAGGGGGGCACACTACATA
The DNA here is from genome assembly GCF_028390025.1 of Pseudophryne corroboree. Taxonomy (NCBI): domain Eukaryota; kingdom Metazoa; phylum Chordata; class Amphibia; order Anura; family Myobatrachidae; genus Pseudophryne; species Pseudophryne corroboree. The sequence goes on along the minus strand of NC_086444.1, from coordinate 328,508,588 downwards.
TACTGACTAGAGAGGGGGAGGGCACACTGATACATATACTGACTAGGGAGGGGTCAGCACACTGATACATATACTGACTAGGGGGGGCACACTGATACATATACTGACTAGGGAGGGGGACATACTGATACATATACTGACTAGGGAGGGGGCATATTGATACATATACTGACTAGGGAGGGGGGCACGCTGATACATATACTGACTAGGGAGGGGGGCACACTGATACATATACTGACTAGGGAGGGGGGCACACTACATATACTGACTAGGGAGGGGGGGCACGCTGATACATATACTGACTAGGGAGGGGGGGCACGCTGATACATATACTGACTAGGGAGGGGGGCACACTGATACATATACTGACTAGGGAGGGGGGCACACTTCATATACTGACTAGGGAGGGGGTGGCACACTGATACATATACTGGCTAGGAGTGGAGGGGGGCACACTAATACATATGCAGACTAGCAGAACAATCTACCAGTGTTGGAATTTAGGAGAGCTGCCTCAGGTTGAGAAGCTTCTGATTAATACAGATGGCACATGGAGGAATGCATAGCAAAAGCTTAATTGGGGTCAATTAAATTCACCACGGATTGAATAGTGCCGGGAAGGAGCTGTGGGTGCTATTCAATTCAGCGTGCTGTTATGTCGGAGAAGGCTGAGTCACGTGGACTAAACAGTGTGTTTAGTTGCAAGAACTGGTATTCTCCGACGTAAATGCCCAACGCGATGCTGTTTCCACCTCGCTAAGGGCAGAAAACAGCATTGCGCCAGTTCTTTTGTCCGATTTCTGCTCGCACCCCTGGAGGGGTGTGAAAAGAAGTTCTCTCATCAGGCATCTCATTGCACTGCATTGAATAGCTTCGGGAGCTCCCTCCCGGCGCTATTCAATTGGGGCTGAATTGTATTGATCCCATTGAGAGGTAGGAAAGTTTAATTTAAGAAATATTTCTTTTGGTGTTGTATTTTCAGATTTTGGAAAGGGGATTTGTGTGTCGGTTATGGATCAGGGCATGATGGTGAATGAGGGGTATGCTATTGGGTTAGCTATATGATCAGGGAGTATAGGTGTACCGTATTTCAAAGTTTTAGAGCAGTGGTTCCCAACCTCAAACCTCAAGTTTTCTAAACAGGTCATGTTTTGAGGATTCCTGTCTATGGAATAGGTGGGATAATTACCGATCTAGCAAAATAGATTCAAAAATATCCAAAATGTTGGTGGTAGTTGAGGTGGTATAGTATTGATAGGTGAGATGTATAGCAGTTGGGTAGTGTACTTGGTGAAAGTGTATGTGCAATGGGTGAGGTAGTTACACCTGAGCGTGCAGTGACAGGGCTCTAAAATGTATTGTTACAGCTCTGCACACTACTAATCATCAGGTGCCAATGTCAGTGACAGTGTCCATTGTCAGCACTCTAGCATTGCACACTAAGCTCCCGCTCACAGAATCATACCTATCAGGCAATGACAGGCAATCATTCTGCATTGCAGCTTAGGCTGGTCTTGCAGTGACGCTGGGAGGGAGGTACAGGGAGTAGGGGCATTTCTGTGTGCACTGTGAGCTGCTCAAGGTTAGCAAAGCTACGAAGCAGGTGACTGGTGAAAAGTACAACCAACACAGCACACATCTGATCTACTGCCGCCTCCACTATGTGATATCAATGTTCCCCCACGCCCCCCTTCAATGTCAGTGCATCCTCTACATCTGGGAGAGGATTATTATATTGGGGGCAGCAGGAAGCGGGCTGGTACATGATTTGTCACAAGAAGAGCACATGAATGGATATATGGATGGTGGGGATGATCACACATTAATTAACATCTAGATAGGGGGAGCAACCATAGCTTGTGTTTTTTTTTTATTCCTTTTCTATTCAGTGGTCAATAAAATGACAGGGAGTGCTTGCTTCATATAAATTGAGGAGGGGAGGGAGATTGAGTTAGTTGAAGGTAGGTTTTAGCTATGCCCTGCATGGTTTGTGGGGTACTTTTTGCTGGTACCTTTTGTCAGGTCCGGGTGTTTTTGTGAATCCGTTAACCCGGGACCAACCACAGGTATAGGTGCTGGGGTATGAAGAAAGCAGAGAGGACGAAGAAAGTTCTGTTTCATATATTTATTAAAAATAACAATTCAGTAAAGAGTTAAATGACAAGTTGTTAATCATCATATTATACTGAAGTATTGCAGTTAAATGACAAGTTGTTAATCATCATATTATACTGAAGTATTGCAGGAATGGCAGAAATAATATGCAGGATAAATCTCAAAAACAAGTAAAAGAAATGATCATGGAACTGTATATAAAACAAGCTGATGAATAAATGTTGAATTGTCCAAATATAAACAAGCTTTGATGCTGAACTGCAGAATGTGTTTAACTGGGCAATGCTGACATGAAGAAATAACTGTAAGGATTTGCAATGCAGTTTTGAGAGTTAACTGAGAGGCTGTGAAGAATTATCCTTGTTATGGTAACATAGAAAATAAAAGTACTGAATTGGGTTACTTGCGGGTTCCGGAGATCACTGTGAAAACTGTAGCAGATGACAAGGTGATGAACGGGTTAAATGCAGAGTAGAACAAATGAACAGCTGAGGGTAGTGGAATCCTCCAAACTTTGTATGGTTGAAGGCAGGCAGACAAGGTAACCTCATGCAAGACTCTGGAAATTCAACTGTTTCCAGTAGGTGTGCAATTAACTGACAGCACAGCGGAGAGCCGGTGGATCTTTAGCAGTGAAGGCTGCAGACGGACCTCTGGGAACGGAGGCGATATCTGGACCACGGGAATCACACAGGAATGCACGGAGAGAGCTCAGAGCTAGAGCACAGCATTGATACAACAAAGCACTGGCCCAGAGTAACATAATCCCAGCCTACTTAAAGGCAGCACAAGCATGGGATTGGTTTACACCTGCCCACAGGTGTTTTCACAAGTGCTCTGTATTATCTATTTGGTCTCCAACATGGCCACCTCCTATACAGCAGACACTCCGCAGTGCCTTAGGCCATTTGGTCCCCGCACTCTCAGTTCCCAGAATCTGCATTACCTGTGCCACTGATCACGCCGCGTCCCAACACGGGCGCACAGCACCGCGAGCAACCGCACTGGCAACGGACGAACCCCAGAACCCGCAGAGGTGAGAGACCGGTTCGTGACACCTTTACTACCTTTCCTGAGTTATGTAAAGCACAAGTTATACACCCTGCAACATAAGCCTGTGCTGTCTGTGTGAAACCTGGTGCCACCCAATGCTGGTTTAAAATCCTCACCATTGCATCTCTTGATTGGTGAGTTTTACCATGCAGTATTTGTGCTAAGACTGGGTAAAGTGAGCGTGGTAAAAAGAGACGGTTTCCCACCATCCTTCGCCGTGTATTCGCCCACCTAATTTTTCCCAATCTTTTTTCTCCTTACCTAAGGCCTGTGCTTGTAATTTGCACAATAACTGTAAGTCTAATGACTCTGGTGTGATAGCTAACATCACCTGAGTGTCTGTCAGAGACTGGACTGCTGCAGCTTTTGCCACCTGGTCAGCTAAAGCATTTCCTCTAACCTCTGCAGTATCCTCTTTAGTGTGTGCCTTGACCTTTATGACTACTAATTTCTTTGGCAATTGAAAGGCTGCAAATAATGCCCTAATACAGTCTGCATGTTTTATTGGTTTTCCTGAAGAGCCTATAAAATCTCTGCTCTTCCAGATAACTGCATAGTCATGGGCAATACCAAAGCAGTATCTGGAGTCTCTATAAATGTTAACTGTTTGACCTTCAGCATAAACACAAGCTGCAATTAGTGCCCTAAGTTCTGCCTCCTGAGCTGAACTATCTGCAACAAAGGTACCTGTATTAAGATGTCTGTTTCTGTGGTAACCACAAACCCTGTATGCGGTCCCCCATCCACATAGTACCTGGAGCCATCCACAAATAAATATACAGTCATGTTCTAGGTCTTGTGTGGAAAAAGAAAAATTTGATGGATCTTCTGTGTCTCCCATTTCATCATTACTCACACTGTCCCACTTGTCACTAAGGGCAGGATATTATTCTCCCCCCTCACCTTTCCCCTCTTTTGAAACCAGCGGCAATAACGTAGCTGGGTTCAAAGATGTACAGTGATTGATGGGTGACATTGTACGGTGTGAGCAACGCTACTTCATATTTGGTTAGTCTAGCAGCAGATAAGTGTTTTGATTTTAACTGACAGAATGTGTACAGCTGCTTATGAGACAGTTATAATACGCCTTGTGCATTATGTCCTATTTGGTCATCATATAAAACTTGGAGTTTTTGTGATGCCCCTGCAATCCCTTCCCTGCAATATGTAATTATACCTAAAAGGATATGAGTTGTTTACGTGTCTGAGAAGGTTTAACTTTTGAAATGATTGCCTCCTTTTTGTAGTGATATGCTTACTATTAGCAGAAATGCAGTGTCCAAGAAATTGTACTTTGTTTTGTGCATATTGTAACTTATTTCTATGTATCTTACATTTCTTTTCATATAGGAATAGCAATAAGGGTTGACATTTGGGTCCTATTTAAAAATACCTTACACTTGTCCTTTTGATGGCATCATATAAAACTTAGTTTTCTGTGATGCCCTTGGAATGTATTTTGTACAATAGGTGATTAATTTTAGAAATGACTTAAACTGTTGTAAGGTGCGTCATAGAGATATTTCTAAAATAAACCTCCATCCTTTACTGTTGTGTGCCAAGCATCAGCAGTGATGCAATGTTAATGTATGTTCACCTAAAATCTTTTAGAGGTATCATTTATGCATTGTTAAATTCTACAGTTACAATCTTGATTTTATACCATGTAAATGTAATTGTATCATGAGGGCAGGCTTCTATCTTAGGGGTACAGTTCTGCCCACTTCTCATACCTAGTTTACCTCATCACTTAGCCCCCTCCCTTGTAATAGTTACCCAAACACTTTCTGATTCTCTGGTATTTCATTACACACTGTAACTGGAACAGTAACTAACTGTACATACAAGAAAATATTTTCTTACATCTGTAACATGTTCCTAATTATTTACCTATGAACTGTTACTCTTTCAGACACAGAGCTATTCATTTTACTGTGGAGATCTTTTAATGCAAATACATGTCATATTTTTAGTTTTATGACAGCCCTTTGCTATTGGCTGGGGCAATATTTATTTGGCCACAACACATTTTATTATACTATCCAAAACTTTATATTTTATCTATTTTTTTATTACACTAATTTTATTTACATTAAGAGAATACTATTTCAAACACACAAATAAAACACTGAGAGTGAGCTAGCACTCTCCTAACTCCGAACAGGGGTTGGCTGGAGTTTAATGATAAACCATTAGAACTTACATAATACATTATATCACACACTTCCATTGAACTCTACAAGTCATTTGGGGCAACTGATTCATTACATATTTACCAATGTATTTTACTGACTATATATTTTTCATTCTGTGGCACAAAATGACAGAAAAGTGCAAACACACTGATTACAGTTTATGAATAATCTCTTTACACAATTTGATGAGCATGCAGTTCCAGAGACAAAAGCAGCCTGAAACTGAGACTTTGACAAAAGCAGCCTGAAACTGAGACTTTTGGACCCCGAATAAGTTTTACCTAATGACGGACCAGATCAGCCCACATGGGAAGGCAAAGAGGAGTAAATAATAGATTATTCACCAGCTGGATTTATGTTTGCATTTCCATGCCACTTGAGTCAAATTGTCCATCACTATGCAGGATCCAGAAAACTCATAACCCTTTTTGGAGTCTATTTCTAGGTTTAAATTATTCTTAATTTCCTTACATGTCTAATGAACTCCATAACTTATTGTTTAACATCAGGGAGTTCTGTAACTATTGTTATGTTAACCGTTCTGAATTTGTTTATACCATGTAGTGGTTCAGCGCAACTCTGGGCGCACTGGATTAGATCCGTCAGCAGCTACACCAGGTGTGACAGTATCTTATGTGCACACCGGATATAGTCCGCAGGGACCAAATCCTTTAGTAAATTATACGCTGGAGGTGCAGATGCCAAACTTGAGACCATACATAAATTTTTCTTAGGAGACATTCCTGGTCTCTTGACATTACATGCTGAACAATCTCTAGTCTGCCAATGTATTAGTCTGAGGCATGCACATCTTCAGGTATTGTTAGTAGGTCTTTTATTTTTCAACGCTGGCAACCATTCACTGATAGACTTTTTGATTCTAACAGATTTCCTAACATTTGGTCCTTCACAGGGATTTATAGGACCAAGGTGTTTGACTAATTGGACATATTGTATTATCTGGTGGGTTACAATGTCTACAATTTGGACATGCCCAGTAAGGATAACCTTTGGTTTTCTTGGGACCTCTACGTCTAATTGTTCCCTGTCCAGATGTGTCTGCATCTTCAAAATCATCCATATTAATTAGAGCAATTTGTTCTTGAGTTTGTCCTAACTCTTCTAACTGTTTCTCATACTGAAGTAATTCACCTGTTTTAATCCACAAATCAAGACCCTGTTCCAGATTATTATCCATCACATATCTCCCATATGTTACTCTGATCTGTCTCAATTTATCTGGGTCCAGTGTGCCATCAATGGACAATCCTGCCCGTTGAAACAACCGCTTCATACCCTTCAAGCATTGCTCACCATGTACACATTTCATAATGTCCATGGCTTTCCGAGGTGCTCCATCTGAAGGGTAACTATGTATATTTCCCATACTTATGGCCAGTTAGTATTTACAACCGTGAAATATTAGTAACCTGGATCCAGCTTCCGAGAGATAACTATGAGGAATGTTCCCCGGAACAGAGGTGATTTGCAACCAATCCTTACCTATGTCACTATCCTTCGGTTTGAAATGACACCCCATCAATATGAGCACATCATCTGGGTTTTTCTTTATTCTACCAAACCCCTTCTTCTGCGGTGTACACTATGGCTTTTTGAATAAATGGATATCCTTCTTCTAACTTATTTATGATAGCTATGCAGACACAATCCTGACAGGACATTTAACTTGCATTTACTGCTCGCACCTGTCTTTGTTCACGGATCACAGAGAAAAAGTTTTAAATGACTTCCGTTCCTCTTTTTTTTTCTTTTTCTCAACTCTGTATGCTATCATTTTTAAAGCGACAGGAAGTACTTTATTCAAGTACTAAGAGCATATACAAGTTAGATGTTTTCTGCCAATAATCTTTTGTTGTGTTTAAGCCTTAGACTGTTATGTTATGTACAATATACTGTTCTGAATCTTCCAATTCAGACAGTATATCTGAGCAATCCCTTCCAATATTTCTTACTTTAGGGATAAAATGACAACCTATTGGTACAAAAATGTTAAACCCCTCTTCCCACGGTTCAGAGAATAAGGGTGATTCTCCTGGACTACAAATATGATGTAAATAAAATTTCTTATTGTGGTGTGCCTTTACTAAGAGTACTGCACACTTACAAAGGGGACATGTCTGTTTCATAACTCTGAGTTATTTCTAAAGTCTTTCTACAATATCCTACACATATAGGCCCTCATTCCGAGTTGTTCGCTCGTTCTTTTTCATCGCATTGCAGCGATTTTCCGCAAACTGCGCATGCGCAATGTTCGCACTGCGGCTGCGCCAAGTAAATTTGCTAAGAAGTATGGTATTTTACTCACGGCATTATGAGGTTTTTTTCTTCGTTCTGGTGATCGGAATGTGATTGACAGGAAGTGGGTGTTTCTGGGCGGAAACTGGACGTTTTATGGGTGTGTGTGAAAAAACGCTGCCGTTTCAGGGAAAAATGCGGGAGTGGCTGAAGAAATGGGGGAGTGTCTGGGCAAACGCTGGGTGTGTTTGTGATGTCAAACCAGGAACGAAACTGACTGAACTGATCGCAGTGGCAGAGTAAGTGTCGAGCTACTCAGAAACTGCTTAGAAATTTCTATTCGCAATTTTGAGAATCTTTCATTCGCAATTTTGCTAAGCTAAGATTCACTCCCAGTAGGCGGCGGCTTAGCGTGTGCAATGCTGCTAAAAGCAGCTTGCGAGCGAACAACTCGGAATGAGGGCCATAGACTGCAGTAACACAAACTTAACCTACGTTCTAATTCTCAATATAAGACAAAATAAGACAGTGGTCCAGACCACAAGTGCCACATGGGTCACTTGAGTAAGCGTACAGGATTGCTGCCGCACCGGACTACCTGACCAGACTCACTGGATGTTTTTACTATGTCACTTTAATCACCTGGTATTTGAGGCCTGCACACCAAATACACGGGTCCTGGGAGCCGCTACCACCAGTGAGGGCAGCTGCAGCAACATCCAGTTTAACAACCCATCAATTGGTTATATGCGGACACACTTGATTCTTACGCCTTTGTAACACATATAAGCACATACAAGCAAGAAAATAGAAGGAAAATTAAAAAATCAACCTGATTACTGAATGACCGTTGTGCACGATCCCAAATACCTGTCTGGCAACAAAACAGATGGATAGTCAAAAGTGTGAGAGTCTGAAGAGAAAATATCTCTTCTTACCATGCGCATGGTTTTGTGAGTCTCAGTCCAGGTACCATCCACCCAGCCGTCTGTTGTTCAACAGATGATGTGGATCTTGAATTCGGAACCTCCAAATTGATAAAGGCAACCCCAGGACAGGGCAACCCCCACTGATCCCAGCTCAAGTACACACTCAATCGGTCAGCATCAGGTTCATTTATGGATGCAGCCAGTTACCAGTTAAATAAAGAGAGTGAAGTAGGAAATAGCAGAAGCAGAGCTTTATTTCCTACAAGCAGTACATTATAAAATGATACAAAGTAACATATGGTGTCGTAGATTCCTGACATGAAGCTTAATCCTATTGGCTAAGTAAACTCCTATCTTATACGTAACATGTTTACCAAGGTCTATATTTCTTATATGTGCTTTTAAGTGGGTTAGCTTGGGAAATTTTGCTAAAAGCGAGACATGCTATATTTCGTTATGTTTTCACACCTACCATACCGCAAACTACCGGACACCTGTGAAGCCTATATGTCTAGCTGCTGACATTATATTTCTGCTAGGAAATTACCACAAAATATATCTTAGATAAAGGTCATAACTTCACAATATGGGCCTAAACAAAGTACAACGCCTTGAACTTTTTCCTGTATCATCTCTAAGCTGAAAACAATTTTAAACAGACTATCCGATATTGACTAAAATATGGAGTCTATGAACAAGTATGGCTTCCATATTTATCAGGCGGCATTCCTTGGTTTTGAAATAAACACAGACCGCTGCAGCAGCTTATACATCAATGTTTCAGGTGCCCTTTATTTGCACCTTTCGTGCCGCCCGTCCCCCCTTCTCTATGTGCTCGGCTGCAGCTGGTCCGTGGGAGGGCACACAGGTATTTTGTCTTTATATGGAGTGCCGGTCATTGTGTACATGTGTATATATCTACATATGTATATATATATATATATATATATATATTGAAATGTACACATCCGGCACTCTGTACAACAATGGAAATGCCTGGGTGCCCTCCTTGAAATAATGCAGTTTCTATGCCTTCCCCACCTGTGGCTCAGGTGTATCTGGAAAAGGACGAGAGGCGGCACTCCAAGGACTTAAAAAACTTTTTATGTGCAAAACATAGCAGGACAATCAAGTGCAAAAAACATTGAACACCACCTCCATGTTTTTCAATGTTTTTTGCACTTGATTGTCCTGCTATGTTTTGCACATAAAAAGTTTTTTAAGTCCTTGGAGTGCCGCCTCTCGTCCTTTTCCAGATACACCTGAGCCACAGGTGGGGAAGGCATAGAAACTACTATATATATATATATATATATATATATATATACACTAGAGATGTGCCCCAGACACTTTTCGGATTTTGTGTTTTGGTTTTGGATCTGGATCAAAAAACAACTAAAATCACAGAATTTGGGGGTAATTTTGATCCTGCAGTATTATTAACCTCAATAGCATTAATCGCCACTCATTTCCAGTCTATTCTGAACACCTCTTACCTCACAATATTGTTTTTAGGCCAAAAGGTTGCACCGAGGTTGCTGGATTACTAAGCTAAGCGACACAAGTTGGCGGCACAAACAGCTGGCCCATCTAGGAGTGGCACTGCAATGGCAGACAGGTTGGCAGTTTTAAAAACTAAGCCCCAAAAAGCACATAATGCAAAGAAGAAAAAGGTGCAAGGTGGAATTGTCCTTGGGACCTCCCTCCCACCCTTATGTTGTTTAAACAGGACATGCACAGTTTAATAAACCCATCATTTCAGAGACAGGTGGCTTCCCTGGAAATAGCTCGCCAAGCTCTCCGAATCATAGCCCTCAACAAACATACCACTCCATATTTGATGACTTTTTACATTTTGAGAAGAGGAAAGAGGAAGAGGACAGTGCACATGAGAAGATATATCTACTAGAGATGAGCGGGTTCAGACAGGGCACCCCTGGAATTATATGGCAGACATATTGACATAGGAGTGTTGGAAAATATTAGTTTTCTCCGGCAGTTGCAAGAGAAAATAAAGTAGGAGATGTTGCCATGTCACAATCCGCTGGATTATGATTACGTCTCTTCTGAGTCTGACTGACTTTGGTCACAAATGTGGTCTCTCCCCACTTTATTGGAAAACAATTCATCAAAATTGCAATTTCCATTTCCACCTTTGCGGCTATATGTTTTCGCAAATCTGGTTATGATGTTGAAGCATGTTTCATATTATGCTCTAGGCTTTCATTTAAACATAGGTACAAAGTACAGTAGCACCCCTGGAATTATACGGCAGCACCTCTGGACTTATACAGCAGATAGGCAGCACCCCTGGACTTATACAGCAGATAGGGAACACCCCTGGACTTAAACGACAGTGGGGCAGCACTCCTGGACTGATGGGGCAGAGGGGCAGCACCCCATATAGGGCAGCACCCCTGAAATGATGTGGCAACAAAGAAAAGATGTGCAAGATGGAATTGTCCTTGGACCCTCCCACCCACCCTTATGTTGAACTAACAGGACATGCACACTTTAACAAACCAATAATTTCAATGACCGGGTCTGTCACACGACTGTGGCTGAAATTATTGGTTTGTTTGGGCTCCCACCAAAAAAATAAGCAATTAATCTCTCCTTACACAACCTGGCTCTACAGAGGCAAGGTGTCATTCTCATCCTCCGATTCCTCAACCCCTTTCAGTGTTTACATCCTCATCTTCACAGAGAAATAATTCCACACCAAAGAGGTGGCTTTTATGGTATTTTGCCCAGGCATGACAATGGAGTTTTTCATCCCATGGACAACAACTGTCTCCACTGGTGCCTTATTCAAACAAACCACATCACAATCAGAATCCTCATCATCAACTTCCTCCTCAGCACCAGCTACACCAATATCCTTCTCATCCTGGTATACTTCTACAGTGACATCCTCAATCTCAATATAAGCAACTGGATTGGCGGTGCTCTTCCCAGCACTTGCAGGGGGCATGCAAATGGTAAAACATTAATCTTGACCTTAGTGAGTTAGTTGGTAACACTTGGGACATGCTGTCTACCCTAGCCGGGGAGAAGCTCCTAAGGCAACTAAGGTCAAGATTAATGTAAGAGTCTTATCCAATTTTTAACTAAAACTTTTTAATACATTTTTTGGAAGAATTTGAACTGAGTGGTATCATCGGGTGATTTGGTGTGAGGTTCTGTTTCAGAGGTACAAGCTCCATCTCCATCTAAATACCGTTCTGAAAGAAAAGTGCAAAAATAATTTATAAGAACTTTCAAGTGAATTTGAGCGCTTCTCTGACAATCTTTTCATTTCCATATATAATGGAATTAAGACCACCATTTATAGAATTAAACCACAAAGTTTTTTCACTATGTATCAAGTCCGGGAGTGCCTCTATTTTGTGGAGTATATTGAAGGGGGTTGGCTGGCCCTTGGAGTGCACCCTGGCAAGTAATCTGGATGCTTCCCGTGGAGTGCTGGCTTGTGGAGTTTGATTGATAGAGATATATATATATATATATATATATATACTGTATATGGGGTCCAGAACCTCAACTTTAAATTTAACAAAATGCAGCCTGACTTTAGCTTGCTGGCAAAGACTCACACGGAAAAGTAGGAGAAGAGCTTGAAGTTCTCTCCTCCGATGAGCACAACCACATGGCATGCTGTGGCTGCGTGCAGTGCATGCTAGGAATCCTGATTTCCCTGGCTGACGAGTGACAGCTCAGCTGTCCAGTGGTCTGTGCAGCAACAGCCTACAGCTCCGTGACTGGCTAGAGCGCAGGCTGCAGCTGCACACACAATTGGACAGCTGAGCTGTCTCTCGGCAGTCAGCAGGCAGCCCAGCAAAGCTATGCAGTGACGGCGGCAGCTGTTATGATGGTCAGCAATGTAGGAGGGGAGCAGCTTTTAGGCACCTAGTGTATCACCTGATACAAGGTGAATTAAGAGGGGAGGTACAATCAGTGATGTTCGGTGGGGTGAGGCAGGTAATGCAGTGCCTCCCCTGCCTATCTTTTCTGCACATCTCTGATCACAACAAATTTCCAGCAGTATTTACTGCTGCACCTGTATGTAATGCCCACATGTACCCGTTGGCTCAGATATTGTGTGTAAATCTGGCTCTGGTACTAGCCAGTGCCTCCTGAGCCATTTACCTCACTGCACATCCCTGTGTAGAAAAAATAAGACTTTGGTTCAAAATAGCCAGCTTTTATCCCTGTGCCTCTGGGAGAAGAGGGTCATATCCAGACTGAAGGGCATTATGAAACACGACACTGTACCCCATCTCCCCTCTGTGATGTAATACACAATTTGTTGCAACTATGGTTTGGTCACATTTGGGTGCGTGGTCTCAAAAAAAAAGGGGCATGGTCACACAATAGTAATAATGCCCACAGTAGTAGCACCCCTAATACACACACTGCCCACAGTATTAGCACCCCTAAATACACAATGCCCGCAGCAGTAGCGCCCCATTTACAATGACCACAGTAGTAGTGCTCCTTATGCAATGTCCACTGTACTGGCAGTGCCCCTTATATAGAGCCCATAGTAGTGGTGACCCTTATGCAATGACCCCAGTAGTACTGCCCCTTATGTCCCCAGGAGTGATGCCCCTTATGAAGTGCCGCCTTTACAATGCCCTCATTAGTATTGCCCCCAGTTGTAATGTCGCCTGTAGTAATGCCCCCAGTCATTTAGCCCCAGTAGTTATGCCCCCAGTAGTAATGCGCCTGCAGTTATGACCCCCAGTAGTTTACCCCCACTTTAGTTTAGCCTCCCAGTGGTAATGCCGCCAGTAGTTTAGCCCTTGTAGTTTAGTCCTCATGAAGTTTGCCCCATGTAGTTTAGCCCCCAGTGGTAAGTAGTTTAGTGGTAATGCCCCTTGTAGTTTAGCACCTGCAGTTAAGCCCCCAGTAGTTTAGCCCTCCAGTAGTTTAGCCCCATGTAGTTTGCCCCAAGTAGTAATGCCCCCAGTAGTAATGCCCCCAGCAGTTTAGCCACTATAGTTATGCCCCCCTGTAGTTTGCCCCTTGTAGTTTAGCCCCTGTAGTTATGCCCCAGTAGTAATGCCCCTGTAGATATGCCCCAAGTAGTAATGCGCCCCTGTAGTTTGCCCCATGTAGCTTGCCCCCAGTAGTTTGCCCCAAGTAGTAATGCCCCCAGTAGTTTATCCCCATTGTAGTTTGCCCCCTTGTAGTTTAGCCCCAAGTAGTAATGCCCCTCGTAGTTTGCCCCCTTGTAGTTTAACCCCCAAGTAGTAATGCCCCCAGTAGTTTAACCCCTGTAGTTATGCCCCCAGTAGTTTGCCTGAAGTGGTAATGCCCCCCTGTAGTTATGTCCCCAGTAGTAATGCGCCCCTGTAGTTTTCCCCCTTGTAGTTTTCCCCCAGTAGCTTGCCCCCAGTAGTTAGCCCCATGTAGCTTGCCCCAAGTAGTAATGCCCAGAGTAGTTTAGCCCCCTTGTAGTTTAACCCCCTGGAGTTTAGCCCCTAAATAGTAATGCCCCCCAGTAGTTTAGCCCCTGTAGTTATGCCCCCAGTAGTTTGCCCCCAGTAGTAATGCACCCCTGTAGTTTGCCCCCAGTGGTTAGCCCCCTGTAGTTTGCCCCGAGTAGACACGCCGTTAACACACTTAAAAAAAACCAAAACACTATACTTACCAAGCCCCGCTCCCGCGTCCAACCGCTGTGATCTTCCTGGTGTCTGGCTCCCAGCACTATGAGAGAGACTTCATGACGTCTCTCCCATAGTGTGCACTGACAGGACCGGGAGCCGGAAGCCGGAGCTCAGTAGTAAGCTCCTGCCGTCGGCTTCCGCTGTGGAGAGAGAGCCGGGCGCCTGCATCTCCCTGCGGCGCCGGCACACATCGGATTAGGTGAACCAGAGGATTCCAAGTGGAACTCACGGAACGCAGTTCCGCCCCGTTCCGGCTCACTTTAACCCCTGACTTATATGCTTATATCATCTGTCTAAAAGAGTCTGTCTGACACAGGCTCACCCTCATCTCCCCTCACAGCTCAGTTTTGTGTTACCAAAAATTATTGTAATATAATTAATTATTCGCAATAGGAGTATGTTTTTTTTTTTTAGACAACAATTTCTTTATTATTATTTAAGATCATCATTATGACAACGTATACATTTACAATGAATATAACGATGACGGCATTACAGAAAAATAAGAATAACAATTTAGCAGTTAAATTAGGAAGGAAGTATAATTCCCATATCAGGGAATCTAGGACAAAGGAGAGAAAGAGAAAGTAGCTAAATAAATTTAGCAATATATATCAGAACCAGCCTCAGCTTAAAAGGGAGAATTAACCAGGTTGTGGTAAATATCCGTAGGAGAGCCAGTAAATATATAACAACTCTTGTTATAATAAAAGCAGATATCCATGTAAAAAGCTATAACTAACTAAGCATAGTTGGAGAGGCCGACATCGCAATTCTCACCAAAGAATCACAAAAAAAACAATAAAATAAAAACAGAATAAAACTACATGAAAGGGTATGGGAGGGGTTTGAAAGGGGGGAGGAGAAGTGGATATTCATGGTACCAAATAATTAAAGTCTAAGAAGCTCTCAGTTTGTCATAAAACCAGACTGAAACAGAACACTTTATTAGGTTTAATAATACCCGGCAGGGGGCTAGGAAAGTTGTTTGCGTGAATATGCTTAAGTAAGGTTACGCAAAAGTTGCCATTCTGTGTTTTCGAAAAATTTTCATAATGGTAGTTTGTGTGGAAAGATCCAAGGAAGAAATAAAAGGTTCCCATTTCAAATGAAATTTCTCTATATTTTTATTTAAATCTGGAAATGTATCTCTCCTATCAAAGTACATTAATTGGAGTAATTTTTGTCTAACTTCTAATATGGATGGAGTGGTCGTAGATATCCAATGAACTAGGATAATTTTCTTGGCCACTGTAACTATAATCGTTAATAAAGGCAGAATGGTTGATTTGCGGGCGCCTAGGGCCCAAGCCCTAAAATCAGCTAAGAGACAAGCAAAAGGATTTGGGAGGAGGTGTAGATTGAACAAAGAATTTATGTAATTGAGTAATTTACACCAAAAACGTTCGATTTTCCCACAACTCCACATGTAATGGAAAAAATCTGCTCTAGAAACTCGACATTTCGGACAAGAGCTATCATTTTCAGGAAACATGTGAGCTCTCTGAGATGGGGAAACATAAGCTCTATGTGTTGTTTTTAAATGTACCTCCTGTAAATATGAAGATTTCAAGTGCTTCAGCGTTGTTTCAAAATGGTCAGTAATGTCGGTGGAAGTTTGTACAGTTGCTATGTCAGAAATTGAATGCCATGCTTTTAAAAGTTTTGACCAAGCCGGTGACGTAGAGGCAGGGGAAAGAAGAGAATAAAGCAATTTAGTGTGGTATGGCATAGATTTCAGAGCATTAAATAAACTATTTAGGGTATAACGAGTAGAAGAAGTCAGGGATAGTGCATAGTGTCTAGATTGTAAATACATAAAAAAGGTCCGATCAGATAACTGATACTTAAGTTTCAGTTCGGAGTAAGAAAGTATAAGCCCTCCTGGGTCAAAAATATGTGAAGGTAAAGACAGACCTTTCTATTTCCAGTTCAAATAGTCAGCATTTGTTAATGAAGGTGGGAATGAAGGATTTCCCCACAAAGGGACATAAGGAGATGAGAGATGATTTCTGAATAATTTTTTGTTAATTGATTTCCATGCTAAATAAACATCACGAAACAGAACGTTCTGTTAAACGGTAGGTGGAATGTCACCTTGTTTAGAGTGTAGCAAGGTACTAGGAGCGAATGGAAAGAAGATGGCACAGTCCAATGCAAGATCAGTGTAAATGGAAGAATTTAGCATCCAGTCAGTAATAACTCGAAATTGTATAGAAAGAAAATATCTATGGAGATTAGGGGCGTTCATTCCTCCTTTGGAACGAGGAGATTGAAGTTTATCCAGGGCGATTCTAGGGCGTTTTTGGTTCCATAAAAAACGAGAAGTGAGACTATCAAATTTGGAAAAATCTGATTTAGAGAGTCCAATTGGAAGCATTTGAAGGGCATAGAAAATTTTCGGAAAGATAATACTCTTAACAATAGCTAAACGGCCAAGAAGAGAAAGGGGAAGATTCATCCATGTATCATATAAGGTCGAGATTTTTGCAAGAATTGGTGAAAAATTTAATTTGTACAAAGAAGAAAGGTCAGAGGGAATATTAATACCCAAATATTTGATACTGTCAACTTTAGTGAAATGGGATTGTATCGATGAAAGAAAGGGCCGAGGTGAATGAGGACTAGATATAGGGAGTAATTCAGACTTAGCAATGTTAATCTTGAAGCCCGCAACACACCCGAACGAATGGATAAGGGACATTACATTGGGGATCGAAATATCAGGTCGGGAGAGGAATAATAACATGTCATCCGCGAAGAGAGCGGTTTTCAGAACAACATCGCCAATTCGAATACCATCAACAAATGGAGAATTACGAATAGAAACCACGAGGGGTTCAATTGCTAGCGCAAACAACAAGGGGGAGAGTGGACACCCTTGACGTGTGCCTTTATATATGGTGAATGGAGTAGAGAAGTAACCGTTACATAGGAGTTGGGATTTCGGGGAAGTATATAAGGTTTGCAATAAAGAAATAAATGAAGAAGGGTAACCGAATTTCTTTAAGGTCAAAAATAAATGAGGCCAAGTTATGAGGTCGAAGGCCTTTTCTACATCTAGGGTTAAAACTACAGCGGGGAGGGAGTCACGAAAACTACGGGCAGTCAAATGTTGGATAGTAGCTAATACCCTTCTAACATTCCGAACAGAGTGGCGTCCGCAAATGAAACCTGTTTGATCAGGATGGATAACCTGCGGTAGAGAGAACTTCAATCTATCAGCTAAAATTTTTGTCAGGATTTTGTAACCTAAATTTAAGAGGGAAATGGGACGGTAGGAAGCGGGGTTAGAGAGGTCACGACCTTGTTTTGGGAGGACTTTGATAATGGCCGAATTAAAATGAAGAGGAACCATGTTAGAATCTATAATATGATTGTAGAAAGCCGTCAGGTGTATGACTATTTTTGGAGCTAGGTAAAATTCTCCTGACAATCCGTCAGGACCAGGGGCTTTGGAGGATTTTAACTTAGAAATTGCCTGCCGGACTTATTCGCAGGTGATCGGAGCAATCAAAGAGGGAAAATCTTCAGCCGGAAATTGTGGAAGTTCCAGAAAATCCCAAGTTTGAGAGGGGGATTGAATACTGAAAGGAGGGAGGGGTGTGGTAGAATGAGGAGAATATAGTTTTTTATAATATATTTTCATCCTATCTGAGATTTGCTGAGGATCAGTGGTCAATGTGCCCTCCGCAGTTGCCAAGGGGTGAACTATCATAGGAGTGACAGTTCCTTTTAGGAGGTTTGTGAGCATCTTGCCAGTTTTATTTCCAAATTTGTGGAATTTATAATCAACTTTAAATTTGTATTGATCTCCCATAGAGGATAATAATTCATTAAAGTGCAATTTCTGCGTAAGATAAACGTGTTTATTAGCATGGGATGGATTCATCTTATAAGATTGATACGCATCTGTGAGAGCACATTGAGCTGATAAATAGGATTGTGCATATTTTCTTTTGAGTGCCGAAGTATAAGAAAGAATCTCGCCTCGTAGAACAGCCTTGGAGGCTAGCCAAAAAAGGGTTGGGTCAGATTCTGCATGAGAGTTATTAGCAGAAGAGTAATTATCCCAAGCAGCATCTAACATATCACCAAATTTAGAGGATACTATTAAATGAGATGGGAATCTCCATTGGGGGGGAGGTTTATTTGCAGGCCGTATGAGGAGTGAGAGCCAAATCAAGGCGTGATCAGAAATTGCTATTGGTTCAATGTCGGAATCTGTGATTTTTGGAAATAAGTGATGAGAAATAAAAGTGTAATCAATACGTGAAAGAGTGTTGTGTGCAGCAGAAAGGCAGGTATAGTTTTTATCCATAGGGTGTAAGGCTCTCCAAATATCAACTAAGAGTAAGGATAAGCATAAATGTGAGATACCTAGTTTGGGAAGGTGAAGAGGAACGCCAGAAGAGTGTGAGCGGTCTAAGTAAGAAGAAGTAATTAAATTAAAATCTCCACACATAACCAAGTTATTATGGGCATGAGGAATGAGTTTGGAGAGCAGTAGTTGAAAGAACGCTTTGCTATAAGCATTGCAAAAAATATAAGGGATATCGTATAAAGTGAGTTCTACAATGAGGAGCCTACCAGCAGGATCTGCATCAACTCGTGTTACCGCAATTGGGACATGACGCTTGGCTAATATGACTACACCGCGTGCCTAGGAATTAAATGGGGCATCCGCGATCAAGGACCACTGAAGCATTTGAAGTTTAAGTGTTTCTAGGTGAGTGAGATGTGACTCCTGTAAAAAGATAACGTCCACGTTTTGTTTAGTCAGATAGTGGAGATTTTTGCGTCTCTTAGCCGGAGAATTTATACCCCCAACGTTAAGGGTACCTATTTTGATTTCAGTCATTTAAAACAAAGAACATAGTAATAATGAGTAACTGGGAGCAGCAAGCAAGCAAGAAATCAGTACATGTATATTTAGCTGGATTGGGGAGAGGAGGGGGAGGTACATAGGTAAAACAAAGAAAAATAATAACAAACCAGAACAAATTATGTATAATGTCTGTATGATACAGACTGAAATCCGGTAAACAGATTACAAACAACATTGAACACAAATACTATGGAATTTCGACATAGTACTCCGGTAGGCAAAATCACCACATAAGACTCGGTATACATAAAGGGGACCAATAAACAAAAGATTGAAACATTGCCGTTTAAACTGAAAAAGAACAGCCATATTAGGCTTATAGCTAAAAACATATAAATGCAACCACATATATGAAAAGTAAAATATGGATAAACCGAAGTAGTAGTGAGATAAGCAGGGTACTCCCAATTATAGTCCTGCAGCATGAGCTAAAGGAAAAGAAAAAAAAAATATTTAACAGCATACGACCATCACATCACAGCGGGGAGTCCGTCTTGTAGTGAGTCATAAGTGCGAAAAACTAGAGAACAACAATCCAGCGAAATCTTTGGCAGGAAAAGAAGATTTATTCAGAAACGACAGGGAGAGGGGCATCAGTAATATCTTCCCGGGTGTCTGAAGCTTCATCATGAAGATATGCCAAGGCATCATCGGGAGAAGTAAAATCCAGCGGTTTGTCACCTCCATAAATTCTGAGTTTTGCAGGGTATAACAGAGAGAATTTACGTTTTTCCTGAACTAGCTTGGAGCATACTGGGTTAAAAGCTTTTCTAGCCCTGGTCAGTTCAGCAGAAAAATCCTGAAAGAGAAACAGGCGAGAATTGTCCCACATCACGGATCTCTGTTCGCGGGAGGCCGTCCAAAAGGCCATTTTATGCAGGTAGTTGAGGCAATGAAACAATGTGACCGGCGGGCGGCCATCGGGAGTGCGTGGAGGGGGGCCCACTCTGTGTACCCTTTCAATCACTAGATCTTTGCAGGCGTCAGAGATATTTAAGAGGGACGGCAGAGTGGTCTGAACGAAAGTAACTAGGTCAGCACCCTTGACGGACTCAGGCAAGCCTACTAACCTAATATTGTTCCGTCGCGAGCGATTTTCTGCGTCCTCTAGACGGTTCCATAATTGATGATTCTCTTTTTGTAAATGGAGGATGGAGCATTGTGCTGATGCCATATCATGACTCAAAACCCAAATTTGATTATCATGAACAGACACTTTGTGTGTGAGGTGTTGTAGCTGCTGTGTAATATCAGTCACAGCCTTAGATAGTAAAGGACCCATAGTGCTGGTGATCGCAGCTGCCAGGTCAGAATGAGTTATTGGGGCATCTGAGGGGAGACTGACCTGAGGAGAGTCCTTATGAAACAGCGCAGTGGCTGTTTTTTTAGCCGCAGGAGATGCCGGGGGAGTAGTGCTGCTCGGCGCCATATTAGGGCTGGCACGCTTCTTCTCAGGTCTCTGCGGCTGCAGGAGAGAGGAGGACTTCGGCACGGCCCCCGGAGCTAAATACTTCTCCATAAGGCTGCGGAGAAGATCGGCTGAGAGCGGAGGTCTCAGTGGAAGCCGTAAAAACAGCTTTTAAAAGCTAAGTGGGATAGTGCCTCACGGAGCGATGCTGGGAGCGCACCTCACAGCATCAAGCCGGAACCGGAAGTCCCGCAATAGGAGTATGTTTATCACAATATTAAATATTGTATAGACCTGTGAGAAGTGTGTGGCAACATTCCCATTTGTACACACCTTTACTAGTCTCTTAAGCTTTTATTGCTTTAAAGGCTTACCATTTTTAAATAGAAACACTCATTTGGCCAGAAGCACTCTTGATCATTTTATAACTGAATTGCGCAGATTCCAGTAATACTGTCTGATCAGCTTAAGGCCATAATTACATTATTGTCAGTTACAGTAGATGACCTGTTTGGAAAAGTAATGCTCAATTCAAGTATATTTCAGGTGAGTATACAAGTGATCAGCATTCTGCTGTATTTGTGGCAAAGGCAAGCAGCTGTACAGAACAATGACATCACAGATATAATGTTTCCGCTATAAAACAACTCACAGAAGGAATGTTTTCACTACCTCATCACAATTCACACAAGGAATGTTTTCACTACATCATCACAAATGACACAAGCAGTGTTTTCACTACATCATCACAAATGACACATGGAATGTTTTCACTACATCATCACAAATCACTCAAGCTATGTTTACAATACATTACCACAATTTACAGAAGCAATATACTCAATAAATCATAAATCACTTCTTTACCCTCCCTCACCTCCCCCACTAGCTACTATCCGTGCACAAGAACTTGCTTCCTACTTCAAGAATAAGATTGATAAAATCCGAGATGAAATGGTATGCTCTAACTCAGCCAGTGACCTGCTCAATTCCCTACCTGAACCCTCTGGCACTTTCTCTTCATTTGATCCCACAAGTGAAGATGAAGTATCAACACTCTTTTCATCCTCCTACTCCACTACCTCTCCTCTTGATCCTATACCCTCACAGGTCAGTAAAACTTTGTCTCCTGTGCTTATCCCAACCTTAACTAACATCTGTAATCTCTCTCTCTCTACTGGTATCTTTCCCTCTCTGTTTAAACATGCAGTCATTACTCCCATTCTAAAAAAACACAACTCTGACCCAAACACACTCTCTAACTACCGTCCCATTTCCCAGCTACCCAGTCCCTCCAAGCTACTTGAGAGGCTTGCCTACACTCGCCTTACACACTTTCTTAACTCGCACAACTTATTGGATCCACTTCAGTCAGGCTTTCGTGCCCAACACTCCACAGAGACGGCACTGACCAAAGTAGTGAATGATCTAGTCACTACTAGATCAAAAGGCCATTACACACTACTTATTCTTCTAGATCTCTCTGCTGCTTTTGACACTGTTGACCACTCTCTTCTCATACAAACACTACAATCCCTAGGTCTTCAGGATACAGCCCTTTCTTGGTTCTCATCCTACCTATCTAATCGCTCTTTCAGTGTTCACTTCTCTGATTCTACCTCCTCTTCTCTACCTCTATCAGTTGGAGTACCGCAAGGCTCAGTCTTAGGTCCTCTGCTTTTCTCAATCTATACCTCCTCTCTTGGTAAACTAATCAGCTCCTTTGGATTTCAGTATCATTTGTATGCTGATGATACTCAAATCTACCTATCCTCCCCAGATTTGTCACCACCAGTATTGGCTCGTGTCACTGGATGCCTGTCTGCCATTTCATCTTGGATGTCATCTCGCCACCTCAAACTCAACATTTCCAAAACCGAATTAATTATTTTCCCACCAGCTAAGAGTAGTTACCAACCTGATATCTCTATAACTGTTGACAATGCAACTATCCACCCCACCCCACAAGCTCGTTGCCTAGGTGTCACCCTTGACTCTGAACTGTCCTTTGTTCCACACATTCAATCTGTCTCTAAATCATGTTACATGCACCTTAAAAACATATCCAAAATACGCCCTTATCTTACACAAGACACTGCAAAAACTCTAATCCATGCACTCATCATCTCCCGCATTGATTATTGTAATAGTCTCCTTACTGGTCTTCCCAAACATAGGCTATCACCACTTCAATCCATTTTAAATGCAGCTGCGAGGCTAATCTTCCTCGCCAGACGTTCTTCATCTGCTGATCCGCTCTGTCAGTCCCTCCATTGGTTACCGGTATTCTACCGTGTCAAATATAAAATACTTTTACTTACATACAAGGCTATTAACCAAACTGCACCATCATACATCTCCTCACTCATCTCAAAATATCTCCCTACCAGACCTCTCCGCTCTGCACAAGATCTGCGTCTCTCATCCACATGTATTACCTGTTCCCACTCAAAATTACAGGACTTTACCCGGGCTTCACCCACTCTGTGGAATGCACTCCCACGCACAATAAGACTCTCCTCTAGTCTCCAAACCTTTAAACGTTCTCTGAAAACTCATCTCTTCAGACAAGCCTACCAAATTTCAGACCCACACACATAACCTTCACAGCTTCCCTATCAAGTTACATCCCCTCTGTACAGTCCACATAAACTCACATTTTGTCTTCCAACATTGCTGGGTGATCATATCATATACAACCCATTAAGAACCTAGCAACCTGGGGAACCATTATGTGACAAGTAGCATCTATCCTTGTGTATCAATGCCTATTTCCCTATAGATTGTAAGCTTGCGAGCAGGGCCTTCCTACCTCTGTCTGTCTGTCTGTCTTTGCCCAGTTTTGTTCTATAATTGTTGTTCTAATTGTAAAGCGCAACGGAATATGCTGCGCTATATAAGAAACTGCTAATAAATAAATAAAATAAAATTCACAGAAGTAATGACATTATCCTAACGTTTAAGTCCATGGCAAACCTTTTTCTGGGCAATTCTACAACTCTATCAGTTCACATGAATATGTCTGATTTGGACACTATTCACATTTGAAATAAAAAAATTAATTTATTCTGTATTCCATTAAGATTAATTTACTTGTCAACAACTTGTGTATATATTTATATTAAAATGTAACTGTTAGGTATGTATATCATTATGTATTAATATATAATCAGTACAGGGGCGTAACTCCCAGTGTCAATGGAGTCATCTGTGTCATGATCCAGGCTATTTCATGTTGGAATAGGCCTGTTACTATCAATGTATGTGATTTCAAGATATCTGATTGATGTATCAATGTATTTTGTATTGAGAAACATGTATGTGGATGACACCTGGTTTGAGAGTTAATTGCCTTGCAGTGTTTCCTCAGGCACACCAGGGGTCCAGGGACAAACTATTGAACAACCCTGGATTCCCCAGTAAGCCATTTAAAGTTTTGTGCTATGTGAAAAGGTGACAAGCTTCACTGCTCGTCCTCTAAGCTCATAAAATCTGCCCAGGTCTGTATATTGTTATAAGTAAAACGTCCTCTAATTTACATTGCAAAGGAAAAGAACTTCAGAGGAAGTTAATTACCATAGGAACTGGTATGGGACAATTATCAGAGCCTGGAATCTGTAAATAAAAAAACAGAGTTTCATTTCTGGCCTGTGTCTCTCAGAACAGTTCATTTGTTTACACAAGAACCATGGGCAGAGCTTCAAAGGCTATTAGAAGATAAGGCCATTCGCCCCTGTTAGAATGGCTGGGAAGCCCAGTATGAGCTGACATTCAATACTTTCCCTGCTTTGGAAGGATTAAAAGGAATCCTAAAGAGGGGGGCTGGGTGGGAGTGCAGCCTCAGTTTTAAATCGGATAAACACAGGCTGGAAGGTGTTCATTCTGCTTGGGGATATGGAAGTATACAGAAGATCCATAAGGGCAGTATTCAATACCTGTCAGATCCTTTCCGATGGAAAGGATCTGACAGGGCAGTATTCCATTGCTCCCGACAATAAGTACCTGGGAAGGCTGGGGCTGCAGAGGCAGACGTCCGGCGGGGAGGCAAACGCTGGGGAGGCAGACAACTGGCGGGATGTCAGACGCTGGGGAGGCAGACGTTCGGTGGGGAGGCAGATGCTGGGGAGGGTCCTCTACTCACCCATCCCCGCTCTGGTCCTGGTCACATGCCGTGCTGCTGCTGCTGCTACTGTTCCGACAATGTCAATCCAACTTTTAAAAAAGTCAAATTGACATTGTCGGAACCGAGGCCTATTGGGTATGGCCGTGGAACATGTGGATCCGCAGCTAATCCGACAATCCACATGTTTTCCGACAAGTGGGGAATTCCCGACTTGTTGGAAAAAATGGCCTGGCATTGAATAGGTCGGGTCCCCTTCCAACCTAAATCTGTCGGAAGCTGCCGTCTTTACGACAAGACGGCAGCTTCTGACACTTATTGAATACACCACTAAGTCACCAATGGGAGGCCTCATCCCATAACTATTTAATCCAAAGAGACTGGATTGGTTTGTTTTGTTTATTTCCCTATTTTTTATTTTATTAAAAAATTGTATTTATATGTGTGACTTTCCAACTATTATATTCTTGTAACTTTCTTTTTTCTGTAACAATAAGTAATGAAGTTTTGACTTGGATTAAAAATCTAATATTGGTTCTGTTATCTGTGCTTTCTAACACAAAACCTAGAGAGGTCAATGTTACCTACTTTTTAAGTATTAATAATTCTGTGTTCTGGCACAGCGACTGGTACTTCTGCTCGTGGCAGTTACTACATGGTTTTACTGCACACGCTGAGGTAATCAGTAAGGTGTCACGGGCAGCATTCTCAGATTGGTGTATCTGGGGAATCGCCGCACCAGGATCGTGACAATCTGCCTCCGGGCTTTAAGTCCTGAAGTAGCACCTGCATCTACAGCAGCACCTATGTGGTTCACAGTGGGATCCAAGTGTGACTACTGCTCTTCCATTGGAGCTCTGCAGCGTAACTGCTGCTGCAGAGTAAATTGTCTCTGTCCTAGGATCCATGCTAACACCCGAATAGGGAACAAGATGGCCCCTACCTGGTACTGCTCAGTTGGTACTGCTCAGTCTGCGCGCAGCAAACAATGGTGCAACTGCCGCTGCTGGACTGTGAGATGGGACCCACCTGTGAATGTTGATTCTGCATGCTGCAGATGACCAAATCACAGCATAGCTTGAGCCTTGACAATTCACTGTGAGCTCTGGCCCCTGTAGACCGACTGAGAGCGCTATCTATATAATTATGTAAGTTGTGTGTGACTTTTTTTAGGGAGGGGGGCATCAAACTCCAAACTTGCATCTAAGTGTCTGAGATTAATTTACGGCCCTTAATCAGTAATCATTGTTTTAGTTGATAGTACACAATTGCTTTGCAAATCATAAAGACATAGAGATATTTTTGTTATTGGTATTGTAGTAAGGTGAGTAACGCAGTGTGTGGGTCTTTTTATGAACTCGGGTCATTATCAAAGACACAAACTTGCAATGAAAATGTTCTTTGGAAATATGACTAATTTTCAACAAATAAACAAATTTTATAGGTACACTAAGTATACTGACTTATAAAGATAACTGAGCATTTTTTTATGTAAAACATCTACGTGAGAATTTATTAAGAGATGACGGTGTCTATTCATTATCGGGCGCAGTTGCGTGTAAGTAAGTATCCAAGTCGCTGTGAGTAGCAGTGGTGGATACAAAATCACCAGAGCGATTTAACATTTGCTCCAGTGCGGGGACAGCTGATCCAAAAATCAGCTGTCCCCATTATCTTTATCACTGCTACTTCTGCAGCAGTGAAAAGGAACACTGCAGCATCTGACTCAGCAGTGATAGTGTGCATGCATAAAACTGGGAGGGATCTGAGCTAGTGCCAAGAGATCCAAATTGATCCCTCTTTGCATACCAGAACTGCTACGCAAAAGTCCATTCTCTGCTGTAGTGCTGTCCCTAAGATTAATATAGTGCTGTGATGTGGTCACATACTATACAACAAGCTCCATAAAGCGTAACTTTCCATAACTTGTGCCAAATAGCCAATGTCAATATTAGATTGTGGTGATCCCTTTCTGTTACTTGTGGGTTGTACATGCACAGGCTGATTATGATTAACACACATTTGCATTTTGACCCTCAGGTCATAAACTCAGAAGTCTATTTTCAGTACATCGCTGGGGCAGCTCTTATCGGAAGAACTTTCCCCAGCAAGAAGGTTATCCTGCATACCAGCACTCAAAAATGCTGGTATGCAGGAAAATAGAGGGGGAGTTTTTCATAATGTATTTTACATTTTTGATACATCTCCCCCATAGGGGGGCGGTATCCTATTATCAGCGGTACTTTACCACTGCTAATAGGATCACCAGGGCCTATCCTATTAGTCCCGATGCCGGCATCCTTTTTCCCCGATGCCGGCACTTATTGGGGATTACGCTTCAGGTGCCTTAGGTGGAACAATGTATCACACACCCCAAGAGCCACCGCAACCCGCTCAGCAGATCCTGCAAAGCAGGGAGGCGCTGGGCTCCCTGCTTTGCTACTCTGCTGTTGTTGCCTCAGCAGCAGCATCTGTCTCACTTTATGACAGGCAGCGGCGCTGGCAGCATGAAACATTGTTCCTGTGTTAGGTCCCTCTGGCTCCCTCCCACCTCTCTCCTCCACCTCCTCTCCTCTACACCTTTGTCAGCTGCCCAAGTAGATTGAAATGGTGGCCATGGCTCTTCAGCCTCTCGCTGATTTCCCATGTAAGTTGCACTCCTCTTTTTTTCCCTTCCCATCCTGTGGACATATATGTAAGGGGCACTACTACTGTGGGCATTATGTATAGCACTACACTGTAGGCATTATGTGTAAGGGGCACTACTACTATGGGCATTATTTGTGGCACTATTAGTGTGAGTGTTATGTGTAAGGGGCACTACTACTGTGGCTATTATGTGTGGCACTAATACTGTGGGTGTTATGTTTAAGGTGCACTTCTACTGTGGGCAGTAAGTGTAAGAGGTACTACTGTTGTGGGCATTATGTGTAAGGGGTGCTATTACTGTGGGAATTTTGTGTGACACTACTACTGTGGGCATTATTTTCTAATCAGGCCCTACTACTGTGGACATTAAGTGTAAGGGACACTACTGTTGTGAGCAATATGTGTATAAGGGACACTACTGTGGGTATTGTGTATAAGGGGCAATATTGTGTGTTGTAATGTGAATAAGGTACACTACTGTATGGTGCAATATGAATCATGGGCACTACGTGTGGTGTAATGTGAATAAAATTGTTGCTCCTGTGTGGTGTAATTTGAATTGGCGGTACTATTATGTGGTCATGCCCCTTCCATGTGAGACACACCCCTTTTTTGCTGTACCTTTATTACGTATGGGAGGGATGGCACAAATTTATTGTTTGCAGGGGTGTGCAAAACACCCTAGGTGTGGGACCAATGAGGCTACTGTGGCTTTGTGGGCACCAACCTTGCTTGCAAAATACCAGAATATCAGAAAGTCTTATGAATATGCATGAGTCCAAATGATTTGAAAGCAGAGCAGTAACCTCAGATGTAAGCAGGTAGCTCCACCTGCTGTCGAGATAGTTCTGCCACTGACCGACTTGAAATCTACATGGCAGAAAATGAAGATTATTTGTGCAAATAAAAAAATAAAAACTAGTAAAGGTTAGTGCACTGAGGTGAAAATATATTTATTAAAAGAAGCAATAAGCATGAAATGAGAAGCTGAATTACTAGGATTGCTGTGCCTTTCCTTTGCTATACATCAAAGCCTTTTTTCACAAGCAAGAATCAGTTCTATATTGAAAGCTATGTTGATCCTGACAGAGATCATGTAGGCCAGCTGTGCCAGGTTTCATTTGCTTTAGTGTCACTTATCATTTTAATATATCTAAAATGTATTTTTACTGTTAACACTGATGTAGGTTTATATAGCGTTGGAAAATGACTTTTTTTGAAACTTTGTTTTATATATAATGCATCCTAAAGAAGTAAAGAATAAAAAAGCTCACAAGATCGCTGTCAAAAGTCAGTTTTTTTATTCTTCACAAAACAGTACTTTGATTTTGTTGGAGAAAGGAATTGCTTCTTTTAACAGAACAAAGTGTGCTCTTTAATCCAAAGGTTCTTAATAATTGCACTTTCAGCCATCTTGTAAATGTGAACAGTAGGGTGAGACATTTCCAGCTTCCTTTCTTCAGGATGTCACTTTAAACCTATGTTCTAGACGTGCTTATGTACGGCCCACGTTCTTCAATGGAGAAAAAATGTTTCCTGTATGTGTCTAAATCAGTAGATCTGAACACTGAACTCACAGTGTGCAAATAGCTTGGCGTTCCATTTCTCAGCAGGAGTTAAGAGATATGGCTTTGTGCTCCCTTTTTAAGCAATTTTATTATTCCAGTGGATACACTATTTTAAATGGAGTTTCAACATTTCAGTAATTGGGCCTATTTATTTTTGGTCTGTAGAAGAGAACTGCAGGAATCGTTGAACAGCACATTATGCTTTCCCCCCCAATGCTATGCTATAGAATAGTATCACCAAGTAGAAAACATTTTAGTGTGAACATGGCATTGTAGTTCATGTAAGCAGCACAAGTTCAAAGACGTTATTGTCATCTTTTTTTTCTTTTGCTAGTCTAAGAGCCCAAGTATGGCTTTATTGGATTCTAAAATGTATAGCAGATGTTATAGTTGTGAAATATGTTAATGTAGTTTCATTTATATGTTTTACATACAACTTTACATTTATTTTTTCCATTAAGCTTCTTTTATTAAGGCTGTACTTTGCTTTCCTTCTATGTCTAGAAAATAATTGTCAGCTGTGGTATTATTAACAATGAATGTATTTAAGATGGGTCTACATTTAATTCAATATTTCAAAAATGGAATTGGAGTTTCGGAATGTAATATATGGTTGTGTTTCAGGAACTGAATTTGTACAACAAAGGTAAATGTTTAGGGCTAAAGATCATCTTGTTCAGGCATGTCCAAACTGCGGCCCTCCAGCTGTTGTGAAACTACATATCCCAGCATGCCCTGACACAGTTTTGCTGTCAGAGAATGCTAAAGCTGTGTCAGGGCATGCTGGAATGTGTAGTTTCTCAACAGCTGGAGGGCCGCAGTTTTGACATGCCTGATCTAGTTGGTACAGCATTGCATTTATTTAAAGGTGCAATACAGCTAAAATCGATTATTTCTTGATATACTTGGGCTGATGCAGAGTCATGCACATATACTAGTACTTCACTTATGATTGAAGAGTCACAACTGGGCTGTAATAGAGCATTGTCATGTAGAAATTCAGAGAGGCCTTATTCATGCAACTGCATGTAGACTTGGACTTAAGCATAAATTCAACTGTTTCTAGGCATGTTCTCTACACATACTCAGTTGAAATCTTGGTGGCCATCTTGGAATAGGTCATCTTTAAAAAAGTGCTACACCTGGCGCTTCAGGAAGGCACAATCCACATGACAAAAATTAAAAATATATGCTTTATTAAAAATCACATATAAAAATACAAATAGTACTCCCGGGAGCTAATTAGTCACAATTGGTGTACACAATAATAGCATAGAGCATTTCTTGTAACATTAATTGCAATGTATATCTAATGTTACTGAAGTATCACGCAGTCTCAATAATTCTAAGTGTCCAATACAGGACAATGGCAGATTATATAGTCCTTTTAATAATTCTTAATAGACTCACATGTACATATCATTAGGATACTTAGATCCTTACTTATGATAAATCCACAGTTATGTCCTGTGTGTAAATAGAGACTCCGTACCTGTAACCACTGTACGGTGGAGGTCTAAGAACTTGACACTTAGCAAGATCACAGCATGGATGACCCCAGATCACAATGTCCCTTGCGGGTGTATGAGGATGGTCGCTGACGCTAGATGTAGTGTACTGGGGAATTCAGATGTACCTTGCTGTAAAGTCTGTGAGCGTTTTCCCCGTTGTCACAATACCGGCCGGCCATCGGGAAGCAGATAGTGTGTAGCTGTAGATTCTTTCTTTCTTGAAAAAGCCAGCCATAGAGTGGTGAAACATGTTGAACTGATTGCCTGTTCTCCTGGGAGGAATTGGATGCCACACTGCATATTCTGGCTTACTATCAGCATACCAGCTAACATCACCATTTGGCACTGTGCATCTGACAGTTACGATCCAGCACACTGTCTCTGCTGTTAATTAACCAGTCATAGAGTAGTGCTGGCTGCACTTGACACAGCAGCATTACCTGGCCCACAGGATCCTTCATCAGTCATCTGTTTCCTCTGGTGACCAGGTGGAGTCGATGGGCGCCCACCACATCTGGATATGCTGCAGCGACTAGATCCACGGCTACACATTATCTGCTTCCAGGTGGTCGGCCGGTATTGTGACAATGGGGACAACACTCACAGACTTTACAGCAAGGTACATCTGAATTTCCCAGTACGCTACATCTAGCATCAGCGACCATCCTCACACACCCGCAAGGGACATTGTGATCTGGGGTCATCTCCTGCTAAGACTTGGCTAAGTGTCAAGTTACTAGACCTCCACCATACAGTGATACAGGTACGGAGTCTCTATTTACACATCACTGTGGATTTATCATAAGTAAGGAGCTGAGTATCCTAATAATCCATACATGTGAGTCTATTAAGAATTATTAAAAGGACTATATATTCTGCCATTGTCCTGTATTGGACACTTAGAATTATTGAGACTGCGTGATACTACAGTAACATTGGATATACATTGCAATTAATGTTACAAGAAATGCTCTACTGTGGACACCATTTGTGACTAATTAGCTCCCGGGAGTACTATTTGTATTTTTATATTTGATTTTTAATAAAACATATATTTTGTATTTTTGTCATGTGTATTGTGCCTTCCTGAAGCGCCAGGTGTAGCACTTTTTTAAAGATTATCTCAGTTTGGGAGGTTAGACACACCTCCAGCCAGTGTCGGACTGGGGCATGTAGGGCCCACCGGGGGAATGCAATGGTAGGGGCCCATGTTTAGGGGTGTGGCCAGTCCACAGAGGGGGTGTGGCCTGCCACGTCATTGGTGTGACTAACCGTTAGAGAATGCAACGTCTCTGCCCCTTCATAAATATATGCAGTAAATTAATCTGCTGCATCCATGATAATGTACCAGATTAATAACAGATTAATAACAGCAATGCATTGTAGAAAATACACCATAGTACAGTATAAGGTAACATATGTATGATGTATAATTCAAGTGCACAGTCTGGAACCTGATCCTTAGACAAGGAGATGGGCCCCCAGGCAGTCCAAGCCTGCCTCCAGCTACATTGGCTGCATCAGAAATCAGGCTTTCCAAAGTTTTCTTCTCTGTGCAGGTATTAGCGCCGCAGGGTTAAATGTCCTTTACATCTTGGAATAGGGCATGAAGTTTCGCTTGAGAACAGGAAGATTGGAGTATGCACAGAAGCTAGCTCCACTTTCAACACCTCTCCCCTCACTACAAACTTCTACATGTTACACAAACTTTTAATTTCAGTTTTTCTGCAGTAACCTGTAAAACAAATTGGGTTAAACACATGAAAATGCATCAACATATCACTTGACTTTAGCTTGGCCTTCTTGGAAGACACATTAGAAATAGTTCTTTTACTGGCAGCATAGGCCATATCAACAGTCTTTCGATTTATGAACATGGGACTGCTGTCACTATCACAATTCTTGATGCTTTTCACACTTGTGGTTTTTAATTCTTGCAAATATCTTTTTGCCTATCTTGGATTTCCATTCATAACAATCAGACTGCATTTTTATTGTCTGGGTGTCTTGAATCTTAGTGACTGCGATGTTTGCAAATTCCACATCATATTTCTTAGGTGGTTTACCGATATTTGATCTTACAGAATACCTTGTCTGTGGTTAAACTTCCATGCTGATAGCCTCTGACTCAGATATAGCTTCATCAACTGGTATGCCCAGAGACATATACTTGCCCTGCATATCAGCTTCCAACTTTTCTTCAACTTGTGCTATTTCATTGAACATAACATCTCTAAACCAGATTTTTGTTATTTGTATTCCACAATCTGTAGGTTTTGCATTCATGGCAATAGCCAAGCGTGATGCACTTTACATATTTTGAATCCAGTTTGCATTTCTTTTTCTTTTGATAGATGGATATAAGCAATACTTCCAAATACTTTGAGATGCTTTACACTGGGTTTTTCTTTTTGACCATGTTTTGACCTGTGGCCCTCCAGCTGCTGTGGAACTACACATCCCAGCATGCCCTGCTACAGTTTTGCTATTAAGACATGCTAAAACTAAGGCAGGGCATGCTGGGATGTGTAGTTCCACAGAAGCTGGAGGGCCATATGTTGAAGACCCATGCTTTAGAGCAATTGTAAGAGAATGGTTCTTGAGGTAGACTGCTGTGGACACGGTTTCCACCCAAAACTGCTTGTCTATACCTGCATCCTTTAGCATGCATTTTTCTCTCTACACTAGTGTACAGTTTGCTCATT
Source organism: Pseudophryne corroboree (assembly GCF_028390025.1). NCBI lineage: Eukaryota > Metazoa > Chordata > Amphibia > Anura > Myobatrachidae > Pseudophryne > Pseudophryne corroboree. The sequence goes on along the minus strand of NC_086444.1, from coordinate 328,475,519 downwards.
CACTTACACCATTTTGCACAGGAGCATAGGCAATGGTTAATGTATGCTCTATTCCATATTTTCTTAAGAACTGTTCCACTTCTCTGTTAAGATTCTCTCCATTATCAGATCTCCAGAGTCTGTGCCCTGTTTGATTTTTCTCTTGTAATCTGTAATCTGCATTGGTCATGGACATTCATATGACCTTTCTGTTCTGTACAGTAGCTTCTGAACACTGTCTTATCCATGGTGACCAAATCTTCTAGTGACTGTGACTTACTTGTCATCATTGCGTAACAGTGCTGTATATCAAGGACATACAATTGCTGACACCTTGTGCCTGTAGCTATGATGGTCCAATTTCTGTTTCTCACAATGCACTTTCTATTAGTGAACTGGACTCTGTGTCCTCTCTGTTAGCTATAAGAATTGTTCCCATTTCTGGTACATAAAGCCTGTTTTTTGGATTGAATTGCAGTCAATTGCTCTGTGATGAAACCTGTCACAATTTTAGTACTTGAGCTTGAATTGTTTTGAATTGTTCACTTTATGTATGCAGTGCAGTAGTCTCAGCATTTGAATAACATGGCACACGTTCTTGAAACTGTAGTACCTTTACTTAGTGTCTATGGTGAATTTTGCTGTGTTTGCCTCCAACACCACAACTAGTAAGTCAAACTTATGCATTAATTCTGTAAAATTGCTGTAGGATACTCCTTATCATTTACAGTACTTGCACTCCACAGATATCAGTTGCTGAGCGATAGATATCAATTCGCCTAAACAATCACTCATACTGCTGAATCATTCAGTTTGGTATTACACATTACACAACTTAAATCTCCTCTTGAGATTGTCATCTTGGTACACTGCCTGTAGTGCTGTCCACTTGTTTTTTTCTATTTCCAATGTACTATAGACATTGGCATTTCTATAATGGGTGCAGTGTGTGCGGTGCACATGGGCCCCTGAGTCCTGGGGGGGCCCACACCACACACCCTGCACCCATTTCTCCTATACTTACCTTTCCGTAGTCCATCGCTGACCGTGTGTGGGCCCCCTCCTCTCCTGTAGCTGTTGCGCCGCTGCTAGCGCACTGACCAATAGAGACTCTGGCACAGTGCCAGAGTCTACAGCGCATGCGCAGGACTTCGAAAAAATGGCGTGGCGGCCAGAGTCTACAGCGCTCAGAGCGCTAGCATCGGTGCGACGGCTACGGGAGAGGAGGGGGCCCACACACGGAGTCTGCACACGGGTCCCCTCCTCTCTAGAGATGCCCCTGACAATAGAGTATACATGTTGCTCCACACTCAAACCAGTAGTGCTCATGGACCTTTCTACATCATCAGGGCTTGGATCTGCACCAAAATCTATTGTTCTTACAGACATAACTACTCAGCCATTGTACACTTATCGATCTCTGTGCTGATATACTGCACTAGAAATACACTGTTGTGTTCACTCTGAGCTCAGTGGTAGTCTGCACATGGGCCTAAGATGGCACTAGTATGCTGCTCTGGGAGTTATATAGGCACACACCAGCAGATGCCTGAAACTATACATAACCCTGTTACTTAACCAGGTTTATTAAAATATTGCACATATGAAATCCTGAGATTCTCCCTGACGCAAAACTAATTTTCCAGGCTCCTGCACTGCACATGTGCCTGCTCCTGAGACCCCCCCCCCCATTGCACCTTGAGCATTGTAGTCTTTTTTGTATCCAAATAGCTGCGGCTGAGTTGGGGCACTGGAAAACTCTGAAGCAGGGTTGCCACCCCCAGCCAGTGGCACCCCTAAGCACCTGCCTCACGTGCCTAGTTGGAAATCCAGCACTATCCTTAAGCCAAATCATTGTATTCCCCCTCCACTGCCACCAATGTGTCTATGGGGGTAATTCAGACCTTATAGGTAGGGTGCGTTTTTTGCATCCGTGAGATCAGGTAGTTGCTGCCTACAGGGGGAGGGTATGGAGTGTGTGCAGGTGTGCAACTGCATGTGTAGCAGAACTGCACAAACGTAAGTTTGTGCAGTTTCTGCTCGGTCCATGACTTTCTTAGCCGCTGCGATGATCGGGGCCAGAGCTGACGTCAGCCACCCTCCCTCCAAACGCCTGGTCCCTCCTGCATTTTCCCAGACACTCCTTTAAGACGGTCAGTTGCCACCCACAAACACCCTCTCCCTGTCAATCTTGCATTCGCCGGTGCGTTCGGAAGTTTCGCACCATCCCGTCGCTGACCAGTGATCCCCGTTGCTGCAGATCATCGTGCCTGCGCATTGCGGTGCATACGCATGCGCAGTTTGGATCTGATCGCAGGCTGTGAGATAACGCAGCCTAGCAATCAGGCCTAAATCGGCCCCTATGTGTGATCCCAGTGCTCATCATGACACTTGTTTTAAATTTTGCACGGAAATAATTCTGTCTTAATGTAGCCTATAGCAAAATGTTTATCACATGTAAATGATAGATTTAGAGAATCTGTGCTGTTTATGTACACATAGATCTGTGTGTGTTATAAGTGAAGAATCCTTTATGATACTTTGTGGTCACTTATCTTTCAGCAATGCTTGTGCCTTGATGCCTTGAGGCTTGGCAGCTATTTTAATGATAACGCCAGAGGGTAGCCATAGCAACTCCAGGTAAAATTGGACTTCCCATTTATAAAAATGCCGTATGGCTTATTTCAAAGCTATTTGCCTGAGGTTTCTTGCTCTAAAAGTGTAACAAGGCAAACCAAATGGAGCAATGACCTGTAAATGTAAACTGGCTTGAGTAACTCTTGGAGTGAGCACATTTCCAGCTACTCTCGCCATGTTGCTTGCAATGTCTTAGAAATAAAATGAGGTCAGCTGTAGCCTGTGAAAAGCAAAAATGAAGGAATGAATGGAGATAGTGTATCATCATAACTCATCATAACCTATTTATGGTGATATAATATAACTCGCATAATCACAGTTCTTTAAAGTCGGTTGGTGGAAGGTCGCAAAAATCTGGTGGCAAGTGTAAGCCTTGGGTAGGCATGCCCATGTCTACAGTATGCTTTTTTCTGAAAAAATGCCATTTGTATGCCTCATGCTTTGCAAGCACCTGCCTCCACAATGTGGGATTAGGTATGATTTACCGGCAGACGGGCAAACTGAACGCATACCACAATGTGTAGCAGTTCAGCACCTTCCAACCTCCAGCAAATCAGTGCAATCATTATGATTACAGGCTGGTGGGACAGTCCTCCGAAATTGAGACTGTCCCACCAAGAGTTGGGAGGCATGCAATAGAGCCCATCATGTATTGTACTCTATACATAGCGCTCTATTTATAAGAGGTTTTACTATAGGTACAGGAGTGGTACTTTCCAGATGTCTTCCTAACTTTACAATTTTTTTATGTGATTCAAAAAGAAATACTTATCTTTTGTGGTCTTCTGATGCATTGCAGTATCCTCACCCTCCCGCAAACTTCTGTAAAACCTTTGGTGGGGCTTTTTTTGCTAATCCTGGACTGTGTGTTAATAGAGCCAATGCTCGGGCAGGAGATTCTGCATACAGTTATATGCACTTAACTGAGACACTTGTCTCAACACTGGGCATGCATGAGTCAATAAGGGCACACATGTCCAATCAATGCCTCAATTTCATTTGGTACTACACACTTGTGAAACAGAAAACACGCATTAGCACTTTTGACCAGGATCATGGATGGGTGAGTACAGCATAGCTCCATCTTGAGATGGTGCTATGCTTTCATATATTGAATTGCTAGCCAATTGCTTGTGTATGGGGAAGTGAACTTAAATGAAAACTGGGAGACCACACAGGGATTCTTAGATTTTCTTGCTGTTTCCCACTATTTTACTAGTCCAAAACTGTGAGAATGTCTTTTATCGCTTATAAAGAACATTTCACAGATATTTAAATAGACACCGAGGGGCATGTTCAATTAGCCACTGTAACATTTTTTTTATTTTTTTACTGCGGTTTCAATTAACATGCCTATCACATGGTAGGGCAGTACGGATGGTGTAATGGTTAGCATTACTGCCTCACAGCAATGAGGTCATGGGTTCAAATCCCATCATGGCCCTAGCTGTGCAGAGTTTGTATATTCTCCCTGTACTTGCATGGGTTTCCTCCGGGTTCTCCGGTTTCCTCTCACAATCCAAAAATATACTGGTAGATTAATTGGCTCCCAACTAAATTAACCTGTGAATGTGTCTGTGTGTACATGCGATAGGGAATATAGATTGTAAGCTCCACTGGGGCAGGGACTGATGCTAATGGGCAAAATATTCTCTGAAAAGCGCTATGGAATATGTGTGCGCTATATAAATAACTGGTAATAAATAATAAATAAATAGTAATAAATGGTAAGTCTGATTAACGCTTCTAAGTGCATTCCTGATTCTCCATGATTTTGGCTACTAATTGCTATGTTAATTGTGGGGGGGAAATTGGGAAATCAGCTGGTATCCCCAAAAAATATTTCCGTTTTTTTTAACATGTTTCGAATGGCTGATTTTTGTATTTTTTAATTTTTATAAAAGTTAAAATATAATAGAAAACTAACATTTTCAAGCAAATAAATGCTTTGTTTTATTTGATGTGCAGAAATTGAGTTTTGTGCAATATGAAGTCACTCATAACAATTTATAAAAATACACACCTGTTACTCCCACCTGCAAGGTTAAAAACACCTATCCCATCCATACAACACCCCATATACCTGCCCCACATCTTTTACATCTTTTAACCCATAACTCTGCACTTTGCAGAATATTACCCCCAAAATGATATGTTATTATTATAGGCTATATAAAGCTAATTAAAAACTCCTAAATGCCTAATTAATCATCATGGAAGGGGGGGGGGGTACCCAGGGGTTCCCATGGATTCTGAACATATACCCAACATTCTTATCTTCCAATAGGGAAGGCATAAAAAATGTTGGGGGGGGGGGGGGGATATCCAGGGGTTCTGAACAGAGACCCAACATTTGTACCTTCCAATGGGGATTTTCAGAAACTTTTTACCTGCTCAGAGGCTGCAGGACAAAAGCTGCATTCAGTCCTACAGATAATGACCTCAACTCAATTTGCTTGGCTATTTAAAAAGGAAACTACTTGTTTCCGGCTGCATTAAGCTGAATTAAGGTTAATGCGGATAATTGAATATAACCTCATATTACCCAATAAATCTACAAATACTGTAGCTGAATTCAAGAGATCTTCCTAGAATATGGTAGGTTGAACTGAATAACTTGAATAGCAGGTGATAGTACATACTGTAGTTTATATGTAAAGGGTATCAAATCTAAATTACAGTTTAGAAGTGGCACAATTTTTTCTTTTACTATGCAGAATTTGCCTTTTTGGTCTACCAATTGCCCTGCATTTTTGTCTGTTGTATGGTAAATCACAATGTATACAATATTTATTTAAGTCATTTGATTACCATCAAAACAGATAACTTCCAATAGATACTTGCAAAAGGAATGTTATTTGTTTTTAATTAATTACTGTACGTTTTGTTGTCTCAGCCATCTACCATCTTCAAGTCATGTACTGTACTTGAGACCGCTTCCGCTATTATACGTCCACTGCTGTAGAAAGCACAATACAACCACTGAAAGAGCAATCAGCTTCTGGCACAGATAATCATATCTCCTGCATTGATGTAATATGAGCCCTTTGTAAGAACACCGGTTTCTGCCTGAAATAGAACAGTTGCCATTGGGTACAATGGATGTTAATGCTTTATGGCAGATCTAAGGAAAACTACTGTAGATGCCACCTTGCTTGGTATGCAGGTCAACAAACACAAAAAGCTTGACAAGATTCCATGTTACTTCTGAACACATTTCTGTTCCTTGCAGCTAGAAATGTCAGAAGTGTCTGATGTATCTGAATGGAGGTGAAGGTGATATTATCACCTTTCCTGTGCTCAGCAATTACAAGTCAGGAAGCCCAAAACATAAATGAGTTCTACATTGCCATGCTGTGCTTTCCTTGCATATCGAACAATGTTATTGCCCATATGCTTCATACAACAAAAGTGTAGCTTAGAATAATTATGCAGTAAAAATTATCTGTTACATATTGTGCACTGTGTGTAGATATAGTCAGGAAAACGTTTACAATTGCACTAAAATGTTTAATATCATTTGGCACATTACGAATGATCCATGCTGGCCGAAAGTGGTCTTTATAAATAATGAAAACACAGCAAGTGTTAACTCGTAATTCATAAAGTGAAAATGATACAAAAAAATAGAATCTATGGTAAACTGCACTGTACAATTTTTATTTACCAAGTTAGTTTTTGCAGCTGTACGTACTGTACATCTTTTTGCAATAGCTACGTCCACCATTATCATGAACTTGGAAACATGCACCAAGCAGGTCTATGGAAAGTGCAAAGATACACCTCCAAAGATATACCTTATACATACATTAAAGTAAAAATAGAGCACATTTCATAGGGAATGTGGTTGGTCTGCTTTTCCATACCTACTGTATACTGGACTAAACTTACATGTACTGTGGCAATCCTCCCAAAATGGTTTCACATCTATGGGTGCAAGTGCTGCACATGTACAAAACTAAAGAAAAAGCCTGGCACTCCACTGACACTAGAAAATGCACTTCGGTGCCCTCTGTGGTAATTGGTATAGAGCAGTAAACATGCAGCGGCACTTGGAGTTTTATGTAAAACACTTGTATTAGCGTGTCACACAAATTCCAACATTTCGGGCCTTGACAAAGGGTTTACGTGTCCTGAAATATGGACTTTTTGTGACACGCTAATACAAGTATTTTTTTTAAAACTCAGAGTCAGGGGCGTTTTAACAGAGGAGGAGGTGCGCCTGCAACCTCCTTTGTCTATGCCCCTCCTCTGCATACGGTGCTCAGCAGCACAATAGCGTCTGAGCACTAGGGAGCACAGACTCTATTGCACATGTGCAAATCTTCAGGAAAATGATGCAGCGCCCATTTTCCCAGAGATTTCTTTACTGCACATGCGCAAAACTCCAGGAAAATGGCCTCCGCGCCATTTACCCAGAGATTTGTGGATAGATGCTGAAGCCGGCGGGGGACTCCAGCGAGATATAAAAAAAAATGGGTGGAAGGTGTGCAGTGTGCACCCCCCATGTGCACCTATTACAGCCATGCCGCTGCCCGAAGTGCCACTGCCTGTTTTCTGCTCTCTCTCTCTCTCTCTCTCTCTCTCTCTATATATATATATATATATATATATATATATATATACACACACACACACACACACACTGGCTTGCAAAGTACAGAAAATGTCCATGGCTCATAAAGCATTGCCATATACAGGCTTAGGAAGCATTTACTGGAAAGCCAATGCATAATGTTGGAGATTTGCATGCATCATCCATATTTTTTAATGAAGTAATGCGGAACCTGTTTCCGTATGACTTTAGGTATCAGGGCTATTTAACAGGAGCTTACACTATCGAAGCAGCCTCCCTCCTCATCCATAGCTTTATCGCTGAATGACACTGCTACCCATACACATAAAGGTCAGAAAAGGCAATGTAGTGTCAAGGTCTTTGCTAGGACAGCCTCCTTCCAGAGCTGCTGTCCCAACAACAGATCTGCAATACATCTATGATACAGAGCTCCCAAAAAATGTGTCTATATTTTATCATGTTAATTTTTGGTACCATATCACATTTTTACGATCACTTTATGTGGGCCATCTATACTACTCATTTTGGTCTTTCCTGCAAAATAGTGGAAAAATTGTTGAGTGTAGCTGGGAAAATAGTTGAGTGTAGCTGCTCAGGAATGTGTGAAATATTCAGGTGCAGCCAATGCAATTATATTTTTTATAAAGATACACAATAACCAAGTCTAAGGCAATTTGCTTGATTAATAATATCCTGGCAACGACAAGTTGTCTCACTGCTGTATATTGGAAAAAGAAAGGTCACCTCTTATCATCCGCATCTGCACAGGAAAAACCTTATATGATTTAGTGATACAGATGGAACAACTGAGAGTTTCAATGATAGACTGGATATATTCTGAGACATTTGGGACTCATATATCTCGCGGTAGCCTTGTGAATGAGGAACTTTCTTTTTACTGAAAACAAGGGAAATGTAATACAGTGTGTCATAAAGAAAAACATCCTTAAATCCATTAGTCTGTCATGAAACAGATAACAGAACTCATCCTCCCTTTTATTTTTTCATAGGTACAAAAATTCTTACACATCCATCCATATGTCGATTTGAAAGCATTTAGCACTCGCTTCTCCTTCCACTTAGAGAGGCAGGACAAATGACAGAGGGTTAATGCAAGCACTGGCCAAGCCCAGGAAGGGTGTGTTCACTCATACAGTATGTACTGTATATAATACAAACCACAACAGAGCCATATTTGACCATCAGGGGGCGTATAACTTGCGGGTGCTTGACCTCTGGTGCAAAATAATCACTAATGATGTTGAGGATCAGCAACTACCTCTGTGTGTGTCTTCATCCTTCCCACTGATATTATTACTCGGCTGCAGCAATAGATGCTTTATTTATTTCATATTTGCAATTGGTCCACACAGTACAAAAGCAAATTTTGGGTTGATTTTTTAAAGTGGGGGGATGGACGGGAGGGGCACAGGAATTTATATTTAATCGAACTTTATTAGTACTTTTATTTGTATTTGCGTTGTTATATTGTATTTCACATGGGGGGTCATTCCGAGTTGATCGCTAGCAGAAAATGTTCGCAGCGCAGCGATAAAGCAAAAAATCGGCACTTATGCGCATGCGTATGCGGCGCAATGTGCACGCGTGACGTACTTTCACAACGGCCGAAGTAGTTTCACACAAGGTCTAGCGAAGCTTTTCAGTCGCACTGCTGACGCAGAGTGATTGACATGAAGTGGGCGTTTCTGGGTGTCAACTGACCGTTTTCAGGGAGTGTTTCGTAAAAATGCAGGCATGCCAGGAAAAACGCAGGCGTGGCTGGCCGAACGCGGGGCGTGTTTGTGACGTCAAATCCGGAACTGAACAGTCTGAAGTGATCTCAAGCAAGGAGTAGGTCTGGAGCTACTCTAAAACGGCACAATTTTTTTTGTAGTTGCTCTGCGATCCTTTTATTCTCACTTCTGCTAAGCTAAGATACACTCCCAGAGGGCGGCGGCTTAGCGTTTGCACGACTGCTAAAAACTGCTATCGAGCGATCAACTCGGAATGACCCCCCTGGTAAATACAAATTAGTGTTGAGTACTAACACTGCCCAAACACAGAGAGACTAATGCATACAATGTTTATTAAAGGATTATAGGGGGTCATTCCGAGTTGTTCGCTCGTTATTTTTTTCTCGCAACGGAGCGATTAGTCGCTAATGCGCATGCGCAATGTCCGCAGTGCGACTGCGCCAAGTAAATTTGCTGTGCAGTTAGGTATTTTACTCACGGCATTACGAGGTTTTTTCTTCGTTCTGGTGATCGTAATGTGATTGACAGGAAGTAGGTGTTTCTGGGCGGAAACTGGCCGTTTTATGGGTGTGTGTGAAAAAACGCTACCGTTTCTGGGAAAAACACGGGAGTGGCTGGAGAAACGGAGGAGTGTCTGGGCGAACGCTGGGTGTGTTTGTGACGTCAAACCAGGAACGACAAGCACTGAACTGATCGCACTGGCAGAGTAAGTCTCGAGCTACTCAGAAATTGCACAGAGAAGTCTTTTCGCAATATTGCAAATCTTTCGTTTGCAATTTTGATAAGCTAAGATTCACTCCCAGTAGACGGCGGCTTAGCGTGTGCAAAGCTGCTAAAAGCAGCTTGCGAGCGAACAACTCAGAATGACCCCCATAGTGTATACAAATTGGTTATTGTAAATTTTGCGTTAACAACAACCACTGCCAAGCTACGTCTCTTGTCATAAACCAGGTGCATACATTACTGTTCTCTCCTTTCATAACCCTGGTGCATATCCTACCCAGAGCTGTAAGCTCTATGCAACCTGTGCAAAATACCTCATTTTTTGTTACATTTCGCTCCTGTGTTTTAAACCCATCTGTACATGGGCCCCTATATTTCCAGTCATACTCGTTTTTTTAATAAATGAATGTTTTCACTAGAACAAGATATAAGTGAAATATGACTTTGTATTTCAGGAGGCAGAGATTCTGAACACTGCAATTCTCACCGGGAAGACCGTAGCAGTTCCTGTTAAGTCTGTCGCTATAGACAGCAGCGGCTCAGTGACAGATATCTCGGAAGCTGTGGAATGCCGATCTACGGATGAAGATGTACTAAAGGTATTTTCATTCTTAAACCGTATTTTAGTTTTCAGTTTTGAAACAACCATAACTACAGCAGTAGATTATTACACTGCATTATATGGGATGCAGTCAAGATCCCGCCAGATGGAATCCCGGTGGTCGAAATACCGACACCGTAATCCTGACCAGAACAATCCCAACATATTCTCCCTCCGTGGGTGTTCATGACACCCATAGAGGGAGAATAAATTAGTGTGCCCGCAAGGGGCTGCGTTCCGCTTGCCACCCCTGTCGGGATTGTGCTGGTCGGGATTCCGGTGTCCGTATTTCGACCGCCGGGATCCCGTCCAGTGGGACTTCGTACTGATCCCCATTACACTTCACAAACAATGATTTTTATGCTGGTAATGCAGAACGAAAGTGCTTACAGGTTAGTTATGTATATTTCTGCTATAATAGCAAAGTGTGAGCTCCTTGCTTATGATATAGTGGAGACTAAACTATGTGGGCACATTGGAAGCTGCTAATACTGTATATATTGATAGATTTTTATGATGATATATATTTATACTGTGTATGGGGGGAGGGGGTATTCAGTTATCTCCAATAATTTTGGAGCTATTGAATTCACACCCCTGCGTATTCAATTGTGGGCTGTTTTCACCCATTTTTAAGGCATTTTCGCCAATGCCTTTTCATCATTTTCTTGTAAAAAAGGCATTGGTGAAAAATGACTCAAAATCGGCGAAAAACGGCTTGCGTTTTTGCTGGCGCAGATGACAAAACACGTGGATTCACTGATCCCCATGTTTTTTGCTCCTGCTGAATTTTTCGCCTAGGTGAAAAAAACATCCCTGCTATTGAATAAGGCAAATCCCTATTCACCCTAAAAAATAGCACAAGTGCCGTTTTTTCACCTAGGCAAAAAATGGACCTAATTGAATACACCCCTAGGGGTTACTGGATGCTGCTACAGTATGTGTCATGACATAGGAGGCATGTTGTCATTGGAAGGCAGCTATGGAATTGTATGCTGGAACTCTGGAGATTGGTATATGCATGGGCATTGCTGCTTGTATCCTGTATGTACAGCTAATGAAGGCTGGTATATGTTGGATCAATATATGGAATTATAAATTGAAACTCTGGAGATTGATACAAGCAGGGGTACATGTATAGGTAATAGAGGCTGGTACTGTATATGCTTGGTCACTGCTGGAGTTATGTGGGCAGGCTATCAGTTGTAGAATGTGAGCAACTATGGCGCTGCTACACTGTCTAGGCCACTGCTAGTATTGTAGTGGTATTGTATTACTGATAGGACTGTCTCTAACTGATCAAGAAGTAGGTGAAAGTTTAAGAAGCATCATAAATTAATGAGCAGGGTTTGGTAAAGGTTTATGCTTACAGAATCCAGAATAGTTAATAAGACCCTGACCGTTTGAAAACTAATTACAGACAAATAAATATGAAGAATGAATACATTAGATGCACAGACTTAGTCAAACATGCCTGATACTGTTTATATTAGTGATGAGCGGGTTCGGTTCCTCGGAATCCGAACCCCCCCCGAACTTCACCCATTTTACACGGGTCCGAGGCATACTCGGATACTCCAGTATTGCTCGGTTAACCAGAGCGCGCCCGAACGTCATCATCCCGCTGTCGGATTCTCGCGAGATTCGGATTCTATATAAGGAGACGCGCGTCGCCGCCATTTTTCACTCGTGCATTGGAAATGATAGTAAGAGGACGTGGCTGGCGTCCTCTCACTTTGTTTCAGAACTTTCAGGGGGCTGCAAATATCTTTATTCTGGGGACCAGCAGTATTATAGGAGGAGTACAGTGCAGAGTTTTGCTGACCAGTGACCACCAGTATACGTTCTCTGCCTGTAAAAAAACGCTCCATATCTGTGCTCAGTGTGCTGCATATATCTGTGCTCACACTGCTTTGTTGTGGGGACTGGGGACCAGCAGTATTATATAGGAGGAGTACAGTGCAGAGTTTTGCTGACCAGTGACCACCAGTATTATACATTCTCTGCCTGAAAAACGCTCCATATCTGTGCTCAATGTGCTGCATATATCTGTGCTCACACTGCTTTATTGTGGGGACTGGGGTCCTGGGAACCAGCAATATTATATAGGAGGAGTACAGTGCAGAGTTTTGCTGACCAGTGACCACCAGTATTATACGTTCTCTGCCTGAAAAACGCTCCATATCTGTGCTGCATTGTAGTATATAGTAGGAGTACAGTGCATAATTTTGCTGACCACCAGTATATAATATATAGGAGTACGGTACAGAAGGCCACTGCTCTACCTACCTCTGTGTCGTCAAGTATACTATCCATCCATACCTGTAATGCATTTCAGTTTTGCAAAGTTTGCTGACCACCAGTATATAATATATAGCAGTACGGTACAGTAGGCCACTGCTCTACCTACCTCTGTGTCGTCAAGTATACTATCCATCCATACCTGTGGTGCATTTCAGTTTTGCGCAGTTTGCTGACCACCAGTATATAATATATAGCAGTACGGTACAGTAGGCCACTGCTCTACCTACCTCTGTGTCGTCAAGTATACTATCCATCCATACCTGTGGTGCATTTCAGTTGTTCGCAGTATATATAGTAGTAGGCCATTGCTATTGATACTGGCATATAATTCCACACATTAAAAAATGGAGAACAAAAATGTGGAGGGTAAAATAGGGAAAGATCAAGATCCACTTCCACCTCGTGCTGAAGCTGCTGCCACTAGTCATGGCCGAGACGATGAAATGCCATGAACGCCGTCTGCCAAGGCCGATGCCCAATGTCATAGTAGAGAGCATGTAAAATCCAAAACACAAAAGTTCAGTAAAATGACCCAAAAATCAAAATTAAAAGCATCTGAGGAGAAGCGTAAACTTGCCAATATGCCATTTACGACACGGAGTGGCAAGGAACGGCTGAGGCCCTGGCCTATGTTCATGGCTAGTGGTTCAGCTTCACATGAGGATGGAAGCACTCATCCTCTCGCTAGAAAAATGAAAAGACTTAAGCTGGCAAAAGCACAGCAAAGAACTGTGCGTTCTTCTAAATCACAAATCCCCAAGGAGAGTCCAATTGTGTCGGCTGCGATGCCTGACCTTCCCAACACTGGACGGAAAGAGGTGGCGCCTTCCACCATTTGCACGCCCCCTGCAAGTGCTGGAAGGAGCATCCGCAGTCCAGTTCCTGATAGTCAAATTGAAGATGTCACTGTTGAAGTACACCAGGATGAGGATACTGGTGTTGCTGGCGCTGGGGAGGAAATTGACAAGGAGGATTCTGATGGTGAGGTGGTTTGTTTAAGTCAGGCACCCGGGGAGACACCTGTTGTCCGTGGGACGAATATGGCCATTGACATGCCTGGTCAAATTACAAAAAAAAATCACCTCTTCGGTGTGGAATTATTTTAACACAAATGCGGACAACAGGTGTCAAGCCGTGTGTTGCCTTTGTCAAGCTGTAATAAGTAGGGGTAAGGACGTTAACCACCTCGGAACATCCTCCCTTATTCGTCACCTGCAGCGCATTCATCATATTCATATTCAGTCAGTGACAAGTTCAAAAACTTTGGATGACAGCGGAAGCAGTCCACTGACCACTAAATCCCTTCCTCTTGTAACCAAGCTCCTGCAAACCACACCACCAACTCCCTCAGTGTCAATTTCCTCCTTAGACAGGAACGCCAATAGTCCTGCAGGCCATGTCACTGGAAAGTCTGACGAGTCCTCTCCTGACTGGGATTCCTCCGATGGATCCTTGAGTGCTCCTTGCTCTGCTGTTGTTGCTGCTGGGAGTCGATCATCATCCCAGAGGGGAAGTCGGAAGACCACTTGTACTACTTCGAGTAAGCAATTGACTGTCCAACAGTCCTTTGCGAGGAAGATGAAATATCACAGCAGTCATCCTACTGCAAAGCGGATAACTCAGGCCTTGGCAGGCTGGGCGGTGAGAAACGTGTTTCCGTTATCAACCATTAATTCACAGGCAACTACAGACTTGATTGAGGTACTGTGTCCCCGGTACCAAATACCATCTAGGTTCCATTTCTCTGGGCAGGTGATACCAAAAATGTCCACAGACCTCAGAAAAAGAGTCACCAGTGTCCTAAAAAATGCAGTTGTACCCAATGTCCACTTAACCACGGACATGTGGACAAGTGGAGCTGGGCAGACTCAGGACTATATGACTGTGACAGCCCACTGGGTAGATGTATTGCCTCCCGCAGCAAGAACAGCAGCGGCGGCACCAGTAGCAGCATCTCGCAAACGGCAACTCGTTCCTAGGCAGGCTACGCTTTGTATCACCGCTTTCCAGAAAAGGCACACAGCTGACAACCTCTTACGGAAACTGAGGAACATCATCGCAGAATGGCTTACCCCAAATGGACTCTCCTGGGGATTTGTGACATCGGACAACGCCAGCAATATTGTGCGTGCATTACATCTGGGCAAATTCCTGCACGTCCCATGTTTTGCACATACATTGAAGTTGGTGGTGCAGAATTATTTAAAAAAAGACAGGGGCGTGCAATAGATGCTGTCGGTGGCCCGAAGAATTGCGGGCCACTTTCGGCATTCAGCCACCGCGTGCCGAAGACTGGAGCACCAGCAAACAGTCCTGAACCTGCCCTGCCATCATCTGAAGCAAGAGGTGGTAACGAGGTGGAATTCAACCCTCTATATGCTTCAGAGGATGGAGGAGCAGCAAAAGGCCATTCAAACCTATACATCTGCCTACGATATAGGCAAAGGAGGGGGAATGCACCTGACTCAAGCGCAGTGGAGAATGATTTCAACGTTGTGCAAGGTTCTGCAACCCTTTGAACTTGCCACACGTGAAGTCAGTTCAGACACTGCCAGCCTGAGTCAGGTCATTCCCCTCATCAGGCTTTTGCAGAAGAAGCTGGAGACATTGAAGGAGGAGCTAAAACAGAGCGATTCCGCTAGGCATGTGGGACTTGTGGATGGATCCCTTAATTCGCTTAACCAAGATTCACGGGTGGTCAATCTGTTGAAATCAGAGCACTACATTTTGGCCACCGTGCTCGATCCTAGATTTAAAACCTACGTTGTATCTCTCTTTCCGGCAGACACAAGTCTGCAGAGGTTCAAAGACCTGCTGGTGAGAAAATTGTCAAGTCAAGCGGAACGTGACCCGTCAACAGCTCCTCCTTCACATTCTCCCGCAACTGGGGGTGCGAGGAAAAGGCTAAGAATTCCGAGCCCACCCGCTGGCGGTGATGCAGGGCAGTCTGGAGCGAGTGCTGACATCTGGTCCGGACTGAAGGACCTGCCAACGATTACTGACATGTCGTCTACTGTCACTGCATATGATTCTCTCACCATTGAGAATGGAAGATTATATGAGTGACCGCATCCAAGTAGGCACGTCAGACAGTCCGTACGTATACTGGCAGGAAAAAGAGGCAATTTGGAGGCCCTTGCAGAAACTGGCTTTATTTTACCTAAGTTGCCCCCCCTCCAGTGTGTACTCCGAAAGAGTGTTTAGTGCAGCCGCTCACCTTGTCAGCAATCAGCGTTCAAGGTTACTTCCAGAAAATGTGGAGAAGATGATGTTCATCAAAATTAATTATAATCAATTCCTCTGTGGAGACATTCACCAGCAATTGCCTCCAGAAAGTACACAGGGACCTGAGATGGTGGATTCTAGTGGGGACGAAGTAATAATCTGTGAGGAGGGGGATGTACACAGTGAAAGGGGTGAGGAATCGGACAATGAGGAGGAGGTGGACATCTTGCCTCTGTAGAGCCAGTTTGTGCAAGGAGAGATTGATTGCTTCTTTTTTTGGTAGGGGCCCAAAGCAACCAGTCATTTCAGTCACAGTTGTGTGGCTGACCCTGTCGCTGAAATGATGGGTTTGTTAAAGTGTGCATGTCCTGTTTATACAACATAAGGGTGGGTGGGAGGGCCCAAGGACAATTCCATCTTGCACCTCTTTTTTCTTTCATTTTTCTTTACATCATGTGCTGTTTGGGGACTATTTTTTTCAAGTGCCATCCTGCCTGACACTGCAGTGCCACTCCTAGATGGGCCAGGTGTTTGTGTCGGCCACTTGTGTCGCTTAGCTTAGCCATCCAGTGACCTTGGTGCACCTCTTTTTTTCTTTGCATCATGTGCTGTTTGGGGAACTTTTTTTTTTAAGTGCCATCCTGTCTGACACTGCAGTGCCACTCCTAGATGGGCCAGGTGTTTGTGTCGGCCACTTGTGTCGCTTAGCTTACTCACACAGCGACCTTGGTGTGCCTCTTTTTTTCTTTGCATCATGTGCTGTTTGGGGACTATTTTTTTGAAGTGCCATCCTGTCTGACACTGCAGTGCCACTCCTTGATGGGCCAGGTGTTGTGTCGGCCACTTGTGTCGCTTAGCTTAGTCACACAGCTACCTCATTGCGCCTCTTTTTTTCTTTGCATCATGTGCTGTTTGGGGACTATTATTTTGAAGTGCCATCCTGTCTGACACTGCAGTGCCACTCCTAGATGGGCCAGGTGTTTGTGTCGGCCACTTGGGTCGCTTAGCTTAGTCACACAGCTACCTCATTGCGCCTATTTTTTTCTTTGCATCATGTGCTGTTTGGGGACTATTTTTTTGAAGTGCCATCCTTTCTGACACTGCAGTGCCACTCCTAGATGGGCCAGGTGTTTGTGTCGGCCACTTGGGTCGCTTAGCTTAGTCATCCAGCGACCTCAGTGCAAATTTTAGGACTAAAAATAATATTGTGAGGTGTGAGGTGTTCAGAATAAACTGAAAATGAGTGGAAATTATGGTTATTGAGGTTAATAATACTATGGGATCAAAATGACCCCCAAATTCTATTATTTAAGTTGTTTTTGAGGGGTTTTTGTAAAAAAACACCCAAATCCAAAACACACCCGAATCCAACAAAAAATTTTCAGGGAGGTTTTGCCAAAACGCGTCCGAATCCAAAACACGGCCGCGGAACTGAATCCAAAACCAAAACACAAAACCCGAAAAATGTCCGGTGCACATCACTAGTTTATATGTGATTTCACTACAAAAGAATTAGAGATGAGTGGGTTCGGTTCTCAACGAACCGAACCCTACCGGACTTCACGTCACGAGCCCGGATCCGAGTCAGGCTCGGGTTATCCCGCCTGACTCGGAAACCAGAACGAGGCAAAATGTCATCATCCCGCTGTCGGATTCTCGCGGGATTTGTATTCCATATAAGGAGCCGCGCGTCACGGCCATTTTCACTCCAGTCTCGGAGAGTGTAGTGAGAGGACATGTCTCCATCCTCAGTGTCTGTGTGGGCGGGAAAGTGGGGTGGCGATTCTAATGCTGTCTTGTGCTGCTCAGTCCAGTGTAGTCAGTGTCTTATGCTGCATCAGTCCAGCCAGCCACAGTGTTGGTGTCCTCTGCTGCTATATGTCCCCAGTGCTGCTGGCTGCTGTATAAGTCCCTTGCAGTTTTGCTGTGTTGTCTTGCATCAGACCAGGGGTAGTGTCTTGTGCAGCATCAGTCCAGTGACCAGTCACAGTGGTGGTGTCCTCTGCTGCCATATATCCAGCGTTACTGGCGTATAATACCAGTGATATTGCCGTATAATTCCTGTGATATTGCCGTATAATTCCCGTTAAGGCGCATAATTACAGTGAGATTGCCGTATAATTCTCGGGATACTGGCATATAATTCCTGTGATATTGCCGTATAATTACAGTGATATTGCCATATAATTCCCGTGATACTGGTGTATAATTACAGTGATATTGCCGTACAATTCTCGGGATACTGGCGTTTAATTCCTGTGATATTACTGTATAAGTACAGTGATATTGCCATATATTTCCCGTGATACTGGCGTATAATTACAGTGATATTGCCGTATAATTCTCGGGATACTGGCGTACAATTCCTGTCATATTGCCGTATAATTACAGTGATATTGCCATATAATTCCCGTGATACTGGCGTATAATTAGAGTGATATTGCCGACAATTCTCGGGATACTGGCGTATAATTCCTGTGATATTGCTGTATAATTACAGTGATATTGCCATATAATTCCCATGATACTGGCATATAATTACAGTGATATTGCCGTATAATTATCGGGATACTGGCGTATAATTCCTGTGATATTGCCGTATAATTACAGTGATATTGCAATATAATTCCTGTGATACTGGCGTATAATTACAGTGATATTGCCGTATAATTCCTGTGATACTGGCGTATAATTCCTGTGATCCTGCCATATAATTACAGTGGGACTGGCGTATAAATCCAGTCCAGTGATTCTGCCGAATATGTTCAGTGATACTGCCGTATATGTTGTAAAAGTCAAATTACTTTCTAACCAATATTTAAAATGCCAGCTCTAATATATACTGTGGACGCCTGCGCATCTTATTACCATGTGCTATGAATGTGCACTATACATCGCAAAACACTGCATCCCATAAGAGAATAATACACCCACACATTATCTGAGTTCCAAAGCTCATTGATGTATATATTTGTTATTAAAAGGATAGGTATTCAATATATCACAATGTACAGTATATATATAGTTACATGGTTACAATTTACACAGTAAGCAGTTATTACAAACTAATTCAAATACAGACACGGCCAGTAATACATCACCATCTCCCTCAATGCACTTTATAATCGCTCCAGTTCCTCCATCTTTAGCTGTGTCTCAACTCCAGCTAACAGCAGCAAAATATTACCAACACTCCATCTTGCTCAGCATCTGGGACAAAAAGGGCAGCCGGCTCTGTGTGTGATCACCTATACACTGAGTCTCTTGGGGGCGTGCACAGATCTCTTTTTATTAGTCTAGGGGAGGGAACTTTCTCATTCATGATGAGTCACTGGTCAGTGTGAGGGCTTTTGTTCAAGGTTGCTGGTCTCGGGTTTCCTGTCTATCACATGCTCCTTTGAGAATCCTTTTGTTCCAGTAAAAGCGACTTCATATTCCTACATTTAATCATAACTACTCATTGCAATGTGCTACAATCTAACCACAGGCACCAAATTAACACACTCAATAATCTTATTACTTTGACACTAAGCACGACATATCCATCTTGCTCCGCTCCAATAATAGACATACATGACGTTACTTCATTATATAATTTAAAACATTATCATGTCTGGCGCTTGATATGTTCAATTTATATGCTGTTTGAAATATGTGTCGAATCTATCTTTGTGGCATGTCTGTGTAAATGCATATGTTACCATATATTGCGGTGCGCGCTGCGCGTATTTGCAAGCTTAGCGACTCATAATGTGTGGAGTCTGTATGTTCTCCCTATGTAATATTTTTGACTTCGACAGTCCACCCTTTGGCAGTAAACAATAACTGCTATAAATTATTAACATAAGAAAAATATTTCAGACAATAATCGGTGACCTAGACACACGTATGTATTCATTACGCAAATCAGACACTTGACTCTATTTGGCGAATACAGGGAGGAGGACGAGGCATCCTCTATATGCACTCAGCGGTCACGGGACCACTGGTTGGGTGTGGGACAACATTCAACATATAGAGTATGCTGGGACAGTGCTTTGGCCTATAATGTGTGATTTGAACGAACATTTCACACATACATGTACCTACGTCTTTGTACACTGATGTTCGGATTCGATTGAGGTTCTGCTGGGTAGAGGGAGAAAACACAAACAAATCGTAAAAGTGACATAAAATTTTTTCATGATATATATATATATTACTATCATTTTCTAAACATTGTTTCCATTTCTGGAATGTATGCTAGGTCTGTTTAATCATTGAACAAGGGTTATAAGTAGTGTCCTTCCTAAATAACATAAACCTTCGGAGTTCAGGGAGAGCCACTCATAAACCTTTCTTCCACATATATTAATGAGCTCTTTATCTGCAATGTGTGAATAGCCATTGTCTGATTGTTCCTGATTACCTCCCAATTTCCTGAAATTGGTGAGATTTAAACATACCAAGGATTTAGCTATGGTTCTGGTGGATCTTAAGGCTAGGGGGTCAAGTTATATTATATTCTTTGTCCACCGGTCCCCTCCCCCTTCCATGTAATTCAAGTACCTCAGCTAACTCTGATAAAAAAGTATGGCACCAATCCTGCATCTTTTCGTCTTAGAAGTACCTGTGAGCACATCCAACATTCCGTTTGGTTTAAGACCTTACCCACTAGTGAGTGGTAATCACTCAATGGATGTCTGTCACCTTATTGCTAGACTGACATCTCTGGATGCACTCATCTTCAAATATGGGGTCACAATAACTACAAAATACAGTATTCCTCAGACAATAGCCTATCACGTTACCTCCAAACTCCGTAACTACTAGACCTTTGATTTTTCTCTTGCTTTAACAAACTGATAGGCTAAACATGGGATCCTATAACTAAATCGCTCCTTCCTCCAGAACCCATTCCATTCCCACACTCGACTCCTCATGAAAAACCTTGCAAAAATAGAATGTCCTGAAAAAAATGTTTGTCAGTGGGAAAGAGGAAAGAAAAAAATAGAACAAAACAAATCTTGTCCATTGCAAATCAATTACAATGACTGGTCTTTCTGTACTCCTTTAGCACGCTCAGGTAGTGTTCTACAGTGCTGCCTCTCAGTCTTCATGGAACAGACTCTCTGGTGATACTTTTGCGATCTCACTCCATTTATGAGTTCCTTCCGGACTACCGACTTTCCTGCAATGGGAATCGTGGACCCAAGTCTCTCTCTCGGCTACTTTCACTGGGATAGTGCTGTCAACAAAACTTGGTATGGTCCTTCCCACCTGTTTATTAGGCAACCTGAGCATAAGAACAATCACACAGTATCTTGGTTCACAATCAAGGCAGTTAGTATTTGGCATACCAGCAATCAACAGTTTCAAGTTCTTTTGTCAAGTTCTCAAATGCTGGCTCATCTCGATAAGGTACTGTACTGTCACCTCATTGGTGTATTTCTGATCATTGTGCGGATCAATCATGACATAAGGTTGTCTTCCAAAAAAAAACAAAAAAAACACCAAAACCAAAGCAAAAACAAAAACAAAAACTTCGAAGAGGGTGATTCGTTAAGTGAAGATCTGGGAGTGGTTCCAATGCTACATAATACTAGTGGCAGTGTTTATGACCACAATAGTCCAATTTCACTTTGCTCCTATTTCTAGGGGTACCATATATACACCCAAATTTCTGTGCAATTTTCTTTGCGGTAAACACAGCAGCATCCGTGGCGGCAGGAAATGCCTCTACCCAGTTTGAGAAAACATCAGTGCACACCAATACGTAACAATAATTCCTAAAGGGTGTTAACTGTATGAAGTCGATTTGTATTACCTGAAAAGGTCCGTCTGCAGGAGGGATATGGGATGGCTCTGTTAGTACTACCTTACCAAATGTTCTTCCTCATGCAAGTAAGACAGGTCATTGCTTTCCTGCTTGCCTGAGAAGAGAACCCTGGTACACGCCAGTAAGCTCTTTCCAATTTGCACATACCTTCCTTACCCTAGGTGAGTCATACCATATGCTGCCTCAACTAGGCTTGGGAGATACGTCCTGGGGGCCACTGGCTTACCTTGTCCATCTCTCCAGAGTCCTGGGGACTCCTAACCATACCCCTTCAACTTCCAGACCTCCTTTTCCTGTAGGGAACACAAATTTGTATCTTAATTTAACTGTTGTGTGTTTGCAATGTAGAGTACCATGAGCATAACTCAAAAAAAAGAAAAAAAAACATCCCTAGAGGAGAGAAAAAAGAAGAAAATATCAGGTCTGCGTTCACCAATGGGCATATCAGTGTCTATACAAAATTTCCCTTCATCAGTATTCTCATCCTTCCTCCACCCTTTGTGCATGACAAGGCACACTGCAGTAATACTGGTGTTATCGTGCTGGTGAGATATACTGGGTTCGGGCAGAACTCTGAAGGACCAATTAGGCATGTAGTGTTTGAACTGCAATCGGGCCCATGTATTGTACCACCCTGTGTGAACGCAAAAGATGAAGAGGAAACTGTGGAAAAACAGAATAGAGGTTGGTGACAGATAAGTTTGTAGAGGTGTAGAGGATTTTATTAAAATGACAACTGGATTGGGCACTACGGGGAATTGATTAACTACTTGGTCCACCCCCCTTTAAAGCTTGTGCATGCTGTGTCACTACTGGGTGCATGCTGTGTCCTGTCCATCCTAAGTTCATAGGGAACCCGGTATCTGTGAGATAATTTCCTCTACCTGTGATGGACATGAATCTAGAACAGTGTAATACAACATTAGTCTTTGAGGGTTTCTAACATACCTTGTACTTCCTGAGCGGGAGTACAATATATGTATTTCATATTTAACAAAGTTTCTGTTACGTTAGTCAGGGGCCATTTCTGTTAGGAAAAAGAAGGAAAGGAAAGGGTTTAGCATCGTAGGGGCCCAATCGTAACTTCAGCAGGTTTTTGTCAAAGGGTAATGTTGCACTTCTTTCATTCCTCCCATTTGCCGAATTAGTGTTTACCACTGATCTTATCCAGATGGAGAATTTTCTATTACTGCAAAAGACAAAAAAAAAATGAACAAGCTTCTAGGTCATGCGAAGTATTCATTCAATACTTCTCATCCCGTATTAAGGGTCTGTACATGGTCCAACAAACATTTCCGAGCTCATCTTGACTAGGGGCATTACTAGTAATGAATACTTCTTATATGGTAACTAAAAGAAATAGCCTGGGGTTACCCTGTCTCTGTCTGCTTTCCTACTGGCAAATACTAATGTGCGGACAGGTTTTTCTCAATTTCTGATGTTACTTTCTTGATTTTTATTTTATTTTTGGGTTTTACTATATATGTACACGAATGACACCATACTTACCAGTTCCACTGGTCTCATCCACTTCCCCCGCAGGCTACTGCTCTTCTTTTACCAGTTGGGTACTCCTCTGAGAGCATGAGAAATGGCTGAAACCAGTCAGGTCGCCTTCTCCTCCTAGATAAAACTTCGACATTCATTAGTACATATATAGGTTACATTCATATTTTTCATATTTTTATTTTTATTATTTTCTATAGTTTGTATGCTGGCCGTAACTGCTTCCACATCTACATATGGCGGTGTACTTGCTTTCTCTTCTTTTTTTCCTACTTGTTTATTGTTGCTACAAGTTCAAACAGTTCTTATATTTCCGTTCTTGTCTTATATGATTTTGGTTAGACATACTACCTGCAATACCTCAGGATCAAACTCACCAACCCCAGGGAAGCATGCCCTATCTTCAGCAGTCATACGCACCCATTCATTGCAAAAAGCCTCCATGTGTGGACCATCTTTCTCACACATAATAAACCTCGCTGACCCCCTGGGCCGTGGCTCTCCAGCCTGAACCCTGGCTACTGAACATCCACCGCTTGTGCAATTGGATCACATCGCGGACTTTTTGCTTGCTAATGCAATCCCCAATGCACAACACAAATAGACGGTGAAAGACACCTAGCGCTTTTACTCGCTCCTTCTCTGCTGACGTACCACGACTCACTCCAATAGTGACCACCGCGTATCCAGTGAGGACCCTACCTGGCTTCTATTTACTGGAAGTTTTAGGAATAACTTACCTTTTCCAGTGAATATCTACCATTGAAGATTTTCCTGAGAGAGACCAGCGAAAACTCCCCTTTTCGTTATACACAAATCACGGTTGCGTATGCTCTACATGGCGCTAGTGATACCACGGTTTGCGCGAAAGCTCGCAAAAATAGTATCACGTTGTGCCACATATCGCACGTACAAACACGCGGTCCAATCGCACAGCGTATAGGTACTTGTTACCTATCCGCCCTACGACCACTGGAGTCGAATACATAAGCTGCGCTCCTCAGCCGGAGCGTAACACAAAACCTTTACTCCAATTCACAATTCTAAACTTCTCAATGCACAATTCTATATCACGCTCCACTGCAAATCTCCTCACGATTTGCGTATTTCTCTATGTATTAACGTAAGTCAGCCGCCTCACACCACCACTTAGTGTCACCTACGGGATCGCGAATTCCGGGGTTCGACAACCGTTCACTCCTACTTTCACTCACTCAAATACACAATTGTTTTTCTTTTCTGTACAGAAAATACCACTCCCTGTGACCGGCTACTTTACCCCAGAGGTAGTACAGTTTAAACAAAATATTATATTAATCTGCTTTTGAAATTGGATAGTTATGTGCTATTGTATTAAAGTATACTATCCTGCCTTTACTTGAACAACTATCGTGTGATCTGTACTTTGTGTCCGCAATCCTACGCAACTTTGCGTAACCACGCGACCGTGCGTGCCTTTACACCACGTGTGCGCTCTTGTATTTTGCCCGTACCATGTGTACAAACATGCGTCCGCAACTCAATAAACCACACAATCTCTATAAATGTGAGCAATACAAACTACTATCGCTCACTAATACAACACACAGTTGTTTCCGTATAAACCTAAGCGATCAGGCCGGAGCTGCATTTGTGTTTTACGATTACACCCTTAACACACTATTTCAAATATATTCTATATAGCAAACAAATGTATCCGATTTCATACAGATCTATAATGACTGTAATAAGCTATGGCAAAAATATGGCAGCAGTATGTGAGAGAGTATGCAAAGTATTGGTACACTTTGTGTACGCTTTTGGCGCCAAAAATTTTACACACAGATTTAAATAGCTTTTTTTCCCTGTTTCTTCCGGGTTCTATCAGCACCTCTGTAGACTAGACAAAGCAGATGTGATCTAATCAGCACAAAAGAGGGTTTTAAAACACCCGAGCAACCAGGAAAAGGTTTTACTTAAAGATGCGTCTCCACCCTTTGCTGATAGATCAAAGTCTGCTATGGTCTGCAAGTCTATGAATGTGTGAAAAACCGAATGAGCTCCCAATTGTTAATGCTGATTAACATACAGGACAGAAAAGCTATACCTTTTACACTAAAATCCTAGCCGCTGCTGCTGCTGCTGGATGTAATCCTTAACCTATGTACTTTTTACCCAGTTAGCGTACACAGGCCCGTACTGTATACACACTTTGCATACACACACCGCAATGGATGTACAAAGTACACACTTTGTGTACACATACACCGACACGCTGTAAGCACAATGCAGCTACACGTGTGGCTGAAATACACCTTAAACCTTAGCAGGAAAGGGACACGACACCAATTGTATTTAAATATGTTGGGATCCGACCCACCAACAGTTATTTACTAGCAGGGGGTTACAATAGTAATACAATTCACAATAAGAGATACAGGCTACAATCAATGATACATACGTTTGTTCGCAAGCGCCACCCGGTCCCGGTCCTCGGTCAATCAAGATAGATGACTTTCAGAGAATGTGTGGCCGGCCAGGCAGCTTGGCTTTTTATACATTTGTCCATTTCATGATACATTAGAAACTGTAATCTCTTCACCCATAGGTCACAGGGCTGGTCATTTACAGTACAGGAGGGGTCATAGGTCGGTTTAAATAGGTGGGCGATGACTGGCTCAGTTGCACTTGCAGATGGTCTCCACTGGGTTCCCGACGAATATCAAAGTACAGTAAATACAGTGTAATATTAATATTCTGTTCCTGCGCATATCTATGCGCAGGAGTGTGCTATCTTCTGCAAACTGCTACCGGAATATTGCTCTTAAAATACTGTACAACTGGATACCAAACACCACCTCCTAACCTAATTCTGTCCCCTCATATCCTGTATAGGTGAAATCCTTTGTTACTGTACCTTTTAAGCAAGTGTAACTCGCTGGTGTGGTGCATGTAGGCTGTGTGTAAATCGAGCACTATGTGAATTAAATATGAAATGTGTCTGTGTGGCTTTTCCATGCAAATACATATGCTACCGTAATTACTCATACCACATGCTAATACGCACTACCGCGTGAGCGGTCATACGCAACCTGCGAGTACGTGCATGCACGGCAGAACAAGTACGCGCATGGAGGCCATCTGTGTGGTGTTTGTACTTGGTGCATATGGCTGCAATATTTTCGACTTCGACAATGTCCATTGATACTGCCGTATATGTCCAGCGGTACTGCCGTATTAATCCAGTGATCCTGACGTATAATTAGAGTGATCCTGCCGTATAAATCCAGTGATCATGCCATATAATTACAGTGGTACTGGTGTATAAGTCCAGTCCAGTGATACTCCCGTATATGTCCAGTGATCCTGCCGTATTTGTCCATTGATACTGCCGTATATGTCCAGCGATACTGCCGTATAAATCCAGTGATCCTGCCGTATAATTCCAGTGATCCTGCCATATAATTACAGTGGTACTGGTGTATAAATCCAGTCCAGTGATACTGCCGTATATGTCCAGTGAAACTGCTGTATATGTCCAGCGGTACTGGCGTATAAATCCAGTGATCCTGCTGTATAATTACAGTGATCCTGCTGTATAGATCCAGTGATCCTGCCGTATAAATCCAGTGATCCTGCCGTATAATTGCAGTGGTACTGGCGTATACGTCCAGTCCAGTGATACTACCGTATATGTCCAGTGATACTGCCCTATATGTCCATTGATACTGCCTTATATATGTCCAGCAGTACTGCCATATAATTCTAGTGATCCTGACATATAATTACAGTGGTACTGGCGTATAAGTCCAGTCTAGTGATACTGCTGTATATGTATATATACCCTGTTACAAAGCACATTACTGAGGCCATAACAACTATGCTGGTGTTAGACAAGCGTCCGGTATCCACCACTAGTTCATTGGGACTGCAGTGCCAACCATAGATGGGCCAGGTGTTTGTGCCACACACCTGTGTCGCTTAGCTTAGTCATACAGCTACCTCATTGCCATTTTTTACTTCTTGGCATGATGTGCTGTTTGGGTACTATTATTATTTTTTAAGTGCCCTCCTCTCTGACACTGCAATGCCACTCCTAGATTGGCCAATTGTTTGTGTTGCTTAGCTTACTCATACAGCTACCTCATTGCACCTCTTTAACATCTTTGCATGATGTGCTGTTTGGGGCCTTTTTTTATATCTGCCCTCCTGTCTGACACTGCAGTGCCACTCCTAGATGGGCCAGGTGTTTGTGCCGCACACTTGTGATGCTTAGCTTAGTCATACAGCAACCTCGGTGCACCTCTTTTTCATCTTTGCATCATGTGCTCTTTGGGCATGGTTTTTTAAAGTGCCATCCTGTCTGACACTGCCGTATAAGTCAAGGGGTACTGCTGTATTAGTACAGGGGTACTGCCGTATAAGTCCACCAATTGCAGAATTTTTGAAAAATAACAGGGGCGTGCAGGAAATGCTGTCAGTGGACTGAAAAATTGTGGGCCACTTTCAACATTCAGCCACTGCATGCCACTACTAGATGGGCCAGGTGGTTGTGTCGCTTAGCTTAGTCATACAGCAACCTCGGTGCACAATTTTCTTCTTTGCATAATGTGCTGTTTGGGGCCTATTTTTTAAATCTGCCATCCTGTCTGCCACTGCAGTGCCACTCCTAGATGGGCAAGGTGTTTGTGTCGCACACTTGTGTCACTTAGCTTAGTCATACAGTCAGCTCGGTGTAACCTTTTGACCTAAAAACAATATTGTGAGGTGTGAGGTGTTCAGAAAAGACTGGAAATTAGTGAAAATGAATGTTATTGAGGTTAATAAAACTGTAGCATCAAAATTACCCCCAAATCCTGTAATTTTAGCTGTTTTTATGTTTTTTCCAAAAATCATCCAGATCCAAAACCAAAACACGAAAGGGTGGTTTTGGCAAAACCAACCCAAAACCAAAACACGAGCGGGGAATTAGAACCAAAACCAAAACACAAAACATGAAAAGTGCCCGCCGCACATCTCTGAAAAGAATATGTACCGTATATACTCGAGTATAAGCCGACTCTTTCAGCACTTTTTTTTGTGCTGAAAAAGCCACTTCGGCTTATACTCGAATGAGTATTTAGGAGGGACACGGAGGGCACAGCGAGCGGCTCTCCTGTGTCCCTCCTGCGTCTCCGGCGGCAGCGGCGTGTGTGTTCAAGGAAGTGCACGAACCAGCACTTCCTTTAACACACACGCGCCGCTGCCGCCGGAGACGCAGGAGGGACACAGGAGAGGCACGCGCTGTGCCCTCCGTGTCCCTCCTTCAGAAGACAGCGCGGGAGCGACGGAGGGTAAGTAACTGGGCTGGCACTGTGGGGCATATCTGGCACATCTGGCACTGTGGGGCATATCTGGCACATCTGGCACTGTGGGGCAGATCTGGCACCATGAGTGCATATCTGGCACATCTGGCACTGTTGGGCATATCTGGCAGCATGAGGGCATATCTGCCACATCTGGCACTGTGGGGCATATCTGGCAGCATGAGGGCATATCTGGCACATCTGGCACTGTGGGGCATATCTGGCAGCATGAGGGCATATCTGGCACATCTGGCACTGTGGGGCATAACTGGAAGCATGAGGGCATATCTGGCACTGTGCGGCATATCTGGCACATCTGGCATTGTGGGGCATATCTGGCAGCATGAGGGCATATCTGGCACTGTGGGGCATATCTGGCAGCATGAGGGCATATCTGGCACTGTGGGGCATCTCTGGAAGCATGAGGGCATATCTGGCACTGTGGGGCATATCTGGCACATCCGGCATTGTGGGGCATATCTGGCAGCATGATGGCATATCTGGCACTGTGGGGCATATCTGGCACATCTGGCACTGTGGGGCATATCTGGCAGCATGAAGGCATAGCTGGCACATCTGGCTTTGTGGGGCATATCTGGCAGCATGAGGGCATATCTGGCACTGTGGGGCATATCTGGCAGCATGAGGGCATATCTGGCACTGTGGGGGCATATCTGGCAGTATGAGGGCATATCTCGCACTATGAGGGCTGTGTACGGCTAGAGCTGCATTTCCCACCCTAGGCTTATACTCGAGTCAATAAGTTTTCCCAGGTTTTTGTGTTAAAATTAGGTGCCTCAGCTTATATTCGGGTCGACTTATACTCGAGTATATACGGTAATTAAAAACAAAAATGGTAATATTTTAGTTACTTTGTCTGTCTTTTTATGTACCACGTTTAATACCACTATGTGAGATTTTGCTGAAATTTCTAAAGCTATAAAGTAGCAGATGATACAATAAAACATGGAATTATTTTTCTAAAAGCACTTTAGTGTACCTTCAAAAGTTATATATTTATCCGCTAATTAAAAGATCTCTGTCAGAAAGATGCTGTTTCTGCTTATACCATCGGCTTTCACAATGAATGTGTACTTATGTTGAATAGAAGCACATATTTTACATTTGCGTATCATGTACTGTATGTTGCAATAACTTCCTCAGGATAATTTAGTATAAGTGTATGGAAGTGAATTTCCTGGGTGCTAAAGGCTAATTAAAAAAATAATCAGACTTCTGATACTGCTGGTTGAGGTTGTTTGTAACAAGTCCAGCTGTAGCATCCATTAAATGGTAAAGGAAAATAAATGCTTTATTTAATAAAGTTATATTTAAATCAGTAGTTGCTGTTTGAATTGTCTGAAATACAAGGGGAGATGAACTCATATGCTCACGGTTCAAATTATTACTTTTAGTACTGTATCAAGAAAGTGTTACATTTATTATGCGATCCTTTCCTGTGGTAACATATCCATGCTGACTACATTTTATGTGCTTTGGTGTGCCTAGGACTTTTACTGAAAATATAACACTTCACTAATACCCCTTTAGACCGCCATCTGTGAACATGCGTTATTGGTACATGAGCACGCATAACCCTTGTTCATGTGTGGTCTGAAAGGTGCTAAGGGAAATATCCTTGGTCGAGCGACCCGGTATTTCAACCCTGGTAGTGACCAGGGTTGAACTTGTGTTCTACCTGGGTCGCTGTGCGGTGTGAACAGGGAGCCGGGTCAATGCGAACTGTTTCACGTTCACTGTGTGTGGACGGGTGGCGTTTGGAGATCATGTGATCTGCAAGCGCCGTCCCCGCCGCGTCACCGCTGATTTCACCAACTCGGCAATATGCCGGGTTGTAGACAATGGCGGTGGGGCGCCTGAGGCGGGTTGCACCCTGGAAGCTTCCGTGTCAGGCTCCCAGGTGCGACCCGCCTCAGGCGGTCTGAAAGGGGCACAAGAGAGGTAATATTACCCTACCTGATTGCGCTCAGAAAAATCTCTGAGATCGCTCTAAAATACAGACATCCATTCATACTCGGTCTATTCAACTTTTGCATATTTTATTATCTTTGTTTTTATAAGGCACCACAAGGGTTCCATAGCACCAAACAAGGGGGAAAAACTGATAACAAGTTACATAAGTTATTTAAATACTAGGTAAACAAAGTCACCTTATTATCTGTTTTGCACTGCAGGAAAAACATTGAACACCTACTTATGTGATGACCCCTCCCAATATGCACATTGGACCTGATATAGATGCGTTTGCAACTGAGTGATTATGAGTAGACTCTGTATGCATCACGGCCGTAGTGCGCATGTGCCAAGGTACCTTTGCTAAGAGGTCGTTCCAGGAGACATAAAAAAATATATATAAAAATTTATATGGGGGCACATAAATACATAGGATTAGGAGAATAAAAGCCGTATTCAAAATATACAGGCAAACTGCACTATGAACATAAGTTTTAAAAAGGGGTGGAAAAGGAGAATAAAAATATATGAAAAAAGTATTGGCGGATGTTATAAAAAACATTTAAGTTCAAAGTATTTGTTTAATCCATTGGGAGCAAGAGTTTTGAGGTTAAATATCCATTTCATCTTGCATTTTTAAAGTACTGATTTGCTTTCTCTGGTTTTTTTTTATTTGGGGTTTATATTCTGGATTCCAAAAAAGTTCTTAATGGATGTTATACAGCAGTTGTGTTTTCTCTTAAAGTGGTCAGATAAAGAGGTATCTAGGTTTTTGTTGACATTTCTGACATTCTCGTCTTAAGTGTCCTAGTGGCCCGACCCACATAGAAAATTTCACAGATATGAACCCATACAAACAACTGAAACCATATACTTTTGTTGTCTTCTCACTGGATGTATTGCTGTCCTCCACTGTTCCTCCTGTTCAAATCTCTATGGTTTGTTTCTCTGTAGAGGTAGTCTGTAGGGTATTTTAGATATTTTTTTTTTAATTCATCTCTGTGTATACAGTATATTCTTTATGATTGGTGTATTTTGGTCATAGGTCAGATTTTGTGTATTTAAGGCTGTTTTCAGTTGTGATGATTTCTTTCTGTTTATCTTTTTTATTCCCTTTGTTTGTTTACTTATTCTTTGTATCATTCCCCTTTTTAAGAAAGTCAAAATGTCATTGAAACGTCTTCTACTTCTTATTTATTAGAAGTCTTGTATTCTTTTCTATTTTATCTTCAATTTCTTTTTCCAATTCAATGAATTCTTCTGAGTCTTCAAGCGGGTGAATGAGCGCCCGTAAGATTTCTATTCTTTCTGTCAACGTTTATAGAGTCTGTCTTCTGTCTTTGAGGATAAGGTCCATTAGGGCGAAATAGCAGCTATTCAGGATATAATCCCATTTTTTGGTAATATCTTTTGAGGCATCTCCAAACGATGGTGCTTTCTTAATACGAAGGCATTTTAGTATGATTTGTTCTGCTTTGTATTTTCCAAAGCTGTGATTTCCCACCATAGTTTGTTTTTGCGGAGTAAGCAGGTAAGCCGGTCAAACATATCTGCGGAAACCAAGAAGTCCGCGTACAGCAACTACAGAAGATGAAAGTAAACTTAATTGCCAGAGGATATGAAAAAGAGATGACCGACCACATAAAAAAAGATATTATCAAGATGAACAGAGACCTGTTATTAGAATCAAAGAACAAAAAGATAAAAACAAGTAAATAATGGTCTTTTATTAAGCAACTAGCTGTCATACCTGTTCTTCGCATGGGTGTTTCTAATTTTCACGGTTGCAAATATAAAATTTGGTAAATCTATAGAGATGTAAATTTCAGACATCTTAATGTAAGTAAATATTAATCTATGGTTCTTGGTGTTACCCGAGGAGCACCTGTAGCAGATACGGTAAAGTGTGACAAGACCATTTTTGTAGTTTATAAAATTCTACACACTGGAGGTGCAATCCTAATTTTGATCCGATTGTCTGTTTGGGCGTTACCGTTCATGCAACGCAAGCAGGGCCGGCCTGCCCATTACGCGGGTTACGCAAAGGAGTAAGGCGCCACAGTGTGGAGGGCGCCGGCAGCCTGCACCACGCTCCCAGCCCGCCAGCTCCTATGCTGTGTGTGCAGAGCCGGATAAAGGAGGTGGCACGTATCCCTGGGCTTCCCTACCTGAAAGGGTTCCCCCGTCACACTCCAGAGATCAGATCGGTGATTAATCACTGATCCACGGCGCCACAGCAGCGGCCACTAAAAGCCTTCATACTGGCGGCGTCACACTGCTGTGCTGGGCTGCCGGCGGCCTTGGAATGAATGAAACTATGTGACGGCTCTCAGTCAGTGGCCGCACAACCTGCAGCAAGGAGCCGGCTCGGGGAGGGAGGCAGTATGCAGCCACGCAGAGGGAAAAGTAAGCCAGAGGCGGGGTTTTTTGGTAATAAGTCCAAATTAAATAGACAAAGAATATATATCTCTATACACTGACTATCAGTTTAAGATGAGGCTGCTTCCTCTATTTTCAACATGAGTATATGCTGCTGTAGCTGTAATCATTGCCACTTAAGCTGTGACTTTGCACTTTATGGTCATCTATATCTTTTTGTCTACTTCTGCATTATATGGATGTGCTGGATATATATATATATATATATGTTCTACCTGGTGCAATGTGTATAACATGCTCTACCTGGTGCAATGTGTATAACGTGCTCTACCTGGTGCAATGTGTGTAACGGGCTCTACCTGGTGCAATGTGTGTAACATGCTCTACCCGGTGCAATGTGTATAACGTGCTCTACCTGGTGCAATGTGTGTAACGTACTCTACCTGGTGCAATGTGTGTAACATGCTCTACCTGGTGCAATGTGTATAACGTGCTCTACCTGGTGCAATGTGTATAACGTACTCTACCTGGTGCAATGTGTATAACATGCTCTACCTGGTGCAATGTGTGTAACGGGCTCTACCTGGTGCAATGTGTGTAACATGCTCTACCTGGTGCAATGTGTATAACGTGCTCTACCTGGTGCAATGTGTGTAACATGCTCTACCTGGTGCAATGTGTATAACGTGCTCTACCTGGTGCAATGTGTGTAACGTGCTCTACCTGGTGCAATGTGTGTAACATGCTCTACCTGGTGCAATGTGTATAACATGCTCTACCTGGTGCAATGTGTGTAACGGGCTCTACCTGGTGCAATGCGTGTAACATGCTCTACCTGGTGCAATGTGTGTAACGTGCTCTACCTGGTGCAATGTGTATAACGTGCTTTACCTGGTGCAATGTGTATAACGTGCTCTACCTGGTGCAATGTGTGTAACGTGCTCTACCTGGTGCAATGAATATAACGTGCTCTACCTGTGTGGTGTAATGTGAATTGGTACTATTATGTGGCCATGCTCTTTCCCCATGAAGCCACGCCCCTAAATTTTTGGTGCACGCCTTCGGCGCGCACTGTCCTTGAATTCAAATATGGGAGGGGGAACACCAATTTACTTTCTGCCAAAGGGCACCGAAATGTCTACAGCTCTGGTGCAGTGTCCTGTATGCTACACAGCCCAGCAGCACTGTCACCCCCTCCCTCCCCCTTGCAACAGTTTTGTAGTGTCCAAGTCAAGTCTGTTTTTATATCTGAATAATTAATAAGATTAATATGAACCTTTATTCCAATGGGACCCAGAAAAGGACTGGTAGGACCCGAATTTTTAAAAGTTAGATTAATTAGAAAAGATTTATTTAGCGGTTTTGCCCTTTAAGTTTTAACTTTTGTGGTAGGCAGTTGATTTCACCCATATGTCGCTTAATGCGCTTTAAGCTTTTGTGTGTATAATATTTTCCATAATCCATGGGGGGCGCCAAAATCTATATTCGCTTACCAAAAAATGTAGGGTTGGGCCGGCCCTGAACGCAAGCCGCGCATCGGTAATGATGTCATTATGTTAACCCCCTGTTCTTCCCTCAGTGAGTGAGGGCTTTCGCATTTATATATATATATATATATATATATATATACACTGTATATATATATATATATAACAGCCACTATAAAGAAATTGCTAAAGTTTTTCCCCACAACTGACATATTTTGAAAAAATATGATGTCCTATGCAAAGTTCTACCAGTCAAATCATCGTTTATCTACAAAAGAGCCAACAACCTGAAAAGCAAATTAGTACAGAGCACTTTAAAACAAAATAATATTTCCACTGTAAGAACCAAGGGTTTCCGCCGTTGCGGCACTTGTGCACTGTGGAAAGCAGTAAAATCTGCAAACAATTACAGAGTTTGAAGTTAATGGAAAGAAACACCACATAATGTAGAAGAATTTATAACATGCCACATCATTAATGTTGTCTATATTATGGAATGCTGTTGTGGACTTTTCTATGTGGATAGGTCACTTAAGACGAGAATGTCAGAACATCTAAGAAATATCAAGAAAGTACTAGATACCCACTCTTTATCTGACCACAACTGCTGTATAACATCCATTAAGAACTTGGTTGGAATCCAGAACATAAACCCCAACTGGAAAAACAGAGAAAGTGAATCATTACAAAATGCAAGATTAAATGGATATTTAACCTAAAAACTATTGATCGCAATGGATTAAACAAAGACTTTGAAGTTAAATGGTTTTTATGACATCCTCCAATACTTTTTTCATATATTTTTATTCTCCTTCTACACCTGTTTTTAAAGCTTATGTTCATAGTTAAATTTTCTTCTATATCACAGC
The DNA here is from genome assembly GCF_028390025.1 of Pseudophryne corroboree. Taxonomy (NCBI): domain Eukaryota; kingdom Metazoa; phylum Chordata; class Amphibia; order Anura; family Myobatrachidae; genus Pseudophryne; species Pseudophryne corroboree. Next base: position 328,440,363 of record NC_086444.1, on the reverse strand, counting down.
TTGTATTTACTTAATTTTATGTATTTATATGCCCCCATTTCTGATACACTTTTTATGTTTATTTTTTATGTCCCCTGGAACCACCTCCCAGCAGAGTCTTTACAATTATCACCAAGAAATATGGAGAATAATGATCTTTTCAACTCCCATCCTTGAGACTTTGGAAGCACCAGAAAATAATTCATCAAGTTACACCTTTGTCTCTAGTGTTTATAAAGTAGCAGTGATGCACTTCTGGTTGTGGCCCACAGACCGGAAGTTGGTAATACCTGCAATTGACAACTGACACTTGTCTCTGTAGTGACCAGAAATTTTGTGATGACACACTTCCGGTCGTGGACCCGTAGACCCGAAGTACTCTGTTTAGAATTACTAATTTACAAACACACCCCACCAGAACCCTATAAATATCTAGGACCCATGTCTGCATGTACAAGTCTTGATAAAGAGCAGGACAAAGCTCTAAACGCGTCAGCGATTTCTGCATGCTGTACCCTCATCCACACAGACACAGACTCGTCATTACACGGGACTTCCGGGCCTCCACCGTTCAACCCTTATTCCAACAAGCTGAATTTTTGCATATGCACTAATGATATGGGTAGAATACTTCACTTGCTTCTAAGCTTATTACACCCTACTATGTTTTATATGCCTTTGCACTGATCACCCAGCAATTTTTTATAATGTTTGAGGATGTTTTTATGCTTCAGAGCTAATTATATGCATTCTGCACTTTGACAATGTTTTGCTTTTCAACTAATTACATAACAATGGTTTTTACTGTTGTTTTATGTGTGTTCATTATATACCACTGCTTATACTTACCTTACGCTTTAGAGCTAATTATCCCAGCAGTCCTTGTATCTGATGTTTTTAGTGTTTTTACTACACATCACTGCCATATTATGCTTCAGATCTAATTACTATAGCAGTCCTGTGTTGTTTTTCATTTTACTAGCTTTTATTACTGAACATAGTTGTGACAACTATGTAATAAATCATTGCAATATCTATTTTTTTCTACCTTCGTCTGACATTATATTTTAGCGCCTGTATAGGTCCTTACAATCTTTCTTACCTTCCTTCTACATTTATACTGTATGATGTTGGGACATTTTTAGTGAGCACCTATTAAGCTGTTGTTTTGCGCAAAGTAGTTTTTGCCATTTTACAGTTATTATATTAATTTGTTAAATTATTTAATTGATTTCTACCTATTTGCCGAAATTGTTAAAAGATAAATAAAAACTTATTCAAAATAGGAAAAGGTGCTCTGCTTTTATATAGTAACTGGTGCTTATAGAGATACATATGAAAAGTTGACACTAATGCTCTCAGCAGCATTATGTCAACAGTAGAGTACCGACACAGTTGTAATGTTTTGTTATTAAAGCACTTTAACAGTGAGCATTATAATTTTAAACATATTAGTAAAGCATCGTATTTAACGTAATAATGCCAACATTGTTAATATGGTTAACTGTACAACTGTCTTGACATTGTCCCATCGACATAAACACGTTTCAACTGTCAACATCATCAATGTCAACTTAGAAATGGGTAAATCCTGTTTTATACACTGTACTAGCCATACTATTGGATTTGCCTTAAATACTAGCAGAATGGGATCTGGATTAAACAATTGCCACTAGAATAAAATCTATGGTATTTACTAGACATCATAAATATTTTATGTGGTGTGGGACAGGGAGTGACCCTGTTCATGAGGGTGTAGGGGACCCAATATTTTGTTCTCATTATGGTAACATAATATCATTATGCAGGGCCGTAACTACGTGTGTGCCAAGGGGGCTTGGCACACAGCGCAGTTGCCCTGAGGGCGCAACGGCCAGCGGCATGTAATGAGTCAAATTGACTCATTACATGCCGCCTCTGCTGTGTGCGCCGCCGCCGCGCTGTGGAGGGGAAGACAGAAGCGGCGAGCAGCGGAGAGAAGGAGGAGGAGGGAGGGGGAGCAGGGAGCCGCAGCAGCACTATTTAATTGGTAGTAAGCGCCGCTGCAGCATCCCCCTCTCCTTCTGTATTGGCTGCCCGGCGCTGCTATGGATGTTGGGATGCTGTTCCTTCATCCCAGCATCCACAGCAGCGCCAGGCAGCCAATACAGAAGAAGAGGGGGATGCTGCAGCGGCGCTTACTACCAATCAAATAGCGCTGCTGCGGATCCCTGCTCCCCCTCCCTCCTCTTCCTTCTCATCTCACTGCCTGCACCGAGGGAGCTGCCAGCACGAGGAGCCTGTCAGGTAAGTATCTCTCTCTCTCTCTCTCTCTCTCTCTCTCTCTTTTAGGGGGACACCGTCTGCCATAATGTGTAAAAAGGGGTCCTGGCTGCCGCATTGTGTAAAAAGGGGGACTGGGTGCCGCAATGTGTAAAAAGGGGGACTGGCTGCCGCATTGTGTAAAAAGGGGGACTGTCTGCCGCAATGTGTAAAAAGGGGGACTGGCTGCTGCAATGTGTAAAAAGGGGGACTGGCTGCCGCAATGTGTAAAAAGGGGGACTGTCTGCCGTAATGTGTAAAAAGGGGGCCTGGCTGCCGCAATGTGTAAAAAGGGGGACTGGCTCCCGTAATGTGTAAAAAGGGGGCCTGGCTGCCGCAATGTGTATAAAGGGGGACACCGTCTGCCGTAATGTGTATAAACGGGGACGCTGTCTGCTGTAATGTGTAAAAAGGGGGACTGTCTGCTGTAATGTGTCAAAAGGGGGACGCTGTCTGCTGTAATGTATAAAAGGGGCTCTACCTGGTGTAGTGGCGGTACTGTGCAGCGTAATTTGAATAATGTAGACTACTGTGCACCGTAGTATGAATTGCTATTATTTTGTTGCCACGCCCCTTCCCCATGAAGCCACGCTCCTCTAAATTTTTTGCGCGACTTCGACGCGCACTGCCCCTGTCTTACATGGGGGGTGGGGGGGCGCCACTGTCGTTTCTTGCACACAGCGATAAAATGCCTAGTTACGGCACTGTCATTATGCTTGACACACATGCACTCACCCGCACACATCATAAATGGATATAAATATAACTGTATATCACAATGTTTTACCAGTTTAATTGTCTGCAATTTCATTATTAATTCATTTTTAATATAACAAATGTTCTGTAGTTGATAGACACCTCACATTTCCAACATCTATGGTAATAGTTGTATTGCTCTGTATTACAATATATTGCTTCACACTAGTTTGGGACATCGCTAATAAACCTTGATGCAGCCTCTTAAGAGTAATGTAGCTAACAGAATGTCTCTGTCACTGCTGCCAATCGTCAGGGCTTTCATTTTACAAGACTACTGAAAGTGTGAGGAGAGAGGTGGCAGATGGCACTGCTAAGTTGGGCAATAAAGAATTGGATAAATAATTCAGGACTCATGCTTCGGCTCAATTAGCTGTGAAGAAGTCTGTTTGTCATGGACGTTTGCAATTTGCATCCCCATTCTTAGGAAGTAAAACTGCAGTGACTTCTTTTACCTATCTATCTATCTATCTATCTATCTATCTATCTATCTATCTATCTATCTATCTATCTATCTATCTATCTATCTATCTGTCTGTCTGTCTGTCTGTCTGTCTGTCTGTCTGTCTGTCTGTCTGTCTGTCTAGTATCTACCATATAAAAGCAAAAATCTGTCCTTCTGTCTTTCTATAAAATCCACAGTTTACAAGCGAGGATCGTGAAATTTTACATACAAGCATATTAAAACACGGCGGAGGCAACTAAAACAATTAGACATCCCTAGCACCCCTGGGGGGGAGACAGCAGCACAGAGTATATCAGGAGACAGCATAACTCCGGAATTGCTGGAGCAATGTACTCCAAAATTGGTACACATATGCCTTACAATCTGGGAACAAACACTGTGAGGGGAAGACACCCCTAGCACCCCTACGGGTGGGACAGCAGCACAGAGTTTGCCAGCAGACAGCAAAACTGTGAAAAGCCTGGAGCAATTTACACCAAACTTGGTATACATCTGACTTACAATCAGGGAACAAACTCTGTGGAGGTTAGACACCCCTAGCACACCTAGGGGTGAGGCAGCAGCACAGAGTATTTCAGCAGACAGCATAACTCTGGAATGCCTGCAGCAATTTACAACAAACTCGGTACACGTATGACATACATTCTGCAAACAAACACTGTGGGGGTCAGACACCCCTAGCACCCCTAGGGGTGGGACAGCAGCACAGAGTATGTCAGCAGACAGCAAAACTGTGGAAAGCCTGAAGCAATTTACACCAAACTTGGTACACATATAACTTACAATCTGAGAACAAACTCTGTGGGGGATAGACACCCACTAGGAGTGGGATAGCAGCACAGAGTATTTCAGGAGACAGCATAACTCCAGAATGCCTGGACCAATTTACACCACACTTGCTACACATATGACTTACACTCTGGGAACAAACACTGTGGAGGTAACACACCACTAGCACCCCTAGGGGTGGGACAGCAGCACAGAGTATGTCAGCAGACAGCAAAACTGTGGAAGGCCTGAAGCAATTTACACCAAACTTGGTACACATATGACTTACAATCAGGGAACAATCTCTGTGGGGGTTAGACACCCCTAGCACACCTAGGGGTGAGACAGCAGCACAGAGTATTTCAGGAGACAGCATAACTCCTGAATGCCTGGACCAATTTACAACAAACTTGGTACACATATGACATACAAGCTGGTAGCAAACCCTATGGGGGTAAGACACTCCTAGCAATCCTTGTGGGGAAGGCAACAACACAGAGTTTTTCAGCAGACAGCATACTGTAACTCTTTAATGCCTGGAGCAATTTACACCACACTTGCTACACATATGACTTCAGTGGCAAATGCAGGATTTGCATGGGGGGGTTTCCAGAACTGGGTAGAGCCAAGCACAGGGGTGGGAACTGAGGTGACCCAGTATATGCTGGGTCCGTAAAAACTAGTGTGTGTATGTATTAGAGATGAGCGGGTTCGGTTTCTTTGAATCCGAACCCGCACGAACTTCACTTTTTTTCCACGGGTCCGAGCGACTCGGATCTTCCCGCCTTGCTCGGTTAACCCGAGCGCGCCCGAACGTCATCATGACGCTGTCGGATTCTCGCGAGGCTCGGATTCTATCGCGAGACTCGGATTCTATATAAGGAGCCGCGCGTCGCCGCCATTTTCACTCGTGCATTGAGATTGATAGGGAGAGGACGTGTCTGGCGTCCTCTCCATTAGAATAGAGATAGATAGATTAGATAGAGAGAGATTGTGCAGAGTCGCAGACAGAGTTAGTTTACCACAGTCAGTGACCAGTGCAGTTGCTAGTTAACTTTTATTTAATATAATATATCCGTTCACTTCTCTCTGCTATATCCGTTCTCTGCCTGAAAAAAAAAACGATACACAGCACAGTCAGTCACACAGTGTGACTCAGTCTGTGTGCACTCAGCTCAGCCCAGTGTGCTGCACAGTCATCAATGTATAAATTAAAAGCTTATAATTAATTGTGGGGGAGACTGGGGAGCACTGCAGGTTGTTAGCAGGAGCCAGGAGTACAATTATATTAATTAACAGTGCACACTTTTGCTGCAGGAGTGGTGACCAGTGCCTGACCACCAGTATAGTATTGTTGTATACTACTAATATCTCTTTAAATATCAACCAGTCTATATTAGCAGCAGACACAGTACAGTGCGGTAGTTCACGGCTGTGGCTACCTCTGTGTCGGCACACGGCAGGCAGTCCGTCCGACCAGAATTGTATTATTTATTATTATATACCTACCACCTAACCGTGGTTTTTTTTTCATTCTTTATACCGTCATAGTGTCATTCTAATTGTTACGAGTATACTACTATCTCTTTATCAACCAGTGTACAGTGCGGTAGTTCACGGCTGTGGCTACCTCTGTGTCGGCACACGGCAGGCAGTCCGTCCGACCAGAATTGTATTATTTATTATTATATACCTACCACCTAACCGTGGTTTTTTTTTCATTCTTTATACCGTCATAGTGTCATCCTAATTGTTACGAGTATACTACTATCTCTTTATCAACCAGTGTACAGTGCGGTAGTTCACGGCTGTGGCTACCTCTGTGTCGGCACACGGCAGGCAGTCCGTCCGACCAGAATTGTATTATTTATTATTATATACCTACCACCTAACCGTGGTTTTTTTTTCATTCTTTATACCGTCATAGTGTCATCCTAATTGTTACGAGTATACTACTATCTCTTTATCAACCAGTGTACAGTGCGGTAGTTCACGGCTGTGGCTACCTCTGTGTCGGCACATGGCAGGCAGTCCGTCCGACCAGAATTGTATTATTTATTATTATATACCTACCACCTAACCGTGGTTTTTTTTTCATTCTTTATACCGTCATAGTGTCATCCTAATTGTTACGAGTATACTACTATCTCTTTATCAACCAGTGTACAGTGCGGTAGTTCACGGCTGTGGCTACCTCTGTGTCGGCACACGGCAGGCAGTCCGTCCGACCAGAATTGTATTATTTATTATTATATACCTACCACCTAACCGTGGTTTTTTTTTCATTCTTTATACCGTCATAGTGTCATCCTAATTGTTACGAGTATACTACTATCTCTTTATCAACCAGTGTACAGTGCGGTAGTTCACGGCTGTGGCTACCTCTGTGTCGGCACACGGCAGGCAGTCCGTCCGACCAGAATTGTATTATTTATTATTATATACCTACCACCTAACCGTGGTTTTTTTTTCATTCTTTATACCGTCATAGTGTCATCCTAATTGTTACGAGTATACTACTATCTCTTTATCAACCAGTGTACAGTGCGGTAGTTCACGGCTGTGGCTACCTCTGTGTCGGCAGTCGGCAGGCAGTCCGTCCATCCATAATTGTATTATTATTATAATATATACCACCTAACCGTGGTTTTTTTTTCATTCTTTATACCGTCATAGTGTCATACTAGTTGTTACGAGTATACTACTATCTCTTTATCAACCAGTGTACAGTGCGGTAGTTCACGGCTGTGGCTACCTCTGTGTCGGCAGTCGGCAGGCAGTCCGTCCATCCATAATTGTATTATAATATATACCACCTAACCGTGGTTTTTTTTTCATTCTTTATACCGTCATAGTCAGTCATACTAGTTGTTACGAGTATACTACTATCTCTTTATCAACCAGTGTACAGTGCGGTAGTTCACGGCTGTGGCTACCTCTGTGTCGGAACTCGGCAGGCAGTCCGTCCATCCATAATTGTATTATAATATATACCACCTAACCGTGGTTTTTTTTCCGTTCTTTATACCGTCGTCATACTAGTTGTTACGAGTATACTACTATCTCTTTATCAACCAGTGTACAGTGCGGTAGTTCACGGCTGTGGCTACCTCTGTGTCGGCACTCGGCAGGCAGTCCGTCCAACCATAATTGTATTATATACCACCTAACCGTGGTTTTTTTTTCATTCTTTATACCGTCGTCATACTAGTTGTTACGAGTATACTACTATCTCTTTATCAACCAGTGTACAGTGCGGTAGTTCACGGCTGTGGCTACCTCTGTGTCGGCACTCGGCAGGCAGTCCGTCCAACCATAATTGTATTATATACCACCTAACCGTGGTTTTTTTTTCATTCTTTATACCGTCGTCATACTAGTTGTTACGAGTATACTACTATCTCTTTATCAACCAGTGTACAGTGCGGTAGTTCACGGCTGTGGCTACCTCTGTGTCGGCACTCGGCAGCCCGTCCATAATTGTATATACCAGTGACCTAACCGTGGTTTTTTTTTCTTTCTTTATACATACATACTAGTTACGAGTATACTATCTCTTTATCAACCAGTCTATATATTAGCAGCAGACACAGTACAGTGCGGTAGTTCACGGCTGTGGCTACCTCTGTGTCGGCACTCGGCAGCCCGTCCATAATTGTATATACCACCTAACCGTGGTTTTTTTTTTCTTTCTTTATACATACATACTGCAGTGCCACTCCTAGATGGGCCCGGTGTTTGTGTCGGCCACTAGGGTCGCTAATCTTACTCACACAGTCAGCTACCTCATTGCGCCTCTTTTTTTCTTTGCGTCATGTGCTGTTTGGGGAGGGTTTTTTGGAAGGGCCATCCTGCGTGACACTGCAGTGCCACTCCTAGATGGGCCCGGTGTTTGTGTCGGCCACTAGGGTCGCTAATCTTACTCACACAGCTACCTCATTGCGCCTCTTTTTTTCTTTGCGTCATGTGCTGTTTGGGGAGGGTTTTTTGGAAGGGACATCCTGCGTGACACTGCAGTGCCACTCCTAGATGGGCCCGGTGTTTGTGTCGGCCACTAGGGTCGCTTATCTTACTCACACAGCGACCTCGGTGCAAATTTTAGGACTAAAAATAATATTGTGAGGTGTGAGGTATTCAGAATAGACTGAAAATGAGTGTAAATTATGGTTTTTGAGGTTAATAATACTTTGGGATCAAAATGACCCCCAAATTCTATGATTTAAGCTGTTTTTTAGTGTTTTTTGAAAAAAACACCCGAATCCAAAACACACCCGAATCCGACAAAAAAAATTCGGTGAGGTTTTGCCAAAACGCGTTCGAACCCAAAACACGGCCGCGGAACCGAACCCAAAACCAAAACACAAAACCCGAAAAATTTCAGGCGCTCATCTCTAGTATGTATATATATATATCTACACTCATATACCGTATATATATATATATATACACATACATATACACATATACTGTACATATACACATAGCATATTAAACATGCATATATATTTATATACATACTTACAGTACACGTATATACACATGTTTATATATATATCATATGTGTGTGTGTGCCACCAGGAAGACAGCAGGCTGCAGAGGACGCTAGACAGCCATTAATAATACTCATGCAGCAAAAAAAAAAAATTTTTTTTTTTTTTTAGGTGGAGGGGGGTTTCTGAGTGCTCGGAAACCCCCCTGGGTGCACCACTGGACTTACACTCTGGGAACAAACACTGTGGAGGTAACACAATACTAGTACCCCTAGGGGTGGGCCACCAGCACAGACTATATCAGGACATGTATGATATGTCAGTGATGACAGGGCTGCATGTGACAGGGCCAGTAGCATGATGTGAGGTGGGGAATGCAGGTAGCACAAACCCACACACGGAGAGTAATACAGTGGATGTAGCACGGACCCCCAGCAGCACAGAGTATATCAAAATATACATAATGTGCTGCACTATATAAGAAACTGTAAAAAAATCAATAATTTCACAGGGGCACTGACATTATGTGAGGAGGGGAATGGAGGCAGCAGGAAGCCACAGACTGAGAGTTGTATAGTGGGAAGAGCAGGGTCCCTTTGGGGACCAAAAAGGGGTCCGGCCACTACACAAATTGTGTCAGGGAAGCAAGATATGCCTATATACTAGATCTCCAGCCAACGTAAATTAATGAACAACTACTGTATCATTCTCATTTACCAACCTCATCCCGTAGCGAAGCACAGGTATTCAGCTATCTACAATGTTATTTATACTGTGTGTTTAATATTTACATTTATTTTTGTAAACAGACTTACTTAAAATCCCGGCCAACGCCGGGTACTCCAGCTAGTACATTAATAAAAATGTTTAATGTCAATAATGCAAAAGAAAAAAAATAAATTAAGGTTATATATCAAGTTTGTTTTATTGGAAGCACACTTTTTAGAGTATAACTAACATACTATAAATAATTTCACTTTAATCTATAAGACACCACAAATACTAAATAGGAAAATTAAAAATGACTGTACTGTAGTCAGTAGTGTGAATGTATTAACAGTTCATTAGCACATGGTATGTGGACTGATGATAATTACATAAATTATACAGTTGGTGAAACAATTTTAATGCCCTGGTCCCTACCAAAAAATGTCTGACATTCAGTTTAACTTTACAAAGTAATATTAGTCATTGGCTCAATAACTGTATTTTCTAATTGTATCATACTCTATTTTTCTTGATAAATTAATTAGATCTATCGCTTAATGTGGTTACTGCTGATGCTTCCCAGTTTTCTTTAGTCATTTGTGTTAGGAGCACATTATGGTTCTGAGTAGAGTTTAATGTACTTTACTCCTATTGTTGCTGCATTGCTTTGGACTGTACATAATGCTGAACTGATCATACGCAAGTATACTCTTTTCCATCACGTCTCCACTAATGACTGAAGAGACATCACTGGGTTGCAATCAGGTGTTTTCACATACAGTGTAGGCACATTTTATTACAGCTGTTTAGATGTAAATGCAGAGTTGGATGTAAGCGTAATGTGCCTATTTTCAGGTGTATTTTCTGCACCAAGCATAGATTGATGACGAGTAGCAAACCAAGCATTCATATAGGGTGTACGCACAACACAACATGCACACAACTAGCATGTAGGTGTACATACTGCCAATTACCATCTCCATCAGTCCCTATGTTTTATACCAAAGAACATGGGAAGAGAGCATCAACCACATCTGCAAACCCTTCAAAATTGAAGGACGTTTGATGCTTATTGATGGGCTGTTATTACCTAATTTGTTTAACTCCCCTTTTTCCAGCAACAACACATAAAGAGAATGATTGTGCTCTAAGTTACCTTATTGCACAATGTACTTCTCATCTATAACCCTATTATTTCATTCACATCAGTAACCTATGGCATATAAATCATTATTTATTTTTGCACATAAACCAATAATAAAACTTTAATATTGTGTTCGCTCAACACCTTTGCTATACTAAAGATGTAAGCAATGTGATTAAAGGCCTAAGGGCCTAATTCAGACCTGATCGTAGCAGAAAATTTGTTAGCAGATGGGCAAAACCAGGGCTCTCATTCTGAGTTGATCGCTAGCTGGCATTGTTCGCTGTGTAGCGATCAGTTTAAAAAACGGCAAATCTGCGCATGCGTATGCACCACAATGCGCACGCATGGCATACGGTACAAAGAGCATCGTGGTTTTGCACATGTTCTAGCGTCGCTTTCAGTCTCACTGGCAGACGCAAGGAGATTGACAAGAAGTGGGAGTTTCTGGGTGTCAACTGACCATTTTCTGGGAGTGTTTGGAAAAACGCAGGCGTGGCCGGGCATTTGCTGACTGGTATCTGACGTCATTACCATGTCATTCGTCACAGCAATCATTGCACAGAATAAGTAACTACAGGGCTGGTCTTGTTTTACACAAAATGTGTTTGCAGCCGCCCAGCTGCACAGGCATTTCCATTCCTGCAAATCTAAAATACACTCCCCCCGTGGGCGGTAACTATGCGTTTGCACGGCTGCTAAAAGTAGCTAGCGTGCGATCAACTCGGAATGAGGGCCCATGTGCACTGCGAGGGGGCAGATATAACATGTGCAGAGAGAGTTAGATTTGGGTGGGTTATTTTGTTTCTGTGCAGGGTAAATACTGTCTGCTTTATTTTCACACTGCAATTTAGATTTCAGTTTGAACACACCCCACCCAAATCTAACTCTCTCTGCACAAGTTATATCTGCCCCCCCTGCAGTGCACATGGGGGGTCATTCTGACCCATTCGCACGCAACTGTTCTTCACTGCGGTGTGAATGGGTCAGGACTGCGGCTGCGTGGCACCCGTAATGCACACGCGCGTTGTTGCCCAGCAACAGGAGTCGCCAGGCAGCGATGCCACCAGCGCAGAAAGTGATCGCAGCGGCGAACGCATGAAGACTGACAGGCGGGAGACGTGATGGGGCGGATACTCACCGTTTTCAAGGCGTGCTGAGGCGAATTCAGGTGGATCCAGGCGTTTGGAGGGCGGATGTCTGACGTCAATCCCGGGACCTTCGTCAATGGATCCATCGCACAGCGTAATTAACTCTTACCATGGTCTTGTTTTGCAGGAAACTTTTTTAGCATAGCAGGGCTGCACAAGCGATCGCAGCCCTGCTATGCTAAAATACACTCCCTCCCCCATAGGCGGCGTCAAGTTAATCGCATGAGCAGCAAAAAGTTGCTACGTGCGATCAACTCGGAATTAGGCCCATGGTTTTGCCCATCTGCTAACAAATTTTCTGCTATAATCAGGTCTGAATTAGGCCCTAAGTTAGAAAGATTCCCATATCCACCACAATGCTCAGTGATTCATATTTACTACAATAGCTTTTTTTATTTTGGCGCACAGAGAAACGTAGTCCTGTCTCAACTCTTCAAACAGGGAATTTCAGCTGCAGTCCGCCACATAAAGTGCTAGAGGGGAACTTGATTGTGAAATATTTGAGCTGGACTGGATGTGTAGATCTGGTCACAGCTCAGACTATGGTGCATCTGGAGGCACTTCTGGACACACACAGTCAATGACTGTTTCTGTCTCCATAAAAAGTTGCGAGACTTCAAGACAGGAGAAGATGCTTCCTTTGTCGCCCCAGAGTATCGATACACTCGGCGATGCAAGTACTTGGCATGATGGTCTCGTCATTGGACATGGTAGAGTACGCTCAATTTCATTCTCGCCTCTGCAGAGGTTAATCCTTTCAAAGGGGGAAGGCCTACCTCATCGGATCAAATCTCACATGATCACTTTGACTCCGGAGGTTCATCTGTCGCTGACCTGGTAGCTACAGGACCAGCAATTGAGCAGGGGTCATACCTTCTGGATCCCCGACTGGGTCCTGCTGACAACGGCCACCAGGAGGAGATGGGGTGCGATGTTGGAGCAACACTCTTTTCAGGGTCGCTGGACCAAGGAGGAGTCACTACTCTCATTAAAAATTCTGCCATTGCGGGCGGTGTTCAATGCATTGACTCTCACCCTGACTTGAAGCCGCATGGCTATGATGGAAGTGTCAAAATCCTTCGTTGGGCGGAGCGCCATCTGCCAGCAATATCGGCAGTATTCATTCCGGGCATCCTAAACTGGGAAGCGGACTTCCTCAGTCACAGGACATGCACGCCGGAGAGTCTAGTCTTCATAAAGAATTCTTTCAACTCCTAGTGGACAAGTGGGGCCAACCAGACGTAGACCTGATGGCGTCTCAACACAATCACAAGGTTCCGATCTTCGGATCAAGGACCAGGGATCCTCAAGCAGTGTTCATGGACCCACCAGCAAATCCATGGATCTTTCGGCTACCCTACGTGTTCCCTCCAGTGTCACTCCTGCCCAGGATCCTTTGGAAGTTCAAACAAGAAGAAGGATTTCTACTTCTAGTCGCTCCAGCGTGCCTCTGATGGCATTGATTCTCAGACCTGCAAGGTCTATCGACAGCGCGTCCTCTTCTACTTCCTCAGTGCCCAGACCTCCTCGTACAGGGCCCTTGTCTTTATCCGGATATGGCCACGCTGGCTTTGATGGTGTGGCTCTTGAAGCATCACTCCTGAGAACCAAAGGATTCTCTGAGGCGGTCACCCAAACTATGTTAAAAGCCCGTAAACCGGCTTTAGCTCGGATTTATTACAGGGACTGGAATTCTTACTTCACCTGCTACGCTGATAAGAATTATGATGCATACAGATTCAGAACTTCCAGAATTCTGGCTTTTCTGAAAAGAGGCCTGGACTTAGGCCTTCGTCTGGCCTCCCTTAAGATTCACATATCTGCCTTGTCGGTATGGTTTCAGAGAAAAATTGTGTCTATACCTGACGTTCATACATTCACTCAGGGTGTCTTACATATTCAGCCTACCTATGTCCCTCCTGTGGCTCCATGGGATGTGGTAGTTGTCCTGAATGCCCTTCAAGAGTCTCCATTTGAACCTCTTGAGACGGTGGACCTTAAATGGCTCACGGCCAAGGTCTTGTTTTTACTGTGTATTACATAGAACTCGCCCAGGTTATTTACCTAAGGTGGTGTCATCTTTTCACCTTAACAAAGAGATTGTGGTTCCGGCCTTTATCTCTTCTGAATTATCCTCCAAAGAGCGGTCTTTGGATGTGGTATGAATAAGCAAACCTTGGCCAGATGGATTAGAATGGTGATTGCACAAGCTTATGCGCAGGCTGGTCTCCCAGCTCCTACTGCTATTAATGCCCATTCTACTTGGTCTGTTGGACCTTCTTGGACGGCTCGCCATTGCGTGTCCACAGAACAATTGTGCAAGGCAGCTACATGGTCCTCTGTGAACACGTTTATTAGGTTCTATGCCTTTGATACTTCCACCTCCTAGGATGCTTCCTTTGGATGCCGGGTTCTCATACCCGCTAAGGCGTGTCCCGTCCCTTGAGGAACTGCTTTAGGATATCCCCGATATTTCCCAGTGGAAACCAATGTAACCTGCTGCAGAAAAGAAGAGTTATGGTAGACTTACCATTGTTAACTCTCTTTTTGCGAGGTACATTGGTAACTCTCCTTTTTAGGTTTGCGAGCTATTAATATATTGCAGGACTGTTAATGAAATGTGGGGCCTCTCTTAAATGTGGGGCTAATTAATAATGTTAATAGTTAATAGGGGAAATTTGAATGCTATTAATTTCATTTTGGGAGTTGTTGGGGGGAAGGAGGCATGTTTAGTAAATTCTATTGTTTTAATGTCAACTGGTTGAAGGACTTATTAATTATGGGTGCTTTTGATATAATATACACAATGGTTGGTTGGTGTTGGTGTTAGAGAGACCTGGGGCCAAATGTAATAGAGTGAGAGTTTCAAAAAGTGAGAGATTTGGTAAGGTTTTGCTGGGTTTTTTTAAAGTGGCAATCATTTGCACAGCAAGATCAACCTGGTTTTGCAGTGTAAATGATTGCCACTTTAAAAAAAACTGAAAACCTTACCAAATCTCTCACTTTCTGAACGAGCCAGTGAAAAAAACAGCTATGCTTAATATACCAGCAACAGTACTAGGTAGATAATTCTTCAGAAACAGGTATAAGGAAATGGCACAGTTGGCCAAGTGTTCTGTTTCTGATGGGAAAGTCCTGATTTATCTGTAACTAGCTGGAGTATCCGACATTGCCCGGGATTTTAAGTATGACTGTTTACAAAAATAAATGTAAATATTAAACACACAGTATAAATAACATTGTAGATAGCTGAATACCCATGCTTCGCTACGGGATGAGGATGGTAAATGAGAATGATAGTTGTTCATTAATTTATGTTGGTTGGAGATCTAGTATATAGGCATATCTTGCTTCTCTGACGCACTTTGTGTAGTGGCTGGACCCCTTTTTGGTCCCCAAAGGGACCCTGCTATTCCCACTATACAACTCTCAGTCTGTGGCTTTCTGCTGCCTCCATTCCCCTCCTCACATCACGTCAGTGCCCCAGTGAAATTATCATTTTTTTACAGTTTCTTATATAGTGCAGCACATTATGTATCTCCTGATATACTCTGTGCTGCTGGGGTCCGTGCTACATCCACTGTATTACTCTCTGTGTGTGGGTTTGTGCTACCTGCATTCCCCTCCTCACATCATATTACTGGCCCTGTCACATGCAACTCTGTCATCACTGAC
The DNA here is from genome assembly GCF_028390025.1 of Pseudophryne corroboree. Classification (NCBI taxonomy): domain Eukaryota; kingdom Metazoa; phylum Chordata; class Amphibia; order Anura; family Myobatrachidae; genus Pseudophryne; species Pseudophryne corroboree. The sequence goes on along the minus strand of NC_086444.1, from coordinate 328,424,925 downwards.
ATATCATGCATGTCCTGATATAGTCCGTGCTGGTGGGGTGCTAGGGGTGTCTTACCCCACAGTGTTTGTTCCCAGATTGTAAGTCATATGTGTACCAAGTTTGGTGTAAATTGCTCCAGGCCTTCTACAGTTTTGCTGTCTGCTGACATACTCTGTGCTGCTGTCCCACCCCTAGGAGTGCTAGGGGTGTCTGACCCCCACAGTGTTTGTTTGCAGAGTGAAAGTCATACGTGTACCAAGTTTGTTGTAAATTGCTGCAGGCATTCCAGAGTTATACTGTCTGCTGAAATACTCAGTGCTGCTGCCTCACCGCTAGGGGTGTATCCCCCCCCCCAGTGTTTGTTCCCAGATTGTAAGGCATATGTGTACCAATTTTGGAGTACATTGCTGTCTCCTAATATACTCTGTGCTGCTGTCTCCCCCTAGGGGGCTAGGGATTTCTAATTGTTTTAGTTGCCTCCACCGTGTTTTAAGATGCTTGTATGTAAAATTTCATGATCCTCGCTTGTAAACTGTGGATTTGTATAGAAAGACAGAAAGATGGATTTTCACTTTTATATAGTAGATACTCTACTGTATTATCAAGAATCCCAACTACCAGTTTCACATGGCTCTGCTCCGGAAGTGGGAGCTGTGTGCACATAACAGTGGTGCGCACTATTGTGCATTGTCGATGTGCTTGAATGGAAAGGGTAAAGGTCAGCTTAGCATAGAGATTCCCCTGCATTTTCATGCTCACAAGTTGGAGAATGGACAATGGGCAGGAGTGTTAAGGGTTGCCCATGCTTCCTCAGTCAGTGTCAACGCCGGGATGTATTGTAAGCCGATAATGCCACCTGGGAAATTAACACACCACATTGGACATTACAAACTGCGTCTATTTACCGGAGCTCGGGCAATGAAATGGCATGTGTCTATTTACTGTCTTCAGCGTCTCGTTTCCGAGGTGTCGCGTTATTTAGACTTGAAAACATCCGATATTTACAGACCAACCAGAATGCATTCTTAAATATAAGTGCGTCATTTTCTAACCTACCGGAAAGCATTTTTTTAGAGTAGGAGGTCCAGTGTGAGAGAAAGTCACCCATTGGCCCCCAAAAGTCTCATGATTGAAGTATCACACAACCTATATGTGAAGATACAGGGTGCCAAATCACTCAGGCATGGTGGTAGATGAAAAACCAACAGTGGTTTATTGAACAGAATAGTTTATAAACAGTTCAGCTCAGTTCTATAATCCAAATTCACACAACAATTCCTGCCACAGTCTCCTGACAGAACATTACTTCTTAGTCAAGGAGCAGATAATCTCTTCCAGCAACACAGAGTCCCAGATAAATCCGAATATAATGGGTTCCACAGCAGATCCCTGGCAGAACATTACTTCTTAGACTAGGGTAAAAGAATCTCCCTTCAGCTCTCTGGGTAGCTCTACTTATACCCCCATAAGCTTCATATTGTAGGGGTGTGTTTGACTTCTGTGTTTTAGGATCTTACAGCATTGGAATACAATACTTATTCTAAACAAGGTGATTACATAAGCCAGAGAGCCACCCTGTCTGACCAGCTCACTCTTGGACAATAAAGAGTAAACAAAAAGGGACAATGGTACCTTATACTGTATGTCTCACCCTGTGGTGTTAGTAAACGATAGGAAACTAGGTCTAACATGAATACATTACCTACAGTGTAACAGATAACACCACAATTGCATATACTAAAGGGGGTACACACGGAGAGATCTGTGCTTAATTTCTAAGCAATCTGACTAGATTGCTTAGAAATTAAGCACAGATCACTCCGTGTGTATGCCCATAGCGATAGTGATGCATGGCCCCGCGCGGCGCTATTGCTGGTTCTAGATTGTGCCTACATGCAGAGGAGGAGGAGACTGGTAGGCTGGCAAAATGCATTGGATGAATAGAACTGCAGCAGTGGCACAGGGCACACATATCCGGATGGCCTTTCATGTCAATAACCACCTGCAGGAATTGACCCAGGCCACACAGAAGCGGACGGAGGTGGCCCGGGATCAACTGCAGTCAACCTGGAAGTACATGCAGGTCATCTGGGAGCAATCCCATATGTTTGCAGCCCTGCAGAGGGAGTTGGTGGACCCAAAGGGCAATCCATGAAGTGCCAACTTCAACAACGATCAGCTCCCTCCACTCAGCACACAAAGTATCTCACCAGTCACCCCAGCAAAGCGCGGTGCCCGTAGGGGGTGTGGGGCATCGAGTGGTTGAGGGGCTTCCTCCTCCCAATTACTTTTTATTTTCCCCCCTTCTTTGTTTTCTTTCAAACAACTATATTCTGTTGACATTTGTGGCCATTTCTGCAAAATTAAGTAAAGCGTCCTTTCAAAAATTCTGTTTGTGTTTTTTCAAAAGCAAAAGTTCATTTTAAAGTAAAATTTATATTTACCCTAATGTGTTGTCATTGTATGTTTAGGTTGATACACTATTTAGGGAGTACATTAAGGGAATTGTGTTTTGTAGCACATGTAAAAACATGATTTAGGGAGTACATTTGACATAATAGTTTAATATGGTGTCCTTTTACACATACTGTACATGTATAAATGTGTCCTTCTACATCTTTTCTGCAGTCAGGCTAAACAGATACAATGGGGGTCATTCCGAGTTGTTCGCTCGGTAAATTTCTTCGCATCGCAGCGTTTTTCCGCTTAGTGCGCATGCGCAATGTTCGCACTGCGACTGCGCCAAGTAAATTTGCTATGCAGTTAGAAATTTTACTCACGGCTTTTTCATCGTTCTAGTGATCGTAATGTGATTGACAGGAAGTGGGTGTTTCTGGGCGGAAACTGACCGTTTTATGGGAGTGTGTGAAAAAACGCTACCGTTTCTGGGAAAAACGCGGGAGTGGCCGGAGAAACGTAGGAGTGTCTGGGCGAACGCTGGGTGTGTTTGTGACGTCAAACCAGGAACGACAAGCACTGAACTGATCGCAGATGCCGAGTAAGTCTCGAGTTACTCAGAAACTGCACAGAGATGTCTTATCGCAATATTGCGAATCTTTCGTTCGCAATTTTAAGATGCTAAGATTCACTCCTAGTAGGCGGCAGCTTAGCGTGTGCAAAGCTGCTAAAAGCAGCTTGCGAGCGAACAACTCGGAATGAGGGCCAATGTTCATCTTTTTGCACATTTAACCCCTGAAAATGCATCATAGCTGGAAATTAATGTACTAAGTCGCACAAGCAGTTCCAGCTGAATCCAATGATAGGTGACTATATATGCCTATATTATGTGTCTAATTGCAAGTATAACTGAGCAAAATGTTGATTTCAGCTGGATCTGCTTGTGTGATTTAGGGGTAATTCAGACCTGATTGCTGCTGTGCATTTTTTTTTTGTTTTGCACAGCAGGCGATCAGGTCCAAACTGTGCATGCGTATGCACCGCAATGCGCAGGCGCTCCGCACGGGTACAAAGCGGATCGCCACTCAGCGATGGGTTTGTGCGACTGATCCATTTGCATGGGCGATCGCAAGGAGATTGACAGGAAGAAGGCGTTTGTGGGTGTCAACTGACCATTTTCAGGGAGTGTCTGGAAAACGCAGGCGTGTCCATGCGTTTGCAGTGAGGGTTCCTGACCTCTATTCCGGTCCCAGACAGGCTGATGTTATCACAGCGGCAGAGTAAGTCCTGGGCTGCGCATAGACTGCACAAAATCTGTTTGCACAGCTCTGCTACACATGTGTTCGCACACTTGCACAGCTAAAATACACTCCCCCTGTAGGCGGTGACTATCTGTTCGCAGCAGTACAAAAATCGCTTGCTAGCGATCAGGTCTGAATTAGGCCCTTACTCATTTGCGTCTATGAAGCATCTGTGTGTTTAAAAACAAAAACAAAAAAGTACAGTACATGCAGAATATGGAAATTACACACTTAATATAGACATGCCACATATCATTAGAGTTAAGGTAGCTGGCACCTCTTGTGCGACTTAGTACATTTATATGCCTACAGTATAATACATATTTCCCGGGGGAAATAATGTAAAAATGACATGTACAGTGGAACATTTTTACAGATCAGAGTTTTTTTTATTTAAAGTGTCAAAATGTATTGAAAAGTGTTTATTTATTGCAAATGTGCTTTAAAAGTGAATTTATAATTGATTTTCAACATTTTTATAACCAACACAGCCAAAAAAAAAACACCCCTAAATTATTTTAGAGTTTTAGAGTTACAGGTATATGTCCAATCTGCAATATCAGACTCCATTACATTGGTTGTGTTGTATACTTAATATGGCCAAAACATCTGGATCCAACTTTTTATCGGGCTCTCTACTTTAGAGCCGAAAGCATCCGAAAAAGCAGCTTTTCGACCGCTAATACATTAGCTGACTTTGCAAAATGCCCAATGTTTGCTGTAATTTATGGAAATACTTTTGCTTTTCTACAGAATGAAACTACAATTTAAAATGACAGATTAACATTAACATTTTATTGTATTGTATTTCTTAACTACATCACTCCATTGAGGAGATGCATTTTCCACTACACTTCAGTCCTGTTCAGATTCAGAGATATAATGTACATACGGTAGCAGTACATCTCAAGCATATTCATATCTTGACGACTGATCAAATGAGTTACTGTATGTGTACCAGCAATTTGTGGATTCACATCTAGCTAGATACCCTACAATTGTTTTCTGAACAACTCTGTTTCTTATCTGCATTTAGCCCCATCTCTGACTGTTATAGTTTAGCATTAGCATAGACAATTGGATTTGCACTTACAATCTAGGACTGTAAATATAACTAAAAATAGGTGTTGAATTAAGCCAATGAAAAAAGAACCACAGACAGGGCAATGTACAGTACATCTACTCACTACTGCGTTACTCCTGCTCTGCTTATCTGAGCATGCACAGTTTTTAGTAGAGATGAGCGCCGGAAATTTTTCGGGTTTTGTGTTTTGGTTTTGGGTTCGGTTCCGCGGCCGTGTTTTGGGTTCGACCGCGTTTTGGCAAAACCTCACCGAATTTTTTTTGGCGGATTCGGGTGTGTTTTGGATTCGGGTGTTTTTTTCAAAAAACCCTAAAAAACAGCTTAAATCATAGAATTTGGGGGTCATTTTGATCCCAAAGTATTATTAACCTCAAAAACCATAATTTACACTCATTTTCAGTCTATTCTGAATACCTCACACCTCACAATATTATTTTTAGTCCTAAAATTTGCACCGAGGTCGCTGTGTGAGTAAGATAAGCGACCCTAGTGGCCGACACAAACACCGGGCCCATCTAGGAGTGGCACTGCAGTGTCACGCAGGATGTCCCTTCCAAAAAACCCTCCCCAAACAGCACATGACGCAAAGAAAAAAAGAGGCGCAATGAGGTAGCTGTGTGAGTAAGATAAGCGACCCTAGTGGCCGACACAAACACCGGGCCCATCTAGGAGTGGCACTGCAGTGTCACGCAGGATGTCCCTTCCAAAAAACCCTCCCCAAACAGCACATGACGCAAAGAAAAAAAGAGGCGCAATGAGGTAGCTGACTGTGTGAGTAAGATAAGCGACCCTAGTGGCCGACACAAACACCGGGCCCATCTAGGAGTGGCACTGCAGTGTCACGCAGGATGGCCCTTCCAAAAAACCCTCCCCAAACAGCACATGACGCAAAGAAAAAAAGAGGCGCAATGAGGTAGCTGACTGTGTGAGTAAGATAAGCGACCCTAGTGGCCGACACAAACACCGGGCCCATCTAGGAGTGGCACTGCAGTGTCACGCAGGATGGCCCTTCCAAAAAACCCTCCCCAAACAGCACATGACGCAAAGAAAAAAAGAGGCGCAATGAGGTAGCTGACTGTGTGAGTAAGATAAGCGACCCTAGCTGCCGACACAAACACCGGGCCCATCTAGGAGTGGCACTGCAGTGTCACGCAGGATGGCCCTTCCAAAAAACCCTCCCCAAACAGCACATGACGCAAAGAAAAAGAAAAGAAAAAAGAGGTGCAAGATGGAATTGTCCTTGGGCCCTCCCACCCACCCTTATGTTGTATAAACAGGACATGCACACTTTAACCAACCCATCATTTCAGTGACAGGGTCTGCCACACGACTGTGACTGATATGACGGGTTGGTTTGGACCCCCCCCAAAAAAGAAGCAATTAATCTCTCCTTGCACAAACTGGCTCTACAGAGGCAAGATGTCCACCTCATCATCATCCTCCGATATATCACCGTGTACATCCCCCTCCTCACAGATTATCAATTCGTCCCCACTGGAATCCACCATCTCAGCTCCCTGTGTACTTTGTGGAGGCAATTGCTGCTGGTCAATGTCTCCGCGGAGGAATTGATTATAATTCATTTTAATGAACATCATCTTCTCCACATTTTCTGGATGTAACCTCGTACGCCGATTGCTGACAAGGTGAGCAGCGGCACTAAACACTCTTTCGGAGTACACACTTGTGGGAGGGCAACTTAGGTAGAATAAAGCCAGTTTGTGCAAGGGCCTCCAAATTGCCTCTTTTTCCTGCCAGTATAAGTACGGACTGTGTGACGTGCCTACTTGGATGCGGTCACTCATATAATCCTCCACCATTCTTTCAATGTTGAGAGAATCATATGCAGTGACAGTAGACGACATGTCCGTAATCGTTGTCAGGTCCTTCAGTCCGGACCAGATGTCAGCATCAGCAGTCGCTCCAGACTGCCCTGCATCACCGCCAGCGGGTGGGCTCGGAATTCTGAGCCTTTTCCTCGCACCCCCAGTTGCGGGAGAATGTGAAGGAGGAGATGTTGACAGGTCGCGTTCCGCTTGACTTGACAATTTTCTCACCAGCAGGTCTTTCAACCCCAGCAGACTTGTGTCTGCCGGAAAGAGAGATCCAAGGTAGGTTTTAAATCTAGGATCGAGCACGGTGGCCAAAATGTAGTGCTCTGATTTCAACAGATTGACCACCCGTGAATCCTTGTTAAGCGAATTAAGGGCTCCATCCACAAGTCCCACATGCCTAGCGGAATCGCTCCGTGTTAGCTCCTCCTTCAATGTCTCCAGCTTCTTCTGCAAAAGCCTGATGAGGGGAATGACCTGACTCAGGCTGGCAGTGTCTGAACTGACTTCACGTGTGGCAAGTTCAAAGGGCATCAGAACCTTGCACAACGTTGAAATCATTCTCCACTGCACTTGAGACAGGTGCATTCCACCTCCTATATCGTGCTCAATTGTATAGGCTTGAATGGCCTTTTGCTGCTCCTCCAACCTCTGAAGCATATAGAGGGTTGAATTCCACCTCGTTACCACTTCTTGCTTCAGATGATGGCAGGGCAGGTTCAGTAGTTTTTGGTGGTGCTCCAGTCTTCTGTACGTGGTGCCTGTACGCCAAAAGTGTCCCGCAATTCTTCTGGCCACCGACAGCATCTCTTGCACGCCCCTGTCGTTTTTTTAAAAATTCTGCACCACCAAATTCAAGGTATGTGCAAAACATGGGACGTGCTGGAATTTGCCCATATTTAATGCACACACAATATTGCTGGCGTTGTCCGATGCCACAAATCCACAGGAGAGTCCAATTGGGGTAAACCATTCTGCGATGATCTTCCTCAGTTGCCGTAAGAGGTTTTTAGCTGTGTGCGTATTCTGGAAAGCGGTGATACAAAGCGTAGCCTGCCTAGGAAAGAGTTGGCGTTTGCGAGATGCTGCTACTGGTGCCGCCGCTGCTGTTCTTGCGGCGGGAGTCCATACATCTACCCAGTGGGCTGTCACAGTCATATAGTCCTGACCCTGCCCTGCTCCACTTGTCCACATGTCCGTGGTTAAGTGGACATTGGGTACAACTGCATTTTTTAGGACACTGGTGAGTCTTTTTCTGACGTCCGTGTACATTCTCGGTATCGCCTGCCTACAGAAGTGGAACCTAGATGGTATTTGGTAACGGGGGCACACTGCCTCAATAAATTGTCTAGTTCCCTGTGAACTAACGGCGGATACCGGACGCACGTCTAACACCAACATAGTTGTCAAGGCCTCAGTTATCCGCTTTGCAGCAGGATGACTGCTGTGATATTTCATCTTCCTCGCAAAGGACTGTTGGACAGTCAATTGCTTACTGGAAGTAGTACAAGTGGGCTTACGACTTCCCCTCTGGGATGACCATCGACTCCCAGCAGCAACAACAGCAGCGCCAGCAGCAGTAGGCGTTACACGCAAGGATGCATCGGAGGAATCCCAGGCAGGAGAGGACTCGTCAGAATTGCCAGTGACATGGCCTGCAGGACTATTGGCTTTCCTGGGGAAGGAGGAAATTGACACTGAGGGAGTTGGTGGGGTGGTTTGCGTGAGCTTGGTTACAAGAGGAAGGGATTTACTGGTCAGTGGACTGCTTCCGCTGTCGCCCAAAGTTTTTGAACTTGTCACTGACTTATTATGAATGCGCTGCAGGTGACGTATAAGGGAGGATGTTCCGAGGTGGTTAACGTCCTTACCCCTACTTATTACAGCTTGACAAAGGGAACACACGGCTTGACAAATGTTGTCCGCATTTCTGGTGAAATACTTCCACACCGAAGAGCTGATTTTTTTGGTATTTTCACCAGGCATGTCAACGGCCATATTCCTCCCACGGACAACAGGTGTCTCCCCGGGTGCCTGACTTAAACAAACCACCTCACCATCAGAATCCTCCTGGTCAATTTCCTCCCCAGCGCCAGCAACACCCATATCCTCCTCATCCTGGTGTACTTCAACACTGACATCTTCAATCTGACTATCAGGAACTGGACTGCGGGTGCTCCTTCCAGCACTTGCAGGGGGCGTGCAAATGGTGGAAGGCGCATGCTCTTCACGTCCAGTGTTGGGAAGGTCAGGCATCGCAACCGACACAATTGGACTCTCCTTGTGGATTTGGGATTTCGAAGAACGCACAGTTCTTTGCGGTGCTTTTGCCAGCTTGAGTCTTTTCAGTTTTCTAGCGAGAGGCTGAGTGCGTCCATCCTCATGTGAAGCTGAACCACTAGCCATGAACATAGGCCAGGGCCTCAGCCGTTCCTTGCCACTCCGTGTGGTAAATGGCATATTGGCAAGTTTACGCTTCTCCTCTGACAATTTTATTTTAGGTTTTGGAGTCCTTTTTTTACTGATATTTGGTGTTTTGGATTTGACATGCTCTGTACTATGACATTGGGCATCGGCCTTGGCAGACGACGTTGCTGGCATTTCATCGTCTCGGCCATGACTAGTGGCAGCAGCTTCAGCACGAGGTGGAAGTGGATCTTGATCTTTCCCTAATTTTGGAACCTCAACATTTTTGTTCTCCATATTTTAATAGGCACAACTAAAAGGCACCTCAGGTAAACAATGGAGATGGATGGATACTAGTATACAATTATGGATGGACTGCCGAGTGCCGACACAGAGGTAGCTACAGCCGTGGACTATTGTACTGTACTGTGTCTGCTGCTAATATAGACTGGATGATAATGAGATGTAGTATGTATGTATAAAGAAGAAAGAAAAAAAAACCACGGGTAGGTGGTATACAATTATGGATGGACTGCCGAGTGCCGACACAGAGGTAGCTACAGCCGTGGACTACTGTACTGTGTCTGCTGCTAATATAGACTGGTTGATAAAGAGATGTAGTATGTATGTATAAAGAAGAAAGAAAAAAAAACCACGGGTAGGTGGTATACAATTATGGATGGACTGCCGAGTGCCGACACAGAGGTAGCTACAGCCGTGGACTACTGTACTGTGTCTGCTGCTAATATAGACTGGTTGATAAAGAGATGTAGTATGTATGTATAAAGAAGAAAGAAAAAAAAACCACGGGTAGGTGGTATACAATTATGGATGGACTGCCGAGTGCCGACACAGAGGTAGCTACAGCCGTGGACTACCGTACTGTGTCTGCTGCTAATATAGACTGGTTGATAATGAGATGTAGTATGTATAAAGAAGAAAGAAAGAAAAAAACCACGGGTAGGTGGTATACAATTATGGACGGACTGCCGAGTGCCGACACAGAGGTAGCTACAGCCGTGGACTACCGTACTGTACTGTGTCTGCTGCTAATATAGACTGGATGATAATGAGATGTAGTATGTATAAAGAAGAAAGAAAAAAAAACCACGGGTAGGTGGTATACAATTATGGATGGACTGCCGAGTGCCGACACAGAGGTAGCTACAGCCGTGGACTACTGTACTGTGTCTGCTGCTAATATAGACTGGTTGATAATGAGATGTAGTATGTATAAAGAAGAAAGAAAAAAAAACCACGGGTAGGTGGTATACAATTATGGACGGACTGCCGAGTGCCGACACAGAGGTAGCTACAGCCGTGGACTACCGTACTGTGTCTGCTGCTAATATAGACTGGTTGATAATGAGATGTAGTATGTATAAAGAAGAAAGAAAAAAAAAAACCACGGGTAGGTGGTATACAATTATGGATGGACTGCCGAGTGCCGACACAGAGGTAGCTACAGCCGTGGACTACTGTACTGTGTCTGCTGCTAATATAGACTGGTTGATAAAGAGATGTAGTATGTATTTATAAAGAAGAAAGAAAAAAAAACCATGGGTAGGTGGTATACAATTATGGATGGACTGCCGAGTGCCGACACAGAGGTAGCTACAGCCGTGGACTACCGTACTGTACTGTGTCTGCTGCTAATATAGACTGGTTGATAAAGAGATGTAGTATGTATGTATAAAGAAGAAAGAAAAAAAAAACACGGGTAGGTGGTATACAATTATGGATGGACTGCCGAGTGCCGACACAGAGGTAGCTACAGCCGTGGACTACTGTACTGTGTCTGCTGCTAATATAGACTGGTTGATAAAGAGATGTAGTATGTATGTATAAAGAAGAAAGAAAAAAAACCACGGGTAGGTGGTATACAATTATGGATGGACTGCCGAGTGCCGACACAGAGGTAGCTACAGCCGTGAACTACCGTACTGTGTCTGCTGCGACTGGATGATAAATAATGATATAAAAAATATATATATATCACTACTGCAGCCGGACAGGTATATATTATATAATGACGGACCTGCTGGACACTGTCTGTCAGCAGAATGAGTTTTTTATAGAATAAAAAAAAAAACACCACACAAGTCACACGACGAGTGTTTAACTTTTTCAGGCAATCACAATATAGTATACTACTAACTATACTGGTGGTCAGTGTGGTCAGGTCACTGGTCAGTCACACTGGCAGTGGCACTCCTGCAGCAAAAGTGTGCACTGTTTAATTTTAATAATATGTACTCCTGGCTCCTGCTATAACCTATAACTGGCACTGCTCCCCAGTCTCCCCCACAATTATAAGCTGTGTGAGCACAGTCAGATATATATATAGATGATGCAGCACACTGGGCTGAGCAGTGCACACAGATATGGTATGTGACTGAGTCACTGTGTATCGTTTTTTTCAGGCAGAGAACGGATTATATTAAATAAAACTGCACTGTCTGGTGGTCACTGTGGTCAGTCACTACTAAACTCTGCACTCTCTACAGTACTCCTAAGCTCCAGTAAATCAAGTGTCTCTGTCTCAAATCAATCTCACTCTCTCTCTTCTAATCTAAATGGAGAGGACGCCAGCCACGTCCTCTCCCTATCAATCTCAATGCACGTGTGAAAATGGCGGCGACGCGCGGCTCCTTATATAGAATCCGAGTCTCGCGAGAATCCGACAGCGTCATGATGACGTTCGGGCGCGCTCGGGTTAACCGAGCAAGGCGGGAAGATCTGAGTCGCTCGGACCCGTGAAAAAAAACATGAAGTTCGGGCGGGTTCGGATTCCGAGGAACCGAACCCGCTCATCTCTAGTTTTTAGTTCGGTATCCGGTCTTTAGGTCGACCACACTTAGGTCGACAGTCATTAGGTCGACCACTATTGGTCGACATGCATTATGCCGACATGGTCTTTAGATCTATATGGTCACTAGGTCGATGTATACTAGGTCGACATGGAAAAAGGTCAACATGAGGGTTTTTTTTAAAAAATCAATTTTTTGAACTTTTTCATACTTTCCGATCCACGTGGACTACGATTGAGAACGGTAACCTGTGCTGAGCACAGCGGTAGCAGAGTGAGGCATCTTGCCCGAAGCATGGCGTGAAAAGTGAGCCATGCAAGGGGACACAGTGCACTACGTGGGGTTCCCTGTCACTTTACGAAGGAAACGACACCTAAAACATTTAAAAAACTCATGTTGACCTTTTTCCATGTCGACCTTGTTCATGTCGACCTAATGACTGTGTCAACCTATTTCAGGTGTCGACCTAGTCACTGTCGGATAATAGTGGTCGACCTAATGACTGTCGACGTAAGTGTGTCGACCCTATGATCCACACCCGTCAGTTCTTTCAATGTGAAACCCACCTTCTGTTTTATTGCTATTATTCTGATTCTTAAAAAGATCAGGGGCTTAGTGTGTGAATAGATATGCAGGCTCCTCCCTCATTGCCAGCGTCAAAAGCAACCACATTTGCTGCTACAGTATGTCTGTAACTGCTATACTACTACTACTACATATACTCAGAGAGGTCAATACAATTAGGTGCGAGTTGTGTCCTGCAAGCCATTCTCACAGCGAATTTACACTATGAATTTAATTTGCAATCCAACTCCAAATTTCTGCGCCTCCCCCTGAGCTGGTGAAGAGGTAGGGAGAAGCTTTACTTTAAGGTAATAATGTCGGTATACAGTGCAGAACCTCTGGTTGACCAATGAAGACATGTCAGTTTTCAGATGAATTTCTCGAAGATGCTCAGTGGGTTAAATGATGTAGGACAGGTATTTACAGTGGTTGTATAGTTGGGAGAGGGATTTTAGAACTTGCAGATGAGAGCTAAAAGTATTTATTACAACTTTTTTTATAAAACGGTATTAAAACACTGAGAAATCACTTTACAGACATTTTCTGTACTGCTAAATGCTGGAAAGGCTTTAATTTGATGAAAAACACTTGCTGGCTATCATTTTTCCACCATTAATAAAAAGTGCAAAAACCATCCATTTTACATTATTTAGAAACCTCCAGTACTTACATTATGGCCACTAATAGGCTTCTGTAGGGTTCTGGTCATTCCTTAACCAAGATGGCCACCGACTGTGTATCTATGTGTCATCTGCATTTCAGATCACACATTAGGCCTAATTCAGACATGATCGCTGTTGTACGAATTTGCAAGGCAGCCAATTATCGATCAACTGCACATGTGTAAGGATCGTAGTGTGCACGCGCGAAGCTAAACTGTGGAAAAATAGCATCTTTTTTTATCAGTAGGCATATGCAAGTTGATTGACAGGAAGCTGGCGTTTGAGGGTGGTAACTGCCTGTTTTCTGGGAGTGTCAGCAAAAGCGCAGGCATGCCCAAGTGCTTTCAGGGAGGGTGCGTGACGTCAACTCCGGCTCTGATCAGCCTGATTCTATCGCACTGTAGGAGTAGGTCCTGGGCTATGCACAGACTGGAAAAATCATTTAATGGTGAGTGAGTTGTGAATGGATTTGCAGCTGACCGGCGTTTGCAAAGTTTTTCACAAGGCGTATGCAGACTTGCACGGGGCGGGTATTTACTCTGTCTGGGTGGCGACTATCTGATCACTATTCTCTGCAAATTTGCAATGGAGCAATTAGGTCTGTACTAGGCCCATTGATAGGGGCTCTATTGGAAAGTAAGATCTTGATGAATTTATATAATGTGCTAGTATAAGAAATGTTAGGGACCTGTGTTATGAAGTCACCTGGTCGCGGTACTTGGGCCCACATATTTGCCAAAATGTGTGCTAATAACTTCACTTATACTCCATGTTAATTGTGAGGGTTTATCTAAAATATTCTTTTTATCAGTGTTCTTAGTGCTAGGAGTGTGCATCATTATTTGTCTTCCTCCATGTGTAATCATGACATAATGGAGAACGGACATCCTCCTCTGTGATTGCTGTTCCAAAATCCTACACCACTACCTAGTACAGTACCAAGAAGACCGTCACTGGCTGGTGAGCTGCCTACATCCCTGCTCCGCTACAGGCTCTTCTCCATCACCCAAGCAGTGTAACAGTGTGTACTACTGTACAATCACTTGAGCCAATAAACCACAATGCCTAGTTAACTGACTGGACTGGTCATTTGCCTACATTATGGACTACTGGTGTGTACAGTGTTTATCTACAAAACTGCTCACACATGACAACATATTTTTGGGTCCAGGATAGTTTCCCCACGTTTTCATACATTTCTGCAAGATAGCCATGAGCACCGCAAATAGGAATTTCAAATTGGATCTCACATTTTTTGTGATGTCTACCAGTTTCATGAGACAAACTCACTTTGGCAAACTCACACCTTATTGTATTGACCCCAGAGCGTATTGCTTTAAATTCTTCATATTTGGCTAGAACTCATAAGAACTAGACATTACATTATTTTTCTAAACTATAGTAAATCCTGTTGTTTTGTGTTTTTTACTCTTTTCCCCAATATGTAACACCATAGTGAGTTCTAGTATTCTCTTCCTAATAATAAAACATGGTAAAAAAATATTAATATATAATTTCTGACTGCAATTTATATGAAAAATTGTAATACCAGTATTTTTGTCTGGATTAGTCCTGATACAAATATATTTTTTGAAATAAATTATTTAAGCCATGGTCCATGTAGAATTCTGAATGCATCACTTAAGCCATGGCTAAAATGCTGCAGGCGTACTGTAAGTCAGCGTGATATCAGGGGAGGACTCCTGGGACTGCAGTCCTGGGCCCAGACATTAGAGGCGACCTGCGGTACCCTCCATCCTGTAGCTATATCCTGCAGTCCTGCCACCAGCTGTGGGTATGGGCGGTACAGATGTGCTGGGCACGGGCTGTTGGGGGCCTCACCGATGCTGGTAATCACAAACTTAAATGGATTCTTTTTCACTGACAGTTCTACGAATGACCAGCTGCCGAATGTGATCATCACTACTACAGGAGTCATGTGCAAGAGGAGGCACATTTATCGGGCCCCCTGAGCAAGAGGGGCCTCAGAATCAGATGTGCATGTTAAGGCCTTACAGACAGACAGACAGCGGTTCACACTCCAAATTTCTCTGACTCCGCGCCACCATTGCTGCTTCTTCTTACTCAGTTTCCTCTTGTTTAACTGTTCATCTTGTGCTGCTGTTGCACCACACAGTACAGTCCAAGGATGATATGGATATGTAAGTACATACACTATCACACAAAACTCACTCCCTGTGACTACTGCCTTTTGTTCCTGCCCCATCTGTCCCCCCGTGTGTCTGTCTCAGTCTCCAACACTATTTTTCTACATATTTTATGTGTATGCCTCTGTTCCCCCATGTGTGCCTCTACTCCCCCCCCCCATGTGTACCACTGCCCCACCTAAGATGTGTGCCTCTTCCCCACCAAACATGTGTGGCTCTGCCTTCTAGTCACTTTTTTAAACCCTCTTTGTCCCATTTTTCCATCTGTCACCCCATCCCCACAGCTGCTCTTCTTTCTACCATGGGCGGGAAGGTGTCACGGCGATCAGCCTCTATAACACACAGACTTTTTCTGCACAACCTGATGCAGGGCCATGTTGTGGACTACAAAGGCCTCACCCCTAGGCATCTAGGTCCCCACAGCAGAGGTGTGGCACTACATAAATGCACTGTCTGAGGTCATGGCGGTGTGATCACATCAACAGGCAGATTTAGGGGTGAGGGTGCCCATAGGCACAGCCCTCCCCCCTTTGCCTATCTTTATTATTTTCACTGATTGGTTATAAGCCCTCATTTGAAGAAAGCCAATAGAATAATGAAAAAAGCCACTAACTATGACATTTGCTTCTTTTTAATTTTGTAAACATATTTACTAAGTAGAACAGCTTACAGGGTCAGTCTGTGCATGTCTTACCCATTTACACTCCATTCAAGATGGCATATGGTACAGTACAGTGGAAATATTTTGCAGTTACTGGTACATTTCAGGCTGACAGTACCAAGCATCCATGTGCCGCCTCCCAACAAGTACCGTCCCTAGGCACGGGTCTGATGGGAAATTCACTACTGATCACATCATGGCTCCGCCCCCTCCTATACATTGTTGAGATTACCAGCTCTGAACTTCTTCATATTTTCTGTAGTGTAGGGTCAGTGTTATTATCCAGTGAGTCCCAGGCAATAACTTTTAAATGGGAACAATCTTTGAAAGAAGAGACTATGAACAGCTGTGATAAGCGAGCATAGTTAACAGAGCAGTTAGATCGAGATAATACCTACTGCCAGGTGTCCTGATAATGTCAGCATATGACACTTTAGGACCGGACAGTCTTCAGTTCTTTAGCATTTAGCATAAAACATTCAGCTTGCCCCCTGTGTCCACTGGAACATGGAACAGGAAAATAACCTGTACATTTTTCAATATCAGAAAGCCAGGGAAACGGTACAGCAGTGGTGACAGAGCTGATATGTGTATAGTTTGGTATTCTATGTGGCATACAATATTTCTACCACTGTTTGTAATGCCTCTATTATAGTGCACAAGTCTGGCATACTAATAAAGATTAGATCTTGTAGAAACCAGGGTTTGTTACCACTAGCTACATAACAATAATTAACCTAAAATTGCACAGCATATGGAAATAACAATATACTGTATACTGAGAAATATATACATTTTACACAATAAGATAAGTCGTAATGTGCAGTTATTATGTGATGCAGATTGTAGAATAAGAAATTCATCTGAAATAAGAAAAGGTACTGTGCATTTTATGAATGTAAGTGGATATAATGAAGCTAGAATAACATTTTAAAGGCTTTTTAACCTAAAAAAAAAAACCATGTCCCTGTCTTTGTTTTTTTTTTTGCCTCTAATATAGGAAACCGCACAGAGGGATTACATGTCCCTAAAATCCCATTCTTTAGCAGAAATGCTGTATTATTTCAGAGATAAGCAGTTTGGATTTGGGTTAACCTAACACATGCCAGTTTTACGAGCCTCTTATCATCTCATTATTACCAGTGCTCCCTGTATCTAAAAGTGAGGGAAAAAGTCATTTTCAAATGACTTAGACGGGCATTAGAATCTGTCTGCTTCTAGATAGCACTCCCGTCGTGGCAGCCATTATTTTGTCTTCAGAAGTGGATGAGAAAAAATGGGAGCATAGAGAGTGGAGCCCAGATACAGATTGTTCATTAATCAGCAAAACATCATTGGACAAAATATTGAGGTGATTAATAGTTTCTTGGATGAGACGCCTGTGAGGACAGAGGAGTAAACAGGTAGGCAAAAAAATGTAGCAATATATTTCTTAACTTGAATGAATCAATAAGTGTTATTGATCAATCAAATGAATGGAATTATATGAGTATTTGAGGACAAGAGAGAAGGATCACCACAAATGATTACTTTAACATTAAGAGGATATTCACCAAGTTATATGAGCCAGCAATTGTAAATGGAAAACAGTTGTCTGGCAGTAGCAGAGCCGGATAGGGAATATAAACAAAGTAAAGACTTCAGCTGTCCATACACTAGGAAAAATATCATATTGTATAAGTAATGTAACTTTTGTTTTCTACAATAGTATATGTTATAATACAGGTGAAGCAGCTGATTGGCAAAAAAAGTTATTTTATGCTTTGTATATTTGATAAAGCAGCGGTGGGTGTGGTATACTAGGTCGACATTCATCATGTCAACACTGCTGAAGTGTTGACATGGTAGAATGTCTATAAACCATCCCTGGTGGTCTAGTTGTGACATACTGTACTTGGTCACAATGGCAGCAGCAGGTTCAGGTGCGGCATCTGGGTCCCGGCAGTCACATGAGGAGCACTACCTGTGGAATCACCTGTTGCTCTAATCAGGGTCAGTTTTAGACCTTGTGGCGCCCAGAGCAAAAGTTTCCTTTGCCCCCCCCCCCCCCCTGACAGGCAAAACAGGGTTAGTGCACGCTGTAGGTTGTGCCCCTGTAGTCCCCCCCCCCCCCGTAGCTGTACTCCCAGTAGAGCTGTGCCCCCTATAGAGTTTTGGCCCCTGTAGCTGTGCCCCCTGTAGAGTTTTGCCCCCTGTAGCTGT